>NC_090383.1:98777584-99402584 GCF_036365525.1 Heterodontus francisci | reverse complement strand
AGTTCAGCCTTCCCCTCTGTGCTGAATCACATAAAATCCTGGCCATATTTTAATAACAGAGAGCACCGATAGCCCTGTTAGTTTCACTCCAGAATCCGGTCAAATGTTTCTATTCCTGGTTGGATTTTTACACCACCACACCAACAGCGCCCTCCCCCAACCCCCGCCCCCTCAGGAGCGGGATGGGAGATGGGGGGTTGTAAAATCGGATAGGATGGTGGGGCTCCATGCCCATCGCCTACCTGCCCCCATTGCTATCTTATCAGCTACGGGGGAGGTGGCAGTCGGCTAGCTTGATCTTAGGCTAATTGAGGCCTTTAATGGCCACATAATGGTCTCTTCCCACTGCTACTGGTATTTTACCAGGGGCAGATAGGCACCCCCACCTGCGGAGGCCACCCAGTAATACCTGGTGGCCTTGTTGTGGGCTGGGGGGGGCCCTCCTGATTGGGCACCCTGTGCCCCACAGAGGGTCCCCCCAGTGGCACAGGCTGACCCCACTTGAACACTCCTCCACACCTCTCGATTGACACCCCCCCCCACCTTGCCAGGGCCTGCCTGATTGACCCCAGCGAACCCTGACCCCACTTACCCTGTTTCTGAGGCCAGTGTCCATGCTGGGTCTTCTCGCTGGGTGCAGTCCCAGCAGTGGCCACCGCTCCCAGTGGCATATTTAGGACTGAAGAGACTACGCTCTGTGACTCTGGTGATCACCTTTTTTTCTTCCATTTCTTGTAGATCTCTTTCAAGCTTTCCTTTTAATTCTATTGGTAGTTTACGTGGGGGATGATTCACTGGTTTCATCGCTGGGTCAATAGTGAGGTGATATTCAAAATCTTCAAAGCATCCAACCATCTCATCAAAACACTCTGGGTACATTTGTACCAGATCTTCTCTGCTTCTGATCAAAGGGTGCTTTTCAATGGGTGTACTGTCTTCAATCCTCAGTGTCGTTTCCTTCACCGCATGGTTTACAGCTCTTCGCAACTGCTCAACCCCAGGATAGCTGGACCATCTGTTTCAGTGACTTGGAACACACAGTTAACATCTTTTCCTTTGTGTGTCCCTCTGATTTGGGTTGTTCCGAGCTGTCGAACCTGAGTTCCCTGTATGCTGTTAGCACCTTTCATTGAATAACTATTTTCTTCCAAATTTTCAGGAAAAATCTTCTAGTATAGTCTGCGCGGGATGATGTTACTCTGCACTCCAGTATCAATCTTCACCTTCAGATTTATCATTGTGGGCTCGTTTCTCACCCTCTTCCTGATCTGAATGGTCGTGTGAATTTCTTTTCTCTGGGAACTGTTGAATCCAGACATTCCGTGCACATATGGTTTTTATGTCTATCGTATTCTCAAATCCATTGTCATCTTCCAGAGTATGGATGTTTTGGTTTCTTTCACTACTCATTCGCCCTGTTGCTCTGGCTCTGGTGACTCATCCACCACCTTCTTCCCTTGTTCTGCACATCCTTTCCCAGTAATTGGTCTTTCTGCAAGCTCTACAGATTGATCCATATGCAGGGACATTTCCGTCTGGCTGTGAATTTATGTGGTCGTCCACAGCTTCTGCATGTCTTCCTCTCTCTTTGGTGTACATTGTTTCGTTGTTGTTTCACTGCATCAACCCTTTCTTTTGGCTTAACCGAAGGCTAGCTGTTTGGGTAGTGAGTGTCTTCATCTGTCTGCTCGTGGCTTCATGTGCTCTGGCAGTGTCAACAGCCTACGATATTGTGAGCTTGTCCTTTCCAATTAGAGCTTTCTGCACTCCAGGACGTGCAGAACCCCAAATGAGCTGATCAATCAACTGTTCATCTTTGTCTTTAAATTTACATTTTCTGTCTGCATTTTTCAATCTTGTTACAAAATTGTCAATTGGCTCACTTAGTTCCTGTCTGAGGCCTTGAAATTCATATTGGTATAACCAATGATTTGATTTTGGCTGGTGAAGGGTGCCGAATCTTTCAAAAATTTTGTCTGGGTTTCTGCTGTCCTCTTCACTTAGCACCCAGCTGTTAAATAAATTTAATACTTTATCTCCTGCCCACAGAAGGATATGGCTGACCCTCTCCTCTTCACTAGTGCCTTTTAGGAAACTACTGAATATTAATCTGCACTTCTGTCTAAACTTCTCAAATGTCTCTCCGACATCATCAGCTTCCCAATCCATAATGGGCTGTAGCTGTGCAATCATTCCGATCCAGGATGACATTTTGTTTTTTTTTTGTTTTTGCACGATTCACTCAGTTTTTTTTCTCTCTCAGGCACTAATTTTTCCCAATCTACTTCAGCATTAAATTTGTTTAAAATGTTTTGGGTTTACTCTCAGACACTCGCTGCCACCATATTATATCTCCCGGTTGTTTTCTGGTTCCCATATGATAGAAATAATCACACTTTAGACTTGGAAAGGCTGGAGTCTTTGTTTAATCATTCAGCCACCATGCTGTCCTGTATAGGACTGCCCCAGGTTGGTGTCCTGTTACATGTCACATGACTCTCCAGTGCAGCCGTGAAAGTGCCCCCACCCCCCATCCCCCCCCGGAGCACTTATACATAACAATTAGTTCCTAGATAATTAGTTCCTAGCACTTTATAGATGGTATAACAATATATAACAGCCAGTAAATCAGGATAACTCCCATGTTCTTCTTTAATGCATGGATTTCTTTTGCATCCAGCTGAGCGGGCAGACAAGACCTCAACTTAATGTCTCATTCGAAGGTTGGCACTTCTGTCAGTGCAGCACTCATTCAGTACTGCACTGAAATGTCAGCCTATGTTATGTGATTCAGTCTCTAGAGTGAAGCTGAAACCCCACAACCTGCTGACTCAGAAGCAAGAGTGCTACCACTGAGCTATGGATGTCACTAATTCAGCTTGAAGTGTGAGGTCAGCCTGCCTTTAACTAGCAGTTTTAAAATGCAACACAAGGTTAGAAAGTGTAAGTGTGCTCATTGTAACATTTGGGATTACATGACAAGATGATGGAATGCACTTTACCTTTTAAGCAATGGCTTCTGCTTTATATGAGCAGCCTAACAATAAATTATTCCTGCAATGATTAAATACAAAGATTATAGTACAAGCTGTTTAATCAAAGCCGGAGAGGCTTTTATTGTTGAAGACAAATAAGAGGTAATTGTGCTTAATGTTATTTTTTGGGAGGGTCCAGAAATGTATTTATGTTTGCAGTGGATCTGGTAGTTTAAAAATGGATTATAACATTTATCATCATTACTGATGTTTGTGGACAAGGTCTATTGCAACAGTGGTAATGCCGGCAGGTTCACTTATGCCACACAAATGTGAATGATGTGTTTTATATCACATAAGAGGAACAGGTAGCTGTGCAAACCTCTTTTTCCCCCGCCCAGGATTCAACGACAAAGGCAACGACACAATTCAAAGCTTGTCTAACATTACCATTATGCTAGCCCTGTTTAAGGAAGGTACCACCTTGCTTCTAACCTGCATCTAGCTTGTCTGTCAACCAGCATTAGTAGGTGAATCTAAGTTCTGATGAAAGGTTATTGACCAGAAACTTTGGGCTGAATTTTATTCTGCCCTTGGAGGCGGACACGAAGGCAGGGGGTGCCGTTCCCGACATTGCCCGAGCCCCCTGCCATTTTGTCTGGGGTGGGAGAAGCTGAGGACGGACTTCCCGCCCCAGGCCAATTAATAATTAATTGGCCACTTAAGGACCTCTTCCCACCTCCACTTCAATTTTACGGAAGGCAGAGGGGCCCACCTGGGACGATGCTACCAGGTAAAGCCTGGAGGCCTCCTCATGGGGTCGGGTGGGAGGTCCTCCTTCAGCAGCAATTCAGGGCTCCTGGAGAGCTCCCCTTGGTGGCAATCACCCCCCCCACCCCCCCCCCCGTGAAGACACCCTCCCCGCCCCCCCCCCCAACCTCACCAGCCCACCCTGTCGCCGGGGGCTGCCAGAACAGCCCCGGCCATCCCGACCCCACTTACCTCTCCCGAGGTCTTCATCACTCTTTTCTTTTCGGTACTGCAAGACCTCCTGCAGTACCCGGCAGTGGCCATCGCTCCCAGTGGTACTGCTGGTACTGCAGAGCTACCAGCCTTCTGATTGGCCAGCAGCTCAGAAGGCAGGAGCTCTTCATTTAAAGAGACAGCGTCTCCAACAGTGGGCAGTAAAATAGCTCTGGGAGTTCAATGGAGGGCCAAGGCAGCTTCTCTCCCTGCCTTCCGGCTCACCGCCAGGACCCCTGTCACCAGAATAACATCTGGCCCATTAACTCTGTTTCTCCCTCCACAGATGCTGCCAGACCTGCTGAGTATTTCCAGCATTGTCTGTTTTTATTTCAGATTTCCAGCATCCGCAGTATTTTGCCTATGTATTAGTAGTTTAATGCCAGGTTTTGTAATGTGCTAGTGCAGGCAGCTTTATTCAATAAGCAGGTACTGAAAACATCACTCTCGTCAATGCAGAGGAGGATAACAGTAAATCTGGGTGGCAGGATTATGTGACAATTATTTTGGCAATTTGCTTTTGTAAAATGTTTTCCTAAAGGCACAAACTTAGACTGGGGTATGTTGCCTTCTGCTTTAACCTAGATAGTGAGTGTTAGTAGGCTATTCAAGTATAAGAGGCACGTCTGATTTCGTTCTCACATGATGCCCATATATGTGGGTCTATAAATTCAGCCACATACTCATTTTTCCAACACCAACTAACCTTTTGAGCCCCCAATATGGTGGGCAGGAAGCACATGCACTTGTCTGACTGGCACAGTGCTGCATATCACACTGGAAAAGGAGGAAAAAAAGACATCCTTTACCCCCAAAGCAGGTATTAGTCCTTTGTATGTGCAAATAAGGGGCCTAATGACTATTTGAGACTCCCACTTCAAGATTGGTTTACCCTGAGGCAGTCAGTGCTTCTTCTGATCCCATAATTAATTCCTTCCCCTGATTACCACCATTCCCAACCCCAACACCCCATTGTTGCTGCACCAGACTCTCTGCCCATCACCACGGTTCCCTTGGGTCTCATCATTCAGGTGCAGGGAATGTACCATCCAGTCCAGTCTGCCCAGAAATGAATGCAGATGAGTTTCTGGGCTGTGAACTGTCTAGCAGGGATATTACATTGAAATAGGGAGCAGACCATTTGTTGATTTTTCTGTCCTCCATAAATTAGGAGAAAGGTGGACAATTGTAGCCCCTTACTGCTCCCCTGCCTGAGAAAGAACTGGGAATTGAACATGAGATCTTTCAGGTCTAGACTGGCACCCCATTTACTGATCTTTAGCTGGATACATCCTTTTTTTTATTCGTTCATGGTATGTGGGCATCGCTGGCTAGGCCAGCATTTATTGCCCATCCCTAATTGCCCTTGAGAAGGTGGTGGTGAGCTGCATTCTTAAACTGCTGCAGTCCTTGGGGTGCAGGTACACCAACAGTGCTGTTAGGGAGGCAGTTTGGTTTGTGGCTTGGAGGGGAGCTTGCAGGTGGTGGTGTTCCCATACATCTGATGCCCTTGTCCTTTTAGGTGGTAGAGGTCATGGGTTTGGAAAGTGCTTTCGAAGGAGCCTTGGTGATGCACTGCATCTTTGTAGATGGTACACACTGCTACCACTGTGTGTCAGTGGTGAAGGGAGTCAATGTTGAAGGTGGTGCATGGGATGACAATCAAGCGGGCTGCTTTGTCCTGGATGTTGTTGAGCTTCTTGAGTGTTGTTGGAGCTGTGCCCATCCAGGCAATTGGAGAATATTCCATCACACTCCTGACTTGTGTCTTGTAGACGGTGGACAGGCACTGGGGAGTCAGGAGGTGGGTTACTCGCCACAGAGCTCCCAGCCTCTGACTTGCTTTTGTAGCCAAAGTATTTATGTGGCCGGTCCAGTTCAGTTTCTGGTCAATGATAACCCCCAGGATGTTGATAGTGAGGGATTCAGCGATGGTGATACCATTGAACATCAAGGAGAGATGGTTAGATTCTCTCTTGTTGGAGATGGTCAATACTTGGTACTTGGTACTTGGCACTTGTGTCGCATGAATGTAACTTATCATTTACAGGCCCAAGCCTGAAAGTTGTCCAGGTCTTGCTGCACGCAGATTAGGGCTGTATCATTATCTGACAAGTTGCAAATGGAACTGAACACCGTGCAATCATCAATGATCAACCCTCCCACTTCTGACCTTATAATGGGGTGGGTGGGGGCGAGGTGTTGATCATCGATGAAACAGCTGAAGATGATTGAGCCTAGGACACTACCCTGAGGAACTCAGTAGTGATGTTCTGGGGGCTGAAATGATTGGCATCCAACAACCACAGCCTTCTTCCTTTGTGCTAGGTATGACTCCTGCCAGTGGAGAGTTACCCCCGATTCCCATTGACATCAGTTTTATTGGGGTTTCATCTTCTGCGATATTCTGATAATGTGAAAGGCACTATATAAATGCAAGTTCTTCTTCAGTGTTTTGCCATTTTTCATCATTTCACTTGACATCACCATGTGCGAAGGAAGGCAACAGTAACAGGATATACTATAAGATGTAAGGTTGGATTGATATTTTGGAGTTTTTCTTTATTGACCTACTGGAAGGGAAAGTTCAGGACAAGAAAAGACAATTCAAGTCATGGAATGTCTTCCTCGAAGTGTGTTAACTCTTCCCTTCTTAACATCCAACAATTCTTTGAACACCTCCAGTATTTTTACCTCTGCTACCCTGCCTAACAGATTGTCCAAATATTGATTATGCTGAATAAAGAAGTGCTTCCTGATATCAGCTTTAAATGTACTTTAAACAAATTTCCTGTTCTCCTTTATTGGTTTCTGCTCCTACTCTTCGAGCTTGGACTGGTATTATTCTGGGTTTACTTAATATTCTAGATACATTTGTGAAGTCACCCCTTATCCAGCTTCTTTCTAGACTGGTAAAGTTTGAGTTTCTCAAAACATTTTTAATACTTTATGTTCTTTACACTTGGGATCAGCCTTCTCTGTATCCTTTTCAATCTTTTACATCTTTTTTGTGTGATGGTCACCAGAAAAGAATACACCTTCTCCCGAGAGGCTAAATGGTTTGGATAAAAGTCTTTGACAGAATGGATATTAGAGATAGAATGAAAGCCTTCAAATTCTAGAAATCTGAAATTAAAACTGCAAATGATGGAAATGCACAGCAGGTCAGTCAGTATCTGATAAAAGATGGCAGGTTAGCATTTTCAACATAGACCTTCACCACATTGTCCTCAGTTCTAATGAAGGCTTCCATTTCAAATGTTAACCTTTTTTTTCTAGATACTGGCAGATCTACCATGAATTTCCATCATTTTGTATTTTTATTTATATAATTGATCAAACACTGGGGCGAGGAATAGGCCGTTAAGCCAGGCCTTCACTCATTTCTTTACTTTCTTGTATATCACTCCAAAACCTCTTCTACATCCACCCAGCACCGATGAAATATCTGGCAAAAATTAATCATTTAAAGATACATATGTCTAATTTCTAACTCAAATCTATTGTATAAACGTGACACAGAGAAGCAGATTGCTGAAAATGAACCATTCGTGCAGTGGCTGTCTTCTCTCACTTGTGTCTATGGCTCCTGTAAGTTATGTGGTTCACACCCTTGAGAATTTGATTTGCATATACCATAAAAGCCGCTTCTATATATTCCAACAGTCATTCTTTTTGTGCAACAGATGGAAAACATCATCCAGATTTTCTTCTTTCTCCAGATAACCTTCCCACTGGCTCATACTGTTCCTTTGAAGAAAACGATTGTGAATGGTCATCAATTACCTCAGAGATGGATGAACCAAGTTGGAAGGTGAAAGAAAGTCAGTCTGTCTATGAAGAAGAGAGAAACAAGCTATGTTATTCAGAAGGTACCTTATACAAAATATTTTCTTTTCTTTACCATTTAACCTAATGGTTTTTCACTGAGTTGTTTACCACTGGCAGTAGGTTTTCCTGTGCCCTACCTAAGCGACCACTTTCTGGATCTGCATTTGTGGAAAATAAAATGCCACTCTCTTCAGGTTTGTATGGGTGTTAATATAGATTCTTAACAAGACAAATGCATTTTATTTGAGGTCATCTAACTGGTACGACCAGGTGAGAGAGGGGTTTGGGTGTTCCCTCTCAGTCTTTGCCTGGTTTCATCATAGCAAGGTTTAATTTTAAAAACATTGTGTTTTTAGCTCCCCCTCGGTGAATCCTTGTTCACTGCTCACCAATTGCAAGGCAAAGAAATCAAACCAGACAGGTTTTCTTAGATTTAAACAAGAAAGGTGGAAGTTTATTAATCTTAAACTCGAATTCAGTTAACGACTACGAATGCATGACGCGACCACGCTAGCATGCATATGCGATAAAAACACACGCAGATAGAGACAGAAAAAGTAGAAAGAATAAAGGGGTAAGGTTTGGGGCAATAGCTGGATTGTAATTACAGTCGTTTGAGTTTGATATGCAGTCTTTAGTTGCCAGTAAGTCTTACCGTTCGTTGGGGCCCAGTGCACGCTTTAACTTTATTTGATGTAGGAGTCTTTTCTCTCTTGAGGTTTAAGCGACTTCAGTGGGTCTGGAGGTTTGTGAGAAAGTGAGAGAGAGCCAGCCAGGAGAGAGGCTGTCTTGTTCCAGGTTCAGTTACAATCTGCAGTCTCTGTCTTCAAACTGTCCTGTGAGCACAATTCAAAACTCCAGGTTGGCCAGCAGGTTAGTCATGTGACTAACTGTTGAAACAAACTCCTGCATTTGTGGATTTCAAAGCTTTCAGTGGGGGTGGGGGGGGGGGGGGAGGCGGCGGTGGTGGTGCAGTGCTGTCTCTTACCCCGACAAACTGTGGATCACCATTGCCCAGCCCAATCTCTCTAAATTGAATCAGTGAGCAATTCTTTTGTCTCTGCAAGCACTGTCTCTTAGTGTGCAAATGTCCTCCAGCCAAATGTCTTTAAACAAGTCATTTCCAGCAAAAGTTTAAAATTAATGTTCATATGATGAAATTAATATGCCTCATTCTTGGCAGGGTCTTCATGGCATAACCTATGCAAATAAACACATCGGAAACCTGATTCTACATATAATGATATTGCCCAGAGGCAGTTAAGACAAAGTGTAGGGGCTGAAAATCTGCATCCCTAATGATGACCTCTTAGCATAAGTCTTCCACTCTGAATTTCCGTGCGGGCCTGTTTGAGACAGCACCCCCCTGGCATGGGAGGGGGCAGGATTGGAACTTCCCTGTCCGTAGCCTGGATCATGCTGAGTGGTCAGTGCACAAGATCAACCAGAAATTTCAGTCCTTGGCTTAGCTTAAGTGGCTATAAAGGCATAGATAAATAGATAAAATATGAGTATTTTACCCCTCCTCAGTGTTGAGAAACCTTTCCATCCTAGTCAACTCCCTAAAGGAGTTTGCCAGTCCTGCCAAACCTTCATTCCCCACTTCAAACCATCCCCTATCCATCCTCTTCCCTGCTCTTCCTTTGCCAATACTCCCCTCCTCTCTGTGCAGCCTTATTCTGTCCCCCTCTCCCATATTCCTCCTTCTGTTGCTCTGCATTCTTCTTTCTCTTCCCTATCCCTACTGCTTCCTATTCCTGCTCTATCCTTCCCCTTTTCCCCTTTCCTATTCTGTTACCGTCCTCCCTCCCACCCCTGTCACTGACCCTATTCCTCTTTTCCTTACCTCCACCAATCGCTGCACCATCTCTTTCTCTTGCTTTCTCGATCCTTCCCTCCTCATTCCTTTCCTCCTCCTTCTTTCCTCCCCCTAACACTCTCTCCCTTCCACTTTCCCATCATGTCTTGATTTACCCACAGGACCTGCATAGTGTACTTGCCCTTATCTCTGAATTGCAATACTACAGAAGATCATGACTTTCTTATTAAAAGTATTTAGGCTTACCCTACTCAGCTAGGGTGAGTCGGCAGTTGAAATATCCCCAGTTATTCACCTCCCCTGGAGTCGCCAGGACCCCACCCTTTGTGATTTTAACCTGCTCTCTTGAGCAGATGGGAAGGGCACCAACACAAAACCAGCAGAGTTCTACTTTACATATGCACGTTGACTTTTTTAATTCCTTCTTGGGATATGAGCGTCGCTCGCGAGGCCAGCATTTATTGCCCACCCCTAATTGCCCTTGAGAATGTGCCTTCTTGAACCACTGCAGTCCATGTGGTGTAGGTACACCCACAGTGCTGTTAGAAAGGAAGTTTCAGGATTTTGACCCAGAGACAGTGAAGGAATGGCAATATAGTTCCAATTGAGGACGGTGTGTGGTTTGGAGGGGAACTTGCAGGCGGTGGTGTTTCCATGCATCTGCTACCCTTGTCCATATAGATGGTAGAGGTCGCGGGTTTGGAAGGTGCTGTCGAAGGAGCCTTGGTGAGTTGCTGCAATGCCTCTTGTACATGGTTCAATTTTAACTGAGACCTGAGTGGGGAACCACCCTCCATTTCCACCCCTCCCCTCCCAATCACGGCCTCCTACCACCTCCCGATCTCAGCTTCCTCCCCACTCCTAATCATAGCTTCCTCCCCATAGCCCCAGGTGCCAACCCCTCCCGCTCCTCCTGTTTGCAACCTCTCCCCCAAACCCCACCAATCACTGCCTCACCCCTCCTGCCCCAATTTCCAAGCTCTCTCATCTCTCCTGATCCTGGCCACCTCCCCACTCAATCCCCTGCCAATTGCCAGGGAGAATCCCTTGGAGTCCCCCATCTATAGCTTCCTGCTGCTGGTCCCGCTGCTCACTCATCAATTTGGTCAGCTGCTTGGTGGGAAAAGTAGTGAAAAAATGTTAATAATTTCAAGTCCCTGGCCTAGCTGGTTTCTTCAGCTGTTTTTTGGCCGTCCTGCACCCTCCCAGCCTCCCCATAAACATTGTGGCCTCTGTAGCTCAGGTTGAGGAATTGGGAGACGAAAGACAGAGGTTACAGGGCCACCACTGATGCAACTCGAACAGGCAGCTAACAGTATAAATGTGGGCATAGGAATTTACAATTCCAAATCAACACAAAAATGTGACTAAAACATGACAGCAGGAAGTAAGAAATAAAAACAAGAAATGCTAGAAATACTCAGCAGGAAGTAAGGTTTTGTAGATAGGTAGTATGATTTGGGAGGTGTTGTTGAAGAAGTCTTGGTGACTTTCTGCAGTGCCTCCAGTAGGTAGCAGACACTGCAGCCATGGTATGCCGGTGGTGGAGGTAGTGAATATTTAAGCTCCTGGATGGGGTGCCCATCAAGTGTACTGCTTTGTCCTGGATTGTGTCGAGCTTCTTGAGTGTTGTTGCAGCTGCAGCCAGCTGTACGCATGGACTGCTTCATTATCTGAGGAATTGCGAATGGAGCTGAACACTGCAAGCATCAGCGAGTAGTTCCACTTCTGAACTTATTAACAAGGAAAGGTCATTAATGAAATAGCTAAAGATAGTTGGACTCAGGAAACTGCCTGCAGCGATGTATGGGGCTGAAATGATTGCCTCCAACAACCACAGCCATCTTCCTTTGTGCCAGGATTGACTCCAGCCACAGAGAGCTTTCTCCCATACCCATAAACTTCAGTTTTACCAAGGATTCTTGGTGGTACACTCTGTTGAATGCTACATTGATATCAACTTTATCAGAATTTAGAGGATGCAGCTACCAGGAAGGATTGAGTGATTGAGCCCATTCAAAGTAATGCAGGCAGCACACAAACATTGTGCAGGCGGCCCAAGTTTGTGCGAGGCTGACACCACTTAAAACTAACCTGCACTATTTAAAGCCATCCCACATCTCTTAAAATGTTTAAGGTGCATTCTGGCTACAGGAGGTACTGGAAGTGGCTCGGGAATAATTTCGGCCCTACGGAAGAGTAAAGATAAGGCAGCATGGCAAAGAGCAGGCTGACGGATTTCATGATGCAGCACTTGAGGCCCTGATGTGGGATATGGACAGGAGGAGACTGACCCTCTTCCCACAGGGGCCAGGGGGTCCTCCAGATAAGTGCTTATAAGGGAGTGGGAGCCAAGGCCAATGTGAACAGTGTCGCCCCGAGAACTTGGATGCATTGCTGAAAGAAGTTTAATGACCTCACATGAGAGATCATGGTAAGTGACATCATCTTCAAATGTCATATCCTTACAACTGAGCCATTAGCCTCACACATTGCGCACTGCACCACACTCCAATCACTCACCTGCCAGCAATCTCTATCAGGCCTGACTCATACCTAACATCCACAGCTTCACCTCACCTTCATACACTTAGCACTGCTGCAAGCCTCACACCTATATCTCATACCTTGTGCACACTGCCAGCTATTTAACCAAACAGATTGCACCACACTCACTGACACACTTATGTCTCTTTTTTTCAGGACAAGGCGGTACATAACCAGAGGCAGCAGCACCTAACTGGCAATCATCACCAACATGGATCCCCATAATTGGAGCAGTCGTAGCTGAGACCGTGGCCAGCGGCAACAGCTAAGACCATAGAAGCTGGTGTGTTCCTACCTAATCCTCCTTCTCATAACCTACTTCCCCCCCCCCCATCCCACAATCTCTTCTGATATGTAAGCTGCAGATGGTGTCAGTATGACCTCTTACTTTGCCCCCCTTTCCTCACCACAACTATACACTTGTGCCTTTTGCCTTTTGGATGCCCAAGAGTTGCCACCTGGCCAAGCATAAGTGTGGGGGTGAGAAAGCCTAGAGGTGCAGGACGCTGATGTTGAAGAAACATCGTCACTCGATCTCACACTTGCAGTCACCAGCTCAGGCACCAGCACTGTGTGTACTTTAGAGGGTAGCATAGAGGTGGAACCTTCAGGTGGTGAGACATCGGGATTGAGTGGGTTACAGCCAGGGCAGGGGGAAAGGATAGCACAGGTGCCAGCTCCATGGAGGGTAGGGTCACACCCAAGTTCTGCTGCAGGGGCTCAGATGAGGACTTTGGTGTGCTGGCATACAGAAAAAGGCTGATGGGCATCCACAATGAAGTACTTGGTGCATTGGCAGACCTGCCAGAAAGCCTGCTGTCACTGTCAAGCAGCATGGAGGAGTCCGGCTCCAACTTGGTACAGGACTTTTTGCAGAGCTTGGACCCAACTTTTCAGCTTGGAAGTGGTGGCCAGCTCCATGAGAAAGCTTGCAGACCTGACCATAATGCAGTATCTGATGGCTGATGTCTCAGCTTCCATTGCAGCAAAAGCAGAAGC
Organism: Heterodontus francisci; assembly: GCF_036365525.1. NCBI lineage: Eukaryota > Metazoa > Chordata > Chondrichthyes > Heterodontiformes > Heterodontidae > Heterodontus > Heterodontus francisci. Next base: position 99,389,390 of record NC_090383.1, on the reverse strand, counting down.
CATCCAATGTCTGAGTGCTGTATTGGAAACTTAGACTGAGGTCATAAATCTCATCTTGGTGGCAAGCTCAAACGTCTGCCATCATGGCTGTGGATGCCTGTTCTTGAAGAGGCTTTTAGGCTCTGACGGCAATCTATGCTCCAACAGATTACTAGGATTGCTGAGGCACCACCCTGGGTGAGTGGTTGTAGCTCCATGAAGCACAATCCTGCTGTCCTCTCCCAGGATGACAGCATTTAGCCTCTCACCACTACCCCTCCGCCAGTGCTCCTGCAGTTGCCTGTCAGCCAGCCAGCCCATGGCAAGGTGGTGCAGTCTGAAACTGGGCCTTTTAGGCCCAGAGCTGCTCAAGGCCATCTGCAGTCCCCTCCCTGAAAGTCAGCAGCCTTCCAAAAGCCATGCTGCAGTCACTGAGGTAACACTGCATAGGAGCATGAGGCCAGACAAAGATACCTGCAAGCCTGGCACTAAAGGATGCACAAGGGTGATGAGTTAAGTGTTGTATGGAATATTGGATGTTTTGTTGGATGAAATTGGTATGGAATGTTTATTTTGTGGTGACTTTTATTTCAGCATTTGGGGCAAAGAGAATGCTGTGATGGTCCGTAACTGAGGGAGGATAAGGTCGGGATCTGGGTTGTATTCACGGGAACTGGAGTCAAATGGTGCGCTCACAGACGGCCCAGCCAGAAAGTGGGTATGCCAGTTGCCTTCTCCCTTCCTCATTCTCCTTTCCCTCCTCCTCCTGAGGTGCTCGCTGAATCCCTCATGGCAAGGGCTGTGCCCTCATGACTTTCAGGTGGTAGAGGATGCAGCCGACCACTACAAATAGGTACACACGCTCTCCAGTGAGTACTGGAGGGCTCCTCCAGAGCGGTTGAGGCAGCAGAACTGTTGCTTTGGCCAAAGGTCTGCCGATAATGTAGCTCGTGGCAGCATGGCTTTCATTGTATGCATGCTGGCCACATGTGGTTGGGTTGTGGAGTGGAATCGTAAGCTAGGTGTCGAGTGGCTAGCACTTGTCACCCAGCAGCCATCCTCTGGTTTGGCATGGCGACTGAAGATCGAGGGAATAGTGGATTACTACAGAATGAAAGCATCTTCCAGGATAGCGGGCATTCACCAACATGATGTTTTGCGCATGGTTGCACACCAACTGCACATTGAGTGAGTGATAATTTGTGCAGTTGTGGTACATCTCAGCATTGAGATATGGCACTCGCAAAGCCACATGTGTGTGTGAAGCCGATGGTACCCAGCACCATGGGGAAGCCCGCTATCTTGGCAAAGCCACATGCACATCCGCCTGCTTCTCTCTGTGAACTCCCCTCTCCTGGCATAAAGAACCTCTGTCACCTCTCTGATGTAGCAATCGATGGCAAACAGGGAGATGTTAGATACATTGCCTTCTCCAGCCTGGAAGTATCCCAACACAAAGAAAATCAGGGCCACTGTCACCTTCATAGCTGCTGGCAGGAGCGTCTTCGCCCTGCTCTGAGGCTGTATTTCTGGTTCTAAGAGGTGGCAAAGTTTCGTGAGCACCTTCTTCATAAAGCACAGACGACACACACATTGTTCCTGGCTTAGGTGGAGGTAAGAGAATGCACTGCTGTGACCCCTTCTCCCCCCCCCTCCCACTCCTCCCTCTGTGAGCAGCTTGAATTTTTATTTGCTGCTTCTGCACCATCTCCCTTTAATGCAGCAGCCCAAGGGGATTGCAATTATAGCAATCATGACTGGGAGTAAGTGGTGTGTCAAGAGTCCTTACAGTAACAAGCAATGCCATCTCCATGTGCAAGCACCACTCCCTGCAGATTTCACTAACTGTAACCAACACTTCAAAACACCCAGCACTTCCACGAACTCAAACTCAGCTAGTAGAAAGTAATCAGCAACCAACCTGCAAGTTATTGATGATCCCTAAATAGCACAAGTTTGGTGGTGGGCGCCGGGGGTGCAGGGGTGGTATTGCTTCCTGCTGCTTGAATGCATGCTAAGCTGTGCAAGGTTAAGAGAAGATATTAACTTGAGCGGTGAGGTCCTAAATGGCAGCACAAGCATCAAATCGGCTTTACACGCTGACTCACGTCACAGTTTCCATAATCTGCGTACTCCCAACACATGCTCCTAAAACCCACACTAATGCCCTCAGTAAGATGGCTTTTGGCAAGGGCAACAGAAGTAATTGCGTGCAGAGTGGACGCATTTTGTTACCAAAATGACGCCATAGCGCCAATTTTGGGCCTTTGAAATTATGAAGGACTTCAACAGGGTGGATGTGGAAAAATTGTTTCCGCTTATGGCTGAATCCAGAACAAGGGGGCATAAATATAAGATAGTTAATATGATGTCAAATAAAGACTTCAGGAGGAACTTCTATGCACTGAGAGTGGTGAGAATATGGAACTTGTCGTCACATGAAGGGTTGAAGTGGATTGTGTTGATCTATCTCAGGCAAGTCTTGATGTCTACATGAGGGAATAGGGAACTGAGAGCTATGGGGACAAGATAGGAAGAAATAGTTAGAATGGAAGCAGGTTCTTGGGGAATATCCAGTTGGCTGAATGGCCTGTTTCTGTGCTATAAATTCAATGGAGATAATTCTGACTTTGTGTGATAGTGTAAAGTGAGTGATAGCGAATCAGCAGCCCATCTCTCCTGATCTTTGTTTTCATTAATGTCAATAGAAAGGTCTTTGTAGGAGGTTGGGCATGAACCTGCAATGTACCAATCTGTGGCTCAGTGTATTGAATCACAAACATGTCAAACTGATTGTGTCCTGGATATATAAAACTGGCATTCCTTTCCTCACTCCTAACCTTTCACCATTCACATCTGCCTTCCGTCAGGAGTGCAGAAGAATGTGTCCCAGAATAATTCAATCTCCAATAAAGTGGCCGTCTGTTTTACTAACAGGCAACATGTAGGCTGTTATCTGTTGACGTGCTTGTGTTTTTAGTCACGATTGGATGAAAGATGATGTCAACATCAATCAGGACTGAGACTCAACCCACACTAGAGCTTTGTAAAACCAGCACTACTGGGCACCATGACCTTGTACTCATCATATTCATTTGTCAGTGTTACAGGCAGCATCGTCCTATTTCAAGGAACAGAAAATCAATCATATTGATATTGCTCTGGTGCATAACCTGCTTGTGATTAGACTCAATTGAAGCAGTTTATTGATGAACGATTCTGTTGGTAAAATTGGAATTTTTCTGTATCTTATGCTAAGTTTACCCTTTCACAGCTATCTGTATAAGTTCACAGCAATTTAAATCACTGTTTCTTCGTCAATCTGGTGATGGGTTTTTGGTGGTAGTTCCTCCTGGATTGTCTGGGATAGCACTACTTCCACCTCTTGCAGACATTGCTAACCCCCACTCAGAAGTTGCAACGTCCGGGGCTAATTGGCAGAATCTGTTTCTTACTGATCTCTCCCCCACTTTCCGAATGTTTTAATTATGATCTTGAAACATACCTTTCTGTGTTTAACCTTCCGAATCCTTAGTAATTCTTCAATTTTTTCCATCATTCTTCTTCCTCCGCTCCATCTCTGCACACAGTGTTAAAAAGGCTAATCCTGTTGGAGAATATTGTAATCAGATGATCCTCTGTATGCAACTCGTTAATTGGGTAAACCTTGAGTGCATTAGTGTTGCTTTGGAAAACTGCCCCATTTGCAGGTCAAAATCCTGATGTCAATGTCCTTTTAGTTTGTGGCCGAATTTTGACACACTGATAGGTCTTAGAACACCACCAAGGCCATCAATCATTAAAATGGGATTTACCAACCCATCACACATTGCAGCAGTTATAGCCACATCCTTTGTTTTACATTTTTCCAATCACATCATGAACAATATGAATCTCCAACCTAGAGATTCACTGCTTATTGTGGACTCTAAGGTACTCACATCTGTACCTGTATTTTCCTACTGGCATTTAAGCTTTCATAAACTTCTGTGCCAACTCTCTTTTTGGCTTCCAAATTCCTTTAATGCCACTCCAATGGGTTTCCCAATGGGAAGGACTTGCAGGGAGATATCAGAAGGGCTCGGTGCCCAAGACATGCTTTATCTCCTTGCATCAGCACCTGGCATGCCTGTGGAGAGAAATGGAATCAAATGGTCAACATGGTACTGCGAGAGGCTTTTCTTCCCAAAGGAAGTTGTGGCGGCTGATCAATACGTGAATACCTGACTCACCATAATGCTGTATGATTCATTAAAAGCACCAAGTTTCAATGTAGTGCTGTATAAATTTGGCTGTGCAGTGCCTATTTTTTGGGGTGTTAACTGGCCTAATATACCCCCAATATAGAAGGCAGGAAGCACATGATAAATTCAAGTGTGAAGTGCACCTTCTGCCATATTGGTGTTGGCCTCCCATCCTTCCCCCCCCCCCCCCCTCCTCCTCCTCCGATACCACCACCCCTGCACTTTAAGTGATCAACCCCTATATAGAGGGTGAAGTCACAATACAAAGCTACCTAGACATTAGCACTGATTGATGCTAAGTTAATAATACCTCTGTCTGAGAGACCACAGGAAGGTGTCACATTGATGCTGTAGAGAATTCGCTTCAGGCCAAAATTAAAGTCCAACATTAGTGTAGCACGAAGGGAGTTGTATCAAATGTAACTTGTGAAATAAATAAGCAGGAAGTGTATGATGTTTTCACAAAGGTTGTCAAAACTGAAAAATTTTGATTTTCCATCAGTATTGTCCCTCACCCTGATGAGTCTGAAATACACCCCATGAAAAGAACCGCACGTTGTGCATGGCACTTGCATAAAGTTTCTGCACACAGACATACATTGCCATGTCAGTTTGATTCAGTTGGCAGCACCTTGTCTCTTGAGTCCATTACGGAGACAGTCTAGATTGTCATGGAGCTGCTCTGATAGTTTGGATGTGGTTCTAACTGGTTTTTGTATTCTGAAAAAGCACCGGGTTCTCTGGGTATATTGGCCAACATTCCTCCCTCAGTGAATACCACCAAGAATTGTTCAGTTCATATTGCTAGTTCTGGGAGCTTGTCGTGCTGCTCCTGGCTGCTACATTTGCCTAATGGCTGCACTTCAAAATAATTAATTGCCAATGAATCCATTTGAGGTATACACTAATGCAAGTCTTTATATATATTTGTTTATATTATAAATACATTTATATTATGTATAGAAAATAAATACATTTAGTTGTATTTATTTTTAATGGGATGTAGGTGTTGCTGGCAAGACCAACATTTGTTGCCCATCCCAAATAGTCCTTAACTGAGTCGCATGCCAGGCCATTTCACAGGGCCATTAAGAGTCAACGACATTGCTGTGGGTCTGGAGTCACATATAGACCAGACCAGGTAAAGATGGCATATTTCCTTCCCTAAAGGATATTGGTGAACCAGATGGGTTTGTATGACAATCTGGCTGTTACATGCTCATCATTACTGAGAATGGCTTTTTATTCCAGATTTATGTAATTAATTGAATTTAAGTTCCGAGCTGCCATGGTGTAATTTGAACGCATGCCTCTGGTTCATTAGTCTAGGCCTCTGGAATACTAGTCTAGTAACATAATCACTGTGCTACCATTCCTGCCTATATTTAGCTAATAAATGCATTTGTATTATATATCTTAAATAAATATAAATATATTTCTTTTACTGTTTTATGTTTTATGCACAAGGGATGGACAACAAATGCTGGCCTTGCCAGCGACACTCTCATTCCATGAATGGATGAAAAAAAAAGGAATAAGGTTGAGCCCACAAAACTCCAACTGATGTACACAGTTTAAATGTGCTCCCATCAACTGCTTCCAAACATTCGCTCCTTACTAAACTCAACCTAGCTGAGTCTTATAACTGAGAGAGATTACCTATTGTTAGGTTCTGCACTTCATTGCAGCTTTATCAGCGATACAGGACTTACATGTAAGTACATGTAAGTACTGTATAGACAGAAAAACCAAGATTGCCAGTTTATCTCCAGATTCATTCTCATGGGAAATTCTGAAGCCGTGTTCATATTCACATCTGCACCTTTTAGTAACTGGCCACGTGTCTGCGGCACACACCCCAATTTTGTGACAGATCAATTTTGTTGTTTAGAGTAGTCAAAGCTATTTGGGCTGAAAGCAGCATGACTATAATGAGAAGCAGTACCTGCAGTAAGAAAGGAAACTTGCATTTCAGTGATAGGTTTTTAAAGATAAACAAATCATCTGATGCATTGTTCTACCTGATGGGGTTACAGCTTGTATATACTTTAATTTACATGTTTTTTTTTCAGGTCACGCCCTGTTCCTGAACACCAGAGAGAATCTAGGGGCTGATTTCAATGAGTTGAGAAGTCCGATTTTTCCCACTCCTATTAGAAACTCTCCCTGTGAGGCAAGTACAATCTTCCTGTTTTACCAGAGGTTCATCGCAATTATTTATAGATCCATATAAGAGAAATGCTCCAGCAAATCTTACTTCCTCAGGTTCCTCATTGGGATCCATAATCTGTCACCTTTCCATCCAGAGAACTAACTGGCAAGACACTACGGATGCTGGAAATCTGAAATGAAAAGACATAAAATGCTGGAAATACTCAGCAGGTCTGGCATCATCCATGGAGAAAGGAAGAGTTAACAGCTGGAATTTTACATCGGGGTGGAAGCCCTGTCTACCGGCTTAAAGTCTGGGGTGAGCCCGCCCCTGCCAGGCCTGGAAGCTACGCAGAGATTTTACAAGGCCCTGACCCTTAATTGGCCTCAGGCAGGACTTCCGCTCCTCTGAGATAGGAAGTCCCGCCTCCAGGAGCTCGTGGCCAATCAATCGTGGCAGCTCTTCAGTCCTAGCAGCATCATAGGGAGCGATGGCCACTGCTAGGATTGCACCCAGCTTCAAGAGGATCATGAATGCCAGCGCCGAAAATGGTAAGTGCGGTTTTGGGCCTCGCCAGGGACAATCAGCTGGGCCCTAGTGAGGAGGGAGGGAGTGGATCAGGAGGGCAGGGGAAGTGCACCTTTGGGCCCGCAAGGAGGCCGCCTGGTATTGCAGGGCAGCCTCCTCAGCTGACCAGGCGCCTGTCCACCACTGGTAATATACCAACGGCAGCGGGAGGAGGTCCTTAAGTGGCAAATAATTTCCACTTAAGGGCCTCAATTGGCTTGGGCAACGGGTCGTTTGTTACCTCCCCCGCCGCTCATAAAATTGCAGCCTCGGCGGGAAGGTGACGGGAATGGCACCAACCACATCGCACACAATCTTACACCCCCACCGCCTCCAGTTCACTCCTGAGGGTTCGTAAAATTCCAACTAACACATCAGTTCTGTTGAAAGGTCACAGACCTGAAACATGGCCGGAAATTTACACCACTCCCCCCCGCAACCCCCTTCTGGAGCGGGCTGGAGGCAGGGGACTCATAAAATTAAGTGGGAGGCAGGGGATGCCGTTCCCGTTGCCTTCCCACGCCAGCTGCAGTTTTATGAGAAGTGGCGGCGATGACAGGAAATTTCCCACCCGCCTCTGGCCAATTAAGGCACTTAAGTTGCCAGTTAACTGCCACTTAAGGGTCTCCTCCCCCCGCCCCTGGTATATCAGCAATGGCAGGTGGGCGGCTCAGGATCTCCAGGAGGCTGCCCAGTAAAACCTGGCAGCCTCCTTGCAGACTTGGGGGGGAGGCCCTTCTGATCGGGCACCCTGTGCCCCACAGAGTGCCCCCCATGGCCCATCTTCCCCCACTGAACTACATTTCCCCCCGTCGACTGCCTCCCCCACCTCCCCTTGCCTTGCCGGGACCTGGCCAATTGCCCCCGGCGAGGCCCCACAGGCTTACCTTTTTTCCGGGGCTGGCGTCCATCTTGCTCCTCTCCCTGGCTGCAGTACTAGCGGTGGCCACCGTTCCCAGTGGCGCTGCTGGGAGTGAGAGTGACCAAACCCCATGATTGGTCAGCAGCTCTTGGAGGTGGGATTTCGTGCCTCAGAGGTGCGGAAGTTGTCCAAGGTCAGTTAAGGGTCTGAGCCACATAAAATCACTGTGTGACTCCCAGGCCCGGTGGAGGCGGGCTCATCCGCCACTTTTTTGGCTGGTGGGCAGGGCCTCCTGCCGAATGTAAAGTTCTGGCCATTAACTCTGTTTCTCTCTCCACAGATGCTGTCTGACCTGCTAAGCATTTCCAGCATTTTCTCTTTTTTATTAAACCAACTGGCAAGTGTAGTCTAGTCAACAGTGATCTGTGAGTAGTTGGTGGTCAAATGCGTTGTTATATGATTTTTTTTTAGAATTTGGCACTGGTTAGGGCATTGCTGCAAATTATACTGCATTTACAGGCATGTATTTTATAGTGACACTATTTGAAAATTGTCATAGTAATATATACTTCAGGATCAAGGTATGTGCCGTGGGAGGGGAGGGCCATGCAAACATAGCTCAATACCCAATTGTCTGACCCATTCTTCCTTACCTGATAAATTCTGCAGCGACTGTGGATAAACAAATGTGGCCCAACACAGCTTCAGATCCTGCCTCCATAAACATCCTCATCCTCAACTATAATGGGGCCCAGCACATGAGTGCAAGATGGTGTTTGCAAACGTCGCCAAACAGAAGTGTTAAGTGGACGATTCTACACAACCATTTTTAAGGTCCTCAACAGCATACATACCAATGACCAGCCAATAAGGTTTTGTCTATGTGATATTAAGAAGTGCCTGAGGACACAAGACACTGCAAAGGCTGTGGGCCCTTAAAGCATTCCAGTTGTAGTGACCAAGTTTGACAAGCATAAGCAGTGTTCATCTTCAGCTATACGTATGCTGTAAGAGAGTAGAATCTTTGTATTTATTTATGCAGTTGTAGTATTAATTTATCAAAGGAAAACATTATGGGATGTATTTGCTGAGGCTCCATTGCCAGTGGAAGAGGGCAAGGGTCAGGACATTGTGTCAACAGCCACAAGTACCCAATTTGACAATTGACCATTTTTGGTGTGAAAATAAGTTGGCACTACTGGAATGCAAAGGTCTCACTATCATAGACTCATAGAGAGAGATACAGCACTGAAACAGGCCCTTCAGCCCATCGAGTCTGTGCTGACCATCAACCACCCATTTTCTACTAATCTTACATTAATCCCATATTCCCTACCACATCTCCACCTTCCCCCTACACTAGGGGCAATTTACAATGGCCAATTTACCTATCAACCTGCAAGTCTTTGGTTGTGGGAGGAAACCGGAGCACCCAGCGGAAACTCACGCAGTCACAGGGAGAACTTGCAAACTCCGCACAGGCAGTACCCAGAAAGGAACCCGGGTCGGTGGAACTGTGAGGCTGCGGTGCTAACCACTGCGCCACTGTGCTGCCCATCATTTCGATTTCTTAAATGTGATTCGTTAATGGTGCAAGGATGACTTGCCAAGTGTGCTGCATATCTGTTGTAAAATGGGTAATCATCCTTCCCACCTTGGAAACTCTGCAGTGCACACTAAAGCCTGGCTCGGGTATAAAATTAAAACCCGACCTGGGCCGGGCCCGACCCGACCCGACCACAGCCAACCCGAACCCGAGCCCTTTAATTTTTTATCGTGCCCGACCCGAATCTCCTTCATCTGTTCCGGCAGCAGGCTATTCCTGCAGCTGGAGTTGTGGGGAATCATAGGTAAGCCTGATCCCGTGACTTCTCGGAAGCAGTGTCCAGCCCCGACCCGACCTGAGCCTGAATGCTGGATTCGGAATTTTGACCTGACCTGACTCGAACCTGACACATGTAGTCGGGTTCAGTCGGGTTCGGGTCGGGTAGTCAGGCTTTAGTGCACACCTGTATCAAGTGAATGGCAGAGGCTGTTGTTTTCACATGGGCATCAATTGGTCAGATCTTTCATGGGGTGTTAGACTTCTCTTGAGTTTTCTTCTATATACATACAAACATACGAATTAGGAGCAGGAGTAGGCCACTCGGCCCCTCGAGCCTGCTCCGCCATTCAATAAGATCACGGCTGATCTGATTGTAACCTTGACTCCACATTCCTGCCTACCCCCAATAACCTTTCACCCCCTTGCTTAGCAAAAATCTATCTACCTCTGCCTTAAAAATATTCAAAGACTCTGCTTCCACTGCCTTTTGAGGAAGATAGCTCCAAAGACTCAAGACCATCAGAGAGAAAAAAAATTCTCCTCATCTCTGTCTTAAGTGGGTGGCCCTTTATTTTTAAACAGTGACCCCTATTTCTAGATTCTCCCACAAGGGGAAACATCCTTTCCATATCCACCCTGTCAACACCCCTCAGGATCTTATATGTTTCAATCAAGTCGCCTCTTACTCTACTAAACTCCAGTAGATACTCCAACTTTTCCTAGCATCCTGTTCTTCCTAAATGCCATATACCTTTCAAAATTCAGGTCCCAATCTATGTCATTCAGCAGCCATGTCTCTGTAATGGCTATCAGATCGTACTTATTTATTTCTATTTACGCTATCAGTTCATCTGTTTTCTTTCAAATGCCGTGTACATTCAGATACAGAGCGTTTAGTTGTATGCTTTTATTATTTCTGTAACCTCTAGCCTTTGTCTGCTGATTCACTTTGAGATTTGAACTCTCTGTCCCTTCCTGTCGCAATCTGTTTATCATTTCCCATATTATTTTTTTTGTTAAAAGATTCAGCACTGAAACAGGCCCTTCGGCCCACCAAGTCTGTGCCGACCAAGAACCGCCCATTTATACTAACCCTACAGTAATCCCATATTCCCGACCTACACTAGGGACAATTTTACAATGGCCAATTTACCTATCAACCTGCAAGTCTTTAGCAGTGGGAGGAAACCTGAGCACCCGACGAAAACCCACGCGGTCACAGGGAGAACTTGCAAACTCCACACAAACTCCAGAATTGAACCCGGGTCCCTGGAGCTGTGAGGCTGCGGTGCTAACCACTGCGCCACTGTACCTTTCTCTCCTGCATTGTCTCTACTCTTTGACTTACTACACTTTCCCAAATTTGATCCCGTGTCCCCACTATTTAGTTTAAACCCTCTCTACTTCCCTAGTTATGCAGCTCGCTAGAACACTGGTCCCAGCATGGTTCAGATGTAGACTGTTCCAATGGTACAGTCCTGCCTTTCTCCAGTACTGGTGCCAGTGCCCCACGAACCAGAACCCACTTCTACCACACCAGTCTTTGAGCCACACATTCATTTCTCTAATCTTATTTGCCCTATGCCAATTTGCACGTGGCTCAGGTAATAATCCGGAGATTATTACCTTTAAGGGTCTGCTTCTTAATTTGGTGCCTAGCTACTCATACTGACTATGCAGAACCTCTTTCCTTGTCCTACCTATGTCACTGCTACCCACATGGACCATGGCAACTGGATCCTCCTGCCCACTGCAAGTTCCTCTCCAGCCCCAAGCAGATGTCCCGAACCCTGGCACCGGGCAGGCAGCATAGCCTTCTGGACTCTCTCTCTTCTTGGCTGCAGGGAACAGTGTCTATCCCCCTGACTATCCTATCTCCTACTGCCACTACATTCCAATTTACTCCCCCCGCTTGAATGGTTCCTGTACCATGATGCCGTCGTCAGTTTGTTCATCCACTCTGCAGCCCCTGCTCTCATCCATACAAGCTGAAAGAACCTTACACCTGTTGGACAATAGCAAGAGCGGAGGCTCCTCCACTTCTGCCTTCTCGATCCCCTTACTTGCCTCAGTCGCAGTCACACCCTCCTGTCCCTGACCACTGACCAAATCAGGAGACCCTATTCTATGGGGTGTGACTGCCTTCTGGAACAAAGTATCCAGGTAACTTTCCTCCTCCCTGATGAAGAGCAATGTCTCTAGCTTGGCCTCCAGCTCACTGACTCCGAGCAGAAGCTCCTCGAGCCGTAGACACTTACTGCAGACGTGGTTGCGGTGGATCACACTGGTGTCCACGAGCTCCCACCTACTGCAGTTGGAACACATCACCTGCCCTGCCATCTTTATTGTATTTTAAATATTTAATTAACTATTTATTTAATTAATAGGAAATACTCACCAATCTGTTAAGCTTTACTACTATTAGTAAATAAACTTCCCAATTACTAAAATTACCCGAGTTTTTGAAAGATAAATGAGTAAGTGGTAGGGCAACCTGCCATTAAGAGAAAGGAAAAGATAAATTGATAAAATTATTCAAAAAGATTTTTGAAATACATTTAGTCTGCCATTTTTCTCACAGTAGCAACAATGTATATCCTTCAAAAGAAGGTTTTAAAGAAAATAAGTATTGCAAAGTTAAGTATTTAGTAATACTATTATAATAAATTTACCTATACGATTGTCTTTTAATTCCTTCATTGATAATGCAAGGCCTTAGTCTATCTCAAAAGCCTGGGCTTCAACTGTATATTTTTCCCCAGACCTGCTCGCGTGAGTTATCTCTCAACAGTTGGTTCCCTGTGCTTTCTCAAAGTACAAACTTTTATCTCTTCATTATGTAACACCATTTCTGTACTTCTGTTTTGAAAAAGACTTTGAAAACCAACTGAAGCATTTTGAATGCTGAAATCAGATAATCTTTCATAAACTATTACTGAAAGCTTATATTTCCTTGAACAAGCATGAGTCAGAGAGAAATAATGGGCACCTGTAATTGCTTTGAAGAAACAAAGCAGAAACTTAATTATGTAATTGAAAAATGCATTTTTCCTGAGGTTTATTATACTAGAAAGCTTATTACCAAGACTTTTTTCAAAGATAGGCCAAGCTGAAATTTGAAAATTCAGTAAAGCAGAGCAGGCTAATTAAGTCATCTCTGTTTCAAGTTTTGTACTTAAGAAGCTAATTATATCCCAGCTGTAATGATCAAGTTTGACAAGTACAAGCAGTATTCATCCTCAATTGTATTTATGGGGTAGAGAGTAGAATCTTTGGCTGTGAAATTCAGCTCCATAGCACCAGGTTTTTCAGCACTCCAAGTGCCATTTTGCCTCCAAAATGGCGTCCACGGCAAGCGCGCACACTTCGGGCTCTAGCCATTCTAGTGAGGGCATTGGCACACATGCAGGGAACATCTGCCAGAGGTATGCAAAAGAGGCAGATTGTAATGTCACACTGATTTAACACCAGCGATGTATTTTGGAGCTCAATGCCCCAGCTCATGCTCTCTCTTAACCTTGCACAGCTGAATACATGTTCAGCAGCAGGGAGGACCTCCCACCACCACTATTTGAAGGGATCATCAACTAGTTACAGGTTAATTGCTAATTGATTTCTGCTGGCAGTTGCTATGATTGTAGAAGTGTTTGGTGGTTTTCAGAGTTGCTTAAAGTTGCTGAAGTCTACAGGCAATGGTGTGGCACGTGCTGTCGGACTTTATCCTGACTTCAAGGATTCTGCAGAAACCACTTACTCCTAGATATATGGGTGTCATAGTAGGCATCCTCCTTGGCCTAAAGCATGACAGGGAGAATGAGCAGAGGTGACACAGAACAGGACAAGCTGCTGGAGGAGGGATGTCAGAGGGTGGGAGAAGGACCCTCAGTGGGAAGCCATAACCATTCAGGATGTACAGGGAACAATTCACCCACCTCAGCCGTATGCAGCAAATCATGCAGGTTTTCTGTCAGCGGTCATGATGCCTTCATTCTGCGTCAGTTCCCTATGCCATCTGCATTTGAGCCACCACAACAAACCAAAGGATGACGATTGGGTGACGAGGGCTATCCTTTGATCACGTGGCTCATGTCTCCGGTGCACAACCCACACACATGCGGACAGCATGCGTATAACAAAAATTATGCCGCCACTCAAAATGTGACAGAATAGACTACTGGGGTGCTGAAACAATAATCCCACTGCCTGGACCAATCTGGAGGAGCCTAATAGTACTTGACAGAGCGTGTGTCAAGATTCATGGTGGTCTGCTGCATAACCTCATCATCATGAGGGGAAAGCCCTTGCCACCAGCTATACGGCAACCAGCTGAGGAGCAGGAGGATGAGGAACGGAGGAGGCAACCAACGCAACTCTTTCTGACCGGGCTCTTCACGATCGACTCATCTGACTGTGATACCAATAAATGCCACTACAATTCCCCGTTCACCAACAGTCCCATGTGTTAACTTCCCTCAGTCATTGATCATTACAGTGGCCGCAATGCAAAAATAAAAGCTACCACAAAATAAACATTCCAAATCAAATTTATAAATCATGCCATGTCATATTGTATATAAACATCAACTAATCAATCTTGTGCATTCCATTAGTGCTTGTCTTCTGTGTGCCTTTGCTTGTCCTGGTGTTCCTACACAGTTCTACCCCTATAGCTGCAGCATGATTGGTGGAAGGCTGCTGATTTTCAGTGGGGAGACTGCAGATGGCCTTGCAGGACAAGCTGAAGCAGCTCTGGTCCTAATAGGCCTAGCTACAGACTGCACAACCTTAACATGGGTGGCAGCAGTCTGAGCTGGCTGGCTGTCAGGCAATAGCAAGGGTGCTGGTGGAGTAACAGTGGTTGGGGGACGAATGCCGTCATCCCGAGGGAGGACATTATGTTCATGTTCCATGGAGCCACTGCCCTCCCCCAGGGTAAGGCCTCAGCAATCCTCATAATCTGCTGGAGCACAAATGGCTAGATTGCTGTGAAAGCCTGGAAGTTCCTTTGAGCACTGGGTATCTGCGGTCATGATTGGAGCAGTGTCAGCCTGCATGGTACCAAGCTGAGATTTTATGACCTCAGTCTGAGCTTCCACTGCAGCACCCAGATGTTGGGTGGCGTCTGCTTGTGCTGCAATTGAAGCTGAGACGCTGTATCATGGGTGGGTTGTCAAGTGTTCTCGTGGAGTTGGCCACTACTTGCACACTGGAAAAGATGGGCTCCAAGATCTGCGCAAATCCCTGTCCCGAGTTGGTGCTGTAATATTCTGTTGCTAGTTAATCTTATAACAGAATATCTGAGAGATTGACAGTTAGAGGAACAGGCCACCAAACCGACTGTCTATACCGGGCTCTGCATTTTGTTATTTCTAAATGTCCTTGGTGTAATCTGTCCAAGATCTCCAATGTGAATATCCTGGGGATGATTAATCTCTTGTCAAATATCAACAAATCATCAACGATACTCAAATGATCTCATTGCTCATGATATTGCCTTAACACTGGGTTATGTGTTATGTGCACTTACCATCCATGCAGACAACATTTTCGAATTACTGCACATACTCCATCTTCTTTTTGAGCCTTCCTGATTTTGTTCACCTTCTGATTTATAGCCAGTAAAAACACTTCTTCCTCAACAAATAGAATGTCACCTTCTTCAGGTCCTGCTGATGTAATGCATGATAACACATCCACTGTTATTTGCTGTTTCCCAGGAACATATTTGGTTTCAGCATTGAATTTCATTAATCTGAATCGAAACCTCTGCACTCTAGGAGGTAACTTTGCTCGTTCTTTTGTATTTAGCAGAGTAACGGTTTGTGATCCATTTCAATCTTAATTGGAGACCTCGCATATAGTCAGAGAATTTATCACATGCCCAAGTTGCTGCCAGCACTTCCGTCTCAATGACAAAGAACCCGATGCAAAATATACAAGCCTGCGATTCCCATTGCTTCGTGCCTGAAACAAGACTCTGTTGCTGATGCATCCACTGCTATAATGGTTGGTAACTTTGGGTCATAAGGTGCTAATACTTCTGAAGAAAGAAATTTCAGCTTGATTTATTTGAAAAGCTTCTTGTTGGACCTCGCTCCAACACCAGGCTTTGTCATTCTTTAATAACTGTTGCAGTGGTTCATTTATCATCGCCAGATTCAGCAAAGACTTTCCCACCTGATTGACAATGCCCATGAACCTTTGCAATTCTGTGTTGTTCTTAGGCTTAGGAATGTCTTTTATGACTTTTGACTTTTGAGGGTTTGCTCTGATGCCAGATGTGTCATGAGTTTCTTTGTGTTATCTTAAGCAACACAGTGAGGTGCTTGGATTCCAGTTCCTTGAAGATCTCTCGAAGGTTTATTAACAGCTAAACTAAGACACATAATACAGAGCAAACTATATACAGAACCTTTGTCCAGGGTGTTACAGTACAGAGACAGTATGGCTTATAGTCACATGACTACATCCTGGTATTTAGCTCAATTGCATACTGAGTTCTGAAAGAGACATCACTGTTAAAGTGATGATACAACTTGATCCATCAATAATATGACCTAGAAATCTCACCGTTTGTTGTGAAAAGACACAGCTTCCTGCAGTCTCTGCAACACAGCTCATGCACTCGCATCGTGTTCTGCTGACTGGCATCGTGGATGTTATAAAAGTTGTCAATAGAGTCATAGAGTTATACAGCACTTCGGCCCATTGTGTCTGTGCT
Organism: Heterodontus francisci; assembly: GCF_036365525.1. Lineage (NCBI taxonomy): Eukaryota > Metazoa > Chordata > Chondrichthyes > Heterodontiformes > Heterodontidae > Heterodontus > Heterodontus francisci. The sequence continues at coordinate 99,373,040 of NC_090383.1, read as the reverse complement.
GTCCATCAAGCACCTAACTATTCTAATCCCATTTTCCAGCACTTGGCCCATAGTCTTGTATGCTATGGCATTTCAAGTGCTTATCTAAATACTTCTTAAATGTTGTGATGGTTCCTGCCTCTACCATCTCTTCAGACAGATCGTTCCAGATTCCAACCACCCTCTGGGTGAATTTTTTTTTCCTCAAATCCCGTCTAAACCTCCTGCACCTTACCTTAAATCTATGCCCCCTGGTTATTGACCCCTCTGCTAAGTGAAAAAGTTTCTTCCTATCAATGCCCCTCATAATTTTGTACACCTCAATCATATCTCCCCTCAGCCTTCTCTGCTCTAAGGAAAACAACCCTAGCCTTTTCAGTCTGTCTTCGTAGCTGAAATGCTCCAGCCCAGGCAACATCCTGGTGAATCTCCTCTGCACCCTCTCCAGTGCAATCACATCCTTCCTATAGTGTGGTGCCCAGAACTGTAGACAGTACTCCAGCTGTGGCCTAACTAGCGTTTTATACAGCTCCATCATAACCTCCCTGCTCTTATATTCTACGCCTCGGCTAATAAAGGCAAGTATCCCATATGCTTTCTTAACCACCATATCTACCTGTGTTGCTGCCTTCAGTGATCTATGGACAAGTACACCATGGTCCCTCTGACCCTCTGTACTTCCTAGGGTCCTACCATCCATTGTATATTCCCTTGCTTTGTTAGTTCTCAAAAAATGCATCACCTCATACTTCTCAGGAGTAAATTCCATTTGCCACCCTCCACCCATCTTACCAGCCCATCTATATCGTCCTGTAATCTAAGGCTTTCCTCCTCACTATTTACAACACCACCAATTTTTGTGTCATCTGCAAACTTACTCGTCATACCTCCTATATTCACGTCTAAATAATTAATGTACACTACAAACAGCAAGGGTCCCAGCACCGATCCCTGTGGTACACCACTGGTCACAGGCTTCCATTCGCAAAAACAACCCTCGACCATTACCGTCTGCCTCCTGCCACTAAGCCAATTTTGGATCCAATTTACCAAATTGCCCTGGATCCCATGGGCTCTTACCTTCTTAACCAATCTCCCATGCGGGACCTTATCAATAGCCTTACTGAAGTCCATATAGACTACATCACCTGCTGAAACCTCATTTTCACATTTTGTCACCGCCTCAAAAAATTCAATCAAGTTAGTCAGGCATGATCTCCCCCTGACAAAGCCACGCTGACTATCCCTGATTAAACCCTGCCCCTCCAAGTGGAGATTAATCCTGTCCTTCAGAATTTTTTCCAATATTTTCCTTACCACTGATGTTAGACACACTGGCCTGTAATTACCTGGTTTATCCCTGCTACCCTTCTTAAATAATGGTACCACTTTCGCTGTCCTCCAATCCTTGGGTACCTCTCCTGTGGCCAGAGAGGATTTGAAAATTTGTGTCAGAGGCCCTACAATATCCTCCCTTGCCTCACATAACAGCCTGGGATACATCTCATCTGGGCTTGAGATTTATCCACTTTTAAGCCCACTAAAACAGTTAATACTTCCTCCCTTTCAATGCTAATTTGTTCAAGTATATCACAATCCCCCTCCCTGATCTCTACACCTACATCGTCCTTCTCCATAGTGAACACTGATGAAAAGTAATCATTTAAAACCTCACCTATGTCCTCTGGCTCCACACACAGATTGCCACTTTGGTCCCTCATGGACCCTACTCTTTCCCTGGTTATCCTCTTGCCCTTAATATACTTATAAAATGCCTTAGGATTTTCCTGTATCTTGATCGCCAGTGTTTTTTCATGTCCCCTCTTCGCTCTCCTAATTACTTTTTTAAGTACCCCCCTACACTTTCTATACTCCTCTAGTGGTTCTACTGTTTTCAGCACTCTGAATCTGCCATAAGCCTCCTTTTTTTAAACTGATCCAATCCTTGATATCCCTTGACATCCAGGGTTCCCTGGACTTGTTAGTCCTACCCTTCACCTTAATGAGTACATGTTGGCTCTGAACTCTCACTGTTTCCTCTTTGAATGACTCCCACTGATCTGATGTCAACTTTCCTACAAGTAGCTGCTCCCAGTCCACTTTGGCCAGATCCTGTTTTATCGTCTTAAAATCGGCCTTGCCCCAATTCAGTACCTTTATTTTCGGTCCATCTTTGTCCTTTTCCTTAACTACCTTAAATCTTACAGAGTTATGGTCACTATCCCTGAAATGTTCCCCCACTGACACTTATACCTCTGTCTGGCTTCATTCCCAAGGATTAGGTCCAGTACTGCCCCTTCTCTTGTAGGACTATCTACGTACCAGTAATTGTTTAGATTCAACATCCAAAAGTACTTCCCAAAGTCCACTAATTTAGTGAAAATCATGCTTTTCTCAAGCTTTGCCAGAGTGTCATCCACTGATGCCATTGGATGCATTTCCTGCTCTACAGCCTTGTTTAATTGAGTTAAGGTCTACACAAATTCGAATGGAACCATTTGGTTTCTTCACTGGATCCATACCTGAGCACCATCCCGTATGCTTAGTAATTGATGAGATAACTCCCTGTTTGGTCATTAGCTCTTTCGTTCTTTACTTTCTCTAGGAATGGATGTGGAACTTTTCTCAGTGTCTATAAACACAGTAGTCTTGCATCCTTTCTTAATGTGATGTGGTAGGCTGTTTTTAGTTTTCCCAATCCTTTGAATAATTTAAGGAATTCAGCCCTAAAATTTCTTGGCTGTTCCCCTATGCCTTTCAGCTCATTAACTCTGCATATTAGCTGTAAATCTATGCAAGCTTTTCTGCTTAATAGTGTGCAATTCTGATTCTTAATAATATATAATATCTCAGGAATTTCTTTTCCCCGGTGACACAGAATCATTTTCAACTCTCCTATTAGCTTCAGCTCAATGCCTGCAGGTCCATACAGGTTTTTACCTGCAGGTCTAATGTTCATTCCCTTGGCTCTGGCTCTATGTCTGTCAGTCGTGAAACTGCTGTTCCAGTGTCCGATTTGAATCTTGTCTGATAGCATCCTACAAGAATCTCTGCTCTCCAAGAATCTTCACTTGCTCTGTGGATTTCTCTTAGAAACAGTAATTCAACACATTTTACTTCCTGTATTACATTAATTTTCTTATTTACTTTGGGTTTGCTTTTTATATTTTGCAGCCCTGGTTTCTTACTGCAGCATCCCAGTTGGAAGTGCCCCCCCCTTTTTACATATGAAACACTTTGCTTCTTCGGCTGGGCAATTTTCCCATTGGTGCCTCACTCCTCCACACCTACTGCAGTGAGACACTGCTGCCTCTAAATGCTTTCCCGCTTTTCCTGTCTTTGACCGCCACTTTTCGCCTTTGCTTTCTTTAAGTGTTCAATGGAGTCTGCTACTTTCAAGATCAGACTCTCCCTATCCCCTCGAACGACAACACAGTTACATTTTCTAACCTCTGGTTGCCTGCTTAACTGAATCACCTTGGTTAATATAAGATCATCTCTCGACTGCAAATGATCCGAGAGAATGTAATCTGCCACTCTGACCACAATCCTGTCTCTAGTTAACTCTTTCCGCAAACTGCTATATTCACAATCTTCAGCGAGCTTATATAAGTCGTTGATAAAGGAATCAATACTTTCTCCTCTCTGCTGAGACTGTTTATTGAATTTGGTGCGCTCGATGATCACGTTTTTTCTTAAGTTAAAGTAAGACTCCAGAGCCTTAATAACCTCCTGGTACGTAACTTTTTCTTCATCTATGCCCTGTGTTATGAGGATGTCATCCGTGCACTCCCCATGGCATACAACATATGACCTGCTCCTTGTCTGGCTTCTGCACGAGACCCGTGCAGTACGGTACCTAGTAAATCTTTGGACCCATTTTAACCATGCCTCGAAGTTCTCTAGTAAGGGAAGTGATTTTTCCATTTCTTCGTCAGTTTACTGTTGTCACCATGTAATATTCTGATGCTAGCTAGTCCTAGAATATCTGAGAGATTGACAGTTACAGGAACAGGAGTTTATTTACATGAATCTGCTTCCACTTTCACTCTACATGAGGTTCTCTACAAGTTCTCTTACATCACGTCCTGTGATGGCACTCACAAACTATTTTACATATTCCTCCCAGTCACAACCCTATATTACAGGTGCCAGCCTCTTCCATGCTCCTTGACATTGACTGCAGGCTTTTTGGTAGACCAAGGATTTCATTGTGCATATTAACAAGCCTTCTTCTGTAGGCCACCCCATTGAAGTCCACATCTGAATCCTCTGCAGCAGAACTCGAGTGCGACCTCACTCTCGGGTGAGCTGGTATCTGTACCCTTGTCCTCTGCCCTGGTGCAGACCACTCATGCCTGGTGTCTCACCACATGCAGATCCTGTCTCTAAGCTGTCCTCTAAGGTACAATCAGTGACAGTATCTGAGTTGGTGGCTCCGAGTGTGAAAGAGAGTAATGGTATTTTTTTGTTCATCACTGTCTTCTTGCTCTTAACCTTTTGCTCTTCCACCAATGCCTGGCCAGGTTTCAGTTCCTGGGTATCTGAGGGGAGAAAGCACAAGGCTACGATTGTATTGAGAGGAGGGGGGCAGTGGGAAAGCAAGAGGTACATGCTTACACCATCTGCAGCTGGTAAATCTGAAGAGGTTGTGGAATGAGTGCAAAGTGGGATGTGAGAAGGAGTATCAGGTATGAGGATACTCTTATCTTAAATTACTTGAGTCCTGCCACCAGCCTCAGCCTTAGTCATGGCTGCTCCAATGATGACAACCATTGTGCTCTCCAACAGAGTAAGGGCATGCTGTTGTGCCTGTCCCCCCATAGGTTAGCTCCTGCGCTTCCAGTTATGCACCACTTTGTCCTGCAAGAGAGTGGGAAGTGTGTCAGTGAATGTGATGCAATATGTTTGGGTGATGTAGCTGCCACAGTTGCATAGCATGTGCAAACTGTGAGATGTGGGTGTGAGGTTTTCAGCAGTGCTAAGTTTGTGAGGGTGCGGTGAAAGTAAGAATGTGAAGTATGAGTTGTGATTGATAGAGATTGTTGCTAGGTGAGTGATGGGGTGTGGTGCAGTGAGCAACCTGTGAAGCTTGTGGTGTAGTTGGTATGATAGGGCATTTGAAGATGCTTTCACTAACCTTGATCGCTCTTGTGAGGTCATTGAACATCTTGCAGCACTGCATCCAAGTCCTCGGGGCTAGACTCCTGGCACTGACCGCCATGGCTATCTGTTCCCACTGCCTTTGGAAAGTTTGTCTGCAGGGCCTACTGGCCCCATGTCAATAGGTATAATCTCGCCTCCTCTCCACCTCCTGCAACAAGGACTCCAGTGCAGCAACAGAAAATCCTGGAGCTCGTTCTCTGCCATCTTGTGCCATTCTTCGAACTTTCCCAGATCAGGATTGGTTGTAGAATGACTTCCAGCTCCAGCCACAATGCACCTCCCCCCCCCCCCCCTACTGTTTAAGAGATGCAGGCTGGCTTTAAGTAGTGCAGGCTAGCTTGATCTCATGCTGACCTCTCATGGTTTTTATGCCCCCATGCAGCCATTCAACAGTACACTTAGCACTGAGTAGGCAGTGTTAAGTTTGCATGCTGCTGCATCAGAAGCAGCAGGCAAGAGCTAATCCTGCATCGCAATTCCCATGCCCGTTTCTGGACCCTGTTAAATTTCATGGCCATTATATTTATTTATTTAGTTAGTTGTAATGTTGATCTAAGTATAAACATGCCAATTAATTATCGCTGTCTTAGGGAAAAAGTGTACAATTGGCAACTAAGATATTAAAGCAAATTTTATATTTAGACATCAGGCCAAGAATGGGCTGACAGTCTGGGAACGTAGAGCAGTATTTAATTCAGGCGATTGGGGTCTCGCCCACTGGCTGGGGAGCTCCACATCTCCTCCTTTCGGGAAGCCCGCCGAATTAAGTGCCAATCAGGCACCAGTTGTGCACCTGTTCTCCCACTGCAGCTGTTTGGAAACGCATCTTTGTATTGCATTGGTGTCTTAACAAGGTATTATGGTGATTCTGTATTAAGGAGGGTAATAACTGAAATGCCACCATCAGCACTGGATTATTCAAAGTGTACTTCCACTGCACAGCAATTTTACAGTGTTCAGGAAAAGTGAGGGCATTCAGTAAACTACTGTTCAGTAATACTCCAATACTGCAGACATCGGGCTTGGTGGCAACTGCAGTTTAAATGCTAATATTTTGTTAGCTAATATTAGCTGATGAAAAATAATAAGACAGTTGGTATAATTAATACATAGGGGAAAGAATATCAGTATTCAACTGAGCCAATTAGGGAAATTTTATATTAAGTTTACTTTTCCTCATTGATTCAGACTGTACAGTTAAAACTCCAAACCGTGGGTAATATTGTGGCTGCCAGTGTTAGACTTCAGATTGTCTTCCTCTTCCCTGGTTCCACTGGCTCAAACTTTGCTGTGAAGCAAACCTTTGTCACTTTCTTCCCTCTGTGATTCCAGCAGGGAGTTTGCTGTCAGTTAAAGGCTAAGGTTTAGGTTTATAATGGACATTTATCGTTAGATTACCAAAAGAAAGAAAGAATTTACATTTACATCCTCAGGGCAACCCAAAGCACTCCACAGCCAGTTAATTACTTTGGAAGTGTAGTCACTGTTGTAATGGAGTCAAGGTTACTTCAGTTTTCCTGAAAGGAACTGCCTCTAAGGCACCTCATGAAAGATGCCTTTCACTACATGTCATCTGTGTTTCAATCCCTTACGCCAGCAAATCATCATTTGAATTTTGAAGGACTAGAAAACCTGCTGAATGGTTAGAGACAGCTTTACCTCTTGAGGGGATCCTCTTTTAGACACACAGGAAGTCAAACAAGACTCCACATGTATTTTATTTTGATGTGTATAATAAGAAGAGAAGCCTCACCATCAAATCAGCACCCTCCTCCTCCTGCCATACTCTCATTCTGCATGTTTTCCTTAATCCTTAATTGTTTATCACCACATTTATCACCTGCTTCCTGCAAGGCAGACTGGGTGACTACACTGACGTCTGGGGGTGCTGCTGCCATCACAGCTCTGGCACAGCAGCATGCAGATATTCACAGGAGAAAGCATGTGTAAATAAACAATAAGAACACATTAATTGGCTGGCCAAAATGGATTTCAGTGTTCTCTTAAAATCTTTCAGCTCTGCCTACTTCACAATAAAATGTTTTATGCTACCTCAAAGCCACAAAACTCAATATTATTTGTATGGGATTTCATTTTCCCTGCCACTTCAAGGTTACCTTTGCATTTAGGTTCTAGGATCTCCCAGGCATCATGTTGTCGTCCTGACTCAGCCCAACACTGTGCCTCCACATGTGCCAGTGCACACCTCCATTAAGACCCAAGAGGAAATTCTGGTCTTGGTCCCATTGTAGCACAGTTCTGGTGGACTTTGCCCTAATTTACACAAGCCCCCAATGGGAGAGGAAAAATGTGGATAAAGTTTGCATATTGTGTGAATTTAAACATGGACTCTGATTGTGTGGGTATCTTTTTATATGCAGGTCCATATGTCTTTGTGTTTGTATGGTACGCTGATGGGAAGCCTTTCCTTCTTGGTTGTGGAAAATAAGACTGATCAGGAATATGTCAGGACCCTGTGGGAGTTCGTAAATATGACTGGCTCAGGAAGCTGGCAAAAGACTATCATACCATTGCCTGACGTGTCTGACAGGTATAGTGTTCTGTTCCTCTTTACATGTGAGAAATGGTCTGTCCCTCTTATTCAGCTAAGGAACTGTCCATAGTGCTGATCGCTTTGTATCTCTTCATTATATATAGAAAGAAAGGTTTGCATTTATATAGCACCTTTCACGACCGCAGGATGTCCCAAAATAATTTACAGCCAACTAATTACTTTTGAAGTGTACTTGCTGTTATAATGTAGGAAACACGGCAGCCAATTTGAACACAGCAAGCTCCCACAAACAGCAATGAAAGAAATGACCAGATAATTTGTTTTAGTGATGTTAATTTAGAAATAGATCATGGCCAAGACACCGGGGCGAACTCCACTGCTCATCTTTGAATGGTGATGTGGGATCTTTTACATCCTAAGAGGGCAGACAGAGCCTCAGTTTAACATCTCATCTGAAATACAACATCTCCAAGATGGCAGCACCCCTGCAACACTGCACAGTAATGTCAGTCTAGATTATTGCTCAAGTCTCTGGACTCAGGCTTGAACCTACAACCTTTTGAATCAGAGGGCAGCACAAGATGGAGGCACAATCATGCTGATGCGATTGGCAGCCAATCCCTCCTGCCCAGCACTATCCGGTGGATCCATCTGCGGTTGAGGCGCATCCATTCATAATCCTTTGCAGGCGGATGGCCTGAGAATTGCCAGTTTGGTCCTTCAAAGTTAAAACTTCATATGCATCTCTGACCTACCACACTGCTCTTCTCTCCTGTGACTAGGCAAGCTGCAGACAAAGCAGGGGTTCCGTGCGCCTTCAGCAAAGTGCAGTCTGTTGGAGAAATACACGCTATTTACATTAATAATTATCTTAACGATCTGCCCGCCACTGCCGGACACATTGCTGTTACCACTGTGCTCCGGCCTCCAGGAAATGCATGAGGCACTTGGTTTTCCAAGTTTCTTGCCCCCCCCTCCCCACCCCCCCCACAACCCCTACCTCCAAAGCCACCTCCACAAGGCTGGGAAAATATTGCCCAATGAGTACCTGAAATTACTGGTGGACATTGCTGCTGCTGCAGCATTGCCAGACTCTACTCCCCATGTCTAGGTACTGGGCCCTGCCAACTGACAGGCCTCTGCTGGGGGCACATCGGGGGGTCATCTCTAGACTGAACCCACAAATCCAGGTGGCTAAGCTCAGTTCAGACACAAAGCAGCTGGAGTGCACTGCACCTGCCTAACACCCAGGTGCAGGGATGACAAGGAAATTACCCCTAATATTTCATCCAACTTTCTGATTACCATAAGAGATTGTGAGAATGTATCAAATAATACTAAATTAAACAAAAGTGACAGACGCCACAAAACAAAGCACACTGGAAATGTTGGAAATGCACAGCTGATCACTCAGCATTGAGGACAAGAGATGGGGGTTTTTTTGCGATCCCCATGGCAAGTTTGGAGGGGGGAAAGCATTTAATCAAGTGGGATTGTGGCGAGTGGGGGCCCTGTCACTTTCCTGCCTCCACTCCAATTAAGTCCATGGCAGGAAGGCCCATGGATGGCCTTCCCGCTCCGCCACCAATTGAGGCTCTGAAGTGGGCAATTAATGCCCAATTAAGGGCTTCATCCAACCACCGCTGGTATTAGCCCAGCGGTGGGTGGACCTGTCGCCACATGGGGAGCACAACAAGCAAATCCGTGTGGAGGTGGGGGGTGGGGGTGGGGCCCCTGATTGAGGGCCCCGACATCTGAAGGGGGGGCTCGCTGAGAGCCACCCCCTGCCCTTGCTGCTGACCCCACTACACCCCCCTCCCCACCGCGATCCCCACCCCCCAACCCCTTCCACCATCACTCAGCTGTGGCCTGGATCCCTCAATGATCCTAGGCCTCGGAGTGGATGCATTACCAGCAGCAGCCACCCCCTCCACAGTGGTACTGCTCAGTAAAAGAACTTCGACCTCTGATTGGCAGCTCTCAGAGAACGGGACTACTGTCACCAGGGTCCTTAATCCCAAGGAAGGCCTAGTGCTGCACAGTTAAGAGCCTGATTGGCAGGTGATGCAGCGGGCTTTCCCAAAAAGCGGTGACATGGGGCTCTTGCCGGCTCTTCAGCTGGTGGCTGAGATCCTCGTCACCTACATAAAATACTGCCAAAGAGAACCAAAGAATATGTGAGTAGCTAGGCTAATCTAAGAGGCACACCAAAGAAGAGGCAAGAAGATGAGAGACAATGAAACTGTGGAAAGTCTGCAAATTAAAATAACAAATGCTGGCAAAAGATGTTGGGGTCTGGCTGAACATTGAGTTCAGATTAATCCTAGCCTCTACTTTCTTTAAAGTGGAGTGGTGGTGACACTGGGTAGGGTTGTCGATGTCTGATTAGAAGACAGGCCTTTCATCAGACCACAATGCAGATAGTGAACATTAGGAGTCTAGTTCATTGCCCAAAAATTCTACTGAGACTCAAGTGATGGCAATACAATGTGTTGCCTGTCATTTACACCCTAACAACTCTGGACTACCTGGGATGGATTTTGTTGCGCGACAATGCTCCCATTGCCAGGCCAAAAAGGCAGGGGAATCCTTGCCTCGGCCTTTCCGAGCGCCAGGCATGATCAAATAGCACACAGGCACTTAAGTGGTCGGAGTCGGGATCCCTGTCCCTTTAAAGATGTGGATCCCACCTCAAATAGCTGCCATCCAATCAGAAGGCCAACAGCTCAGAAGTATCAATAGCGCCACCAGAGCAGTGGCCACTGCTAGTACTGCAAGAGGGCATGGGCCCAGGCCCAGCGCTGGAGCCTGGACCCAAGGTAAATGAGGTGGGGTTGCCGGGGCCAGACTGACAGGCCCCAGCGATGGGGTGGGGGGCAGGGTGGGCATTTAGTGCAGGGGAGGGGGATTAACCTATGTGGATGCTTTCCCGGCAGGGCCCCCCGTGGGCCACAGGTTGCCCAGGGAGGAGGCACCTCCTCCCCCAAGCCTGCAAGGAGGTCACCTCATTTTACTGGGTGACCTCCCCGTGTGGCAGAGGCCCCCCACCCCCATCTCTGGCTAAATCCCAGCGGCAACAGAAAGAGGCTGTTAACTGGCTGTTAATAGGCCACTTAAGGGCCTCAATTGGCTCTGGGCAGGAAGGCCAATGTTGGCCTATCCTACTCCCGACAAAATTGTGTTTTGACAGAGAGACGACGGGCCCTCCACCCCCTGCCTCCTGTTGCAGTTCTCTGAGCCCCCCCCCCCCCCCCCACCTCCACCTCCGAACTTGTCTCTGGGGAGCCCATAAAAGTCTGCCCCCTGTGTGCCCCTGCATTCTAGTTTTGCTACAACTCTAGGGGAGGGGGGCTTAAAGTTTGAATAGCCTTGGGGTTGCCAATTCAGAGAAATTAATTAAAATGGGAAGATCAAATTGGCTCACATTTTAACTTTTTAAAAAATGTTCAGCCAGAACTGCAGACCCACTTATGCAAGGTGGCAAGGTGCTGCTGTGATTTCCCTCCATCCCATATGAGCCACTGTCCCATCAATATAGTAAATGACCCCAGCACTAACTCAAAATATTTAAATGCCTCTGATCCCGGGAAGTGAGCTAAAGTCAGAGGCAAAGACAAGGGGAGAACGTTTCCCCACCAAAGATCTACTATCATTTCATCAGAAAGGATATTCAGCCCATAATCAGCAGTTTAATTTAGTGACTTTAAGGTCAAAGACACAACTTACAGATTAAAATTGAGGAAACAGTAGATAGTCATTTGATAGTACAGAACTTGAATATTGCTGAAAACAGAGACATTTATCGAAGCTTTTTGTCTTGCACTCATCAGGACAATTCGCAAGAATACCAATGTAAGGGAAGTGTACTTGAAACTACATATATTTTTACACAAGGCCCTGTTCTTTGCAGACAGAAAGAACTTGTACACACATTGCGCCTGTTTCAGCTAAACAAAATAGGTGACAGCCATTTGCTGGTTCATTCCTCAGGGCAATGCATTGACCAATCAGAGTCTACTTGCCAACCAATCAGCACTTTCTTCCCATAGAGTATAAATTTGTTGCTCCCCTTACATTACTATTCTTGTGAATTGTCCTGCTGAGTGCAAGACGAAAAGCTTTGACAAATGTCTCTGTTTTCAGCAATACTCAAGAAACAATACAGTTTACAGAGGGGTTCAGGTAATTTATGTAAAGAATAATGTATATCTCGGAGTGATTACAAAGCAGTAATCTAATTGAAGAATTCAGATCGTCGCTTAAAGACTAATGATACTTGGGAGTGGCTACAAAGCTGTCTTGTAGTTAAGGTATTCCAATGATTTAGATATATAATAATAGGACTGATTGCATAACGAGTTCAGATCACAAGATAATTATGGACAAGGAAAGCCATTCAGCCCATCTTAATTCATCCATGCAGAAGCATCGTAATAACCTCCCATTGTAGCATTTATATAATTCACTGGTCTGCGTCTGCTACTCTGTCTAGACATCTATTCCATATATTGAAGACGTAATGAACTATGTGAAAAATTGCCAAGTGGTTTATAATCATTTGCGTTTTCTAGATTAGATCCAATTCTGCAAATCATTCACTTTTATTTATTTTTAATTTACTTTATTATTTCTCTTTCTACATAATTGTGAGTTAGTTAACACAAATTAATCAAGAGCTGGTTTGCAGTTGACTGGAAAATCCTATGGCACATGTATATTTTATTATACTGACAGTATAAACAGCACATAACATGGTTATTTAGTGCTTAACTTTATCAGTGTTGCAGCATTTAGAAGATTTAGTCATGCTATGGAATCCCTTTGATATTAAAATGCTTTTGCCAAAGTTATGATTGATTTGTACCAATACGGAATTGCAAACATCGGCCCAGGTCTGCTTTAAGTCTCTTTAATTGTCTAGATCACTGACAAATGTTGCATGAACAGTGGTTATTTCAGAGTAGTTTCTATTGCCCCGATTTTAACTCCGGATCAGGCAAGTCTTGGGGGTTTGGTAATAACTCAGAGGCGGATTCTGAGCAGAAAGAGGATGGTGGGGGGCGTGGCAAGCAATGACAGGCGGGAAACCCAGAAGAGGTTTTGGCACATTGGAATGTCCAATTTCAACATGGACACCTAATTATCATTTTACTTCTGGGTTTCGCATCTCCAGTGCACGCCAGCGGGCATGATGCACACCCGCATGACGTGACCTCAACTATTTAAAGGGCCAATTCAAAGATAAAATTTGAAGGAGCTGGGAGATTTTGGAAAGAGACAGCAAAAATACAAGGTGGACTCAGGACCTTCAAAGGTTGCACCTCGCTTTAATGGCTCCTCACTTGATGTACTGCTTGGTGTAGTAAGGAGCAGGAAGGAGATTATCTTCCCTAGCAACAGGAAGAAAAAATCTGCGACTATCACAAAAATGGCCTGGTTAGAGATGGCTAAGGAGATCAGCATCAGGAGTATTGTGTCCCGTGCCTGGATCCAGAAGCAGTTTAATGGTCTAACCAGATCAGGAAAGGTAAGTGCAGTTGCTGTTTCAGTCTTATCAACATCCTATTGTGCACACCTTGTCTCTCTCTGCCCCCTTCCCAAAGTCTCTTGTCAAGTATACTCCATCAAATCACTCTTCACAGCCACTTAAATTTGAAGAGCATCCATTGTTCACTTTCTATGCACTTCCTCATGTCCCCATTTATCCATTCACCACTGCCACTCACCCCAATCCTTATGCAATGTGATGCATCTGTCTGATACTGGCCCTCACCAAATGCACTGTATCTGTCGGGTGAAGCCATGTATAACAGACATTCATAGGTTTGTTGTTCCCCTTTTGCAGGAGAAGTGAGCACAAAACACAAGGGAGAGGACCAGAAGTGGGCCATCACCGATAGTACAGCTGACATCATCAGAGGATGAGGCCATGGAGATCAGTGATGTTTCTGCGACCCTGGCCATGGTAGATGGAGAGACTGGAACATCTGAGCTGCCTGGTGACAGAACTAAATATCTCTAACCCACATCTCATACAAGATTTAGTCATGTTGACTTGATTTCAGTAACAAGTGAAATGTGATCATCTTAATTATGCTACATAGCAACATTTCTACACTGGCATTCACAATTCATATCCGTCTTTTCTCTCCTCCAGGGCCTTCATGTGTAAAATGGCAGTCCGTAGACTTTCTGGACGATGATTCCTCAGAGAAGTTTATTCCTCTTGAGGGTGCACTGTCACAAGACATATGCTTACGTGACATGAGTGCATATATGTGCACCTTAGTGGATCCTGCTAGACATTTAGTTGAGTTTTCACCTGGTGGCTCACAGTTCAGAAGTCAGCACGAGCAGAGATAGGTGGCAGGGACAACTCTGGAGAGTCTGCATTGGAGTGAGAGAACTTCTCTCCAAACTTTGCTCAGGTGGATACAGATGCTGAACTCTGGGGGCCCATTGATAAAAAAGTAAGCATAGAGGGACAGGAAGGTACTGGCAGTTCTGCCTTGCACACTGTCCACAATACCAGAGAGGATGGAGGAGTCCAGCTCAAGCATTAGTGGATTGATATTTCAGGCCATTACAAGGAAGTTTTCCTCCATGGAGTGAGAGTCTACCTCTGTGAAGCATTCATCACGGCAATCTGATAAGTCTATGCAGCCCATGACCACAGCCATGCAAACTTCATATGTTAACATGTCTGCTGCATTAAAAAGGATGATAGATACCTTAGCCATGGCTTTACAATGTGTCACTGATCTGCACCAACGTGCTCCCCTGCAGAGAGGTCGGAGTGATTGGCACTGGTCCAGAAGTGGGATGATGGTCAAAGGGGACATAGAAATGGGAACTCCACTCAAAATGTTCCCAAATCTCACCCATTGCTCCCACCCCCACCTCAGCCAGTACCCGAGATGTTGCCTCCTCTCCTGATGACTGAGTCTGACGCCGCACAGGTCTTTGGCAGGGCCGTCAAAGACTCCAACGCCCAGAGGTCATCAACCAAGAGCATCTGAGCAGCCTCTCTCTACTTCTGCTCAAGCCACAACATAGAAGTGGTAGGCAAAGGAAAAGAAAAAGATTATAGCTCTCAGGTTTTGTTTGTGAAAATGTAACGTTTTTAAGTTTCCTTTTTTAATCGGATGGTCAGTTGCAGGATTGCTTTGTGTCGATGAAGGCAGGGGGTTGGGCCTGGGGGATGTGGAGATACTTTGCTCCAGTGAGAGTGACTAACTGAACCTTTGAGCAATCAGGAAATCCCTGGCATCCTGAACAACAGTGTGAGCAGCTGGTGTGGCATTGGGTGTCCATCTTCCTCTTCCTCCTCCTCCTTCACTGGACTCCTCATCAGCTGATGACTGATGGATGGCTTGTTCCTCCTCCTCCACCCCAGTTCTTGCTGCTACATGTTGTTGTGCAGAATGCAGCACACAACTACTGGCATGTTCACATCAACAGTGTCCACAGGGTCACAATCTGTGAAATTGAACGCTGAAGGATCAAGACAGAGATGGTTCAGTAAATTGCTGGTGAGTACTGAAGGGCAGCTCCAGACCTATACAGGTGTCTGAAGCGTATCTTGAGCATGCCAGTGGCTTTCAGGAGGCATCATCACACACTCCATCACTCCCAAGCACTAGCACGGAGGTTGGCACGAAGGTTGGGTTGGAGAATGAGGTAGAGGTGCTCGTAGCATCACCTATTAATGCAGAGGAGTGGGTACTGGTGGCAGGAACAGACCAGGAGACAGCTCACTGGAGGGTAATATTCTCTCCCAGCCCTGAGATATGAACTTAGGGCGCCCAGCAAAGGGAAGAAAGCTGCCTGCCTCCCTACAACCCTCTGAGATTTCTTTGCTCCTCCAGTTCTGGCCTCCTGCACATCCTAGATTTTCATTGCTCCACCATTGGTGGCCTTGCCTTCAGCTGCCTAGACCCTATCCTCTTGAATTTCCCCCATAAATCTTTCCATCTCTCTATCTCTCTCAGCTACTTTAAGATGCTCCTTAAAACGTATGTCATTGACCAAGCTTTTGGTCACCCATGTAAGACTTTTGAAAAGGGGGTCTCACTTCCCTCTAAAGGTCCTGGACCCATACTGAGTATCAATCACACGAAACAGACTTTGGATACAATTTCCACTTTAAGTGGAACACCTTTATTAACTCACCAAGCAATAGTATATACTTACAACACGAGTTGCTTAGTAGACCCATGTACAGGAGCTCATTCCCGGGTGGTCAGGTCCGCTGAACGACTTCTCCCGCATGATTGCCTGCGATTGACTAAATCACACTTTCCGGCTGCAGCCACAATGTCCTTGTGAGCTGTGGCTTTATATCCCTTTCTAACCCTGGTCCCTTGACATATAAGGTAATGTTTTGAACTGGATCATCCGATTGGGTTTCAGTGCCTTATCAATCCCACCCTGGATATGCAAAGCCACCTGCATGTGGTCATATCCTGCACTCAACGGGGGGGTGGGGAGAGAGGTCTTAGGTGCATACCACCCATGGATGTGATATCTGCATCTTGATAAGGCAAGAAAGAAACCATTCACACATATTTCAGAAGGCCATTGTCCATGAGAGTGGTTGTAGACAGGCTGGGTGATGTTTTAACAGCCCGGGTTACCACATCAGTGGCATGTCCTGACTTGTTGGTTTGTGTGTGTGTATGTGGGGGTCCTTGTTCAATTACGCTGTCTTTTATTTTTAAAGTTCAATATGAATCCTAGCGATGATGTCTTCAGTCAGAATTTTTCTCCCTTCATCCCCATGTCCTCCACCTCCATATTCTTACCACCCGGTAAGCTCCACACGCTGGTCCACACCCACAACTGGTTACATTTTGCTTATTAACAGAAATGCAGGAGATATTAACAAGTGCCTCACAGCATAACAAAAATACAAGGGATATTCAAATGCCTTACACCCGTCCTAATAGCTCATTATGTGGCCCTGTATCAAATTTTGATTGCTCACGCTCCTGTGAAGCACCTTGGGACGTTTTACTACATTAAAGACACTATATAAATGCAAGTTCTTGTTGTTCTATGGAGGAGTCCACTTCCAGTCTGAGTGGTGTCATCACACATGACATCAGGACTCTGCAGTCTACCATTTTCTACACGTTTAGTCCCTCATCTCCCCTATTAACATGCCCAAGGAGCTCTGCTAATGGTGGGTCTATACAGTCCGTATTAAGTATAGACAGACCTACCTCTAATAATTCTTCTGGAACTCTCTATTGTCCTTTAGCTCCCTGAGCACAAGAGAAATTCCTAAAGGTATGCACATCTTATCAGTGGCGGCCGTTCCAAATCACAATGAAGCATCCTTAAATGGTAAGTGGTGAAAAGAGTAAAAGAGAGGAATGGGGGCAGTGGGGTGGAAAGTGAAAGGAAAAAATGAAAAGTAAAAAGTAAAAAAAAAGGAATAAATAAGTGCAACACAGGTAGACTAAAATAGCAAAACATAATCAAACTAAAGCAGTCCTTAAATGTAGGGAGACACAGCTTTAAGACTGAAAAAACACATCTGGTGACTGAGCAGAGCATTGCCATAGTGCTGATGCTGTAAACTACCAGATGGAGCAAGTTAAGATGCCCTGCATCAATTTGAATGAATTACAGAGGTTGACTGAGGCTCACCCTCTGCTTCTATCTCTAATCTTTCACCTCCCTTTATCTTGCATGTACTTAAACAGTTGGTATATGGGAGTACAAAATGTCCCTTTTGTATCCTGTATGATTCCAGGAATTGCATTCTTGTAAGCATTGCAAAGAACACAAATCAAGGTCAACAATACAGCTTTTTTAGTTCTTGGCTGGGTGTGTAGAATCTGAAATTATTTGGAAAGTACACCTTCTGTAGGCTGAAAATTAATTATTGAAACTTTAAAGACAGCTCCTCGAAAGTAAAAACTGGGAGCAATGCAGAAGAGGCAAAGGATATCTAAAACAGCATTGGTATAATATGTGCTTGTGGTGACCTCACGCACAACATTAAAAAGCCATTTGCCTCTCTCCCATGCCAGCAAATACTGCAAACAAAAACTTCATCCAGCTTCACAAAAGCATAAGTTGAACATATTGTAGACGACATCTGTTGGTGCAAACAGTTCTTGACTGACCTCCAGTATCTACAGTCAGTACTGAAAAAACCGTTCTGTAATTCAGTAGATGAATAACACATTAAAGAAAAATTAATTGAGTCTAATGATCAAACTGTACAGCTGGCTTATGTATAAATTTAGATGTAAATAAGGCAATGCTCAAAATGCTCAGTGAATGACTTATGGGTTCCAGCTTGAAGTGTGTTCTGGCTCAGTGCTCTTGACCTTCTCATGAGCTTCTGCTGATCAACACTGCTTTATCCTTTGCTCTCTCAGGGTACAACATCAGGTTAATAAAGTTATTTTTCCCCTTGACACATCATCTTTAGGCAAGAGAGGTATGAGGAAGGATGCAAATTTAATCCCACACCTCCATTTGTGTTGCTTTGAAACCAGCCACTCAGCAGTTTTTGAAAGTAGCACAAGGATATCTGTCTTTCTGATTTTCAGTGCTCTGTAGGGAAATGGTCTCTACTTGATACCTTTCCACAGTAAGGTAACTCAGGATATGATGGGTAGGACATGGCATTGCACTTCTTTGTTGTACCACTTGTTCATGTTCAAATACAATAACATGCAGCTTGTTGACTAATGATTACATCAATGATTTACATAGGAATAAATAACTCTGCACCAACATTGGCAGATGATGCCAAATTAGGAATTTACCTAACAGAGCAAGAATGCAACATAATACAAGAAGACATTTGAAAACTACCATAGTAGCAATTAAGTGGCAAATATACTTTAACATCAATACATGTGAGGTGGTGCACTTTGGTAGGATAAACAGAAACCACCTACACCTTAGAAAATAAGAAACTGAATGCAGTGGAAGAGCAAAGGAGTCTAGGGATATAGATGAACAAATCATTAGGTCCCAGATCAGCAAAGCATTAAAATCCTTACAAAGCACTGGGATTTATTTCTAGAGGTGTAGAATTCAAAGTAGTGAAGGTACGTTAAATTGTTTAGACCCTGGTCTGGCTGCAGTTAGAGTACTCTGCATAATTCTGGTCTTCATACTATAAAAAGGACATAGCACTGGAGAAAGTGCAAAAAAAGATCTACTAAGAGATTACAGCTATCAGGAAAGATGGAACATGTAGTGGATTTATTCTTTGGAAAAGAGACTTAGAGGAGACCTGATAGAGGACTTTAAAATTATGAATGAGTTGGACAAGCTGGATGTGCAGAGGATGTTTCCACTTTTAGGAAAATCCAAAATGAGGGGCCATATATATGGGATAGCTACTAATGAATGAAATAGTGCAATAAGGAGCAATTTCTTTACTCAGAGTGTGGTTAGAAACTGGATCTCACTACTTCAGGACATGGTTGAGGCAAATGGCTGAGATACTTTCAAAAGGACACTAGATGAGTACATGAGAGAAAAGGGAATAGAAAGATATGCTGAAAGGCTGAGCCATGATAGATGGAAGGGGAGGACTTTCATAGAGAGTATAAACACCAGCATGGCCATCCAAAATAGCCTCAATGGAAGCTCAGCAGCCTTCCACCTTCCATGCTGTAGCTGCTGGAGATACATTTCGAAGGATCACTAGGACAGGTAAATAAGCACAGCAGAGAGGCAGTAAAGGGTTGCACACTGGCAATTCTTAATTATTCCTGTTAAATATTATACATAAATGAAATCGTGAAGGATGCAGCACATGATCAAAAATCTGAATACATGACCAGGCGTGTAATGCAAATCTCTTCCTAAACAGTCCAAGCAACGGAAGGGTTGCTTGAGTATGTTGGCTATCTGTTCTATGATGTTTCAGGTGGCAGCACGGTTGTTGCTGACGATCAGCTCTGTGGCTGCACTTGGGTTACACAGAAGTTACAGGTGATGTCTGAAGAGCATATCCCTTGTTGCCCAGTGGCCAGCCTATGATGTAACAGCTTGGTTGGAATAAAGGTAGCACAGAGGA
Organism: Heterodontus francisci; assembly: GCF_036365525.1. Classification (NCBI taxonomy): domain Eukaryota; kingdom Metazoa; phylum Chordata; class Chondrichthyes; order Heterodontiformes; family Heterodontidae; genus Heterodontus; species Heterodontus francisci. The sequence goes on along the minus strand of NC_090383.1, from coordinate 99,353,325 downwards.
GTAGTGCCAAATGAATGAATGATGTTTACTTCCAGGACACCAGGCAGAGACCTGCATGATACACAGTCTGTGTTTGCAATCAAGCTAGACATTGAAGGAGTGGAATCCCTGTACATTCAGGAAGATTCCAGGATGGTGATGGGGAGCACATGGAATATGAGACCTTGGGCCCATGGGAAGCCAGCAAAGCCTAGTGCTCTCTTGCCCTGTGTCGCTCTGCCCATTGGAAAAGTGCTGTAAGTGCATCTCCTGGTGTAGCAAGCCTCGGAGACCTGCCTGATATAATGGTACACAGCAAACTGGAAGGAGTCCATTCCATAAAAGTTGGGTCTTGACAACCACAGGCTGTGCTATCTATGGAGAAACGACAAGTAGGTGAAACTGGGATCAACCAAGCAAAAGGAATTGGTGCTTTTAGCCAAATAGGCTTTTTGTAGTTCCCTTATTTTACAATGGTAGGCTGTAGTTTGGTTCATGTAGTGAGTTCCCAGGGTGATTATTAATATTGCAGAGATCAAAGGGAAGGTTCTGTTCATGTTTATCCAGAGCAAATAAAATTCTATGGCATAAACTTAACATTTGTAATGCATTTTGGAACTTGGATTTTGCAGGACTAATTGGATGACTTGTGTTATTTTTAAACTAATATCACCGTAAAATCTCCTTTGTTTGTTTCACTTATTGCTGTTTTATTTTGGAATGTGTCAACTTTATTTTTCCAAATCATTATTTGCTCTGTCTGATCTCTGAGGACTGAATATTTTGGCGTCAGGCAGAATTGATTTCCTTTTGCATTATCCATTGTGATGATCCTCAAGTGATCCTTCTTCTAAAAAAGGAGGGAGCAACCTTTAAAGACCTTTGTGTGACCTGAGACTTTACTGCAGATTTCATCCAGATAATTGTTGTTTTCACAGGTTCTGGCTACAGCTAAACACTATATGGACTGAAGAGTCAAGTGCAGTCATTGCATTGGACAATGTAACTCTCAGCCTTGACTGTTATCTATCAAGTGAGTATAATCATTAGATGCATGTTACTTTCTTTTCTGTTTTGTAATACCGGATCCTTAACAAGATAAGGCGTCAGAATGTAAGCTTTGTGGATAAAGACTGAGGTGGCTTCAGCCTCTGACATTCCCCAGAGTTATTTCTCCATTGGAGGCAAATGTAATTATATTTCACAAGGATCCTCTACGGTTAGTAATTTAGATGTGTTTTTGACAGTAGATAAGCCCACATCATATAGATGCAAAGAGCCAAGGAGGGAATCTGGGTGGCACAGTGGGTTAGCGTACTGTACTTTATCTCTGTGGACTTAAGTTTGATTAAATGCAATGGACTTGTAGTGATGGTTATGAAAGTTTCTCTTTTATCTACAGATATAAGAATGCTATGTAAAATTCCAATTTGGTCCTTGACTTTACAGCAGAAAACTGCCAATCATTCAGTACAACTTGGCACTGAACTGTCAGTCCTTTTTTAGAGAGACCAAAGGGACAGCTAAAGTTGGAAATGAAATATAGTAGGTGTTTTATGTGGTGCATAAAATGGCTACTGTCAAAAGCCTTTATTTACATATCTTGACATGAGGTCACGTGTACAGCAAGCTAAAGTGTACAAAAGTATTTATCCAAACATCCTCTTTTCATAAAAAAGGTCTGTTCTTCCTTGTCCTTTCAAATTTTTCTGTCCCAACACACGCATTTCACAAATAATTTTCATTTTATGGTATGCGTGTGAGTTACAAACATACGAATTAGGAGCAGAAGTAGGCCATCCGGCCCCTCTAGCCTTCTCATGGCTGATCTGTTTGTCTTGAATTCTGCACTCCCATCTACCCCCCGATAACCTTTGGTTCCCTTTCCTAACAAGAATCTATCTACCTCAGCCTTAAAAATATTCAATGACCCCGTCTCCACCACTTTCTGAGCCAGAGAGTTCCAAAGTCGCACAATTTTCTGAGAGCAAAAATTTCTCCTCATCTGTTTTAAAAGGGCGACCTCCAATTTTAAAACAGTGCTCCCTACTTCTGGACTCACCCACAAGAGGAAACATCCTTTCCACATCCACCTTGTCAAGACCGTTCAGGATCTTATAAACTTCAATCAAGTCTCCCCTCACTCTTGTAAACTCCAGTGAAAACAAGCCCAGTCTGTCCAACCTTTCCTCACAAGGCAATCCGTCTCAACAATGCCCTGTATAACTGAAGCATAACATCCTTACTTTTATTTTCGATTCTCCTCATAATAAAGGATAGCATTCCATTAGCCCTCTTTGTTACTTGCTGTACCTGCATACTAACATTTTCTAACTCATGCACTAGAACACCTAGAGTTGTTGTTAGCTGTTGATTCCTTGGGTGATGTTGCTGGTGTTCCTTCTCTGGGGAATGTTGTTGCTATGGTTAGTGTTGCTGCTGTGATGATTGTTGTTGCTCATCTGTTGCACTGGTTGGAGTGAAGTTGACCTTTGGGACTGATGGTCGTTCAGTTCCTTGTTCAGTTAGAGAACTCAGATCGGTCTCATCAGCTGTTTGGTGTGAAGGAGCAGCTTCTGTGGTTGAGTGTAGATGTCTGCAGTTGTGACACTAGATCTGGTCGTTCACTTACACCTGGTATGATTTGAGGTGACAGCTTCTTCATGCAAATCCCGAGTTGCAATGTATGCTCATTTTTCTTTAATGTGTTGAATGTTTGCACTCTGACCGGCTCTCCAACTCTCAGTTTTGGCAACAATTTGGCAGTTTTATCAAAGTGACATTTGACTTTCTATCGTTTCACTATGATCTTGTCCCTCAAACCTGTTACTACTGCTAGCTTCAGTCGTTTCTTAACTGTTGGAAAAGTCGTCTGGGTGTGGCATGACAGCTGTCACTGGACTGGACTACCTCCCATGCCTTCACTTGGTGTGTTTCTCCACTCTAAGATTGCCTTGTACACATCTGTGCTGGATCTAGTAGATTTATTTATGATCGTTATGGCAATTTTCACCACTGCCTCAGCCCTTCCAATTGACTGGGGATAATGTGGAGATGATGCGTAGTGCTGAATTTCCCAATCGTTCAGGAAGCATCTGAATTCTCCACTCATGAACTGAGGGCCATTGTCGCTCATCACAATGTCAGGAATGCCATGATATTGGCATGTGCTTTCAGGCGTTCTACGATCTTACATGTAGTTGTTGACATCAGCTGGTCTAATCGGGGCGGCACAGTGGTGCAGTGGTTAGCACCGCAGCCTCACAGCTCCAGGGACCCGGGTTCGATTCTGGGTACTGCCTGTGCGGAGTTTGCAAGTTCTCCCTGTGTCTGCGTGGGTTTCCTCCGGGTGCTCCGGTTTCCTCCCACATGCCAAAGGCTTGCAGGTTGATAGGTTAATTGGCCATTATAAATTGCCCCTAGTATAGGTAGGTGGTAGGAAAATATATAGGGACAGGTGGGGATGTGATAGGAATATGGGATTAGTGTAGGATTAGTATAAATGGGTGATTGATGGTCGGCACAGACTCGGTGGGCCGAAGGGCCTGTTTCAGTGCTGTATCTCTAAACTAAACTAAACTAAACTCTCAGTAGTCTGAATAGTTGTCAACTATGATGAGATAATCTGTTCCAGTGAGAGTGAAAAGATTTTCTCCAAGCATCATCCATGGTCTGTCTGGGATATAATGATTCATGAGGGACTCTTTATCTTGCTCAGCTTGCTGTTCATTGTAAGCAGTGCACTGCCTCTTGTGGTCCTTAATCTCATTGTTCGTGTTTGGCCAGGAGAGCACTTCTCTTGCCTTCCTCAAATTAGACTCGGTTCCTTGATGACTTGCGTGGATGTGGTTCAGCATCTCTTTTCACATCTCTTTACAGATAATGACCCTAGTCTTTTTGTACAAGATGCCATCTTGGGCGGTCACTTCATCTCTGTATGCCCATTACTCTCATATAGCAACAAGTGTGTCCTTGATGGTTTCAGGCCATCCTTTCATTACAGTTTCCTGTAGCATTTGAAGAGTTGCATCTCTTCACATAGTTTGTTTGATCTGACTAAGACGCTTGTCTGTCAGATTCAGTCTCTGCTGGGGTTGATGACTTCCAGAGCATGTCGTGCTGTTGCTTCTTGTTGAATCTGGAAGATTTTGCACTCTGTACAAGCATCATCAACCTCCTTCAAAGAAGCTTTGAAGTGGCTTGTGGTCAGACTCTACCACCACTTTCTCTCTCCCAAACAGGTACTGGTTGAAATGCTCACAAAAACAATAGCCAGGCACTCTTTCTCAATTCATGCATGGCATTGTTCAGTTTGTGTTAACACTCTGAATGCAAACGCAGCTGGTTGTCCTTGCTGCATGAGGGTTGCTCCAAGTCCTGTTTCACTGGCATCACACAGCAGGTTGACTTCCTCGTTGACATCATAGTACCTCAGCACTGGTGTTGTCGTCACCAGTTGTTTGATTGGAGTGAAAGCTGCTTCTTGTTCTGTGCCCCGATACCATTGAACATCCTTTGCAGTGAGCTTGCGTAGAGGTTCAGATTGGGCAAGAACATAACTAGGTAGTTCACAAATTCGATAAATCATTCAACTGCTTTCATATTTTTTGGTTGCCGCATCTCTGCTACAGCTCACACCTTATCAGGATCAGGGTGAAGTCCTTTAGCTGTCGGCACATGTTCTATGTACCTGGCTTCAATCATCTTCAGCTGCAAACTTTTCTTGTTCAGGTTCATCTAGCTCTCCCTCTCTAGCAGTCTCATGGTCTGCGATGGTGTCATCCATATCTCCACATCCATACACTGGATTATCCACGATTGCTTCCACTCCTGGTAGATTATTGACTATCTCGTGCTATCTGTGTTGGTACTCGTCAGGAGCAGTAGAAATGCCAAACGGCAGGCGCAACCATCTGTACTTCCCAAATGGCATCCAAAAAGCTGCTGCTTTCATCCAACTTTACTTGCCAGTATCTAGGGTAGTAAAGACGTTTGCCTTGGCAAATTGAGGCGAATCTCTTCAATGGTTGGCATGGGGTAGTGAGAACTTTTCAAAGCTTTATTGAGGTCCTTTGGATCGAAGCACACTCAACTTTCCAGGTTTTTTCACTGTTACCATGCTGCTAATCCAGTCTGTAGGAGTTGTCACTTTCTTGATTTTTTGCCCATCTTTTCAAGCTCCTCTATTTTGTCTTTCAGGCTGGACCCTAGTATAGATCATGATGAAGCACCAGTGTCTATCTGACACCTCACATCAGCTTGATGCTTTCCTTCTGCAGTCTTCATTCCAACTGCCACAAACCACTTTCTACCTCGAGACTTGATGGCACCAACATGTTCTAGGGTGTTGTAATTCATCAGAATCATCATGTGACATCTCCCCATCAACCATCTTTACATCTTTGCTTTCTAGCGAGACATTTGCATGCAAAGTGGTTCATCTTCTGGCGGTTAGAGTACTGCTTTTCCCCACGCTAGACCTGCTTCTTTTTCCTTCTTGTGGTGTCCTCCACAGTATTTACATCCAGTCCTCTGGCCTTGATCTTTCTGCTGGCCCTTCAGAAAGTTGTCCTTCCTTTTCATCATTGACTTGTGCTTGGAAGACTTGGGCTGCCTCTCAGCATAGTGCACAGCCTCGTCGGTTTTCCCATCAATACTGTTCAGCTTTTGATTAGCTACCTCAGAGCTTCTGCACATGTCAATAACTTTCCCGAGAGTAAGCTTCTCTCAACAAGCGTGCTCTCATACAAAGATCACTTGTTCCGAAGACAATCCTATCTATGATGAGATCATCCTTCAGTTACTCAAACTCACAAGACACAGCTAGACGCCTCAGTACAGTCACATACTGATCAATATTCTCCCTCTCTTCCTGAGCTTCAGTGTTAAACACATAGTGTTCATAAATGACATTAGTAGAGGGTTCAAAGTGGGTCTTCAAGGCCTCCAAAACTCCCAATTCTTCCTTTTCTTCTCCTCAGTGAGATCTAGTGTACAATAGAGCTTGTAACACTCCTTCCCTGTCAATGATAACAGAGTTCCTATTCTTATCTGTTTGGGTTTCTTGAACCCCTCTGTGGCAATCTCATGATTCTGCCTTTGAAACTGGAAGAATTGCCAATTCCCTCTCAAATCTTCCTTCATGTCCATGGAAGCAAGTACTGGAAAATTCATTGCCAAAATGACTGACCCAGCTGTCGATGTCCTGTGCAAAGTTGCAGACAGGAGTTGTTTTAAACTCTGATGTTTTGCACATCTGCTGTCTGTCTTACAGCTATCAAAATTCTCCCAAATCCCAGCTACTTACTTCTGACAACATGGAGGAAATTTTATGCTCTCCCCTGTGGTAGGTTTGGAGGTGGGGGAGCAGATAATAGGGTGGGATGGTGCCGGGGTGGTTCTGTGCCACTTTCCTGTCTCCGCTGAAATCAAGTCCTGGGTGGGAAAGCCTGTGAACGGCCTTCCTGCCCCGCTGCCAATTGAGGCCCTTCAGTGGGCAATTAATGCCCAATTAAGAACCTCATCCCACTGATGCCACAATTAGGTGAGCAGCCGGCAGGCCTGTCGCCACACAGAAGTACGGCAAGAAAAACCATATGGCTTGCTTGTCAGCTCCGGGGGTGGGGAGGCCCTCGTTAAAAGGCACATAGTGCCAGATGAGGGACCCAGCAACGGGAAGGGTGGAGCCCCCTGAGAGCCAACTCCCTGCCATTGTTGCCAACCCCACTACCCCATCCCGCGAGACCACTCCTGTCCTGACCTAGCTGTGGCCTGGGCCCAGTGCCTCTCCTGGGCCTCAGGTGGGTGCTCCACCAGCAGCAGCCACTGCCTCCATGGTGGCGCAGCTCTGTGAAAGAGCTGCCAGCCTCTGATTTCTTGGCCGGCAGCTCTCAGAGGGCGGGACTTCCATCACCAGGGTCCTTGATCCCGTGGAAGGTACGCCACTGTCCAGTTAAGTGCCTAATTGGCACTTGATTTGGTGGGCCTCCCACAGAAAGGGCAACACGAGGTTCTCAGCAGCACTTTTGACGGAGGTCGAGACCCCCGTCGCCTGGAATAAATCCCGGCCCATGTTTCAGGTGGTGCATAAAATAGCTACTGCGCAAAGCCTTGATTTACCTATCATGACATTGGCGATCACGTGTACGGCAAGCCAATGTGTACAAAAGTATCCAAACAGTAGGATGCTCTTTTGAGTTTTTGACGAAGGTGTTTTACTGGGGAATAATAGACAGCATTTTATTTTGTTGGCCTGGTTCTGTGCCAATAATTGACAACTTGATGAGTTTAAAAATCCTAAAGAGAAAAAGAAAATAAATATTCCTAGCTACTTTAGTCAACATTATTTTTCAAAATGACATTCAATCTTAAGGATATTTGTTGGTATGATGCTAGTTTGTGATCATGCAAGTGTTGAAGGTAGAATTCATCCAATGGACCTGCGGCTGGGTGAAAAATGTAAAGCTGTCTGAAAGTTCACGGATCTCATGTTGAAACAAGTGATCTTTGGGCTCTGGGTGGAGCAGCAGTTCGCATTCAGTTTCACACCAGGGACCTGATTTCAGAACCAGTCCTGACTGAATGTCAGGTTAAAAGGCTGCTCTTTTGCTGCCTTTAAATGTACAGGCTTGTTCGGAGTTATATTCCTGGGAACTATAGCTCTGTAAGCTTGGTAGTTATAATAGGAAAAACACTGAGATCTATTGTGCAGTAAACAATTTAATTAAAGTAAAAATATTTAATCATTCACACTGACATGAACATGAATCATTGATAACAAGTTTATTGGACATTAGAACATAGGAAAGAGGAGCAGGAGCAGACCATATGGCCCGTTGAGCTGCTCCACCATTTAATATGATCATTGTTGATCTTGGGCTTCAATTCCACTTTCCCGCCTGGTCTCCATATCCCTTGATTCCTTGAGAGATCAAAAATCTGTCTATCCCAGCTTTAAATATATTCAATGAAGGTGCATCCACAGGGTGGAGAATTCCAAAGAGTCACAACCCTCGAAGTAAAGCAATTTCTCCAAACAATTTGAAGATACCACATTGCTGTGGAGTAATGGTAATGTGATAATGTTGTATATCTTGATCTTCAACAAAAATTTGTTAAGATGTCTCCCAAGCAACATGAGCCTAAAGTCCCTTTTACACTTAAACTCCTTTAGTTTGGATTCCATGACACTGGCATCTTGAGCTGGCAATTTATACTCCTAAATCTGGCTCCTTTAATGCATTGACAGACTGTAGATCCATTTTTTCATGCCATCGCTGTCAATGGCAGCATTTGCCAAGGGACCCATAAAATAAGTAAATGAAGCTGATCCATCATGGCTTCCGCAAATAAATCAAATAAATCCTTGTGTGCCAGAAGCTGAAAATATGGGTCGGAATCTGCGAAGGTGGTTTGTCAGGAACCACAGACATATTTGGTGAGATCTTGGCAGGTGCAGGCAAAGCATGTTATTTCACGCAGCACCACTGAGAGCATGATATGATGATGATTGGGGTGTTTCCAAGGAAGCATCTACTATTATGTTTAGTCACACATTTATTCACACACAGTGGTGGTGCTGTCAGAGCTGCTGTCCCAACTTACTTTGGCTAAAGGATCCTCTAAATGCACTAATTGTCTGCCAAAACAAGATCTGGCCACCTCTGCCTGTAGATGTGGGTGTGAGAGTTCCAGTAGGTGGGAACAGAGCCCCCCTTGTGCAGATTTGCTTGGCTGCTATTAGTCCACAGCTTTTCTTCCATTTCCTTGTCTTCTTCCAGACAGCTTAAATGGAGATTTAGGGTTGGATTTTTAAAGCCTGCTGGGGACGGGGTCAGCTGTGCGAGCGATTTAAAGATTGTGTTCTCAGAGGTTGGCATTGGATTCCGCTGTCTCTGAAATGCGAAGCCATTTTTAAAGGGACGCCAGGAGGGAGGGAACGGCAACCCTGCACAGCTGCAATTAATTGCCTGATGAGCTCGTTGAGCTCACTAACAGGCTTGTCAGCAGCAATTTTCAATTTTTAAAGGAGGGGAACATGGAGAGCTCCATGTCTGGAACACAAGTCTTGAACACCGCGGGGACCATGAGGGCTTTAGGAAGAGTGATTAACATAATTCAGAGGCACAAAATAAAGCTCAGCTGTGTCAAAAGTGGCACAGAGTAGCCATTGCTGGAGCTTTAAGACATGTTTTCATCAGTCATAGAGTCATAGAGTTATACAGCACAAAAATAGGCCCTTTGGCCCATCGTGTCTGTGCCGGCCATCAAGCATCTAGCTATTCTAGTGCCATTCTTCAGCACTTGGCCAGTAGCCTTGTATGCTATGGTGTTTCAAGTGCTCATCTAAATGCTTCTTAAATGTTGTGAGGGTTCCTGACTCTACCACCTCTTCAGGCAGTGTATTCCAGATTCCAACCACCCTCTGGGTGAAAAAATCTTTCCTCAAATTCCCTCTAAACCTCCTACCCCTTACTTTAAATCTATGCCCCCTGGTTGTTGACCCCTCCGCTAAGGGAAAAAGTTTCTTCCTATCTAACCTATCAATGCCCCTCATAATTTTGTATACATCAATCATGTCCCCCCTCATCCTTCTCTGTTCTCAGGAAAACAACCCTATCCTTTTCAGTCTCTCTTCACAGCTGAACTGCTCCAGCCCAGGTAACATCCTGGTGAATCTCCTCTGCACCCTCTCCAGTGCAATCACATCCTTCATATAGTGTGGTGCCCAGAACAGTACACAGTACTCCAGCAGTGGCCTAACTAGCGTTTTATACAGCTCCCTGCTCTTATATTCTGTGCCTCGGCTAATAAAGGCAAGTATCCCATATGCCTTCCTAACCACCTTATCTACCTGTGCTGCTGCCTTCAGTGATCTATGGACAAGTACACCAAGGTCCCTCTGACCTTCTGTACTTCCTAGGGTTCTACCATCCATTGTATATTCCCTTGCCTTGTTACTCCTCCCAAAATGCCTCACCTCACACTTTTCAGGATTAAATTCCATTTGCCACAGTTCCGCCCATCTTACCAGCCCATCTATATCGTCCTGTAATCTAAGGCTTTCCTCCTCATATTTACGACACCACCAATTTTCGTGTCATCTGCGAACTTACTGATTATACCTCCTATATTCATGTCTAAATCATTAATGTACACTACAAACAGCAAGGGTCCCAGCACCGATCTCTGCGGTACACCACTGGTCACAGGCTTCCACTGGCAAAAACAACCCTCGACCATTACCCTCTGTTTTGGTTCCAATTTGCCAAATTGCCCTGGATCCCATGGGCTCTTACCTTCTTAACCAATCTCCCATGCGGGACCTTATCAAAAGCCTTACTGACGTCCAAGTAGACTACATCAATTGCCTTACCCTCATCTACACATCTAGTCACCTCCTCGAAAAATTCAGAACCACAGAATAATACAGTGCAGAAGAGGCCCTCCGGCCCATCGAATCTGCACCGCTGTATTAAAACACCTGACCTGTCTACCTGATCCCATTTGCCAGCACTTGGCCCATAGCCTTGAATGTTATGACGTGCCAAGTGCTCATCCAGGTACTTTTTAAAGGATGTGAGGCAACCCGCCTCTACCACCCTCCCAGGCAGGGCATTCCAGACCAATTCAATCAAGTTAGTTAGACACGATCTCCCCCTGACAAAGCCGTGCTGACTATCGCTGATTATTCCCTGCCTCTCCAAGTGGAGATTAATCCTGTCCCTCAGAATTTTTTCCAATAGTTTCCCAACCACTGATATTAGACTCAACGGCCTGTAATTACCTGCTACCCTTTTTGAATAATGGTACCACATTCGCTGTCCTCCAGTCCTCTGGCACCTCTCCCGTGGCCAGAGGATTTGAAAATTTGTGGTGAATGGCAGGAATCCGAAGAGGGACGTGAGACTGCTGGTATCACTTGGGCAGCTGGGGTTGGCAGGGGAAGGCCTGGTGAATGCACAAACCCCAGCTGAGGGAGGCAGTTGGGGACAGGGTACCCTGACATTGGACAGAGCAGCCAGGATGAGCTGCAGAAGATGCAATATCCTGGACAGCGAAGGCCAGAGGAGCACAAAGGGGGGCTGCAAGAGGAAGAAGGTCCTACCCAAGGCATTGGATCTACCGCCCAAGAGTCTGTTACCTGCAAAGGACAGAGCGCCGGTGCTGTAGGAGGCCACACCTCTCCAGGTAGATGGTCTCGGACCTTTGTGCTCTGATCTGCAATAACCTGAGACCTTGCGGCCCCCATGGCAGTCCCTTACCTGCAGCCGTCTAGGTCACCATCGCCCTGAATTTCTATGCAACTGGCTCATTTCAGGGATCAGCTGCAGATCAAGGCGGCATCTCGCAATCGGCAGCTCATCACGCCATCAGGCAGGTCACAGCTGCCATATTCAGGAGGGCGGGGACTACATTCACTTTGACATCTATGGGCCAGCGCAGGGACAGAAAGCATTGGGCTTTGCCGCCATCGATGGATTCCCTCAGGTCCGGGGGGTCATCAATTGCACCCACATAGCCATGAAAGCACCTACAGACCAGCCAGTCAGATTCCTCAACAGAAGGGGCTACCACTCATTGAATGTCCAGCTGGTCTATGACCACAGAAAGCAAATCTTGCAGGTCTGCACCCAGTTTTGGTCAGCTGTTATGATGCCTTCATCTTGAGAGAGTCTCAGGTGTCGCACAGCTTCAGGCCGACATCCAGACTCCGTGCATAGCTGCTGGGGGAATAAGGGTTATCCACTAAGGAGGTGGCTCCTGATGCCCATTCAAAACTCAGACAGGGATGGAGAGAGGCACTACAACCAGAGCCATCTTCTATCAGGGACCTGCACTGAACAGACCATTGGCATTAAGACGGAAAGCACACCTGCCAAAATGAAACATATTAATTGTCATATGAAACACTATTATTTGAATGTTTACTGGACATTGAAATAACTTGTCTAAAAAGCTCACAGAACAGTGGTTGAAAACATGGCTGCATATTTGCATTATAAAATACAGTTGCATGGAGAGAGACAATGGGAGTACTCCCAGATACAATGAGCCAGACGGATTTTGTCAATAGCGGTGATCAAGAGACATTGAGAGTCATTGAATGTGTAAGAGCTAGAATTCCACCCCCTCTCCTCCACTGAGAGTGTCTGGTAAGCTTGGAAGAACCCACAAACCTCGGAGGTGAGGCTGCTCCAAACAAGGAGCTAGTCACATGACTAACCTGCTGGCCAACCTGGGACTTTTTGAATTGTGATTGACACAGAAAGGAAGAGACTGCAATTGAACTTCGAGAGGAGAGCATAGAAACATAGAATAAAAGCAAAATACTGCGGATGCTGGAAATCTGAAATAAAAACAAGAAATGCTGGAACCACTCAGCAGGTCTGGCAGCATCTGTGAAAAGAGAAGCAGAGTTAACGTTTCGGGTCAGTGACCCTTCATCGGAACATAGAAAATAGGAGCAGAAATAGGCCATTTGGCCCTTTGGGCATGCTCCGCCATTCAAAAAAGATCATGGCTGATCGTCTAAGTCAGTACCCTGTTACCCTGTTCCTGCTTTCTCCCCATATCCCTTGATCCCTTTGGCATGAAGTCTCTCTCTCTCTCTCTCTTTCTCTCTCTCTCTCTCTCGCTCTCTCAGTTCCAGGGACCCATGGAAGTAACTTAAGCCTCAAGACAGAAGACCAGCGAAACAAGTTTGAAAGTGTGCACTGGGCCCCAACAAGAACTGCAAGACTTAACTTCAATCAAAGGCTTTATATCCAACCCAAAACCAGTTACTGAACTCCATCTATTACTTCAAACCTTTCCCCTTTAATTCTTCCTCCTCCTCTGTCTCTATTTGCGTGTGTGTTTATCGCACATGCATGCTAGTGTGGGCGGGTCACATATTTTTAGTAGTTTTAACTGAGTTAGAGTTTTAAGGTTAATAAACTTACACCTTTCTTGTTTAAATTTGAGAAAACCTGTCTGGTTGACTCCTTTGCAATTACAATTAGAGAGCAGTGAGGAAGGACTCACTGAGGGAAAGCTAAAAACACTGTTTTAAAAGTTAAACCCTGTTACGGCCAAACCAAGAAAAGGCTGAGAGAGGAGCCCTAGACCCTTTCCTCACCTGGTCATAACAGCATCTTGAAGATGCCCTTCCGTTGCCTTGACCAGTCGGGTGGTGCCCTCCAGTACAAGCCAGCCAGAGTGTCCCATATCGTAGTCGTCTGCTGCGCCCTGCACAACATGCCACAGGAAAGAGGCCTGGAGGTGGATGAAGAGAAGGAGCTGGAATACCCATTCACCTCACAGGAGGAAGAGGAGGAGGAATTCTTAGCTGCAGAGGTGGCCATCACCCAGGCAGTGGAGGATGCCTGTCAATGCCGTGCAAGACCTCAGGGTGAACTGCAGGCTGGCATGGCAGCAAGGGCTACCTTGATTCAGCAGTGCTTCACCTGATCTCCTGGAACCCTTGCAGCTGATGACCCCACAACTCACCTTCTAGCGTAGAGAGCTATTTTTCTGCTATGACCCTTAAGTGCAAAGTCTCATTGGCAGCCATGAACATGCAGATAGAGGATTCCTCCATCCACCATTGTCCGACATCACAAGGCATGGGCACATAACATTCTCAGGGCCTCACGTCTCTGCCACCTGCCCCAGAATGTGATGCCCTCCTTTTGAGATGAGACATCAACAACGCACCTGTCAGTGGTAAAATAAAGAAGTTATATTGTGAGGCAAATTAAATAATAGACAGATGCAGACAATTACACCCAGGTGACCTGTTAAGTGAATTCAATGCTGTGGTGACTTCCTCTCCCTAACACTTCTACAGGGTGCTCCCCCTGTGGGAGAGGATGAGGCGGAGGCAGCCTACTCCCTACTTTCTGCCACCAGCTGAAATGCCCCTGGCTTCCGTCCTCGTCTTGGAGGTGCCAGTGGGGGCTACTCCATAGGGTGCTGCGCCTGCGTCAGGCAGGATCTACCTCTGGGCCCTGGCACACAGATGGTGGCTGAGTCGGAGGGGGAGAAGGGCCAAATTGTGATGCTGGTACCCTTTGAGGGTGGCCCCTTCATCTGCTGCTACCTTCTCGGGCCTTTCCTGGCGCCCATGGATGCTAGAAGCAGCCACCAACAGGGACGCAGCTGGCATCCACTCTGAGCACCTGTGTGCCATCAGCGACACTGAGCAGTCAGTGCTGCAGAAAGTTTCACTCCTTCTGTGCATATCAGCGTGCTACTCCTGCACCCACTCAGTGTGGTGCTGCATTTGGCTGTCCAAGAGGTTCCCCAATCTCTCAATGGAGGAGCTCATGTGATCGAATCTCTGTGTCATGACAGAGCACATGCACTACACGGACTCCTCCCGAGCCTGTCCATGTTTCCTTAAGTCCCCAGGGAATCCCGACAAACAGGAACATATCTGCCTCTGTTTCTCAAGGAAGGCCCTCCTTGTCTGTGACACCCGAGGCCCTGCATCCTCGCCCAGCAAAGCATCTCTGTGTCTGACCTCTGCCCACAGATGGCTCTGTCTCACCCTCCTCCTGCTCGCGCATGTTGTGAGGTTCACCCAGTGCCCCCCTTGCTACACTAATTTGTGGCCCAACCGAGGTGAGTGTTTCTGCACTGGTGGAAGGTGCCGAGATATGATGTGATGGTGCAGGTTCCGTGGACTCCTCACCTCCCACCACCCCCCACCCCCCTGCGCCGCTGAAAATGTCAGCGCCAATATGGCAGGTCCACTTTGGTGCTGTTCTGCAACTAACCCTTTGGAAGACATACAAAAATGGTGATGAATACTGATTCTACTCAACAAATGCTCCAGCACAACCATCCCCTCAGACGACAACAGTGTAAGATCCAAAGCTCTTATTGGGCAGGAGTCTCCTCCATGCCCTTTATCTCAAGAAACAGCTATTCAATGACCCTGTTGCTCATGGCATCCCATCTCACCATTCCCCATCGAATGCCTCAATGACTCCCTGGCGGTCTCCAGTGCCGCCTTCTCCACTGCTGTCAGCGTGTGAAGTTGGGCCACTCCCCCTCCTGTTCTGGCCATTTCCCATGTATTATGGGCTCTCCTCCTGCAGGATGAGAGGAGAGAGATTCCGGAGTCAGCTGCCCTCCGTCATCTCTTCCAGCATGACATACACGTGAGCTGATGCTTCCCTCAGTGATGGCCCCATCTGAATATCTCCCCATATGTCAGGATGGCTGCATATCAGTGTTGTGACTGTTCACTTACTCTGACAAAGTTAGGGAGAACTATGGACATTCTGAGGTCAGCACGTATGTTTTCTGGTGCTTAGAGAGTTGTGCCCAATGAACTGATTGCTGCTGGCCACATCACCTTACCAGAATGCAAGAGCTCATTGAACCTGTTCCTGCACTGGACCCAGGTGCTTGTCATGGGTCCCCAGCTGCTGACCTGCATGGCCACGTCCATACAAGCCATCTTGGTCTCGCTAGGCAGATGTCTCTTTCCTGAGGTCAGGAAGAACGGCTCTCTCCTCTCGGTTAATCAATTAGTGCCTCCAGGGAGGCATCAGAAAAATGGGATGCTGCCCGGCGGTGCATGCCCACAGAGGCCCTCTGATCTCCTCGGTGCTGCATTACTGAAGGCAACAGCAAGCCCAGTCATGGCTGCCACTTACCTTTTAAAATTATCCTCAGTGGCCTGTTTCCACCTCCAGGACACTTCTGGTGCCTCCAATTAGGTGCCGGACTTGCACCCAGGCCAATTAACTACTTTCCATTGAAAAATAGCACCACGTCCAGACCCCGTAACGAAATTCAGCCCTTAAAGTGGGGAATGAACCTGATATCAATAATGATACTGCAGACAAATAAAAATAAACATTTGGCACCAAGATTCATAACAACCAAAGTGCCAGTAAAACAAAACATAGAAAAGGGAAAACAGCCAGTCTTTTTTTCTGACTAAAATATTATGGCATCCATGGTATTTACTGGATTCCTTTAAAACACCACAGATGATTCCCTAGCAGTACTGGACTCCCACTTCTCATGGGCATCCTTTACAAATTAAGTTCTGCATGCCCAAACATCAGAAAACATCAGTTGATGATGTCTTCATCCCCAAATTAGGAATTAGATGAAGTGTTTGCATGAATATGAGCACTACCAATGTTACTGGCCTTCAAATCCCAGAAACTATGCTGCAGCCGAAAATGGGTTGTGGTCCAGCTGGATGGAACTCCTGTTCATTTCTGGCTAGCAGCTGTCTGACTTATGGGTGGCTAGCAGTGGGAAAGCCACAGACTTACATCAAGTCTACAGCACAGAAACAGGCCATTCAGCTGAACCTCTCTTTGCCTGCATTTATGCTCCACACAAACCTACTCCCGCCCCTCACTCATCTAATAGTTATGATGTATAGCAGAGCACAATTGGAAGTTAATGTGTAGGTGTCAAAACAAAATGTAAACTTAGGTCAGGACTGGAAAAAAAGGTCAGTTCATGGAGGCATTGCTGACAGGAGTTGTGGAAACAGAAAGCATATCAAAACTGGAGGGACCCATGATTAACAAGCAACCGGGGTAGCATTGAATTCAGTTGAATGGGCAGTGACAATTAACAACAAGGAATGAGAAAAACAATAGTAACAGGAGGCAGTAATCGATAGCTGAGTTTTATATTTATTGTATGGGAAGGATGATATAGTAATTCAACAAGAAGTGAATAAAGCTAGCATCTAGAAAATGAAGGTTGACTGAAAACTGACTGACTAATAAACTGTTAATTGAAACATGAAATGTAAAGACTGTCAGTCAGACATGTTTTTTTTTCCATGTTCCGCCAGACCAGAATAAATTAAATAGGTACAAGATGTTCCATTCCCTTGCACTGACATCCCTCATCTTGACAAGTATAAAGATTATGCCAAAAAAATCCAAAAAAAAACAACTTTGGTTGGCACCTCAAGAAAGTCTGATGTGCATCTGGATGAAAAGAGAAGTCACAGTACCTGTAATTCAAGATGGAAATGATAATATGTTTTAGTCTGTTGTCTTGTCAGTCATGTCAGTGCTTTTTTTCAGCTTGTCAATGCCCACATTACGAGTTTGGACTGGTGAATCATGATATTAGCATGTGGGACTATTCTAAAAATACTTCAAGTACTTACACCGTGATTCTTAGTAATTTGTGATATAAGCTTAGAAATCACTGCTTCTGATATTTTTTTTCATTCATGGGATGTGGGCGTCATTGTCTAGGCCAGAACTTATTGCCCATTCCTAATATTCCTTGAGAAGGAGGTGGTAAGCTGCCTTCTTGAACTTCTTGGTACATACCATACCATGTGGTGTAGATATACCCACAGTGCTGTTAGGTAGGAAATCCCAGGACTTTGATCCAGCGACAATGAAGAAACAGTGATATATTTTCAAGTCATGCTGTGTGTGACTAGAGAGAAACTTTCAGATGCTGGTGTTCCCATGCAGCTGCTGCCCTTGTCCTAGGTGGTAGAAGTCGCAGGTTTGAGAGGTGCTTTCGAAGAAGCCTTGGCGAATTACTGCAGTGCATCTTGTAGAAACTGCTGCAACTGTGCACCGGTGATGGAGGGAGTGAATGTTTAAGGTAGTGGATGTGGTGCCAATCAAGTGGGATGCTTTGTCCTGAATGGTGTTGAGCTCCTTGAGTATTGTTGGAGCTATACTCATCCAGGAAGTGGGGAGTCAGGAAATGAGTCACTCACCACAGAAAATCCAACTTGTGATCTGCTTTTCTGGCCACAGTGTTATATGACGAGTCCAGTTAAGTTTCTCGTCAATGTGACCTCCAGGATGCTGATTGTGAGGGATTTCGTGATGGTAATGCCATTGACTGTCAAGGGAGGTGGGTAGACATTCTCTTGTTGGAGATGCACATTACCTGGTACATGTGTGCCATGACTGTTATTTGCCACTTAGCAGCCCATGTCTGAAGGTGCTCCAGGGCTTGCTGCACATGGGCACGGACTGCTTCATTATCTGAGGAGTTGTGAATGGAATTGAACACTCTGCAGTCATCAGCAAACATCCCCACTTCTAACCTTACTGCTGATTGATTTAAAATTTTGGGAAAAGTTGGCTGTCTACCGAAGCTCCTCAGTCTCATCCGCTCCTTCCATGACAACATGCACTGTACTGTACAGTTTGATGGCTCCAGTTTTGGAGTGAAGAATGGAGTGAAACAGGGTCGTGTCCAAGCCCCCACTCTGTTTGGCATCTTCTTCTCCATGCTCCTGATCTTCACCTTCCCTGCAGATATGGAAGGAGTCTACTTTCACACTAAGTCAGACGGCAATCTATCAAGGCTGAAAGCAAAGACAAAAACTCACCACGTCCTGGTCAGAGAACTCCTCTACGCTGATGATGCTGCGCAAGTCGCTCACATGGAAACTCAGCTACAAAAACTCCTGGACTGTCTTTCCTGTGCCTGTAACTTGTTCTCCTTGGCTATAAGCATCATGAAAACCATGCTCATAGGACAAGGTGTTGCTTCTCACCCCCGATCACACTAAATAACACTCCACTGAAAGTGGTTAACAAATTCTGCTACCTTGGCTCCACGGTGACAGACAATCTGTGCTTTGATGCAGAGCTCGATACAAGCATAGGGAAAGCAGCAACTACCTTTGTCCAACTTACGAAACGTACATGGGATAACACCAAGCTGACCCTTAGGACCAAGCTGATGGTTTATAAGGCCTGTGTTTTCAGCACCTTGCTGTATGCTGTGAAACATGAGTGACTTACAGCTGCCGGGAAAAGAAGCTCAATAATTTCCATCTTCACTGTCTGCTACTCATTATGGGTATATCCTGACAGGACAAAATCAGAAATGTGACAGTCCTCTCAAAGGCTGAGCCATGTTTTAAAAAGTGTGTTGACACTAATCAAACAGAGACGGCTTCAGTGGATCAGACTCGTCTGCAGAATGGAAGACTGTTGCATACCCAAGGATCTTTTGTTTGTGAGGTAGCCGGGGCCAGACAAGCAGTGGGGCGCCTAAAGCTTTGCTTCAAGGATGCTTGCAAGTGTGAAATGAAGGCCCTAAATGTCAACTATCACATTTGGGAGTCACTAGCTGGTAAAAGAGGGAAATAGCGACAGATCCTGTGGACTGGTGGGCACTACCATGACGGGCAGTTGCTACAGCAGCTTGGCAACAGGCACCAACGTCAAAAACAACAACTCACAGCGTCACTTGTGGCAGAACCTGCCTCTCAATGATTGGCCTTCACAGCCATCGGCAAAGGTGCACCAAGAGAAGGCATTGCACCTGAATGGATTGTTTGCTGCATGTCCATCATCTTTCATAGATGGAAGGATGCCAACCCCAATGCAACTCTTGTTTTAGAAAGCAATGGGTACAGATTATTTTAGATGCATTTTACAAAATATTGCAGGGAAATAATGAACCTATTAGTCCTGAATCTTCAGATTGCTGCCCATAGTATAAATGGAAATGTGTGCTGCAACATATCAGCAGCATAGAATTTTATAATTATAATTTGGAAAATTATTGGGTTTGATGGAGTTAAAGGCTACACATTATTCAATAGGCCTCGAACCATTGAGCTACAGCAGGACACCCATTTGGTGTATGTAGCCAATCAGCAGGTTTCTGCTGGCTGAGCTTCCTTCCAGCAGAAACAGATGGGCTTTCTGCCTGCTGCCTGCCAATTCCATGCCCAGAGTTAAAACCCATCCCAATGTTTCTTGGTACAACCAATGGGTTGTCTTCTAGATTCTTGTCCGGATGCATCAGCCCTTTGACTAATCCCCTGTTTCCCCTGGGTATCTTCCTCTTCAGGTGCCTGCATGATGAGGCCTTCTTGTAAGGTAAAATTGTCCAGTATGCAGCACACCAGGACATTCCATGAGACCTTAACTATATTTCTGAGCAGCCCTGGACCAATCTAGACACTTGAAAGATGCCTTTAAATTTCAATAGTATCTCTTTAATGACTTTAGGGGTAGAATGGATTGTTACAATAGTGCTGAACCCTTATCCTGGGAAAGTGTACAAGTGTCATCAGCCGTAACCATTGTCTTGACTTCCCAGGATCCTCCCAGACACTTGGCTTCCTGGCTCGTGGAGTTAAGGCATAGGGGACTATCTTAAAATGAAGTTCTTTTGGGCAACTGCCAAAGAAAACCAGCATTCAATTACATGATATTGTATTATAATTCATTGGTATGACCACACTTAGAATGCTGTGTACAGTTCTGGTCACAGCTGTACAGAAGGGATATTGTAGCTGTTGAAAGCATACGGAAGAGAAAAACCAAAATCAATCAAGAGATGGAGAAATTGGATTATGAGCAGTGATTATGTAAATTGAGCAAATTCTCACTGCAGAAGAGAAGGTTGAGAGGTGATATGATTACTGTTTTGAGGATTGTAAAGGGGCTAGATGGACCATGTAGATCATGACAAACTATTTCTATTCTTGAAGACGAGGTTAAATTCAAAACTAATCTGCAAATACATTATTTTTGTGAGCAAGTGGTAAATTCAAGGGATTGGCTCCCTAGAGAGATGGTGGAAGTACCTTTCATACCACCTAACAATACTGATTGCCTGTTTTGTGCAGGTGTCCCTTCTGTCCATTGGAAATGAGGCAGTAATTATGAAAAATTGGAGACATGACATCACCATATCATTACTGACTCATTTAAATAAGCCCACACCATATTTGGGTGATATTAGAAAATTTGTCAAATAAAAAAATAAGCAAGGATCTGGCGTCCTGGGTCCTTTCCCCTTTTCCCACCCCATTTCCCACCCCTGTACCAACCAAAAGCAGGAGTTACAACTGAGGAAAATTTACCTGATGAGTTAGTTGGGAAGTGTGCATTCAGTTATATTGCAACACCGAGAATTCAAAGAGTAGAAAAAAAATATATGGAGCTAAAGAAGAATGACCATAATTGATAAAATCGAGACGAAGGAAAAGACCTAAAAGATGTTTGGAGATTAGAGTCGAGAAAGGGATCACCTGTCAGATGACAAGCTTTCATAGCAGATACAGAATGTCAGTGTGATCTGTGCAATTGATTGGTGATGAAATCCAAACCAAAGGATGTGTGATTATGATATATTCATTGAGTGACAATCTATATTTGATTACAGATAAATGATATTTGGTGGGTGTTTTAATAGTCTATCACAGGTCTTGCCAGTTATTCTCTCAAACCTCGTATATGCAAACATTTGATTTTATTTGTTTTCTTTAATATAGGTAATGTAGAGATCTCACCCAAAAATGATTCTGCTAATTCAAGCCAGCAGCTGCTAGGACGAGTCTTTGTCAACAAGACTGCTGTAGCAGCCAGTAAAAAAGTACAAGAGAGAACTGAAGTCAGTGCTCTGTCAGGTATGAGCCATGCAAAATAATTCTTATGGCATTTTTAAAAATGGTTTTTGGAATGTAGTGTTTCCAATTTTTTCAGTTTTAAAGCTTCTGGTTGATATTCTTATGTGACCTAGTGAGTGTGGTGCACCTTGAGATGTTCGTCTTTTGAGACTGTGCTTAGATTTAACAAAATTGAATCATGACAATCATAATGAATGGTGGAGCAGGCTCGAAGGGCTGAATGGCCTACTCCTGCTCCTATTGTCTATATTTCTATGTAACAAGGCTATGTAACAATGAGGTTAAAGAAACAAAATATAACATCCCTAATAATAGCTCCAAGTATATAATAAAATTAATGCAGTGTAAATGCATGCTTAACTGGAAATAGGTGTTGTCTTAAGAGGGTGATTAGAATGTTGTGGCATGTGGTGTCCTTAGTCTACAACTCTGTGCTCATCATGAGATGAAACTTCTGCAACCCATTTAATGTGGGTTTTTGGGACAAAAATAATGTTGGACTCAAATTTGTGCATACATGTTGCTCTGCTTTATTTTCACTATCCTGATGATGTCCCTAAAGCTTGCTATAGATATAGGAGGCCAGGCAAAGAACTTGACTACCCATTCCAGATTGGAATTTAACTGGCTTCTTGCATGGGACAGAAACCCAGCTCAGGGTCCATCCCCAATTTCCTGTTCTCACAAATTATCCATCCCAGTTTTGCTTCCACTCACCTGGCAATTTTGGTCCCCAAGGTTTACTTTCATTTAAAAAACTGTTTTGTCCTTATCCTTGTTTTTGCCCACGCCATACTACCATGAAGAAACAATTGTTTCTAGTCTTCTGCTAATGTGTTTCTGTAACACACAGGCATGTAATGGTGGCCTAGTTTAATATTCTATGCATGGTTCCCTCCTTTGCAATGAGAAATCAGCTAATCTCTGCTCATATGTCCCAATGGCCCAGCAAAGATTTCAACCTCTAGATTCACAAAATGGAGAATCTCAATTAACACCTGCTCTCCTTTCGCCTCGAGAGATTTTTTGTTAGAAGCCTATCTTGTTGCTAAGGTAATTTAGCGGTATTTTATTGGAATTTTCTTCTTGAAAGACACAGTACATATTGAGCAATGTCAAATATTGCTTATTTTAAATAGTAAACTGTATAGTTCTTCTGTTGAGAAATGAATCACAACTATATTCATTAAGATTAAGGCAATTTCTTATCCAGCTGCTCCTGTCCCTTTACAAAGTCCATCTTGTATGCACCCTGAAGCCACTTTTCAGGGCCATTATGTCATATATGCACCAATTCATGGGACAGAATGAAGTAGAAAAAAAAGGGTGGGAACAACAACTGCAACTTGCATTTATATATCACCTTAAACATCAGCTGTCCCTCGATTTGAAAATGACGTCTACTCAGGGTTGTGAGTTTCTGCCAGGGATTTTAATGTGACTGATCAGGCCAATTCTGCACCTGGAGATCTTTGGGCACATGGGGCAGAACATATCAGAGCACAGGATTTTCTTCCTTTTCATTCCTCTCTGCCGTCACTGTGCCTCATCATTAAGGCATTGGGACTCGAAGCATGATGCAGCTTGCTGGACAAGTTGTCGCTATTTTGAACGATTGGCAGCAAGCTCCTCGCAGTCATCAATGTCAATGCTGCCGTGCATAAAAGAGACCTTCAGAGTGTCTTTGAAGCGTTTTCTTTGTCCTCCCCTGGAACGCTGGCCATTTGAGAGTTGGGCAAGCAGGACCTGGTGAGGAGATGGTCTTTGGCATCTGGACACAGTGCCTAGTCCATCGAAGATGATTTTGCAGGACTTTTGCCTGAATGCTGGCTTCAAGAAGAACACTAGCGTTTGTTCAACGGTCCTCCCATTGAATCCCGAGGAGACAGTGCTGATGGAATTTCTCTAGCACTCTTATGTGTCACTGATAAAAAGACAAGGTCTCACTGCAGTACAGGAGTGTGGTGACGACAACTGCTCTGTATACTGTAACTTATGTTGACTTGCAGAGATCTTTTGCCACCGTTTGTAGAAGCTGAGCTGGAGCAACTGCTCTGGTTCGTCAATGGTGGCCTCTTGGGAGAGGTGGCCGCCAAGGAAGGGGAAGTGCTCAACACATTCCAGAGTCTCTCCTTCAATATATATAGGAGGTGGAATATTTGGCTGACCAGATATTGGTTGATATATAAGTTTTGTTTTGGAAACATTCAAGGACCGGCCGAGTCTCCTTTATTCAGAATTGAAGAGATCGAGAGCGGCTTGCAGATCTGGTGCTGAGTGGGTGACATCCACAAACTGTAGATCATGTATGCCTATGATGATCAGTTTAGTTTTAGCAGGGAGGCAACTAAGGTTAAAGAGTTTTCCATCTAGGCAGTATTTAATATTCACACCAGAGGGCAGTTGATCTTTGATGAGGTGAATAGTCTTAATGTTGTAAAACCACCCAAGGCACTTCACAGAAGCTTCATCAGACATGGAGCCAAAGAAGGGGACATTTGGAACAGTGACCATAAACTTGGTCAAAAAGGTAGGTTTTACAGAGCATCTAAAAGAAAGAGAACAGATGGAGAGCTGAAGAGGTTTAGAGAAGAAACTACAGAGCTTGGGGCCTGGACGGCTGACGGCACCGCTACCAAAATGGAGTGGGGGATGCACAAGAACCCAGAGTTGGAGGAACACAGAACTTTTGGAGGCTGGAGGAAATTACAGAGATAGGGAGGGGCGAGGCCATGTGTGGATTTAATACTGGGTCTCAAAATTGATTTGTGAAAGTAATCGTTGAAGAACAGTGAGCTGGTGCACCAGGCACCACTTTACGGTTACTATACTGGCGGTGGCTGTGTACTATGGGAAGGCAAGGAGGAGGGCCAGCTGCAGTCAACATGAAATCGCGTGCAACAGCAATTGGAGACAGAGCAACAAAACGCCAGGACCTAGCGTTTCTGCTCGATTTGGGCTTTTTATTTTGTACAATTCGCCTGATTCCAGTGTAACTGGCACAAAATATCCTGGCATTTTAAATACAAAGTTACAATCAGGGGTCGGCAACATGTCCGTACATGGACGCCAGCATCCGTGGTAAAAATTCTGAGGTCCATGACTAGTAATTTCCAGGTTGAGAAATTTCCCATTGGCTCCAGTCTGGCTTTAAAAAACAATTGCAGCTGTCAGTTTTACAGCTGATAGGTGTTTTGCTTCCAATTCGGACAAGTTCATGGTTTTCCGGTTGGTTCCAATTTTTTTAAAAAGCTGGTCGAAAACCACAAACCTGTTCAAATTGGAATTGAAATACCTGTCAGCTGTGAAACTTATGGCTGCAGTTTTTAAAAATAACTGACCAATCACAAAACTGAGAGTTGCCGCTTTCTACAACTGTCAGAGAGAGAGAGGGCGTGAGGGGCACAGGGAGAGAGAGCGAGGGGGCAGAGAGAGAGAGGAGAGAGAGAGGGGGGGGCAGAGAGAGAGAGAGAGAGAGAGGGGCAGAGAGAGAGAAAGAGAGAGCGGGGGCAGAGAGAGAGAGAGCGGGGGCAGAGAGAGAGAGAAAGGGCAGAGAGAGAGAGGGGGCTGGGAGAGAGAGGGGGCAGTGAGAGCGATCAAAATCACTCCTGACAAATGGACCTCTATCCAGAATACTCCGCATTGCTACGAGAAGTGTGCAGACAAACACTGACTACTTGTGCAAGCAAAAAATTGCTAGGTTTCTCACTAAATCTGTGTCCAACATAGTGACGAGATAGTAAGTCAATGGCCGCGATTTTACCTTTGGCGGACGGGAGCCGTCCACTGACTGAAAAATCAGTTGCGAACCTGCTTCCACCTGGCCTGGGAATCTGACCCGTATTTTGCGGGTCCCTGACCTTTAATTGTTCTGAAGCGGGACTTCCACCCGCTTGAGGCAGGAAGTCCCGCCTAATAGAGCTGCCGGCTAATCAGTGGGCTAGCAGCTCTTAGTCCCATCTGCGCCATCAGGAGCGGTGGCCACTGCTGGAATTGCAGCCCTGCCTACAGAAGATGATGTCAGGGAGCCCTGGAACTAAGGTAAGTTTCTGTTGCCTCGCCAGGGGTGACTGGTCGGGCCCCGGCAAGGTAAGGGTAGTCGATTGGGGGACAGGGTGTGCGTTGGGGGTGGTTGGGGCATTGGAGGTGGCCCTCCATTGGGCACTGGATGCCTGATCAGGATGACCCCCACCCCCAGGCAATCAGTGAGCCACATGCTTTTGTCGGGCGGCTTTTCTCAGGCCTGGGACGCCCACCTGCCAAGTGTAACATCCCCGTGGAGGCGGGCAGAGGCCCTTAAGTAGCTGTTAAGTGACCACTTAAGGGCCTTGATTGGTTTGGGGCGGGTGGGCTGTTTCTCGCCGCCGCCACACTGTGTAAAGTGGCAGTGGGAGCGGGTCGGCAAGGGCACCCCCGAGCCTCCCGCTCCATTTTACGGCCCCCCCCCCCCCCCGCCACATTACTGCTGTTTGGGGTGGGGGGGGGGGGTAAAATTCAGCCCAGTAAATTAGTCTTCTCATTGAAAGCTTCTTGACAAAAATGCACATTTGTTGTTGTTTTGATTAATAGTAAGATAAATTTTTAATGCCTTTATCTTTCCAAAATTGTCTCACCTGCTCCCATGTAAGGCAAAAATTGTAATGTGCTGCCCCCCCCCCCCATGCGAAAAGGTTGGACACCCCTGCTTCATGCCTTTAACCTTGTGTTTTAAAATAACCTAGCAGCTAGATTATTTTAAAACACCAGTTTAAAGGCTTGTGTTATGTAAAGTCATTTTAAAATGGCAAAAGTCACTTAGGGAATGTCTCAATTTCTACACTCTCATGCATTACTTTCACCTGGGACACAAACTCAGTGACATGGTGAAAGTTGCTGGACTTTTACTTCTGTACAAATGTCACAATTCCACTGCTATCCATTTGGAATTGCGTTGTTCCAGAACTTGTATTGACGGTAAAACAGGCAAGAAGATCCAAGGAATCTCCAGAGGTCAGCACTGTAAGCTTTTCAGGAATACAACAGTATGGCATAATGGGGTTGCATGATATTGATGAAAATCAGGTGCTGCTGACCCATATACAATAGTTAGTATGTACAATGTAACGGATAACTTTAATGAACCTTAATCTATG
Source organism: Heterodontus francisci (assembly GCF_036365525.1). Classification (NCBI taxonomy): domain Eukaryota; kingdom Metazoa; phylum Chordata; class Chondrichthyes; order Heterodontiformes; family Heterodontidae; genus Heterodontus; species Heterodontus francisci. The sequence goes on along the minus strand of NC_090383.1, from coordinate 99,326,829 downwards.
ATGAACTGGCTATGATTCCTTAACAAAATCTATGCTGCATTTGCAGGTTTAAAAACTGTCAGAGAAGACATAGTAAAAATTCATTATTTTTCAATGACCATGTTTGAAACACAGTTATTAACTGAACTTTTGCCACAAATTGGATTAAAGGACAAGTTTTACAAGTGTGTCAAAGATCAGTAATTTCAATATGCATCATTTACTATCTAGTTTGAGGGCCGATAACCTGAGTGGCCAATGTCATTTGAAAGTTGTCTATCATGTAATTACATGATAACATTGCACCTTAGTTAACAGGTAAGAGATTTAGCTTGGACATAAATTGGTTAGTCTGGAGTACAATCTTACATATAGTGACTAAACATTTTGTAATTGAATAATACATGCAGTAACAACCACTCAACTTTTTGCAGAAAAGCTTTTTGTTAATAATTTTCTTGTCAGAGCTGAATCGAAATGGACAGTGATAGACTGAGATATAGGCATAAGTGAATTTAAGAGAATCGCTTCATTGGAGGAACTGAAGAGCGCTCTTTATTTGTAATTTGTTTATCTAATTTTGGCACTAGCTTTGCTGAGCAAATTACATTTTGTCCATGAGAGATCCTGTTGTTTCTGTATTTTCGAATCCAGGCCCTATTTTCACTGCCTGTCAAGGAGGCCCAAAAGAAAGAAGAAGATGAACAAACTAATCTTGGCTACCTACCATTAATCTCTGTCCTTCCTGTGCCACTCTGTTTTTCTGTTTTACATGACTCTTCTGAAGTACTATCTGCTTCACCTTATAAAATTCTTCTGATTTGGAAATTACTGTCCTTTTGTTGGCTGCTCGATCTTGAGATACATATTACAAGCAGGTAAAGAAGTTGCATAAACAGAGACCATCACAAGTTAAAATGTCTTGTGACAACAGCAATCTGAGAAATGGTCTGTCTTCCTATTGCTTATTTTTCAACTACCTCACCTCAATGACCACAATAACAATCATCTGCTTGAGTTTCATGGGTTATTGGATAAATTTGCATCCTGACACTGTGAATCCACAGAGGTCATCTGATAAGGTCCATCTACTAGCTCTATTCTGTCAACAAAAGTAATTTGCAATGGAATTGCATACTATTTTGCTTGCTAGCTAGCTAATACAGTTGTGCTGCTCTCCATTGATGTTTGTATGCCTAGCTACTTTATTTATAGGGAGAAATGTGTTCTGACGGCATTAGATTGGCTGTAGATTTTATATACAGCTGAATTGCCCTCATATCTGCGGCTGATGCAATAATTTTGTCAAATGTCCATAGTGCAATATATCGGTGCCTATCCTTGGTTACAATTCTTAACATCAAGGAATAGTTTCAAAATTAAATTTTTGAAAGAAAATTGCATTTTAAAATGCTGCCTGATTGTGCTGGTTCATGGTCAATTTTGCATTTGCCGATATGCATATTAGTTTAAACAGGAATTCGGGGGCAAAAAAAATGTTTCAAAATGGGCTCAATGTTTGCCAATTGTACTCAAAGCAGAAACTGTACTCCCAGATATTCAGATAAGAAATGTCCATTTGCAACCACAGATCTTGTCTCGACTACTCACAACAGCACCAGGATTCAGCCAAAGTAGAAGGCAGCATAAGTAATAAATAAATTAGATCTGTCTCTTCATTGTCATGGGCAGGACCTAAGAATTCAAACTGATTTTTGAAAAGCTGGGCGGCAGATTACCTTTACTTGAATACACTGGGAATAATAAATGCTTCAATAAAAATCGCTCTACCATTACAATTTGCATATATTTCTTAAGGGCTTCCCGTTATATAGTATTGGTTCCCATATTGGTCCCCAGCAGAGGTGGACACTGCTGAAGTATATAGGGAGGCGCAAGGTGTCTCCATTCCTGGTCCCCAGCCACAAAAGGGCTAAATAAGAGGGCCAGAAGGATTTCCAGCATATAACATAATCGTAAACCAGCCAGTTACAACATCTCTCATCAATGCAAAGTTGCTGATGTAAATTGATAGTTTGACAGATTTTATCTTTGGCCATACCGATTCTGGCCCATGCAATAAATGAGAACATAGGATGATTCCAAACATTTCAGTGCAAATTGTGCATCTAAATAAAAAAAAGATTTTTGTGTACTATGGCAATCAGGAATGCAGGAGTCCTAAGATACTCGACTAATGTAAATGCAATAACATTGGCAAACAGAAATCAAATAGCACTTTGTGTGATCAAACATGATCAAGTGTCAGATGAACAAATGTCACTTGAACAAACATCACGTGACCCAAGATCCAGGAAAACGTTCAATCAGAGTCAGGAATTCCATCACCTAGGGTGGAATTGTCAACTGCCAGCCACCATCTCATCTCAAAAAACGAGACTGGAAGAGAAAAATCTGGGGCAACCTTGTGAACCAATTTGCTCATGTGAATCCATTTTTGGACAGGCCTTGAAATGGCACTCCCATCCATCACTCCGCAACTAAACCAGGAGAAAGGATGTTTAAATAGGCAAATCAAGGAACCCAATTGCAATTTTCATCATGAAGTAGGTGAGCACAGCATGCGAGTCCCACTTCCGACAGCGTTGAGCAGCAGTCCTTAAAAAGATGCCGGGGGCCTCTTCAAAAACGTATAAATTATTTTTTGCAGATTTTTGTGGGGCCAAGCAATGCACAAAAATCTAATGCTATGCTGCCAGCCCTTTCTTGCTCCCTCCCATCCAAACGGAGATTCCCCTTGGCTAATGTTAGTACTTAGCAACTAGCAAGTTGCAGTGAAGCACCTGTATGTGGCAAAAATGTCAATGTGGTCTGTGCCTGAAGATAATTCAGGCTTTTTGACTTCTGCATTAGGTTGGCACACTGGAGCACCACCAATATTAGTCATAGAGAGATACAGCACTGAAACAGGCCCTTCAGCCGACCAAGTCTGTGCTGGCCATCAACCACCCATTTATACTAATCCTACATTAATCCCATATTCCCTACCACCTACCTACACTAGGGGCAACTTACAATGGCCAATTTACCTATCACCTGTAAGTCTTTGGCTGTGAGAGGAAACCCACGCAGTCACAGGGAGAAGTTGCAAATTCCGCACAGGTAGTACCCAGAATTGAACCCGGGTTGCTGGAGCTGTGAGGCTGAGGTGCTAACCACTGCGCCACCCCAATATTGTGCCTTTTTGTCATTCAAGAAAGAAAATCTCCCTTTTGGTGTCCATTCTCTTTATTTATAAACTTATTTTCTCTTCTGTAAAGCATTTTAGAACATTTCTATATTGAAGATACTATATAAATAGAAGCTGATCTAGGTTTGCAGCCTAAGTGCTGCCTGTTACTGGAATCCATCTGGTACTGTTGGAGATTGGTCTTGGGAGTTCTTGACCAAATGAGACAATGCCACACTGTCCCAGCACAGTGTCCTAAGAGATGGAGGGTGATAACCATTCTCTTTTTGTCCAGTCATACAGCAGCATTATTAGGAAAACTCCAGTTTTTTAGTTGAAGCAGCCTGCACAACAACAAGCACTGTTTAAAAAGACAGTTCCCAAAAATAAAATGCAAGTTTTATTGTTTTTTCCACTCATACTTTCCTTCATAAAATGTAGCAGTAAATAATTACTTCTGTTGCATGATTGGGTTTAGGAGTGTTGTTCCTTTACGATCTTAGTATGCTAATGAGCTAAGTACCAGGACATAGTCATGTGATTCGAAGCCTTACTCACTCTGCAACTGTAACACCCAAGTAATGTTCTGTAAATAGTTAGCTCTGTACTGTACAAAAGTTCAGCTGTAAATAAACCTGTTTATTTACCTGTCCAACCAACTGGACTCCACGCATCTCATTTATGTTGCATCAGACAACATAAAGAACTCATTATATGGTGGCAATGGCGGTGAGAAAGAAAATCTAAGTAGAAGACCACAGGTAAAACAGCTGTGAAAACAACCTTTCCTACAGCCAGTAGAGAGAAAGTTCAAAAGAAATACTGGCTCAAACAGTGCAAAACGAAGAATTTACCTCAAGCTGTAGAAGACAAAGCACAGAACGACAGGCTGCAAGTAAATCAGGTGAGTCATTGTGCCGACAGGTGAGGGATATTGCTTTAAAAGAAAAGCTTTGAAGTTCTTCAAAATATTTTTTTTCCAAAAGCTCCATGTAGGAAAAAAAAGGGGAGACCCAACTCCTTTCCCAAGCTGATCGAGGTCAGCGCCATTACAGGAGGCGTCCGTTAGAAAAAACACGGGAAAACCCCGATTACTGCAGTGCCGTCATGCAGCAAAAGTTTAAAAACTACTCGAGATTGAATAAGAGCTTCCATTCATGCAGCCACAGTAAAAAAAAACATTAAAACCACTCGGGTGTGAAGAACATAAAAAAAACTCTTTAAAAAAAACCCATTGAACTGAGACAAAGAACTCATTACAACTTCTGCTTCATGAATTAGTCTGTCGTGACCATGGTGTTTTACCTGGTAGGTTATTGAAAAAATTAAAGAGAAGTCTTGTTATACATTACTAGAGTCTTTTCAGGGTGACTGTTGCTCAGGTTTCCCAGCTGCTTGGATGTGATCACATTGTAGGTCACACTGCGATCTAACTGGTCCACTGTGAATACACTGGTGGCATCATCTGGTCAGGGTAGTGACTTCCATTAACACTATTCACCTGCTCTGTGTTCAGCAGTCAGGTTACAAACTAGGTCTTATTCATTGTTTATTGCTGCCATTGTGTGAGCACTGAAGTAACTGCACAAGTCAAACATTTTTCTTTTCAGTTTTTTTGCTTCTTCTATAGTTTAATATGTAGTACATTGTGCTGAGTCCCACTCAACCATTAACCGCAATGCCTCCAAGCTCCATTAGCTGCTTGACACCAAAGCATCAAATTCACAACCCTTGCCAGGATATACAAATCTTTCCATAGCCTTGGTATTTTTCTGCAACTTCCTCGAGCAACTGGAACTCTTTACTCCTTTAGTTGTGGCTGAGTGTTCACCCTTCGTCCTCCACACCACTGCTGCTTCTCCTTAGACCCCTTCACTTCTCTCCCCACCTTTAAAAGCTTCGTCAAAACCCCTCTCCAATCAAGTTTTTGGCGCTCTCTTAGCTTTCCTACGAATGCTTTCTATCTTTTTCTCCTCTGTGAAGCATTTTATGATACTTTATACAGTAAGGGCATTATAAAAATGATAGTTGTTATACTTGCAAAGGTGGCTAACACTGCAGTATTTTATCCTTCAGAGTTGCACTCTCGCCTTTTTAACAGTATAAACAGTGACTGGGTTCTCTGCAGCTATGATGCCTTTCTTCGCATCATTGCACACTTGCAGACATTTTGATGGATCTAAATCTGTTAGTTAGTCTTTCCCTCAATTGTGAGTCTTTAATTCCACCTGTGACCCCTGCCTCTGATTTAAAGATTCATGGAGTTCCTTGAAACTGCAGGTCGCTGCTAAAATGTTCAGTTCAGTGCCATACTTTACCAATTGCTCTCCTATCTCAGGTAAAACAATTTGTAGCACTCAAATAAAAGCAAAATACTGCAGATGCTGGAAATCTGAAATAAAACAATAAAACAATTTGTAGCACTCACCTCTCTTAGCGTTACACTGCTCATCAAATGCTTGCATTATATCTATTCTTCTGGAGCTCTAATAAACCACATGGTACTGTATACATTACAGCCCTGAGTGCCTTTTAGGCACAAGAAACATTTAACTTCCATTTCTCATCTCTTGTCACATCTGCAACTTCAATCCCAGTAATAAATACATTGCCGTGATTTCTAGCTGTTTAGTGATTTTTAATAGAATTCTGATACTTACCTACATTTGTCACAAACTGCTTCTTTTCTCAATTCTACCAAAACTTTCCTGGAATTAAATGGTGGAGAAGTTAGTTCTAGGCAACCATTCAAAGTGAGAACAAAGATATATTCTCTACTACATTTTCAAGAGCTTCAAAGTAACTTAAAGACCAGTGACTTGCAATTTTGCTTCCTTCAATACTTGCGGAGAATCCTCTGATGCTACGCTTTACCTCTATTGCTCATTAAATCATTAAGTGGTAGTTTGGCCCTATTTCAAATGAAGAGCACATTATTTACAATGTCACAGTTTGCTGGCTCACTGCTTCCAGCTCTCAAAGTAGCTGGGGCCATATATATATATACACAGCAGTAGGTAATTGTTCCAAATTTGTACAACATTGCTTTGGCCGTCACTCTGCTTAATCCAATCTTTTATCTTCCTGTACCCTTTGACCCTAATTCACCCTATTCCCTTCTGTGACATTCTTCTATTTCTTTCTTTTTCCTGAAATCTTATTGGTTAATGAGATACACAGTTGGTTCCAGCATTCACCAAGGTCCCAGATTCCCCATTATCAACTTGTACTTCCAGCAATTTGCAGCACAAAAGGTTTTCTAGCTGAAGGGTAAGGGAAAAAGTCTAAATAATATAACATGCATGAGATAGGAACAGACTTAGACCATTCAGCCCCTCAAGCCTGTCCTGCCATTCGATTTGATCTGATCTGTGTTTTGACTCCATTTACCTGCCTCGGTTCCATAACCTTTAATAGCCTTGCCTAACAAATACCTTACGGTCTCAGGTTTAAAATTTTCCATTGACCTATCCTCAGCAGCTTTTTGGGAAGAGAGTTTCAGATTTCCATTATCCTTTGTGTGAAGAACTGCTTCCTGACATCACCCTTGAACTGCCGCTTATTGTTGACTCATCCATCAGAGGAAATAGTTTCTCTCTATCTATCAAATAATTTAATCATTTAAACATCTCAATTAGATCACTCCTAAATCTCCTGTGTTCAAAGGAATACAAGCCTAGTCTATGCAAACTGTCTTCATAATTTAAATCTTTTAGCCCTGGTATCATTTTGGTGAATCACCACTGCACCCCATTCAGGGCTAATATATCCTTCCTGTCATGCAGTGCCCAGAACTGAACACCGTACTCCAGATGGGCCTAACTAGAGCTTTATATAATTGTAGCATAACTTCTACCCCTTTGTATTCTAGCCTCCTTGAGATAAAGGCCAATGTTTCATTAGCCTTTTAAACATTTTTTCTACCTGTCCATTAGCTTTTAGTGATTTATGCACATGAACCCATAAATATCTCTGTTCCTCCACAGTTCCTCGCTTTTTACCATTTAGAAAAATACTCTAATCTATCTTTCTTAGGTTCAAGGTGGATGACCTCGCAAGTCCTCATTTCATCTGCCACAGTTGTGTCCACTTACTTAATCTTTCAATGTCCCTTTGCACCTTTCTGCACCCACCTAAACTATTTACCGTCTAAATTAGTATTGCCAACAATCTTGGATATATGCTTTCTATTACTTTATCCAAGTCATTTATAAATATAGTGAAAAGCTGAAGCCCCTTTACAGATCCCTGGAGGACACTACTAATCACATACTGAATATCTAAGTCCATACCCATTATTCCTACTTTCTGTCTCTGATCTCCTAGCCAATTCCCTACCTATGCCAATAACTTACTTTCAGTTCCATGTGCTTTCATTTTTGTTAACAATGTCTTGCGTAGAACCTTACCAGATGCCTTCTGGAAGTCTAGACAAATAACATCCATAGACCTTCCCTTATCTATCATTTTAGTTACCTCCTCAAAAAGTTCAATTGAGATCATTAGACATGGCTTAGCCTTTAGAAATTTATCTTGACTCTCTGATCAGTTCATATTTGTCCACGCGATCTGTCACTCTGTCCCTAATAACAGATTGTAATAACTTCCCCACGCCAGACATTAGACCAATAAGCCTATAAGTTCCTAATTTATCTTTCTTACCCTTCTTAAGGGTGATCCGCTCCAGCAAATTTCTGATCTTAATGTAGTGCCATTTCCATCAGCAAAACAGTAACATCTGGGGACAAAATACACCCAAAGTCACTATTTGGTAGTGTTGTATTTTCCTGTTAAAATCTAAAACAGTACTCTTTAAATTGATTTTACTATGTTGTCGTACAGGCTTTGCTTTACTCATGGTGACCTCTAGATAAGAAATTACTGTTGAGCAGCTCAATAAATTTCACTGACTGTGCAGCACAGTGATGCCAAGTGCAGGACCGCTGGATGATACTATTCAAGTTCATGACTATCATTCCTCACATATTGGATTACTGATCTCAAACTTTTATCACAGGGACGTCAGGTACTATCCGACTTGAAGTGTGAAAAATTATTACCCAAGTCACCTCAGGCAGCTTTCATACACCTTCTGGCAGATGATTCAAGAGGGCGCTGACAGAGGCTTGGTTGTAAGCCAAGTGTTTACACTCGGTCAGGAAATGCTGTGTAATACAAGGAGAATTAAAATGGTATAGAGAAAATAATTAAAAGGGAGAATTTCAATTTGACGTTGCTTACTTCCATACTCCCGCATGCTTGCTCACATTTCCATTCATATCTTCCCAATTATAATACTACAGCTCAGCTTTCCAAGCTGTGACCAATTCCAAAAATACTAGTCTGCAACCATGCTGCACATTCAATGGTAACAGCTATTTAACTAACAATGATTCTCCTCATTGTTCTGTCTAGCTTTTCAGTCATTAAAACAGAATCTACCCTCTTTTTTAAGAATCAATGGAAAGGCATCAGAACTAATTAGAGATAATGTGGGCCACACCTGCACTGAGAGAAAACAGACTGTAATTGTGTCCCATTAATATATCACTTTGTGACTCAAGTTATTTCAGGCAGTCAATATGTTGTATGTGGACAGCAGCTGCAGATCTATAAACTTCTAATCACAATGTCAAGGTGATTTCTTTTCACAGAGGTAAGCAGAAATGAATTTCGGTGTTAGCAAAGTTAGGTGCAATAAAATTGAATAATATCAAAAATAGATAAGCAATATAAGAATATAATTTTGGCTTTTGACACTAATATAAGAGTCAATATTCTGTAATAATATGCTACAGTTTGAAGGCCAGCTTATTTACCTTAATTGCCTTTAATCTGAGACGAATGGTGTGGGCTGGAAATTCTTCACTACAGGGTAATAGAGTTGTGAAATGTTACCAGAGGATGACATTGAAGTGGACAATATTAATGGGTTCGGGAGACAATTAGAAGTGTTTCTGGAGAAGGAAGAGATTGAAGGATGAGATGAGTGGGTGCTTAGATGGGGTTCATCTATCAGACGTGGATAAACTGCTCCCATTTTGCTTTGATGGTTAAGAGAAGCTGATTCATACACAAATCTGTCCATCTGTTGGAAGTACTCATGTCTAAATGTTAGATAAGATCAGGACAGGCAACTGCTGTGACATGCCCCACAGTTAAACACACCATCAATAATCAGTATAGTCGGTGGATGGTAGGTAGTTGGGAGGATTGTGTATGTGATTTTTTTCTGCTTTTAGATTTTTATATGTATCTTTTGAGCATTTCTTTCCATTAATATAGTTTCTCCACTCCAATATTTGTTTTTGGTTTTTTTGCTACAACTTTGTGTGAAATAATAAAGCATAAGAATTCTGGGAACTTGAGTTACTTTACTGAAGAGGATTTTCTTTTTAAAGGCATGTACCCTTAAAAAAGGTCACAAATCTGCTTTTCCCACCTTCACAATTTTGTCCCCTCCTCATCTGATCTTATTGGGGTATAGTTTCATGAATATCAGCAGCCCTTTGGTACCTCATCCAAGTAGCTATTCTTCATGAATTCTTCAGAATATAAAAAACAGCAAAATAGCAAAGAATGACGAAAAGATTGATAAGGTAGGTAAAATTGGAGTACGAGAGAAAGCTAACTGGAAATATAAAAACAGATAGTAAGAGTTTCTATAGATATTTTAAAAAAGAAAAGAGTTAACAAAGTGAGCGTTGGTGCTATAGAAAGTGAGTCTGGGGAATTAGTAATGGATAATAAGGAGATGGCAGATGAATTGAACAGATATTTTGCATCGGCCTTTACTATTGAGGATACAAGTAACATCCCAGTATTAGCTGTAAGTCAGGAAACGGAAGGGAGGGAGGAACTCAAGAAAATTACAATCACCAGGGAAGTGAAACTGAACAAATTGTTGGAGCTGCGGGCTGACAAGTCCCCGGGTCCTGATGGACTTCATCCTAGGGTCTGAAAAGAAGTGTCTAGTGAGATAATTGATGTGTTAGTTTTAATTTTCCAAAATTCCCTAGATTCGGGGAAGGTTCTGTTAGATTGGAAAATAGTGAATGTAATTCCTTTATTCAAAAAGGGAGGGAGACAAAAAGCAGAAAACTACAGGTCAGTTAGCTTAACATCTGTCTCAGGGAAAATGTTTGAAGCTATTATCAGAGACGTTATAGCAGGGCATTTAGAAACATTCAAGGTAATCAGGCAGAGTCAACATGGTTTTGTGAAAGGGAAATCATGTTTAACCAATTTATTGGAGTTCTTTGAGGGAGTTACATGTGCTGTGGATAAAGGGGAACAGGTGGATGTATTGTACTTAGATTTCCAGAAGGCATTTGATAAGGTGCCACATCAAAGGTTATTACAGAAAAAAAAAGCTCATGGTGTCGGGGGTAACATATTGGCACGGTTAGAAGATTGGCTAGCTAACAGGAAGCAAAGAGTAGGCATAATGAGTTATTTTCTGGTTGTCAAGATGTAACGAGTGGTGTGCCACATGGATCTGTGCTGGGGCCTCAACTTTTTACAATTTATATAAATGACTTAGATGAAGGGACCAAAGGTATGGTTGCTACATTTGCTGATGACACAAAGATAGGTAGGAAAGTAACTTGTGAAGAGGATATAAGGGGATATAGAGAGGTTAAGTGAGTGGGCAAAGACCTGGCAAATGGAATATAATGTGGGAAAGTGGGAAATTGTTCACTTTGGGAGGAAGAATAAAAAAGAAGCATATTAAATAAATGGTGAGAGATTGCAGAGCTCTGAGATGCAGAGGGATCTGGGTGTCCTAGTGCATGAATCACAAAAGCTTAGTCATAGAGTCATAGTCATAGAGTTATACAACACAGAAGCAGGCCCTTCGGCGCATCGTGTCCATGCTGGCCATCAAGCACCTAACTATTCTAATCCCATTTTCCAGCACTTGGCCTGTAGCCTTGCATGCTATGGCATTTCAAGTGCTCACCTAAATACTTCTTAAATATTGTGAGGGTTCCTGCCTCTACTACCTCAGGCAGTGCGTTCCAGATTCCAACCACCCTCTGGGTGAAAATTTTTTTCCTCAAATCCCCTCTAAACCTCCTGCCCCTTACCTTAAATCTATGCCTCCTGGTTATTGACCCCTCTGCTAAAGGGAAAAGTTTCTTCCTATCTAACCTATCAATGCCCCTCATAATTTTGTATACCTCAATCAGGTCCCCCCTCAGTCTTCTCTATTCTAAGGAAAATAACCTTAGTATGCAGGTACAGCGCGAATTAGGAAAGCTAATAGAATGTTATTGTTTATTGTGAGTGGAATTGAATACAAAAGTAGGGAGGTTATTCTTCAGCTATACAGGGCATTGGTGAAATCACATCTGGAGTACTGTGTACAGTACTGGTCTCCTTATTTAAGGAAGGATGTAAATGCCTTGGAGGCAGTGCAGAGATGGTTTACTAGACTAATACCTGGAATGGGCGGGCTGTCTTACGAGGAAAGATTGGTCGGACTAGGCTTGTATCCGCTGGAACTTAGAAGAGTAAGAGGCAACTTGATTAAAACAAATAAGATCCTGAGGGGTATTGACAGGGTGGATATGGAAAGGATGTTTCCCCTTGTGGGAGAATCTAAAACTAGGGGTCACTGTTTAAAAATAAGGGGTCGCCCATGTAAGACTGAGATGAGGAGAAATATTTTCTTTCAGAGGGTGGTGACTCCTTGAAATTCTCTTCCTCAAAAGGCAGTGGAAGCAGAGTCTTTGAATATTTTTGAAGCAGAGATAGATGGATTCTTGATGAGCAGGAAGGTGGAAGGTTATCGGGAGTAGGTGGAAATGTGGAGTAATCAGTTCAGCCATGAACTTATTGAATGGCAGAGCAGACTCGAAGGGCCAACTGGCCTACTGCTGCTCCTAATTTGTATGTTCGTATGTGCAAGATTAGCCAGGGATTGTTGGCAGGCTCTTTGACCCATTTCTTCCCTGAGCAACACCATGATTGTACCGCCTGCTCAGCTATTATGTGGCGTAGAATCATGGAACTATGTAGGCACCACTAAGTTGACTGAGTGGAATGGGGAATAAAACTGATGTGGTACACTGCACTTTGAGTCATGTGGTATAATACTGGGGTAGTAAGTCACCCTTTCCTATCCTGAGTGGTGTGAAACAGGGCTGTGTTCTCGCACCCACACTTTTTGGGATTTTCTTCTCCCTGCTGCTTTCACATGCGTTCAAATCCTCTGAAGAAGGAATTTTCCTCCACACAAGATCAGGGGGAAGGTTGTTCAACCTTGCCCGTCTAAGAGCGAAGTCCAAAGTACGGAAAGTCCTCATCAGAGAACTCCTCTTTGCTGACGATGCTGCTTTAACATCTCACACTGAAGAATGCCTGCAGAGTCTCATCGACAGGTTTGCGTCTGCCTGCAATGAATTTGGCCTAACCATCAGCCTCAAGAAAACGAACATCATGGGGCAGGATGTCAGAAATGCTCCATCCATCAATATTGGCGACCACGCTCTGGAAGTGGTTCAAGAGTTCACCTACCTAGGTTCAACTATCACCAGTAACCTGTCTCTAGATGCAGAAATCAACAAGCGCATGGGTAAGGCTTCCACTGCTATGTCCAGACTGGCCAAGAGAGTGTGGGAAAATGGCGCACTGACACGGAACACAAAAGTCCGAGTGTATCAGGCCTGTGTCCTCAGTACCTTGCTCTACGGCAGCGAGGCCTGGACAACGTATGCCAGCCAAGAGCGACGTCTCAATTCATTCCATCTTCGCTGCCTTCGGAGAATACTTGGCATCAGGTGGCAGGACTATATCTCCAACACAGAAGTCCTTGAAGCGGCCAACACCCCCAGCTTATACACACTACTGAGTCAGCGGCGCTTGAGATGGCTTGGCCATGTGAGCCGCATGGAAGATGGCAGGATCCCCAAAGACACATTGTACAGCGAGCTCGCCACTGGTATCAGACCCACCGGCCGTCCATGTCTCCGTTATAAAGACGTCTGCAAACGCGACATGAAATCGTGTGACATTGATCACAAGTCGTGGGAGTCAGTTGCCAGCATTCGCCAGAGCTGGCGGGCAGCCATAAAGACAGGGCTAAATTGTGGCGAGTCGAAGAGACTTAGTAGTTGGCAGGAAAAAAGACAGAGGCGCAAGGGGAGAGCCTACTGTGCAACAGCCCCGACAAACAAATTTCTCTGCAGCACCTGTGGAAGAGCCTGTCACTCCAGAATTGGCCTTTATAGCCACTCCAGGCGCTGCTTCACAAACCACTGACCACCTCCAGGCGCGTATCCATTGTCTCTCGAGATAAGGAGGCCCAAAAGAAAGAAAGAAGTAAGTCACATGTTACATTATCAGTGATTTATGTAACACATTAGCGCTGCAGCCTGAGTTACGTAGTACAGTGCAATAGGAACCATGTGGAACAACCGCATTCTAGGAAGAGCTGCATGGTACAACTCTACTGCATTGTGAATTAGATGGTAGAATATTGCATGCAGTATTAAATAGATGATGGAATAGCATGAGTCATGCGGTACAATATTGCATGCAGTATGAGTCACCTGGAACAACACCCCTGCAGTATGTGTTATAAGCAAGGCGGGAGTAATGCACTGTTAATTCAGTCCCACTACTCCACAGGTCACAGTATATTAGTAATGTTTCCCACCTACTGGAAAATAGCCAAATTAAACACTTTATTTATCCCCAGAATAAATTACGCCAAACCAGGTTTCTTTAAACAACAACAGAATTAACTATTTATTAATAAACCAAGTTTAAAATTATAATGAGATGAATCTATAAGTATGAAAAGATTTTAGAACTCCTTAATCTTCCTAACCCTTATGCACAGACATACATTCAATTATCAACGGTTAACTGGGGAAAACAGATATATTGAGTTCACAATAGTTTCCTTAGGAATAAAAAAAAACTGAGTTGTAACTTCTGGTAGGTTATTTCCGGATCGGTGAGGTGTCCCAGAGTCGATTACCGATGCCACTTGAAGTCTCTCCAGGCACGTTTGATAAGCAGTCTGTGATGGGTAGGCATTTAAGGCAATTCATCTGCAGCAGGCACACACAGATCTTTCAGCAACAGGTCTATTAGATTTTAAAGTAACAGTCTTATAGTAGAAACTTTCTAGCGATTTCAGGAACTTACAAAAAATACAAAAGGCCACAGGACTCACACTTGAGGCAGTGATTTTCCAGAGACTGGAGACGATAAGAATTTTGCTACCTTCAACAATGCAGGCTTCCTCTCAGCAAAGGAGCCTTTCTCCACAAAGACCAGCAACTCCTCTTTCTCTGGGCCTTTTCCTTTCTCTTCAGGCATGAACAGCAACAAGGGTTTTAGCTCCCATACATTAGATTTGTAACTCCTTCAAAGTCTATTAACTTCATGAAGAAATTAGAGTTTCACTTGATACAGGAATTATTTTTCAAGAGAATGTTTTCTGGGCTGTATTTCTGGCCAGTCTCCAGCAGTAACTGAACAACCCAAATGTGAAACAAGCTTTTCAGCAACAACATAGTCACAAGATAGTCACAAAACTTTCTGGTTACTTGCATACAAATTGCCATGCAGCCTGCACTCCAAATACCACAAGTCTCTGCAGTCACTGTTCCCAGAAAGTCCTTTTTTCTCAGTCTTAAAGGCACACAGACCTCTTAGTTTAAAAAAACCTCTTACAACATGTGCAATACAATATCATAACTGCTATGACTTGAGCAGCTGTCACATTCTATGTAATACAGTATTCCTTGAAAGAAATAGTGTAAAGGTTCTATAATATGTCAAACAAATGTCCAGCCCTATTTCCTCTCTCCTCCAAAGGGATGTTTCTGCTGTGGAACACTCAATCTCCTCCTGCACACATTCAACATCAGAGGAATTGGGTACCTGTCAACAGAAGTACTTCCATTTGATGTTGATTTTGTTTGTCAATATCAATTGTTATTTCCATCGAATTGAGCCTTGAGCTTGACTACATTTTAGGTGATAGATTGTGCCCTGTTGACTAATTGCATAATACCAAATTTATTTGTGGGAAGGGAATGTTAGAAGACCTCATTGGTGCAGAAAGATGCCTTTGAATTCAGCAAGTCAATTTTCAAAGCATTTGTGGTTTGACTAATTCATTTCATTAAGACATTTTTCTCCCTCTAGCAAATGGCCTTGTGGAGATTTTATGGCTACGAGACAATTTTAACCGTAAGAGCTGTGAAACTTTATGGTCTGTGTGTTTCTTTCTTGTGGAACATATACAGTTCTATGAAAAAAAGACTTTGAAGTGTTGCTTCACACCAGTGTAGTAAATGTCACACATTAAATGCCATAATAACTTCCCATCTCCCTGCCATGTTTTTGGCGACAAGAGGAAGGAGGTTACAACAACTAAATTATTCTCATGCATGTTGTATAGATGAGGGTCAAAAGCAAATCCTTATTCCCTTTGGGTTTAAGCAATTTTACCAATTGTACAGCTCAAATACCATTTGCCGATTGATTGCCCTTTACAAATGGCCCTTGGAGGAACAGCTGCTCCATCTACATCTATGCTTCTATGGGATGCTGCCAGCACAGGAATTCAATCTATTTTTCCTTGAAGTCTAGTGAATGAAATTAAAGAAGTGTGGATAGGAGGCAAGGCTCATTCACCATTCACAAAGAAATAAACCTGCCATTAAACTGCTCAGGTGATACTTGAAATTAGTGGCTCTTTTTGTTGGAAATCACAGGGACAGAACCCTATCTCTTTTTAACCAGTCACTGGTATCTGAAACCTATATTTAATAAGGGCTGGGAGCTATATGCCCATTTGTTTAAAGTCAGTGATAGACAAGTTGCTAGAATTCTAATTAGAGATACATTGTATGATAGGCTTGACAAAGCAGTGGCTTTTAGGAATCGCAGCATGGCTTCGGGAAATCCTGTCTCAACAATTGATGTCATCAAATGATACAGCAAGATAGGAGGCCATTCAGCCCATTGTGCCTGTGCCAGCTCTCTGTTAGGACTACCAATTAGTCCCACTCCCCTGTTCTTTCCCCCAGCCCTGCAAGTTTTCTCTTTTTAAGTATAATTCCAATTCCCTTTTGAAAGCTACTATTGAATCTGCTTCTAACATCCTTTCAGGCAATGCAGTCCTGATCATAACAACTCACTGTATTCACATAAAAAACATAAGTCTCCTCATCTCTCCCTGGCACTTTTTTTGCTGATAATCTTATATCAGTGTCCTCTCCTAACTGACCCTTCCACGAGGAGGAATATTTTCTCCTCGTCTACTCTGCCCTTTCACATTATTTGCTCAAAGGAAACCAATCCCAATTTCTCTAATCGCTCTGATTGAATTTTTTAAAGTGCTTAGAAAGTATTTGGACAATTGAGCCCTGGTTGATATTGTTTAAGTAGATTTTCAAAATGCCTTTAATAACGTGTTGCACAAAAGCCGGCTAAGTAAGGTTGTGTCCTGTGGGATTGGACGGTGGCCTCCCTCAGGCTGGTCACCCGGTGCGCTCTACCTGCCGGTTACCCAAACGCTGTTTGGAGGGGAAATCTACCACATAGAATTGAGCTGACTGTTTCACTCTGGACTGTATCAACAGGTAAGAAGTCCCACTGCCAGGGCCAAAAGCAGGACCCCATCCCACACTGGCAGGAGCCTGGGGCAGCATTTTACTGGGGGCGGCCAATTAACCATAAAGGAGAGCCAGCCACACCCCCGGCAACCCGCTGGGAGGCTGCCAGGGTCTCCTCACGCGCGGCATGGCCCCTCCCGACATGGTAAAATGCCGGTGAGGGCAGGAGGTGGCCTTTGGGCACTTAAATGGCCACCCAGCAGGCGGCCACACCCACCACTGGGAATCTGCCATGGCAACGGGAAGACATCGTGCTCCCCTCCTGAAGCCATTTTACCAGCTCTCACCCCTCCCAGCCTGTCTCCATAGGGCCGGTAAAATCCAGCTCAGTGTCTTTGTTTACAGAATATATATACCAGTATTGTGGTTGAAGAAGTCATATTTTATTGGTTACATTAAAAGCTCTGCTCTTGGAACAGGCCAAAAGAACAACTGAATGAAGAGTCTTGTAATTTAATTGGATCTATGGGGAATAAGGGTTTAGCAGGCGTACATAGGAACTGGAACTGCATAAAGATCCTGACAGGGCAATGCATGTAATATTAATGTGTGATGCATACTAGGAATTCAAAATGCTCATACAAGTCAAATTTACGTCAGTGTAATTATGAGGTTCTTTGATAAAAAACTTGCTTTGATGTTGAATTATACATTAGATGAAGAGTCTACATGTACACCATCAAGATTCAGAATACGTGGGCTGAATTTCTTGGCGAGGCCAGAGGTCCCACCGTCAGGACTGGAAGCAAAAGCGCTGCCATTTTGGCAGGTTGGGGGAGGGAGGGGACGAAGGGATGAGGGGCAGGCTGGGGCATGCTATTCTGCGATGACTGGCCAATTAACTGCCAGCAGGCAAAGGAGTCGTCCAGTGAGTCACTGGTGGCAGTGTGAGGTCACGCCGCTGGGAGTGCTGGCGCCATATTTAAAGGGCTCCCAGCACTCTTTTAAACAGATGCAGCCGCAAAGAAGCCTGAGAAGAGCAGCAAAAGTAGGCCTATCCAAGAATGGCACAGTCAAGACCCTGGGTGGCCCCACGATTTAGCGATACCTCCCTGCAGCTTCTCCACCAGGTTGCTCAGGCAAGGCAGGAGGTCCTCTTCCCCTGGGACTGGAGGAAGAGACCTACCCACCAGACGCAAGCAAGCCTGCACAGAGATCACAGAGGAGGTCAGCAGCTGTGGGGTCATCTCTAGAACCTGGCTGCAGTGCCTCAAGCAGGTGAATGACCTCATGATCAACCAAGTTAGGTGCACCACACTTCACTCTCCTTAGGGATGTTCATTTGGCTATATGTAAGGGTGAGCTTGCTAGAAAAGGAACAAACCAAGTCACTGGCAATGGGGCCAGGCAGTATTGTCCGTCACAGACAGGGCAGCATCTCATGAATGGCCCAGGCTCATCACAGTTGACTCGTGCACTGGCACTTCTGATTGGCCACATGCAGGAGGCATTCCTGTGGCACCATCATGGACAGTCAGGCGGCCAGCAGCATCAGCATTGATCATGTCTTTGTTGGGCAGCTAAAAAGGGTCACATATGTGCTTGCAGGAAAAGACAGCGCATGATGTGAAGGAAACGGTGAAGACTGGTGGTGGTGCCCTGTTCCTCACCATCCTGACCCCACAGAGGAGAAGGAGGCACTGGAACTTGGAGGACAGCATGGAGGCTGTTCCATTGCTTATGGTGAGAGAGGAGCGGAGACCCGAGAGAGTGAGTGACCTATTGGATGGGCACATGAGAGCCTCTGATGAACATGAGGCACAGTGCTTATGTATCCACCACTGGTCACATGGAGCTGCACTCTAGCGGTATGCCCTGCAACTCTGGCACCTTCTTCCCTTCTCCCGCTGTTTATGCCAATACTCGTTCTGTCCCACTCTCCCTGCCAAGGCACACTACAACTCATGACGGCTGCCATTTGGAGCCACACTGACCTCCTGCTAGCTCACCGCCTCCTTATACCTGGCGAGGCGATGAAGCCCCATGGTTCCTGTGCACTTCTAGAAACATCCAGAAACCTGGTAAAATTCAAGTTAATTGACTTTTTAACAGGCTTAATTACCTGCCTGCCGTGTGCAGGGGCGAGGTCCTCCTGCTATGCCAGCTGCCCTTCAGAATATCTGGTTCTGACATGAAGCTGTACTTCCATCCCAAAGCCTTCCATCCCGATATTCCAACCCTCCTGCCTCCCAGCCCATATTCAGTGGGCCAGGAAAATTCAGCCCCGTGTTTTCTAAACTGGCAATTTCAAGGTGAAGTGGAACATATTTTTAACTTCAGTGTGGCATGTGAAATTCATGTAAAGGTTTTTACTATATAAGTAAGTACAGAAATTATTGTAGCTTTTTTATAGTTACAATATAAAAAGCTTCATTATCTATGGGATGCATGTTTGTATCATTCCATTACAATATTAAAATCTGCACTCTTTAAAACCTTCCTGAGTTGGACTGCAGTGGAACTGTGCCAGTATTTCAACATAACTTGTTTTGTTTTGATACTTCTGTCGCTAGCAACCCAGCTCTCCCTTTTGGCCTTCTGCACGTGACCTCTAATTGGAACTGAAGCTGTAATATTAAATGAGTGTCAAAGCAGAAAATTAAATAAAATGATTAAAATATCCAATCCAACCACGTAGGGTGCACAAACCCTGCCTTCTGCTCTCTTCCCACGTGTTACCCGAGTGCCTGAAAGAGATGGATGAAAATGGGAGCATAAAATATTGAAAAACAGGAGCAGAACTTTTGAAGCAAGAGAGAATAAATAAAATAAAGCAGGAGAGTTGTTGAAGGCCAATCATCTCGGTTTCAGGAAATCACTCCAGGAGATCCTCAAGGCATTGTGACAGGCACAACCAGCATCTTCATTCAAGACACAAAAGCAAGATACTGTGGATGCTGGAAATCTGAAATAGAAACAGGAAAGGCTGGAACTACTCAGCAGGTCTGGCAGCATCTGTGGAGAGAGTCACGGATTTATCATTTCATGTGAAAGGTCACAGACCTGAAATGTTAACTACGTTTCTCTCTCCACAGAGGCTGCTGGACCTGCTGAGTATTTCAGCACTTACTGTCTTCATCAATGACCTTTGCTGCATCATCAGGTCAGAAGTGGTGCTGTTCGCTGATGAGCGCAGTGTTCAGTTCCATTCTTAAATACACAGGCACGAAGCAGCCCATGCCTGCTTGCAGCAAGACTTGGACAACATAACGGCTTGGGCTGATGTGTAGCTCAAACGTTACTTGCCACTCAAGTGCCAGGTCATGACCAACACCAAGACAGACCACCTCCCCTTGACATACAATGGCATTACCATTGCTGAATCCTGCACCATCAGTGTTGACCAGAAATGGGTCAGCCACATGAATGCCATGGCTATTAGAGCAGGTCAGAGGCTGGGGATTCTGCAGCAAGTGGCTCATCTCCTGACTAGGGAGTCAAAAGTTTCTCCACTCTCTGCAAGGTACAAATCAACTCTCCACTTGTCTGGATGTTTGCAGCTGCAACAAAACTCAAGAAGCTCAACACCATTCAGGACAGAGCAGTCTGCTTGATAGGTAGCCTATCTGCCGCCTTAAACATCCATTCCCTCCACCATAGCTGCAGTGTGTACTATTCACTGGATGCACTGCAACAACTCACCAAGGTTACTTGGACACCACTTCCCAAACACACGACCTTCGCCATCTAGAAGGACAAAGGTATCAAGTCATCTCCAATTTCCCTTCTAACTCGCACATCATCCCAACTCGGACATATATTGCTGTCACTGGGTCAAAATCCTGGAACTTCCTTCCTCACAGCATTGTGGGAGCACCTTCATCACACAAACTGCAGCAGTTCAAGAAGAAGGCCCACCACCACCTTCTCAAGGTCAGCTAGACATGGGCAATAAATATGGCCCTTGCTAGCGATGCCCATATCTCGAGAATGAATTATCAAAAAGGATAAGGAAAATAGAGAGGTAAAGCAGTGAGAGAGAAAAAGCAGTCAAGAGGAGAGAAGGAAAAAGGAGAGGCAGTAAAGAGGAGGGGGCATCAAATGCGGAAGCAAAGAAAGGAAAGTTCAAGGAGCTTTTATTATGGCTGCTTGAAAAATAGATGTGCTTCTGTCTCACCCAATTTGTCACTTACTATTCTCATAACTTTAAATTGTATTTTCAATGATAATACACTTGTTTTGGCAGTGTTTTGACATTTGACTATTTGCTTCATAGTAAGATTAAAATGTACCTGCACCAACCTACTTTAAAATTTTCTGTGATGTTTGCTGACTCCACAGTTGTGTACTCAAACATTCTTAACCGACACAGATTCGCTTGTTTTTCCAGCTACTAGGGAGGCTTCTGTTTGAGAGGCACAGCTCCCACAATCTACTGTTTTGGTAATACATGAATTACAGCAAGACCATCCAACAAGAATTCACAAATTCTTAAATCTCACTGTGCACTGATATGGAGCACTTTAAATCTGCTACAAGGGAGATAACAGCTCATTTGAGGAGATGGAGAGTTGCGATGGTATGGACATTGAGCAATTTGTAGATTTTGAGTAGAAAATAGTTTACCTGTTCCAGGTGGAAAATTCCTTTCAGAATGCATAGAGGACGGATCTAGGTGACGTCAGTTCACATTTTTAGGATCTCGTAGAATGCTAAGGCCATGATATATTTTGTTCTTAAACTCACTCAGTGTCCTATATGAAATGCACTTTGGCATCAGTCTGGGTAACTCAATCAGATAACCCACTAGATCTAGGAAATGGAAAATCTCACACTGGTGCAGTCAGGGGCCTTCTACATGGTCTGGGTCATCAGCAAAGTAGAGGGTGATTTATTCTACATCTATTGTTTGCTATATCTTACCTGGGAATTCATAAAATGAGAACGTTATTCTCTTTCCCGTTTTCACCATCCATCACCGTCATGAGCATAGAAATTATCCAATGAAATTTTAAGAGAACTTAACTTTTTGATATGCCAAAATCTGAGAAGTGAGAGCTGATAGTAATTGCCCTTTACAGGAGCTTGTTGGTATTGAGCATTTGTTGCTCCCTCGTGGCTTCCAGTCCAGTTAATGTCTGATGCCCTAATAATGCAAATCATATTTGCAATAAGTCTTTAAGTTCTCAGCAAGGCTGCTTTGATAGGGCACCTTCCCTCAGGGGAGAAAAGGAGATTCAGCTCAACCTTTAATAAATATCATGGTAGCTATAACATTGAATGTAACTAATACCATAGTCACAGTGTTTATGATTCCTTTAAGATAAGATTTTTACATTGATCTTAATTTTTTGTTATTTCTGTTGTTCCAAACACATTTTATAAAAATTTACTGAGGATGAGAATTTTTCTTTTTACAATTTTTTTGTTCATTAAGGTGAGACATGTTAGTGATGGGGAATGGAACACTTTCTAATTTTGTGTATCCAGTGTCAGCATCATGCACTCCTTGGTTAACTGTAATACAGATCAGGTGCAGAGTGAAGCTCCTTCTACTCTGCTCAATAAGGTGCCTTAGCTCCTGCTTCAGAAGAATATCTTCTAATAACTGAGTTGAATTTTAAGGAAATGAAGTGGATGGGAACATAAGAAATAGCAGGAGTAGGCCATTCTGCCCCTCAAGCCTGTCCCACCATTCAATAAGATCATGGCTGATCTGTCCCAGGCCTCAACTCCTCTTTTGGGCCTGCTCCGCATAACCCTCGACTCCCCGAGATTTCAATAATCTATCTATCTCCTCCTTAAATACATTTAGTGACCTAGCCTCCACAACTCTCTGAGGCGGAGAATTCCAGAGATTCACCACCCTCTGAGAGAAGAAATTCCTTCGCATCTCAGTTTTAAATGTGTGCCCCCTTATTCTGTAACTGTGTCCCCTAGTTTGAGATTCTCCCACTAGTGGAAACATATTCTCAACAACTACCCTGTCAAGCCCCCTTAAAATCTTATCTGTTTCAATAATATCACTTCTCGTTCTTCTAAACTCCAATGAATAAAGGCCTAACCTGTTTGGCCGTTCTTGATAAGACAACCCCTTCATCCCAGGAATCAGCCTAGTGAACCTTTTTTGAACTGCCTCCAATGCTAGTATGTCCTTCCTTACATACGGGGACCAAAACTGTATGCAGTAATTCAGGTGTGGCCTCACCAACACCCTGTGCAGTTGTAACAAGACTTCCCTGTTTTTAAACTCTAACCCCACTAGCAATAAAGGCCAAAATGAGGGGAGGCAGTGGCATATTGGTAATGTCACTGGACTAGTAATCCAGAGCCCAGGCTCATGCTTTGGGGACGTGGGTTTGAGTCCCTCCATGACAGATGGTGAAATTGAATTCAGTTAGTAAATCTAGCATTGAAAAGCTAGTCGAATGGTGACCATGAAACCACTGTCGCTTGTTGTAAAAACCCATCTGGTTCACTACTGTCCTTTAGGGAAGGAAATCCACCATCCTTACCTGGTCTGGCCTACATGTGACTCCAGACCCACAGCAATGTGGTTGACTCTTAAAATGCCCTCTGAAATAGCTTAGCAAGACACTCAGGTCAAGGGGAATTAGGGATGGGCAATAAATGCTGACCCAGCCAGTGACGTCCACATCCCACGAATGATTTAAGAAAAAAATTCCATTTGCCTTCCTAATTACTTGCTGCACCTGCATGCTAACTTTTTGTGTTTCATGTACAAGAATACCCAGATCCCTCTGTACTGCAATATTTTGCAGTCTTTCTCCATCTAAATAATAATCTGCCTTTTTATTCTTCCTACCAAAGTGGATTACCTCACACTTTCCCACATTGACCACCATCTGCCAAGTTTTTGCCCACTCACTTAACCTATCTATATCCCTTTGCAGATTCTTTGTCTCCTCATCACAACATGCCTTTCCACCTATTTTTGTATCATCAGAAAATTTGGATACACTACACTCTGTCCCTTCATCCAAGTCATTAATATAGATAGTAAATAGTTAAGGCCCTAGGACCGATCCTTGTGGCACCCACTGTAGCGGCTTTCCAACCTGAAAAAGACCCATTGATCCCGACTCTCTGCCTTCTGTGTGTTAGCCAGTCCTCAATCCATGCCAACACATTACCCCCAATACCCTGAGCTCTTATTTTGTGCAATAACCTTTTATATGGCACCTTATCAAGTGCCTTCTGAAAATCCAAATACAATACATCTACTAGTTCCCCTTTATCCACTCTGCTTGTTATATCCTCAAAGAGCTCTAACAAATTTGTCAAATGTGATTTCACTTTCATAAAACCAAGTTGACTCTGTTTGATTGCATTATGTTTTTCTAAATGTCTTGCTATTTCTTCCTTAATAATGGACTCTAGCATTTTCTTAATGACAGATGTTAAGCTAACTGGTCTATAGTTTCCTGCTTTCTGCCTCCCTCCTTTCTTGAATAGGGGTGTCACATTAATGGTTTTCCAGTCCCACTAGTACCCTACCAGTGAGTTTTGGTATATTATGACCAATGCCTCCACTATCTCTGCAGCCACTTCTTTTAAAACCCGTGCATGCAGGCCATCAGGTCCTGGCGACTTGTCTGCCTTTAGTCCCATCAGTTTGTCCAGCACCTTTTCCCTCATGATAGAGATTGTTACAAGTTCCTTTCTCCCATTTACACCTTGCTCATCTATTATTGTTGGGATGTTTATTGTTGGGATGTCCACCATGAAGACCGATGCAAAATATTGGTTTAAATTATCTTCCAAGTCCCTATTATTAATTCCCCATTCTTATCCTCTATTCGTCCCACACTTACTTTAGCTACTCTCTTCCTTTTTATATACCCGTAGAAGCTCTTACTGTTTGTTTTTATATTTCTTGCCTATTTACTCTCATAATCAATTTTCTCCCTCTTTATTAGTTTTTTAGTCATCCGCTGCTGGTTTCTAAAAAATTCCCAATCCTCTAGCCTACCACTAGCTTTTGCCGCTTTGTATGCCTTTGTTTTTGATTTGATACTCTCCTTAACTTCCTTTGTTATCCACGGGTGGTTCATCGTTCTCATCGAGTCCTTCCTTCTGACCGGAATAAATGTTTGCTGAGAATATCTGCTTAAAAGTCTGCCACTGCTCATCTACTGACTTTCCCTGTAGTCTATTTCCCAACCCGCTTTAGACAACTCTTTCATCATACCTCTGTAATTGCCCTTGTTTAAGTTGAAGACACTGGTTTGAGACCCGAATTGCTCACCCTTAAACTGAATTTGAAATTCTACCATGTTATGAACGCTTCCCCCTAGAGGATCCTTAACTACGAGATCTCTTATTAATCCTACCTCATTGCACAATACCAAATCTAAAATAGCCTGTACCCAGGTAGGTTCTGCAACATATTGTTCTAAGAAACAATCCCTGATGCTCTCTACAAATTCGTATTCAATGCTACCCTTGCCAATTTGATTTGTCCAGTCTATATGCGGATTAAAATCACCCATGATAATTTCAGTGCCCTTCTTACACACCTCCAGTATTTCCTTATTAATATTTTGTCCTACAGAGAGGCAGCTCCTCGGGGGTCTATAGACCACTCCCACCTGTTATTACTTTCCCTTGTTATTCCTTATTTCCACCCAAACTGATTCTACATCACAATCTATTATGCCTATATCATTACTCACAACTGCACTAATCCCTTACTTTAATAACAAAGCTGCCCCACCTCCTTTTCCTTTCTGTCTATTTTTCTGGAACGTCGAATATCCTTGAACATTGAGTTTCCAGTCCTGGTCATCCTGCAACCACATCTCAGTGATAGCTATCAAATCATATTCATTTATTTCCATCTGTGCCGTCAGCTCATCTATTTAGATAAAAATGCTATGTGCATTCAGATAAAGAGCCTTAAGCTTTGACTTTTTACCATTTTTACCTACTCTGGTTCTAATTTCTGCTGTACTCTTATGCTTGTATTCTCTGTCCCTTCCTGTCATACTCTGATTAATGTATGTTCCTTCACTACCCTGCACCTCTGCTCTCGCGTTACTTTTCGACTTTTTAAATTCGCTTCAATTGAACCCTCCCCCCCACTATTTAGTTTAAAGCCTTATCTACAACCCTAGGTATACGATTCGCCAGGACACTGGTCCCAGCATGGTTCAAGTGAAGCCCATCCCAATGGAACAGCTCTCTCTTTCCCCAGTACTGGTGCCAGTACTGGTGCCATGAATCAGAACCCATTTCTCCCACACCAGTCTTTGAGCCGCACATTTACCTCTCTAATCTTATTTACCCTATGCCAAACGGAGGTGTAGGGGAAGATGAAATCAGGACTGAACACGTCGGAGTCGTGACATCCTATCCCAATTTTGTTCATGGTGACAAATATGGAGGGCAGAAATCTGACAGCGATGCAGTGGGCAGATAATTGAGATAGTTAACAGGCCAACTAAATGCGATTTTATGGACCAGAGTTAATTTTATACAAGGTGCACGTGTCTCATGGGACTTCAAAGGCTCACCTCCTTCAAGGAGGCCACATGGAGGCAGCAGAGCATGGCTGGCTGCAAGGGGAGGCCATCGGAAGGGCAACCATCCAGGACCTGGCAGGATCACGGAGGGAGTGCTGTGCGCATTGCATCAGGAGTGAGGGAAAGGTTGACTGAGCTGCGTGGGGGTTACAAGGATGTAAAAAACAAGCCTCACAGGAGCGGGCAACAAGAAGGGGCAATTGGCAGGGAAGGACTGCCTTTCAGGTTGAGGCTACCTATCATGGACCTCATTCATCCAGGCTTGAGGGACTCTATCGAAGACGAGGTGCAGCAGAGCAGGAGGGAGGCCCAGACACCTGCAATGGTCTGTGAGACCACAGGAGGGTCAGCAGCGGCCTCCAATTGCTGCAGAAGGATGCAGAGGAGAGAGAGGGAGCTGCCCCATGTAGAGGCAGGTACCCTCCAGAAAGGGTCCACAGGTCAAGGCTCAACTACCTGCAGATACCTGAGAGGCACTGCCAGTGAAGATTATGCCTCTCCAAGGAGGCTGTAATGGAATTGTGTACCATGATGCAGGATGAGTTGTGCCCCAGTAACTTGGTTTGGAATCCACTGCCAGTGGCTCTGAAGGTCACTGTGGTGCTCAACTCCTACACCTTTATCATTCCTGGGATTCACAGGGGACATTCGTGGGATCTCACAGTCAGCGGCACATCAATGCATCAAGGAGGTCACCAATGCCCTGTTCAGGAGGGTCAGAGACTATGTGCACATCCACACAGATCCCAACTCACTCGCAGAGAGGGCCATTGCTGGACTCACCCAGATGCAGGGCGTCATCGACTTCATGCATTTGGCTGTCATCAACAGGAAAGGCTTCCACTCCCTCAATGTACAACTGGTGTGCAGCCACCATAAATGGATCCTGCAGGTCTGTGCATGTTTCATGTGAAGTTGCCACAATGCGTACATTTTGAGGCAGTCCCAGGTGCCAGAACCTTTCCGCCCTCCCTCCAGCCTTCAGGGATGGAGCCTTGGAGACAAGGGCAATCTACTGAGGACATGGCTGCTGACACCTGTGAGGAACCAACACACAGATGCAGTCGAGAGATACAACACCTGCCATGGGACAACACGAGATACCACTGAGCAGGCCATTGGTCTGCTGAAGATGAAATTCAGGTGCCTGGATCGGTCTGGTGGAGCCCTGCAGTATGCCTCAGCGAGGGTCTCACGTATTGTCGTGGTTTGCTGTGCACTGCACAACCTGGCCCTGCAAGGGGTGCGGGGGGTGCTGATGAGCAACAAGGAAAGTCAGGAGCGGACTGCCTCCTCAGGCGATGAGAATGTGGAGCAGGGAGATAAGCAAGCTAGGCCAGATGAAGGACCGTAGGGGCAACAGAGAGTGACCATTAGAGATGTGCAAGGGATTCTTACTGTCTCTTGTACCTTTAACAGTAAAGACCTGCCTTTATGCCCCCATGTTGTCACCTTCCTCCTTTAAGGATGCATTGGCTTATTGAACATTCAATCATAGAAGATCTGGTGAGGCTCCAGAGTTGACCGCTCAGCATCTTCGATTCCCCCCAGCCTCTTCATAGAGGCTGGGATGCAGCGAAGAGCCAAGCCCTTGATGGAAGAGAAAGGGAGGGAATCCATGCCTAGCAGCAAAGATTTATTGACATTCAGACCAGAGACTGTCATTTTCATCCTGTCATTCTATATGAATTTCTTAATTCTCTTTCGTGAACTCCTACGCAGTGCCGCCCCTGCGCGGTCAGCTGGGGTGGAGTCTGTCTGCTGACCTTTGGAGTGAGTTCTTTGTTGTCTGATGCAACATAAATGAGATGCGCGGAGTCCAGTTTGTTGAAGATCTCAAAAAGGTTTATTAAAGCTAAATATCGTATACAGTACAGAGCTAACTATTTACAGAACCTTACAGTTGCAGAATGACCCTAGCTTTGAGTCACATGACTACATCCTGGTACTTAGCTCATTAGCATACTAAGATCTTAAAGGGATATCACTCTTAAAGGCAAACATACAACATCCCCCTTCTTTCCAAAGGTAAGTCTCATTTGCTAAAAGTAAAAACACATAAAATTAGATAACATCAAAATTATTTACACAGCTATAGAGATTATGAACTTTACAAGTGCAGAGGCTTAACAGCACACATATCATTTCGGTGGTTTGACAACTCTTCCAGATCTGGTTATGGTATAACCTTCTGCGGATGTCATCCTTCTCTGTTTGGGTTTGCAGGCATGTTGTCACTGTGTTGATTGTTGTCCTGTTGTTCCGTCGCACCCTCATCGTCAGAGTGCATTATTTCAAGTCTGCTGTGCACAATTGGGGCATTGCACACTTCACTTAGTTTGGTACAGTTCCTTCTCAACACCACTCCACTAGGTGTTGTAATCTCATAGGACCTAGGCGCATTGCACATTTTGGATACCTCTGCGGGTAGCCATGTTCTCATTGTGGGGTGTATGACCCTGACCTTTTGTCCGATGTGTAGTTGAGGTAGTTCTGCCCCTGCGTGTCGGTTGTGCACCATCTTCATTCTCCCCTGTTTTTCGAGCAGTGTCTCCTGCATCTCAGAGAATTTAGACAGATGGTGGCTTGGCAGACTCATCCACACTTGTCTGCCAAACACGATCTCTGCTGGTGATGATAAACCCATATCCATATGTGTAGCTCTGAGCTGGAGCATGGCAACATGAAAATCTTGTTTCATTGTCCAACACTTCAGAATAAGTGACTTGATCGTGCGAACCATTCGCTCAGCAAGACCATTAGATCTAAGGTAATATGGTGAGCGCGTCACATGGTTTATACTGCATTTGACGCACATATCCCTGAGAGGTTTGCCCATATACTGTGGTCCATTGTCCTTGCTACCCTGTAGTTACGGATGGCCTTGGCGGTCGTCCTCAGGATGCCTTGGGTCTGGAGGGCCGCGAGGTCTGCAGGCCTCCTACAATGAAGCACTACTACCCTCTTCTGGCTGGGCTGTTGGAAGAACTGGCGACACTGGCAGTGAGGCAGAGGAGCAACTGCCTGCATCAGGTCAGTCCAGTTGCCATGATGGGGCACACAGATACGTCCTGCATGTGTTCCCTTTCCAGGGACCTCGCAGGATGGTACTATGACAAGGGGCCTCCTGTCAGGGCCACCTCACCATGCCGCTGTCATGCACCCCTGGCCCTTTGACTGTGTCTGGGGTGGTTTGATTCCCTGTCCTCCCAACACTCCATCCTGATTTGCGACATGCAAGGCCAAAGAGGATGAAGGCATTAAATAGTACTCACTTTCGCAACCCGGATGAGTTCATTGAGCCTCTTGCGGAACTGAATGTGCGCAGTGTGACCCCACAGGCTGCTGCTTTCCTCCGTGACCTGCAGCCATGCCTGCTTAGTCCTGTCCATCGGAAAAAAGATGTCCCTCCTCTCCCTGCCAGCCTGTAGGAGCACCTGGAGGGAGGCAACAGGGGAGTGTGGGGCTACATGCGGTCTCCTCTCAGCCATCTCTAAATATCCATTATGACCTCCTCCTCTTCCAGGCCTTGAGAAATTTTTTTTGAATGTTTGTGCTTGGAGTGCTTTGTGCTTTACAGTCTTTTCACATCCTCTCTGTACTAATGCTTTGTCTTTCAGCACACCATTAACATACTCTGGTCAGTTATTCTCTGTGACCCTCTGTCCTATCAACGCCTTCTCTTTTGTTATCTCTTGCCCCACCCCCGCTTTACTAGCTTAAAATCTTTTACATTTTTAATATTTGTCAATTCTGAAGAAGGGTCACTGACCTGAAACGTTAACTCTGCTTCTCTCTCCACAGATGCTGCTAGACCTGCTGAGTATTTCCAGCATTTCTTGTTTTTATTTCAGATTTCCAGCATCTGCAGTATTTTGCTTTTACTTGAGAATGCAGAGTTAATTCCAGAGCTAGCAGCCCTTTAAAAATGGCACCAGCAACTGCCAAGGCGCCACCTGATGCCCTGCTCCCCACCTCTGGGCCTGAACCCGACCACACAATTGGACGGCGGGACCGGTGTCTCACTAATAAAATTCAGCCCAGTATTTCCCACACCAGTCATCCTATGGCCTTCCTGAATGAGATTTTGTGTCAAATTACCAAATAGCACAAAATTGAATCCCAAAGCAGCAGAACAAGAGGACAGTTCAAGATTTTGATAAACAAATTCAGTACAAGTGTCAGGAAGCACTTTACATGGAAGATGAACAACTGAAATGGGTTCTAAGAATGGTGGTGAGATTAGGGCATTGGACTCATTTAAGAACACACGAGATACTGTTGTGGGAAGGTTATATTTTGAAAGGAAGACATCAAATCAGTTAAAGCATGCTTCACCCTCAAGGTCTGGAGAGAGCATTATTGATAAAGTCTACCTTAGTATTGACTCCTTTTAATTCAGTGAAGGTACTCCAGTAGTTAAAAAAAAGCAATACTCACAGAATTCAAGGCCCAGCCTAATTCAGTACAATGCTGTGGTGACTTATCATTTGTTGCTGAGCATTATGCTTGAGAGTAAAGCTAAGCACTCAATTAAAACACAAACATGCTGTGTGATTTATTCAGATATGTATACGACCGGCAAACTTTTAAATTGAACATGCAGTTATGTAAATTCTGCTTTGCACAGATTCCTGTTATTGGCTTGCTCCTTTGAACAATGTTTTTGGCTGATGGGAATTTTTGTACAAGTAAGAAGCTTTCAGAAATCTTCAGAGTAATTGTGCCTGTAACTTTTAAAGACTGAGCTAGCCAGATAATTCCTGCAATTAATAATAATATAACAAGAATAATGAAGTGAAATAAGAACATTTTGCTGCAGAAGATAACAGGATTGCAGAGCTACAAAATACATACTTTGCTGTGGTTTTCAAAGAAGCATGCTGTCGTGGGAATGAAGGAATCCAAGAGGAAGAGGTGGAACAACTAGATAGGATATCAATACATAATGAGGTAATCTGAAAAAGATTTGGAGGAATGCGAAATGCAAAATGCATTGGTTCCTGTTGGCATACATCCTCGAAGACACATAGAAGTCATAGAGGAAATAGCAGATACTCTGACCACAATATTTCAAACATCCTTTGATATGGAAGACTGACGTGTTGCCACTGTAATACCCCTGTTGAAAAAGTTAAAAATAGATGAACCAGATATATATGGACCAGTCACCTAATATCAGTAACTATGAAATTAATTTAATATGAACCAAGAAAGACATGAATTGGTCAAGGACAGCCAATGTAGATTTATGAAACTGAAGTTCCTTTGGAAAATAATTGAGTGTAATGTTGGAGGAAAGACCATGCATGTTGTAAATGTGGTTTTTAAAAATTATTTTCAAAGGTGTGCCAGGATTCAAGGAGCTGTGACAGCATGGATGAGATGTTATTTAGAAGACTAAAAAGTAGTAATCAATGCACAATTTCTGACTGGAGGGGTGTAAACAGTGATGGTCCCAAAGTTTCAGTGTTGAAATCATTGCTTTTCTTAACTTATATATAATCTGCACTTGGGTATCGGCAGCAGCATATCAAAATTTGCCATTGACACAAAAATGTGCATGGTTTACTATGAAAAGAATTATATGCGACTTCAGGAGGATGTAGGCAGGTTAGTAGATTAATTTCATCCAGAATCTATGTGCTCAATGTGGAAAGATGTGAAGTAATATATTTTGGGAGGAAGAATAAGAGGGCATATAATTACATGGTCAAACTTTAAAAGGAGTAGAGTGACTGACTCAGAGATTCAGATACACAAATCAATAAAAGTGGGAGAACAAGTTGATAAAGCTGTAGGGAAAAAAGAGACATCTGATTCTAGTTTTCATATGTAGGGTCAAAGGGGATCAATGCGATTTTACACAATAACACGCAATATCGGCTCGGTCATCTGTTACACACCTCTCCTGATTTTTGTTTTCTTTTTCAATATCCAAGGGAATTCAAGACAAATTTATGCAAACTGTCCTCATAATTTAACCCTTTAAGCCCTGTTATCATTCTGTATTAATGCCGTATCCCTTCCAAACCAATATATCTTTCTTCAGATTTGGTGCCCAAAACTCAAAGCAGTACTCCAGATGGGGTCTGTCTTCAATGGAAATGTAAACCGGGAGAGAAGTTTCACTATTGTCCAAAGTCAAAATTACCCCCATAGAGTACAAAAGCAAACAGGTAATGCAAACCTAAAACAAATCATTGGATAGCCTCCAGTTTAGCATATTGTGTCCAGTTTTGTGTATCTCACTATAGGAAAGAAGACAAGGCTGTGGTGAAGGTGCAAAAGTGATCCACTAAGTTGATCCCAGGAATGAGAGGCTTTAGTTATATGGACAAATACAGAAAGTGAGACTGATTTAATTATGACAGAGAAGGTAAAAAGCTTTAATAAGAGGTGTTCAAAATTCTGAAGGGTTTTGATAAAGTAAATTGAGTGAGCCTGTAACAAGAGAGCACAAATTTAAGGTCTTCGAAAGAGGGAAAGGAGAGTTTAGGAGACTTTTTATTTATGCTGTGGTTTGTTAGGATATATCCTACCAGAAACAATGGTGGAAGTAGAATTAATAATAGCATTTAATAGTAAAATTGATGGGCCAAATTGCCACCTTCTGTGTTGTAGAATTCAATGTACAAATGTTTAGTATACAGGTTGTAACTTATTTACTGATCAGAATTTCCCTCTCTCCACCCCAGAGGAAATAGCTTCTTTATATTCTACCCTATTCAACCCCTTAATCATTTTAAACACCTCGATTAGATCACTGCTTGGACTTCTAAACTCAAAGGAACACATGGGAAGAGGAGTAGGCCATTCAGTCCTTTGAGCCTGTTGCGCCATTCAATTAGATCATGGCTGATCTGTAACCTAACTCCACCCACCTACTCCTTGGCCCCATATTCCTTCATACCCTTGGCTAACAAAAATCTATCTATCGTAGACCATGCTACACTTCTACCACCCTCCTGTCCTGAATGGCCTGGTTCTGATTTTAAGATTATGTACCCATGTCCTAAACAACCATCCTCCAACCAGTGGAAAATGTTTACCTCTATCTATCCTGTTTACTCCTTTCAAAATCCTAAATCCTCAGTCAAATAACATCTTAACCATCTGTATTCTGGGGAATCTAGAATACAGGGTTACAGTCTCAGAATAAGAGGTAGGCCATTTCAGATAGAGATGAGGAGATTTTTTTTCACTCAAAGGGTTGTGAATCTTTGGAATTCTGTACCCCAGAGAGCTGTGGATGGTCATTGAGTATATTCAAGACAGGTTGATAGATTTTTGGATACTAAGGGAATTAAGGGATATGGGGATAGTGTGGGAAGATGGAGTTGAGGTAGATGATCAGCCTAGTTGAATGGTGGATCAGGCTGAAAGGGACAAAAGGGCTACTCCAGCTCCTAATACTTATGTTCCTATATTGCAGGGAATAAAAGCCTAGTTTATGTAATTGCTCCTAATAACTTAACCCTTGGAGCCCTGGTAACATTCTGGTGAATCTGCGCTACACTCTTTTCACGGTCAATAGATCCTTTTTAAGGTGCGGTGCCCAGAACTGTACACTGTGCTCCAGATCGAGTATCAGTAGGAGAGCATTTAGGGAATAGTGATCATTGTATCATAAGGTTTAGGCTGACTATGGAAAAGGGCAAAGAGCAATCCAGGGTAAGAATAATTAACTGGGGGAAGGCCAATTTCAATGGGGTAAGAATGGAGCTGGGGCGAATAAATTGGAGTCAAAAGCTGGCAAGAAAACCGATCGATGAACAATGGGTTACCTTCAAAGAAGAGATAGCTTGAGTACAGTCAAGGTGTGTTCCCTCAAAGGGGAAAAGTAGGGCAAACAAATCCAGAACTCCCTGGATGACAAAAGAGGTGGAGATTAAGATAAAGAATAAAAAGTGTGCTTATGACAGATGCCAGGTAGAAACTACTATTGAGAACCAGGCTGAATATAGAAGGTCCAGAGGGGAAGTGAAAAAGCAAATAAGAGAAGCAAAGAGAGAGCATGAAAAGAGACTGGCAACGAGCATTAAAGGGAATCACAAAGTTTTCTATAGGCATGTAAATAGTAAAAGGAGGGGTGGAGATAATTATGGACTAGAAAGGGAGGCAGAGGGCATAGCTGAGGTATTAAATGAATACTTTTCATCTGTTTTTTCCAAGGAAGAAGATGCAACACAGGCAATGTTGAAAGAGGAGGTAATTCAGATACTAGAGGGGTTTAAAATTGATAAAGAGGAAGTATTAGATCGGCTGTCTGTACTTAAAGTGGATAAGGCACCCGGACCAGATGAGATGCATCCAAGGATACTGAGGAAAGTGAGGGTGGAAATCGCAGAGGCACTGGCCATAATTTTTCAGTCTTCCTTAGACTCAGGAGTGGTGCCAGAGGACTGGAGAATTGCAAACATTACACCCTTGTTCAAAAAAGGGTGTAAGGATAAGACCAGCAATTACAGGCCAGTCAGTTTATCTTCGAGAAAACTTGTAGAAAAAATAATTCAGGACAAAATCAGTAGTCACATGGACAAATGTGAGTTAATTAAGGAAAGCCAGCATGGATTTCTTAAGGGAAAATCATGTTGAACTAACTTGCTGGTGTTTTTTGAGGAGGTAACAGAGAGGGTTGATGAGGACAATGCTGTTGATGTGGTGTACATGGACTTTCAAAAGGCGTTTGATATAGTGATACACAACAGACTTGTGAGCAAACTTGTAGCTCATGGAATAAAAGGTAGCAACATGGATACAAAATTGGCTGAGTGACAGGAAACAAAGAGTAGTGGTTAATGGATGTTTTTCAGGCTGGAGGAAAGCTTGTAGTGGATTTCCCCAGGGATCAGTGTTGGGACCCTTGCTTTTCCTAATATATATTAATGATCTAGACCTTGGTGTACAGGGCACAATTTCAAAGTTTGCGGATGATACAAAGCTTGGAAACATTGTGAACTGTGAGGAGGATAGTGTAGAACTTCAAATGGACATAGACAAGTTGGTAGAATGGGCAAACAGGTGGCAGATGAAATTCAATGCAGGGAAATGTGAAGTGATTCATTTTGGTAGGAAGACCATGGAGAGACAATATAGTGTCATGAAGATCCCACCTGCCAAGAATGAGACATATTAATTTTGTCACATGAGCATTAATTTAAAACTGTTGCTGGACTGAAAAGATGACTTGTTTAAAGAGATCAGCAGTGGCTGGAAACATTTGCACTCTAGAGACAGTTGCCTGGAGAGACAATGGAACTGCTCCCTGACCCAATTAACCCAAATGGATTTTGATCACCAGACATTGAATGCGTAACAAGCCAGCATTCCATCCACCAACCCCACTCACCCACTCCTCCATGAGGGTGTCTGCTAAGATAGAGGATCCACAAACAACGCAGGAGAGTTTGTTGAAAAAACTTAGTCACATGACTAACTTGCTGGCCAACCTGGAGGTTTGAATTGTGCTCTCAGGACAGTTTGAAGACAGAGACAGTTTCGAAGACAAAAAAGAAGGAAGCTCTCTCTCCCTGGCTCGTTCCCTCTCTCGAATTTTCAGATCCACTGAAGCCACTTAAACCTCAAGAGAGAAGACTCCTCCATTGAAACAAGTTTGAAAGTGTGCACTAGTCCCCATCGAAATGGCAAGATTTAACTGCAATCAAAGACTCTACATCGAACTCAAAGAACAGTAAATGAACTCCAGCTATTGCTTCAAACCTTTCCCTTTTATTCTTACTCCTTTTCTGTCTCTATCTGCATGTGTGTTTATCGCGTATGCATGCTAAAATGGCCGTGTCGTGTATTTGTTGTAGTTTTTTACTGGATTAGAATTTTAAGGTTAATAAACTTACACCTTTCTTGTTTAAATCTAAGAAAACCTGTCTGGTTGATTTCTTTGCCTTACAATTGGAGAGCGGTGAGCAAGGATTCACTGAGGAGGAGCTAAAAACACGGTGTTTTAAAAATTAAACCCTATTACGGTCAAACCAGGCAAAGGCTGAGAGAGAACCCTTAGACCCCTTTCTCAGCTGGTTGTAAAATAAATTTGGGGGCATGCGTCCGGATTTGACCCACAGACAAACAAGAATATGGAAGTGGGAAATCACATTGATCTCAATCAGAATGAGAAAAGATTTCAATACAGGTTTCCTTGTGGTTGTGTGTGCTAGAATACTAACATCTCTGTGACTGAAGCCAGTAGCTCCCCAAGCCAGGGTGAAGTAACTTGGGATAAGTTAAAAGCACTATCTATGGAGGAGTTGAGAAAAATGGCTGAACAGAGTGGGATCACTGTATGTGGCAAGGCTACAAAGTCTGAACTCCTAAGACCAGTGGCCAACCATTTTTCCCTTGATTCTGAAGAAGCAGAAACAGGGTTAGACTCCCACAGGGTATTGCTAGCAAAGATACAATTGGGACAGAGGAAACTTGAATTAGAAGGCAGGGTAAGAGGAAGAGAGAGGGAGAGATGGGAGAAAGTAAAAGAGAAAGAAAGAACCTTCCAGAAGGAATGTGAGGAGTGAGAGCTGAGGCAGCTTGAGTTAACTAGGGGGCGACAGAGTAACCCCAGTAAAAGCATGGCCAATATGGAGATTCATAATTCAGGGCTGGTTCAGAATTGTTAAAATTTTCCCATTTGATTCCAAAATTCAATGAGGGAGACGTGGGAACATTTTTTGTATCTTTTGAAAAACTTGCAAGGCAATTAAAGTGGCCAGCTGAAGCTTGGACTCTCCTGCTACAAAGCAAGTTAATAGAAAAAGCCCATGAGGTTTATTCCCTGTTGCCAGATGAGTGTTCATCAAATTATGAACTGACAAAAAATGCTATCCTATGCATATGAGTTTGTACTGGAAGCCTAATGCCTGAAGTTTAGAACCCTCAAGAAGCAAGCTAATCAAACTTACTTGGAGTTTGAGAGAAATAAGCAGCTAGCTTTTGACCAGTGGCTGAGGGCTCTTAAAGTGCAACCCAGCTATGAAAATCTCGAAGAGGTAATTTTCCTTGAGGAATTCAAGAACTCTCTCCCACTCTTGATAAAGACACATATAGAGGAACAAAAAGTTCAAAGAGCCCGACAAGCCGCAGTTCTGGCTGATGAGTGCTGTCATCTATAAGTCGGTTCCCCGGAGAAAAACCTTTCCTAATCACCCCCACACATCCAAAAAGGACAAAGGGTGGGAAGGTGGTAGAAGCCCAAGCAGTCCTGGGAGAGAAAGAAAAGCAGGAGACACAGGGAGCTCTCCTCCAACGAAAATGGATAGTGCGGTAAGTAGGGAGTGAGACCTGGAGACCTCTGTGCTTCCATTGTAATAAGGTAGGTCATCTAAAAGTTCACCGTTGGAAACTACGGGGAAAGCCCACACAGTTAATCAGGGCATACCCACTCACTGAAGGAGAAAGGACCCTGATGGAAAGCACAGCTGAACAAGCTGTGGCTTTAACTGCACCGGTAGTAAGGCCCGGGAAACATACTGCTGTAAGTGCAGGAAAATTTGTTAGGATTCCTGAAGGCTATCAGGATTTTGTGTCTGAAGGGAGTGTAACCCCATATCCCTCAAGTGGGGCAAGCAAGCCTATAGTAATTCTCAGGGACACAGGGGCCACTAGATCCCTTTTACTGGGAAAAGGTCTGACCTTTCCTCCAAAGAGTGCAGTGAACACCAGAATGGTGGTGAATGGTATTGGAGGGCAGTGTACACCTGTACCTTTACGTCGGGTGCACTTGGAATGCAACCTAGTTTTGGGACCGGTGACCGTAGGGATTGTCCCTAGTTTGCATGTGGACGGGGTTGACCTGCTCCTAGGTAATGATTTGGTGTGGATGAAGGTGGTAGCTTCCCCAGTAGTGAAAGAGAGACTGCAGGAGGTCTGAGAGACAGGGCAGTGGCAGGAGATGGTCTCCTGCAGTTTCCCTGAATGTGTAGTGAATCAAGCCATGATCAAACCAGCTTCCCCAGAGGAGACTGAATTGGCACTGCAGGCAGATGACCATGAGGTCTGTCTGAGACTTTCTTTGGAAAGTTAGAGGACTCGGAATGAATTAAACGAATCGTCCCTAGTTGAGGCTCAGTGAGCCGACCCAATATTGAGAGAGTTAGCACAGGCTGCCCAGTCTGAAATTGAAGCAGAGGGAATCCCTGATTGCTATTATTTAAAGGAAGGATCTAAAGGGAGAGCTAAGAAGAGCAAGGAGAGAACACGAGAAGTCATTGGCGGATAGGATCAGGGAAAACCCTAAGGCTTTCTGGAGGTATATCAGGAATAAAAGAATGACTAGAGTTAGATTAGGGCCAATCAAGGATAGTAGTGGGA
This sequence comes from Heterodontus francisci, assembly GCF_036365525.1. Classification (NCBI taxonomy): domain Eukaryota; kingdom Metazoa; phylum Chordata; class Chondrichthyes; order Heterodontiformes; family Heterodontidae; genus Heterodontus; species Heterodontus francisci. Next base: position 99,288,211 of record NC_090383.1, on the reverse strand, counting down.
AGTTGTGTGTGGAATCAGAGGAGGTAGGGGAAGTGTTAAATGAATATTTTGCGTCAGTATTTACAGTAGAGAAAGAAAATGTTGTCGAGGAGAATACTGAGATTCAGGCTACTAGGCTAGATGGGATTGAGGTTCACAAGGAGGAGGTGTTATCAATTTTGGAAAGTGTGAAAATAGATAAGTCCCCTGGGCCAGATGGGATTTATCCCAGGATTCTCTGGGAAGCTAGGGAGAAGATTGCAGAGCTTTTGTCCTTGATCTTTATGTCATCATTGTCGACAGGAATAGTGCCGGAAGACTGGAGGATAGCAAATGTTGTCCCCTTGTTCAAGAAGGGGAGTAGAGACAGCCCTGGTAATTATAGACCTGTGAGCCTTACTTCGGTTGTGGGTAAAATGTTGGAAAAGGTTATAAGAGACAGGATTTATAATCATCTTGAAAAGAATAAGTTCATTAGCGATAGTCAGCACGGTTTTGTGACGGGTAGGTCGTGCCTCACAAACCTTATTGAGTTTTTCGAGAAGGTGACCAAACAGGTGGATGAGGGTAAAGCAGTGGATGTGGTGTATATGGATTTCAGTAAGGCGTTTGATAAGGTTCCCCACGGTAGGCTATTGCAGAAAATACGGAAGTATGGGGTTGAAGGTGATTTAGAGCTTTGGATCAGAAATTGGCTAGCTGAAAGAAGACAGAGGGTGGTGGTTGATGGCAAATGTTCATCCTGGAGTTTAGTTACTAGTGGTGTACCACAAGGATCTGTTTTGGGGCCACTGCTGTTTGTCATTTTTATAAATGACCTGGAAGAGGGTGTAGAAGGGTGGGTTAGTAAATTTGCGGATGACACTAAGGTCGGTGGAGTTGTGGATAGTGCCGAAGGATGTTGTAGGTACAGAGGGACATAGATAGGCTGCAGAGCTGGGCTGAGAGATGGCAAATGGAGTTTAATGCGGAAAAGTGCGAGGTGATTCACTTTGGAAGGAGTAACAGGAATGCAGAGTACTGGGCTAATGGGAAGATTCTTGGTAGTGTAGCTGAACAGAGAGATCTTGGTGTCCAGGTGCATAAATCCCTGAAGGTTGCTACCCAGGTTAATAGAGCTGTTAAGAAGGCATATGGTGTGTTAGCTTTTATTAGTAGGGGGATCGAGTTTCGGAGCCACGAGGTCATGCAGCTGTACAAAACTCTGGTGAGACCGTACCTGGAGTATTGCGTGCAGTTCTGGTCACCGCATTATAGGAAGGATGTGGAAGCTATGGAAAGGGTGCAGAGGAGATTTACTAGGATGTTGCCTGGTATGGAGGGAAGGTCTTACGAGGAAAGGCTGAGGGACTTGAGGTTGTTTTCGTTGGAGAGAAGGAGGAGGAGAGGTGACTTAATAGAGACATATAAGATAATCAGAGGGTTAGATAGGGTGGATAGTGAGAGTCTTTTTCCTCGGATGGTCATGGCAAACACGAGGGGACGTAGCTTTAAGTGGAGGGGTGATAGATATAGGACAGATGTCAGAGGTAGTTTCTTTACTCAGAGAGTAGTAGGGGCGTGGAACGCCCTGCCTGCAACAGTAGTAGACTCGCCAACTTTAAGGGCATTTAAGTGGTCATTGGATAGACATATGGATGAAAATGGAATAGTGTAGGTCAGATGGTTTCACAGGTCAGTGCAACATCGAGGGCCGAAGGGCCTGTACTGCGCTGTAATGTTCTAATTCTAAAAACTTCTAAAGAATGAGGTACTGATGAGGAAGTGGAGTTCTCCTCACAGACCTGAGGACAAAGAGTGGACAGTGGTTCACCAGTTAGTGGTACCGCAGAGGTACTGGAGAGAGATATTAAGAATGGCCCTTGAGATTGCAGTGGCTGTACATGTCAGTATACGAAAAACCAAAGCCCGCATAAGACAGCAGTCTGACTGGCCAAAATTCCACGAAGATGTGGTGGAGTACTGTAGGAGTTGCCACATGTGCCAGGTTGAGGGGAAGACCCAACCTACAGTGAAATCTGCACCCCTAAGTCCTGTATCGGTGTTTGGAGGACCTTCCAGCAGAGGGCTAATGAACTGTAAGAGATCCCTGCCGAGAACAAAAGGGGACAGTCAGGCACAAGGCTGGCAAAAGGTTAGAATGGAAAAGGGAAAAAGGGTCAAAGAGGGCAGGTTAAAGAAAGTCCAGGAGGAATCCCAAATTGAAACCCCTACTGTCCGGTCAGCCACCCCTGAAATGTTTGAAAAGGTAGACCCCACATCCTCCTATGTAAATGCAGACACTAGAAGCACTCCATCAGAGTTGCTAACAGCATTTACAGGAACCTGCAGAGACAAAGGAAGTCCTCAAGAGGGCAGAGAAACCGTGAGGGTGATGCCTCACCAAGTCGAAGTGCTGTAGTGGAGTGCAGTAGAACCTAGATAACCTGCAAGCAGGAGTGTCGCAGAGGACAAAGGGAAGATTAGCAAAGAAGTCACCCCCACAGTCAGGAGAAAAGGGAACCGACCATCCCCTAAGGTGAAAAGACCTTGCATAATTCATCAAAGCACTGAAAGAGGGTTCAGAATGGACCCACCCACTACGGACTCTCCTGAGCAGAATTCAAACTTGGGGCTAATTAATTCTAACCCTCCCCCTGCAGACTTCTGCAGGAACAAAGACTCCTTAGGCAGTCATGGAAGTGTGCAAACTGAAAAACCTCACCCAAAAATCACATGTTTATTGGGATGCCAAAAAGGGCAGTTTAAAGCAGCACTGCTGCAAAGAAAAGACAGGCAGTAACAAACTTTCAGGATTTCTGAATAAATAAGAATGAATGAGAGAGATGCATGTGTATCTTCCTGTACTCACTCTTCTCTCTATTCTCTTTTAATGAAATGCTCTTCTAAAAATCGCATTTCATTCTGCTGAGTGTGGAGGTATCATGAAGACCCCACCTGCCAAGAATGAGGCATTTTAATTTCATTATATGAACATTAATTTTAAACTGTTGCTGGACTGAAAAGGTGACTTGTTTAAAGAAATCAGCAGTGGCTGGAAACATTTGCACTCTAAGGGACACTTGCCTGCTCCTGGAACTGCTCCCTGATCCAATTAACCCAAATGGATTTTGAATGTGTAACAAGCCAGCATTTCATCCTTTCACCTCCCCCCCCCTCCCCCACCAAGGGTGTCTGCTAAGATGGAGAATCCACAAAAAACACAGGAGAGTTTGTTGAAAAAACTTAGTCACATGACTAACCTGCTGGCCAATTTGGAGGTTTGAATTGTGCTCACAGGACAGTTTGAAGACAGAGACTCCTTCAAAGACAAAAGAGAAGGAAGCTCTCTCTCCCTGGCTCGCTGTCTCTTGTGAATTTTCAGATCCAATCCACTGAAGCCACTTAAACCTCATGAGAGAAGACTCCTACATTGAAACACGTTTGAAAGCATGCACTGGGCCCCAGCGAAACGGCAAGTTTTAACTGCAATCAAAGACTCTACATCGAACTCAAACTCAAAGGACAGTAAATGAACCCCAGCTATTGCTTCTAACTTTTCCCCTTTATTCATACTCCTTTTCTGACTCTATCTGCATGTGTGTTTATCGCATATCTGTGCTAGCATGGTCGTGTCGCATATCTGTAATAGTTTAACCAAATTAGAGTTTTAAGGTTAATAACCTTACACCTTTCTTGTTTAAGCCTAAGAAAACCTGTCTGGTTGATTTCTTTGCCTTACAATTGGAGAGCAGTGAACAAGGATTCACTGAGGGGGGAGCTGAAAACAAGGTGTTTTAAAAATTAAACCCTGTTACTGTCAACCAGGCAAAGGCTGAGAGGGAACCCTTAGACCCCTTTCTCACCTGGTCATAACAATAGAATAAAGGGTACAATTTAAAGGGGGTGCAGGAACAGAGGAGCCTGGGCATTCTTGTACATAAGTCATTGAAGGTGACAGGACAGGTTGAGAGAGTAGTCAATAAAGCATAAAGCAATAAAGTATCCTGGGCTTTATTAATAGTGACATAGAGTACAAGAGCAAGGAAGTTATGTTGAACTTGTATGATACTATTTCAGCTTCAGCTGGAGTATTGTGTCCAGTTCTGGGCGCCGCACTTTAGGAAAGATGTGAGGGCATTGGACAGAGTACAAAAAGGATTCACGAGAATGGTTCCAGGGATGAGGAATGTCAGGTATGAAGGTAAATTGCAGAAGAGTGGCACAGTGGTTAGCACTGCAGCCTCACAGCTCCAGCGACCTAGGTTCGGTTCTGGGTACTGCCTGTGTGGAGTTTGCAAGTTCTCCCTGTGACTGTGTGGGTTTCTGCTGGGTGCTCTAGTTTCCTCCCACAGCCAAAGACTTGCAGGTTGATAGGTAAATTGGCCATTGTAAATTGCTCCGAGTGTAGGTAGGAGGATGATGGAGATGTGGTAGGGAATATGGGATTGATGTAGGATTAGTATAAATGGGTGGTTGTTGATTGGCACAGACTTGGTGGGCCGAAGGTCCTGTTTCAGTGCTGTATCTCTCTCTATGACTCTAAGTTAGGACTGTTTTCCATGGAGAAGAGAAGGCTGAGAGGTGATTTGATAGAGGTATTCAAAATCATGTATGGTCTGGACAGAATAGATGGAGGGAAACTGTCCCCACTCATGAAAGGATCGAGAACAAGAGGGCACAGATTTAAAGTATTTAGTAAGAGAAGCAAAAGTGACATTAGGAAAAACGTTTTCACGCAGTGAGTGGTTAAGATCTGGAATGAGCTGCCTGAGAATGTGGTAGAGGCAGGTTCAATTGAAGCATTCAAAAGGAACATAGTTATATGAAAAGGAAGAATATGCAGGGTTATGGGGTGAAGGCAGGGGAATGGAATTGAGGGAATTGCTCTCTCGAAGAGCCAGTGTGGACATGATGGGCCGAACGACCTCCTTCTGCACTGTAACAATTCTGTGATTCTGTGATGTGGTCTAAGCAGAGCTTTGTTTTGCTGTCGTAAAACTTTCTCCCATTTATATTCCAGCCCTCTAGATGTAACAGCTAACATTCCACTATCTGTTTTGATTATTTTTAGGATCTGACCACTACATTTTAATGATCTTTGTACATGGACCCTTAAACTCTTTATTTTCTTATGCTGTTTTCTTGCTCACTTTAACTTTTAGTGAGTTCTAGTCCTTGATTCATTATTAGTTTCCCAGGAATGTCAGATAAACTTCCTCTACTGCAAAGTCTAACACAAAGGGCTGAATTTTATCAGCCCGCTAGGGACAGGCAGTGTGGCATGGGGGGGCCATAAAATTGCGAGGAAAGGTGGGGCATGGAGTACCCGTCACCTTCCCAATGTCATTCAATTTCGTCAGGGGCAGCAACAGCCTTCCCAACCAGAGGTCAATTGAGGCCCTTAAGTGGTCTCATCTTGCTGCCATTGGCATTTTACCAGTAGCAGGGGGGCCCTCCGCCGTGTGTGGAGGCCACGCAGTAACACCAGGCAGTCAGTGCCTACTGCAGTACTAGTAGTGGCCACCGCTCCTGGTTGGCGCTACTGGGACTGCTGAGCTGCCGTCCCTCTGATTGGCCAGCAACTCTCAGAAGCGGGACCCTTGTCTTTAAAGAGATGGGGACCCTGGCGCCGCGCATTTATTTGGCTATGTGCCATAAAATGCAGCCGGGGGTCCCCCAAATGGCCAATTTCGCATCAGGGCCGGCCCCCATTGGCTGCAGAACATTCAGCCCAAAGTAATTATTCAACAAGTCTGTCATTTCCTTATTTTCATTTGCAATATTACCTGCATCTACTTTTAAAGGGCCCACATTACTCATGACTCGCCTTTTTCTTCTAATATAATGGTGAAAACATTTTGTGTTAATCTTTAACCTGACCTGTCCTCATAATTTAACCCTTTAAGCTCTGTTATCATTCTGATGAAGCTACACTGTATTCCCTGTAAAGCCAATAGGTATTTCCTGAAGTTTAGTGCCAAAAACTGAACGGTGTACTCCAGGTGAAGTCTGACCAATGCTCTGTACAACCAAAGTGTAACTTCTCCTTGAGATAAAAGCCACCATTCCAATGGCCGTTTTGATTACTTTTTGTACCTGTGTGCTAGGTTTTAGTGCAGATGGTGGTCACTTGTTGGAATTAGAGAGAGATACAATGAAACCATCTTTGCCAGGAATTTTGGGTGCTCAATACTTTTAGTTTAGTTTAGTTTAGTTTAGAGATACAGCACTGAAACAGGCCCTTCGGCCCACTGAGTCTGTGCCGACCATCAACCACCCATTTATACTAATCCTACACTAATCCCATATTCCTACCACATCCCCACCTGTCTCTATATTTCCCTACCACCTACCTATATTAGGGGCAATTTATAATGGCCAATTTACCTATCAACCTGCAAGTCTTTTGGCTTGTGGGAGAAAACCGGAGCACCCGGAGAAAACCCACGCAGACACTTAAGTGCTTTAAACAAGAAGTTATAAGTTCTTTGACCTCTGTGAACAAACTGTTTTTAATAGAGTTACAGTAACATGAAAACAGACAAGAAATATACGCAGTGGACACAATTACTTCCTGTGCTAGAGCTGCCAGACTCTGAGGATTCTGTACAAGCACAGTAGGACTTCAGCAAATCCCTATGACAATCTGTTACCTGAGTGTTTGCAAGCTCAATTCAAATCCAAGTTCCATTCTCACAAATAAAGCTGACAGCATCTCATGGGTCCAGATACTGTAAGTTTCACTTCCACTTATCCCTGTTATGTTTTACTGAACTCAATCCACAGCGGAGGAGGACAAATTGAATTACCTACTGCATCTCTTTACAAAGAGGCTCTGACCATTACTCCGACTATTGCAGTCTAATATCCCAATAGAAATTTTTAAAGGATGTATGTGAGTGTGTGTGCCTCAGTGGTGGAGCAACAGGTAAAGACCTTTAAAATTCTCAGTGCAATTATGAATATCACGCAAGAATAATTGAAGAATGAACTTAAACAGACTCAAAGTTGCTTCAAAATTTTTTAAAGCATTATGAACCAGATAAGTTTGATTTCTTCCTTTTGCCTTCGTACTGTTCCTATTCAAAGACTAACCCATCCCCTTTAAAATAATATTATAGTTTCTGCCTCAATAGCAACTTTAGTGAAGCATTTTATGTTAAAAAAAAACCTCGGCTTGGATGTTATTTTACACCTCCCTTTGTTTTTTTCCTAGTAAGTGTTTGCCCTGTTGTTTACCAACCAGTTGAAACAATAAGGACAATTTTAACCCTGTCCACCTGATGGAAACATAGGAACATAGGAACATCGAAGCAGGAGTAGGCTGTTCAGCCTGTCGAGCCTGCTCTGCCATTCAGTTAGATCATGGCTGATCATCCACCTCAACGCCACTTTCCCGCCCTATCCCTATATCCCTTGATGTCATTACAAAGAACAAAGAACAGTACAGCACAGGAACAGGCCATTCGGCCCTCCAAGCCTGCGCCGATCTTGATGCCTGCCTAATCTAAAACCTTCTGCACTTCCGGGGCCCTTATCCCTCTATTCCCATCCTATTCATGTATTTGTCAAGATGCCTCTTAAACGTCGCTATCGTACCTGCTTCCACCACCTCCCCCGGCAGCAAGTTCCAGGCACTCACCACCCTCTGTGTAAAGAACTTGCCTCGCACATCCCCTCTAAACTTTGCCCCTCTCACCTTAAACCTATGTCCCCTAGTAACTGACTCTTCCACCCTGGGAAAAAGCTTCTGACTATCCACTCTGTCCATGCCTCTCATAACTTTGTAAACCTCTATCATGTCACCCCTGCACCTCTGTCGTTCCAGTGAAAACAATCCGAGTTTATCCAACCTTTCCTCAGAGATAATGCCCTCCAGACCAGGCAACATCCTGGTAAACCTCTTCTGTACCCTCTCCAAAGCCTCCACGTCCTTCTGGTAGTGTGGCGACCAGAATTGCACGCAATATTCTAAGTGTGGCCTAACTAAAGTTCTGTACAGCTGCAGCTGACTTGCCAGATAGTATCCAGATATCTATCGATTTCTGTCCCGAACAAGCTCAGTGATTGAGCTTTCACAGCCTTCTGGGGTAGAGAATTCCAAAGATTCACCACTCTCTGAGTGAAGAAATTCCTCCTCAGCTCAGTCTTAAATGACCTACCCCTTATTCTGAGATTATGTTCCCTGGTTCTACACTCACTAGCTAGAGGAAACATCCTATCTACATCCACCCTATCACACCCTGTAAGAATTTTATAAGTTTCAATGAGATCACCTCTCACTCTTAGAAACCCAGAGAATACGGGTGCAGTTTCCTCAATCTCTTCTCATAAGACAATTCCTGCCATCACAGGGATTAGTCTGATGAACCGCAGTTCACTCCCTTTAGATGAGACCAAAACTGTACACAATACTCCAGGTGCGGTCTCATCAAGGTTCTACACAATTTCAGCAAGACATCTTTACTCCTGTACTCAAATTTCCTCACGGTGAAGGCCAACATACCATTTACCTTCCCAATTGTTTGCTGCACCTGCATACTAGCTTTTAGTGACTCATGAACAAGGACACCCAGGTCCCTTTGGATATCAACACTTCCCAACCTCTCACCATTTAAGAAATACTCTGTCTTTTTGTTTTTTCTACCAAAGTGGATAACTTCACACTTTTTCACATTTTATTCGATCTGCCATGTCCTTGCCCATTCACTTACCCTGTCCAAGTCCCCTTGAAGCCTCCTTGCATCCTCCTCATAACTGACATTCCCACCTAGTTTTGTGTCATCAGCAAATTTGGAAATATTACATTTGGTCCCCACATCCAAATCATTTATATTGATAATGAACAGCTGTGGCCCCAGCACTGATCCTTGTGGTACTCCACTAGTAAGTGTCTGCCATCCTGAGAATGACCCGTTTATTCCTATTCTCTGTTTTCTGTCTGTTAACCAATTCTCAGTCCATTGCACTGTATTACTTCCAATCCCATGTGCTCAAATTTTGTTTACTAAACTCTTGAGTGGGACTTTGTCAAAAGTCTTCTGAAAATCAAAATACACCACATCCACTGATGTTACAAGTAACATCCTCAAAAACTCTAACAGGTTTGTCACACATGATTTCCCTTTCATAAATCCATGTTGATTCTGCCCAAACATATCATTATTTTCTAAGTGTCTAGTTATCATGTCCTTTATAACAGATTCCAACATTTTCCCTACTACTGACGTCAAACCAACAGGTCTGTAGTTCCCCATTTTCTGTCTCCCTCCTTTCTTAAATACTGGGGTTACATTGCTACCTTCCAGTCTGCAGGAACCTTTCCAGAATCTAGAGAGTTTTGAAAGATAACCACCAATACATCCACTATCTCTGTCGCTCAGTTCTGGGCACCTCAGGAAGGATATATTGGCCCTGGAGGGGGCATGACACAGATTCATCAGAACGTTACGGGGATGAGGACAGGTCGCATGAACTTGGTCTGTATTCCCTTGAGTTTGAAGGTTGAGGAATGATGCCACTCTTGTCTCAGTGGTGGAGTTTATACAGCTGAGTTAGAAGGTTGTGGGTTCAAGTCCCAATCCAGAGACTTGAGCACATAATCCAAGATGACATTTTCTTGCAGTACTGAGAGAGTGCTGCTCTGTTAATGGTATCACCTTTCAAATGAGATGTTAAACCGAATCTCTGGCTGCATTCTCGGTTGGATGTAAATGATCCCATGGCACCAATTGAAGAAGAGTAGGGGAGTTTTCCCCAGAGTCCTGGCCAGTATTTATCCCTCAATCAACATCACTAAAAGAGAATGGCTTAGAGTAGTGCTGTGATTGTGGTGCTATGCAACCCCCTAAGTCCACAAAGTGGTGCACAGGAAGCATGGCAATCACCTTAATAATAAAAGCAAAATACTGCAGATGCTGGAAATCTGCAATAAAAACAAAAAGTACTGGAAATACTCAGCAGGTCAGGCAGCATCTGTAGAGAGAGAAACAAAGTTAACATTTCAGGTCTATGACCTTTCATCAGAACGATCACAACCCGCTGGAAAACCCCGAATTTGTCCCAAGTTCGGAAGCGCTGTTCCTGCTGTCAGAAATGGTCAGTAAGAAAGCAAGAGGGGGCGAGAGAGAGATTGGGGAGGTGGGGTACAGAGAGAGAGAATGAGGGAGAGAGAGAGAGAGTGGAGAGAGAGCGTAGGGGAGAGAGTAGAGAGAGTGGGGGGGGGGGGACAGAGAGAGTGGGGAAGAGTGAGAGAGAGTGGGGAGCAAGAGAGAGAGTAGGGGGAGAGAGAGGGGTACAGAAGAAGAGAGAGGGACAGAGAAATGGGGGCACAGAGAGAGGGAGAGGTGGGGGAGCGAGACAGAGGGAAAGGTGGGGGTGGAGGGAAGAGGTGAGGGTGGAGGTTAGGGAGGGGGAGAGAGGGAGAAGTGGGAAGAGGTGGGGGAGAGAGGGAGAGGTGGGGAGAGGTGTGGGAGAGAGAGGGAGAGGTGAGGGGGAGATGGGGGAGAGAGAGGGGGAGAGGTGTGGGAAAGAGAGGGAGAGGTGGGGGAAAGAGTGAGAGGGAGAAGTGGGGGAGTGAGGGGGAAGTGGGAGAGAGGGAGAGGTGGGGGAGAGAGAGAGGGAGAGGTGGGGGAGAGAGAGAGGGAGAGGTGGAGGAGAGAGAGAGAGGGAGAGGTGGGGGAGAGAAAGGAAGATGTGGGGACAGAGAGAGTGAGAGGTGGGGGACAGAGAAAGAGGGTGACGGGGAGCACGGGGATGACACAAAACAGGGAAAACACAGGGGAGAAGCAACACAGGGAGGGGAGGGAGCAACACGGAGAGCGGGGACAACACATAGAGGGGGAACAACACATAGTGCGGGAGATAACAGAGAGGGGGGAACACAGAGAGTGGGACACAGTGAGTGAGGGGAGGGAGAGAAACAGACAGACAGATACAGAGAGAGAGGAGGGAAGGAGAGCAATCAAGATCACTCCTGACAGATGGACATTATCCAGAATACTCCGCATCACTACACAAGTGTGCAGGCAGACATTGACTACTTGTACAAGAAAAAAAAAATGCCAGGTATCTCACTAAAACAGTGTCCAACATAGTGACGAGAAAGTAAGTCAATAAATTAATCTTCTCATTTAAAGCTTCTTAACAAAACTGCACATTTGTTGCTCTGATTAATAATAAGATGAATTTTTAATGCTTTTATCTTTGCGAAATTGTCTCCCCTGTGTAAGACAAAAATTGTAATATGGCCCCCCACATGAAAAGGTTGGACATCCCTGCTCCAAGCCTTTAACCTTGTGTTTTAAAATAGGCTGTGTCCACTGACAACGCAACCATAGGCGGCGCAGTACTGGCACATGCGCAAATGCAGCCTCATCGACTGAAACGTCACCATCTGTGATGTCTCAGGCAGCTGCCAGTAATATAGAGGGTGCTGCTCAATTTGTTAGAAAAAAACAAATTAAACCCAAACTCTTTCAATGGTTGCGATCACCACTTCCATCCACCCCCGCTACTTCCAGCCATCGTGCTTCTATTCTTACTCCCTGCCTCGCCTCTGCCTCCCTTCAGCCACTCGCTCCTTGCCCCTGCCTCCCCTTGGCCGCTTGTTCCCGACTTTGCTGTTGCCTTCCCTCAGTGGCTCACTCTCCACGTTGCCCCATGACCCCTCGGCCGCTCGCTCCACCCTTGGTGGCTCGTTCCACACAGCTTCTCTAGACGGTGCGGCGGGGAGTGATTGGCCCAGGGAGGTGAAGCAGTGAGCAAGTGGGTGAAACGGCGAGGCGGGGAGAACTTGACTGAGGGGGAAAGCAGTGAGGCTGGGAGCAAGTGGCCCAGAGGGAAGCGGCGAGGCCAGGAGGAAGCGGCCACGGGGGGAAGCAGCAAGGCTGGGAGCAAGCTGCCATGTGGGGTAAAGCAGAAAGGCTGGCAGGGTGCAGCTGAGGAGAGAAGCGGCGAGGCAGGGTATGAGTGGCTGAGGGGCGGGGGTGGAGAAATGACGCCAACAGCGAGCAGCCAAAGCAGCACGGCTGAGGAGGGAAGGAGCAAGGCAGGAATCAAGCAGCCAAAGCTGGGTACTGTTAGGGGGTGGAATGGAGGCATCAACTGAGGGGTGAGACAATACTCAGACGTCATCACGTCTGGTGTCATTACGCGGTGGTTTAGTTGCCTGCATACTGCCAAGCTGGCAAATGTTTGGACGCACTGATGATGTCAACAATCGCGCAGCGCATGCTCTGTGTTGTCAGGAAACACTCCATTTAAAATAACTTAGCAGCTAGGTTATTTTAAAACACATGTTTAAAGGTTTGTGTTATGTAAACTTATTTTAAAATGGCAAAGGGCACTTAGAGAATGTCTTGATTTCTATGCTCTGACATACATTACTTTCACTTGGAATACAAACTCAGTGACATTTTGAAAGTTACTGGACATTTATTTCTATATAATGTTGTTCCGACTGAGGCGGGAGCAATGCACTGTCAATTCAGTCCCATAAATTCACTGGTTGTAGCATATTATTAAACTTTTCCCACCTAACTGGAAAACAGCCAAATTAAACACTTTATTAATCATCAGATAAACTACACCAAACCAGGTATCTTCAGACGACAACAAATTAACTATTTATTAAAAAAACTAAATCTTAAAAACTACTAAGATAAACCTATATCTAAAGAACTTATAACTTCTTATTTAACCTAAGCCTCCCCATACACACACACATACATTCAAAACTAACAATGGTTTAGCTGGTTTTTAAAAATAGTGTTTCTTAGGAATAAAATAAGTAGCTGGATTGTAAGTCCTGGTAAGTTACGTTCCCGGTTGATGAGGCATCCCAGAGTAGAGTAACCAGATGCCACTCAAAGTCTTCAGGCGAATTCGACAAAACAGTTTTTAATAGATAGGCATTCAAAGTATTTCAGCTGCAGCAGGTGCCATGCACTTCTTTCAATGAGAAGCACAGCAATAGGTCTACTTGGATTTTAATATCAGCAGTCTTTTGATAAAACTTTACTGAGAATTCTAGCAAACACAAATAGGCAATAGAGAGAGATACCTCTGTAGCAGACAAGTTTCGAAGTAAAATGGAATTTACTACCTCCCGTAATGCAAATTGTTCTTTTTTCAGTGTTTTTTTCCGCCTTAGGCAAACACAGTCTGAACTCAATGTAGATTTTCTCTGCTGAGAAATCGACAGCTTCTTTTCAGTGTACAGCACGCTTCGTTTGTCTCCAATTCAAACTGGTTATAGCCAGTTTTTACACACAGTTAAAAATTACAGTACACCATGTGACCTTCTGTGGCCTAGAACAGGTGCAGCTGGCACACTGTACCCCCCTTAGTTTTTAAAGGCACACTGTTTTAAACAGAGGAGAAAAAAACAGTTCCATGACACCTCCGACCTTGGCAAAATGAAACGCCATTCTTAAAAAATGTGTTTCATTACAATGCAAAAAATAGAAACTGAAAAAATACTCTAAATTTTTTCGCATTCATAACCCCATTCACTGTACTGATAATGTACAGAATTTTTCTGTGTACCATCACCATCCAAGTAACTTAATAAGGTTAAATTTGTGACAAAGTGTCAGCGATAACATTGTTTTTCCTTGAAATATGTACAATTTTCAAATGATAAGGCTGTAACAACAAACTCTATCTAAATATTCTGTCATTTCAGTTTTTAAATTTTTCCACAAATATTAATGGGTCATGGTCAGTGTATATTAGTGTTTCCTTCTAGTCTTGGCGGATATATGCTTCGAAATGTTTGAGAGCCAGCAAAAGTCCTCATGTTTCGTTTTCCACTGTCAAATACTTTTTTTGATGGCAATTTAGTTTTCTTGAAAAGTACCCTACTGGCTTTTCTATGCCCGATTTGTCATCCTGCAATAGGACTGCACCAACCCCTAGATCGCTAGCATCGATTGCTATTTTGAAGAGTTTAGCAAAATTTGGCACAGCCAACTGTTTCATTAGTTAAGATTGCCTTTAGCTTTTCAAAAGCTGCCTGGCATTCACCTGACCATACTACTTTTTTTTTGTAGCAAATCGGTTTATGGAGCAGCTACAGTACTAAAACTCCGTACATATTTCCTGTAAAAACCACACATCCCTAAAAATCTCATTATTTCACATTTAGATTTAGGGATAGGGAACTCCATTGAGGGCTGTACCTTTGCAGTTTTTGGCAATACTTGCCCTTGCCCCACTATGTGTCCGAGGTAAGATACTCTTGCTTTTCCGAATTCGCTTTTTTCCCGATTTATCACTAAGTCCACTGTTTGTAGTTTTTTAAACAGAATGATTAGCTGGTTTAAGTGTTCTTGCCAAGTATTATTGTATATTAGTACATCAAGATACACTACACAGTTGGGAACACTGGCTACCACTGATTCATTAATCTTTGAAAAGTGGCTGGGGCATTTTATAGCCCGATTGGTATCACCCGGCACAGATAAAGACCGTCAGGTGTTACAAAAGCTGATATCTCTTTGGATCAAGGAGTCAAAGGAACTTGCCAGTCTCCCTTTAACAAGTCAATCTTGGTAAGAAACCTAGTACTGCCCACTCTGTCAATACAGTCTTCTAAGTGCAGAATTGGGTAGGAGTCTGCCTCGTGACTGCATTGACTTTTCTGTAGTCTATACAAAGTCGGGTCAGGTTTAGGTACGAGAACTGAGAGTTAACTCCAGCTGCTTTGACTAGGTTCGATCAAGTTGTTTGTCAGCATGTATTGGATTTCTGCTTTTACTTGGGCTTGTTTGTCCGGATGTAAGCGGTAAGCATATTGCTTTGAAGGAATGGATTCCCCTATATCCACATCATGTGTGGCTAACGTTGTACATCCTGGCTTATCCCTACAGACTTTTTTTTAAATGTTGTGAAAAGCCTGGTTAAGTCTTCATGTTGTTTTGCCTCTAAGTACAAAAGCATGTTGTCCAATTTTCTTAGCCATTCTCTATTCGCTAACCTGATAGTTGGAGGTTCAATCTAAGAATTGTCTAGGCCTCGTCCTGCCTCATCCTCACTATCCTTTTCCTTCTCAACAGCCCCGATTACTTGACATACCTGCACTGGCTTATCCTCCTCCCTGCAATAATATTGCTTTAACATATTGGTGTGACACAACCTTTTCTTCTTCCGGCCATCAGGGGTGTCAATCAAGTAATCTACCTTACCCACTCTTTTAATCACTTTATATGGGCCATTGAACCATGCTTTTAATAGCGCCCCATGTAATGGCAACAACACTAATGCTTCATCCCCTGGTTGAAAATTGCGGGTCCTTCCATTTTCGTCTGCCCATTTTTTCATATTGACTTGGGATGTTTTAAGGTGTTCCTGGGCCACTTTGCAAAACTGCTTTACATCCTTTGTAAGGCCTGGCCAGTAATAATGTTGGCTTAAACGTGATTTAGTCTTCCGAATTCCACTGTGTCCTACAGAAGTAATGTCATGTGCTAACCTTAATAATCCCTGGCGATATTTAGGTGGTACCAATATGTGTTCAGCAACTGTCCAGTCTTGTCCGTAGGTCAATGAGGCGGTCTCCATTTCCTCCTCAAAACCCTGTTTGCTATATAATAGCCTTCTGGAGCTGCTTTCACCTCACCTATCAGAGCCATCTGTACCATTCTCTATAATTTTGGATCAGCTTGCTGTGCTACAATTATAGAAGATCTGTTAAACAACTCATTTGGATTATCTAAATCCCCAAATAAGGTTTCAGATGAACGAATAAAAAAAAGATACCAGGCTATCTGTTTGCGGTGCCACTTTTACCTCCAACAATGGAACCTGTTTAGCCTTTGCTCAGGTGAGTACACATGCAGGAAATATTCCCAGAATCTGTTCCTGTAATTGTTCCATTTCTCTAACGTCACTTTGTTCCTCTGTAATTAGAACAAAGAACAAAGAAAATTACAGCACAGGAACAGGCCCTTCGGCCCTCCAAGCCTGCGCCGATCCAGATCCTCTATCTAAACATGTCGCCTATTTTCTAAGGGTCTGTATCTCTTTTCTTCCTGCCCATTCATGTATCTGTCTAGATACATCTTAAAAGACGCCATCGTGCCCGCATCTACCACCTCCGCTGGCAACGCGTTCCAGGCACCCACCACCCTCTGCGTAAAGAACTTTCCACGCATATCCCCCCTAAACTTTTCCCCTTTCACTTTGAACTCGTGTCCTCTAGTAATTGAATCCCCCACTCTGGGAAAAAGCCTCTTGCTATCCACCCTGTCTATACCTCTCATGATTTTGTACACCTCAATCAGGTCCCCCCTCAACCTCCGTCTTTCTAATGAAAATAATCCTAATCTACTCAACCTCTCTTCATAGCTAGCGCCCTCCATACCAGGCAACATCCTGGTGAACCTCCTCTGCACCCTCTCCAAAGCATCCACATCCTTTTGGTAATGTGGCGACCAGAACTGCACGCAGTATTCCAAATGTGGCCGAACCAAAGTCCTATACAACTGTAACATGACCTGCCAACTCTTGTACTCAATACCCCGTCCGATGAAGGAAAGCATGCCGTATGCCTTCTTGACCACTCTATTTACCTGCGTTGCCACCTTCAGTGAACAGTGGACCTGAACACCCAAATCTCTCTGGACATCAATTTTCCCCAGGACTTTTCCATTTACTGTATAGTTCACTCTTGAATTGGATCTTCCAAAATGCATCAATTATAGGAGAAACTGATACTTTTGATCCAGCCAAATCATTTCCTAGGAATATATTAATTCCCTCTGCTGGCAAACTGTGGACAACTCCTACAGTTACCATCCCAGATATTAAGTCACTCTGTAAGTGAACTTTATATAAAGGTACAGGTATATACTCCCTGCCAATTACATTAACTAAAACTTTAGCATTCAGGGCGCTCTCTGGTGGAAACCTTTTCCCAGCAAGAGTGTTTGGGTTGCTCCTGTATGCCTGAGTATAATGATAGGTGTTCTTGCCTCACTTAAAGGATATGGAGTTACTTTCCCCTTTGACAAAAGTTCATTCTAACTTTCAGGTATCTTATTTTTAACCTCTACACTCACTTTAGTTTTTGTATCTGGTTTTACAGCTGACATTAAAGCTACAGCCTGGTCTGCTGTACTGTCAGTCAGGGTCTTTTCTCTGCATTAGTTTTGTGTACCCCAACAAGTCCTATGGGTTTACCTTGCAATTTCCAGCATTGTGAACGAAGATGACCTATTTTGTGGCAATGATAACACTATGGCTTGCAAACCTCACTCCTACCCTCAGCACCTTCTTTTCTGACCTGAAAAGGTGATCCTGGAGCATTCCCAGCTGTTCCTTCCCACTACTTGCCTTTCTTTCACTCTCCCACCTTCTATCCTTCTCGGGTTTATGGGGATGCCGGACAAAAGGTTTTGGTTTATTCACAAGCTTAAAATCATCAGCAATTTCCGCTAATTGCCTAGCTTTCAAAACTTTCAGGTTATCTACATGACTTCTCTCGACTGAAGTGATGGAATTTTTAAACTCTTCCAAGAGAATCAATTCTTTAAGGTTCTCATATGTGGTTTCCATCTTTAATGCCTGTATCCAATGGTCAAAATTAATTTGCTTCACCCTCTGAAATTCTACATATGTCTGCCCAGCCAATCTTTGTAAGTTCCAAAACTTCTGATGGTAAGCTTCAGGGACTAACTCATATGCTACAAAAATAGCCTTTTTTGGCATCTCATAATCTGCAGAAGCCTATTCAGGAAGCAAGGCATAAGCTTCATGAGCTCTGCCTATTAACCTGCTTTGCACAAGCAGTGTCCAGCTTTCCTTTGGCCATTTCAGTTGTTTGGCTATTTTTTCAAAAGATATGAAAAATGCCTCTACATCCCTTTCTTCAAACTTAGCAAGAGCTTGTATGAATTTAAACAGCTGTTCCCTGGGTCTTGGGCTGAATTCAAATTCTTCCTGACCAGAATTTTCCCTGGATTCAAGACTACCCCTTTGTCTTAGTCCCATCTCTCTTAATCTAAATTCTCTCTCTTTCTCCCTTTCCTCTTTTTCCAATTCAGGTTTTCTCATTGTCAGTTCCTTCTCAGCCTCAAGTTTAGTTAGTTCTATTTCTTTTGCCTGCTCAAGGTTTTTCGTTTCTAATTGAATTCTTACCAATTCCACTGCATCACTCTCTGACTTACTAACGCCTTCTTCCTCTTCTTTTCTTCCAGTTCCAGATGTTGGGCAATTAGGTCAATTATTGGCACCTGATTTCAATTCTAACCCCATTTTTGCTGCCAATTCTTTTAGTTCACTCTTAGTTAAAATTATCAAGTCATTGAGGGACACATTCTCCTTTTCCAGAAACTCTGCTGCAACTGCTAATGCCATTCTGATGATACAGCCTTTACCCTTATATACAAGAAACCTGGTTCCTTTTATTTTTCTCTTTCACATTATTACTCTGCTTATAATTCGTGTAATTGGTGTTGGATTTGGATTGGATCCCGGACGCGAAAGCCATTAATATGATCCTAGAGAGGAAAGCAGTTAATATGTTATCCCAGTCGCAAGTCCCCAGTTAATATGTTATCCCAGAGACGAGCCCCCAATTAATATGTTATGACCAAGGTGGGAGAAATGCACTGTCAATTCAGTCCCATAAATTCACAGGTTGTAGCATATTATTAAACTTTTCCCACATAACTGGAAAACAGCCAAATTAAACACTTTATTAATCCTCAGATAAAATACACCAAACCAGGTATCTTCAGACAACAACAAATTAACTATTTATTAAAAAAACTAAATCTTAAAAACTACTAAGATAAACCTATATCTAAAGAACTTATAACTTCTTATTTAACCTAAGCCTCCCCATGCACACACACATACATTCAAAACTAACAATGGTTAACCCGTTTTTAAAAATAGTGTTTCTTAAGAATAAAATAAGTAGTTAGGTTGTAAGTCCTGATAAGTTACGTTACCAGTTAATGAGTTATCCCAGAGTAGAGTAATCAGATACCACTTGCAGTCTCCAAGCAAATTCGACGGTACCGTTTTTAATAGATAGGCATTCAAAGTATTTCAGGTGCAGCTGGTGTCACACAATACTTTCAACGAGAAGTACAAGAGTAGGCCTACTTGGATTTTAAAATGGGCAGTCTTTTGGTAAAACTTTACTGAGAATGCTAGCAAACGCAAATAGGCAATAGAGATACTTCTGTAGCAGACTTCTTAGCGTTTCGAAGTAAAATGGAATTTATGACCTCCAATAATGCAAATTGTTCTTTTTCAGTGGCTTTTTCTTCCTTAGGCAAACACAGTCTGAGCTCAATGTAGATTTTCTCTGCTGAGAAATAGCTTCTTTTCAGTTTACAGCATGCTTCATTTGTCTCCAGTTCAAACTGGTTTTAGCCGGTTTTTGCACACAGTGAAAAGTTACAATATAGCATGTGACCTCTCTCTCCTGCTGTGGCCTAGGAACAGGTGCAGCTGGCACATTGTGCCCCCCTTAGTTTTTAAAGGCACACTGTTTTTAAACAGAGTATTAAAGGAACACTGTTTTAAACAGAGAAGAAAAAAAAGTTCCATTGCAATGTCACAATTCCGCTTATATCCATTTGGAATCACATTGTTCCAGAATTTGTATTAAGGCAAGAATATCCAAGGAATCTCCAGAACTCAGTTCTGTAAGTTCCTCATGAAGACAAGAGTACAGTGTATTGGGGCTGAGTGATAGTGGTGAAAACAGGATGCTGCTGACCCATATACAATAGTTAATAAATAGAATGTAACGGAGAGCTTTAATAAACCTTAATATATGATGAACAGTCTATGATTCCTTAACAAAATCCATGCTGAATTTACAGTTTTAAAATCTGTTGGGGAAGACATAGTAAAAATTTATTATGTTTCAGTGACCATGTTAGAAACAGTAATTAACTGATATTTTTGCTGCAAATTGGATTAAAGGACAAGTTTTACAACTCTGTCAAAGATTAGTAACTGAAATGTGGATCATTTACTATCCAGTTTGAAGGCAGATAACCTGAGTGGCCAATGTCATTTGAAAGTTTTCTGTATCATATAATGGTGTCACATTATAAGTGCACCTTTGCTAACAGGTAAGAGATTTGGCTTGGACATAAATTGGTTGTCTGGAGTACAATCTTACAGATAGTTACTAAACATTTTGTAATTGAATAATATATGCAATTACAACCACTCAAATTTTTGCAGAAAATCTTCTTGTTCATAATTATCGTGTCAGAGCTGAAATGGAATCAACAGTAATAGACTGAGATATAGACATAAGTGAATTTAAGAGATTTGCTTTATTGGAGGAACTGAAGGGCGCTTTTTATTTGTAATTGTGTTTATCTAATTTTCTCACTAGCTTTGGTCCAAGAGAGGTTCTGTTGTTTCTGTATTTTAGAATCCAGGACCTAGTTTAACAGCCTGTCAAGATGATTAAACTAGTCTTGGCTACCTACCGTTAATCTCCTTGTCTCTTCCTGTCACACTCTGCTTTTCTGTTTTATGTGACTCTTCTGAAGTACTATCTGCTCCATCCTATAAAATTCTTCTGATTTGGAGATCACTGCCCATCTGTTGGCTGCCCTGTCTTTAGACACATATTACAATCAGGTGGAGTAGTTGCACAAACATTGATCACGGGTTAAATTGTCTTATGACAACAGCAGTGTGAAAAATGGTCTATCTTCCGATTGCTGATTTTTCTACTGCTGCAACTCAATAAACACATTAACAATCCTCTCCTTGAGATTTGTGGCTTGTTGGATGAATTTGCACTCCTGACACTGTCAATCCGGCACAGTGGCGCAGTGGTTAGCACCGCAGCCTCACAGCTCCAGGGACCCGGGTTCGATTCTGGGTACTGCCTGTGTGGAGTTTGCAAGTTCTCCCTGTGTCTGCGTGGGTTTTCTCCGGGTGCTCCGGTTTCCTCCCACAAGCCAAAAGACTTGCAGGTGGATAGGTAAATTGGCCATTATAAATTGTCACTAGTATAGGTAGGTGGTAGGGAAATATAGGGACAGGTGGGGATGTTTGGTAGGAATATGGGATTAGTGTAGGATTAGTATAAATGGGTGGTTGATGTTCGGCACAGACTCGGTGGGCCGAAGGGCCTGTTTCAGTGCTGTATCTCTAATCTAATCTAATCAATCCACAGATGTCATCCGATAAGGTCCATCTACCACCCGTGACATGATGTGGCTATTTCTATTCTGTCAACCAAAGTAATTCGCATTGGCATTGCATAGTATTTCGCTTGCTCGCTAGCTAATGCAGTTGTGCTGCTCCCCATTGATGTTTGTAAGTTTAGCTACCTCATTTATAGGGAGAAATATGTTTTAAATAGGACTGTGTTTTGATGGCATTAGATTGGCTTTACACTTTATATACAGATGAATTGCCCCCATGTCCGTGGCTGAGTCAATAATTTTGTCAAATGTCCGTAATGCAACATGTAGGTGCCTATCCCTGGGTTGAACAGCATGTTTTCATGTCATTTATTATTTTTTTGTCATTTATAAATTTTTAAGGAGAATTCAAAGGGCTTTGTCTGACTGATAATGGTTTGACCAGCTTCTTTGAATCTATTTCCAGACTCCCAGCAATGTATTAAACTGTCCAAAATCTATTGCTGCTCTGTAAATAACTGCTTGTTTAATAGTCCAGCCTGTTACGAAATGCATCTGGTATATTTGATATTATTAATCTTCTGAACTGACATGAGAAATAAGGATAAATTCAGGGTTCCAACACTCTCCTCAATCATTACTCTACACTGCGAGCATGGGATTCAATTTATCCAGCTGTGCAATCCAATGTGCTGTCCTATTACACTTTTACAGTAAAAGAGAGGATTGTTTACTTTGTGGAACACTATTTCCCAATTACTAAGTTTCAGATCATAGAAAGCATAGGATCACCTACAGAAGCTGCTTTTTGTAGTCAAAATGAGAAAAAAAAGTATTGGGAGCAATCCTGATAACAGAGAGCTGCTCTGTTAAGGGTTGTGAGGTTGGTTGTTGCACACATCCATTTGAGCAGCATAGGGCCTCTGACCTAGATCTTCCATAGTCATTGTGGCCGGAACTTTACGGTGGGCGGACAGGAGCCGGCCTCAGACATAAAGGTTGGTGTCGAACCCGCTTCCACATTGCCTGGGGGATCCATTCCGTATTTTACAGATCCCCAGGCTTTAATTGTTCCCACCTCATTGAGCTGCCGGCCAATCAGCAGGTTGGCAGCTCTTACTCCCAGCAACGCCACCGAGAGTGGTGGCCCCTGCTGGGACTGCAGCCCAGTGTGCACAGAAGATGCTTGAGAGCCGGGAAGGCAGGTGAGTTTTGGTTGCCTCGCTGGGGGCAATCGGTCGGGCCCTGGCAA
Organism: Heterodontus francisci; assembly: GCF_036365525.1. Classification (NCBI taxonomy): domain Eukaryota; kingdom Metazoa; phylum Chordata; class Chondrichthyes; order Heterodontiformes; family Heterodontidae; genus Heterodontus; species Heterodontus francisci. The sequence goes on along the minus strand of NC_090383.1, from coordinate 99,265,861 downwards.
GGCAAGGGTGGTCATTTGGGGGAAGGGAGCGTGTTGGGTCTTGGGAGTGGTTGGGGTAGTGGGGGCAGCCCTCCCTCGGGCACCCTGTGCTCGATAAGCATGGCCTTCCACCTTCCCTCCCCCCCCCCCCCCCCCCCCCCCGACACGATCGGAAGCCACCTGCTTTTCCCAGGTGGCTTTTCCCAGCTCCAGGACGCCTGCTTGCCACACGTAAAATCCACGTGGAGGTGAGCGAAGGCCCTTAAGTGGCCGTTAAGTGGCCACTTAAGGGCCTTGATTGCCCTGGGGTGGGCGGGCCATTTATCACCCCTACCCCGCCCTACATAAAGGGTGGGGCGAAGGTGGGAGCGGGTCAGGAAAGCCTCCCTGAGCCTCCTGCTCTGTTTCACGCCAGCCCCCGGCCACCATCCGACTCGTTGGGGTGGCATAAAATTACGGCCTGTGTCTCTGATTAAAATTACTAACCCAAATTCAGAACTCATTTTCCTCTTGTCTTCGTCCAGAAACAGGTGTGTATTGTAATATTTTGAGCTTGCAATACAAACTCCTCCTGTGCATGTCAAAATGTCGGATACTTGCACAACAATTCTTGAGTTTCCTGGTTTTACACTGCTAATATACTCTGCTTAACTTAGACTGCGATTTATAAGGTGCAGCAGCTGCCGGGATCAGCTGATACAGGCAGAAATGAGAGTTTGTGAACCTGAAGAGCATGCAGAAGCAGAACCATTTTATTCACTTTTGCTATTCTGCGTGCAGGCACTTTCACAGGGTCAAACCAGCAATATACTTATAGCACCCACAGCCACTGTTTACCTGCAGGTATGGCATTTCCTACAGGCTTCCTCTTGTATGCTATTATATTATAATGGCGGAGGAGGAGCAGCAGCACAGGATTGAGCAGACAGTTAGACATTGTTTGAAGATGATGCAATCACCAGATAATACCTCTGCCATAGTTATACAGACAGCACAGGTTGTATGAAGACCTTTTTGAGAAGTTGTGCAAGTGCACTTTACCAAAGCAGCAATGGGAAAAGCTCTGTCGCCTAATGCATTTACTTTCAGTAGATATGAAATCTCCCAAATTGTGTTAAATAATAAAGCTGGCAATGCAAAGCAGTGCTCCTTATGGTTTATAAACCATTGGCTTTCAGCCAGTTAAGATTCTATAATTCATAAATGGAGCACTTGAAGAGGTTTCTAAACAGTTGTGATTTCAAGGTCTGCTAGAGAACAAAAGCCTGTCAGCATCAATTTCTCTGGGTTTTGTTCATTTTCAAGTACAATTTTAGGAGTCACTTTGAGATGAATAGCTATATTGATCTGTTACCGTCTAGAAGAGAAAGCATTTGCTGCACACATTGACCCTTCTTGGTAATTAATTTGAACTACTCCATGCAAGTAAGAGCTGCAATTTTCATTTTGTGCAATCTTAGGCAGCAAAACAAAATGATTGCTAAAAGATACTCACGCAGAATGCTCTTCCGAATGCTTTCGCGGGTAAATGTATTGTTGATGTGATACTGAGCTTCACAGAGTAGGAGGGCCCAGATTCGTTCTCTGGCCATGCTGTTAGCTGACCTCAGCCAGGGCATTAATGCAATTAGTGTCAATGCCCCCGAGGTCAAAAAATTAGCGAAAACATCTCTGTACATAAGCTCACATTTTGCCAGGTTTTAAGCTTTACTATGATGGTGAAAGAGGGGTTTTTTGAGCTCTGCAAAAAATGTTAAGTTTTGCTATTGTGTTACTTTTTCTCAGGCTTGTACTTATCATCTGTTTGAAACAGAACTGTAATGTTCATGAGTAATATGCAGCTTTTCAAATATTTTGGGAGCTTGCAAGAGATTTCATGAAAAGTATTTTACTAATAAAAATTTTTGGGGCCTAAACTTAACATCACTGTGCCTGTTTTACAGCTGATTGATTTAGTAGAGCTTCAGGCCATACCCAATTTGAGTGTGAATTCAGGCCATTGCTAAATTCATCAGGTCCTTTTCTTAGGCAGCCGCAGAGCCTAACTAAAATGAGGGCAAGCTCCATTTCCTTATTGAAACAAAGATCCTGCACCCTTTTCAGGAAATGCATTATGACTAGTCAAAGATTGCAGTCTGCAAACTCTGCTGTACAGTGGCCTATCCAGCAGTCCTTAAAGGGACTTCTGGAGGCTGTGAAAGAAACCAGCAGGCAAGCTTTCTTAGCCTACCTTACTGTGCAGCCAGGAGAAGCAGGAGTGCTCCTCATGCCTCCACATTAATACTGCAGGCCATTGCTAGCTCTCACTTGCCTTCCCCTTGTTTATCCACAAAACCCACCTTCCCAGCACCGCAACCCCTTCACCCCCCAGCCCAGCAGACTTACCGACGAGCCCACTGAGCATCCAGATTGAATGAAAATTGAAGGGCCCAGACTGGCGAGCTGCATCGAGGTACCAGTTTTATGTCCGTGGCTCACCAAATTTATTACACTGAAACCTGAGGATAAATTTAGAGCAATGCCTAGGCCTTTCTCTTCTGGCGCACAAGTTCAGTGCGCTGATTATTTTTCACCCATTATCGGCCGCTGTCAAATGTAGGCCCCTACAGGCCTATAATGTCCAATGGGAATTTTAACTTACAATTGGAAAAATCTAGACCAGAGAACCCAAGTAAGCTGGTTGAAAATTGGCCAAAATAGCGCAGAGACACTATTTGAAATAATAATGAGCTTTTAAAATGTAACAATACTCAGATTCATGAATAACTTGAAAAATCCAATCCCACAATTTGCAAAAAGTCAGATTCAGCAAAAGGCTGTATTAATTGTGCAAAAAAAATAAATATTTTGAAAGGAAATTACTGCTAAATCGTAAATCATGCTAAAGTATAAGGAGATGTGTGTATGTATATATGTATATATATAAACATTGCCACTCAGTGACGACATGAATGGTAGAGCATGGCTACTCCACCCGAACCCCACGGGACCCGATGACATGTGTCGGTTTCGGGTCGGGTCGCTCTTCCGTGTCCGGCATTCAGGCTTGGGTCGGGTCGGACTAGGTCGGACACACTCTAGCACCACCACCGGTACGGGGCTCCAATGTTAATGTACTTCTTGGACTTGAAAGGTTGTTTAGTTACAGTTTTTTTAAGCTTGTGCAGATAAGCAACAAAGTGAAAAACAGAAGCTCAGTTAATTGATGGTCGGGTCAGGTCAGGTCGGGCGCGGGGAAAAAAAATCAAAGGACTCAGGCCGGGTCGGGCTCGGGTTGGGTTTCATTTGCAGACCAGAGCCAGCCTTTAATGAATGGGGAGTACAACCATAGCCATCAATCCCCATTCATGACATCATTGTGAAGAGAGTTTTAATCTAAAGATCTGTCTGAAAACTGTCTCAGAGCAGCAATATTCAATCATAAAAGATATGAATAAAGGAGAACTCAGAGACACCAGTAATGTGCAGTTATCTCCCTTCAAAGCATTTTGAATGACAATTGTCAATTTAGATAGCAATAGAGTCTGTTCTCCAAATGAAGGGTCTCTGTTTTGACTTCCAGCCATTTATGATCATGTGCATAGCATAGTCAATTTTGTCAGTTCTTAGCCAGGGTATTCAATGAAGCATTGTGCTACCGTCTAGTAAATTAGCTATCCAACTTCCAAAGAAGCCTTTGTCTTGGCAAGCCTTATATGCATCTGTTATCAATTGTAAATCATGGAATGTGTTTCAAGGTTATTCATGAATAATTACATCAAATTCCTTTTAATGCCCACCTTATGCAAGGTCACTGAGGCCAATTGTAGCACTCTGTCCATGTTATCTGTGTATACTGACTTCTCTTTTTGATGGTAAAACTCTTTGAGCTAATGTTGTGAAATAACTAGTAGATTTATCTGGTTACAAAAGGCAAAATGCTGTGGATACTGGAAATCTGAAATGCAAACAGAAAAACAGGTCAGGCAATAACTGTGGGAAGAGAAACAGGGTTAATGGGTAGAATTTTACTGGCCTCAGGGCGGTGGGAACAGAGGCCGGGGTGGGGGGAGGGGTGGGGGGGGGTTGTTGCTGGTAAAATAGCGGGAAACTACATCGGGATACCTCCCCTTTGCTATCCTGCCACCGGGGAAGTTTCCCAACAGTAGGCAGGAGGCAGGCTATGAGATTGATCGGGTGTGGGGGGGGGGAGGAGCGGTGGGCAGCCCCAAGGCTTCATGGCCCACAGAGGGGTCCGCGGGCAGGAGAGATAGCCCCTGAAGCCCCAACAATTCCCCCGAAGGTTGTTTGCTCGGTGATCAGCCGAGCCTTCCCCCTCAGCCAACGTGAATTTTAATTTGTGCTTATAAAGATGCCTCCCTCGAGATCTCTGAGCTGCCTCAGCAGCACCCACCTCCGCTGGTGGTGCTGCTAATGGTTCAGAGCTGCAAGCCCTCTGATTGGGCTGGCAGCATTAGGAGCCCACCCTCTGTCCTTAATTGGATGGCTGGCCCGCAGGCAGCCAATTAGGAGGACACCTCCAGTAAAATCACCAAGCCAGTCCCACTGCCAGCAAGTGCGGGCTGTAGGCCCACATTTCGTCCTGATATCGGGGCCATGAAGGCTGTGGTAAAATCCAGCCCAAGGTTTCAGGTCTGTAACCTTTTGTCAGAACTGTAAAATATTACAGATGTGACAGGTTTTAAACAACTGCAGAGGAAGGGAAAGTGGGGAAGGGAGGAAAGAACAAAAGGAAAGATCTGGGTGGAGGGCAGGAGTGATTCAATTACAAAAGGGATGAATGACAGTGGAAGACAAAAGCAGGTGGTGATGGGACAAGTAAAGAAACAGAAGATGGGCCTACAGGAGCTGTAAGTGACAATAGCAGAATCTTTAACAGCACCTGCTATCTGGAAAAATGGGAGCAGTGATTATGATCTGAAGTTGTTGAACTCAATGTTGAGCCCAGAGGCTGTAAAGTGTCTAATTGATAGATGAGTTACTGTACCTCAAGCTACCATTGACTTCTTTGGTTGTTGCACACCGCTCGTGGCTTTCTGGGGTACATTTTCGTCTTCAACTGATATGTGGAGTGGATCACCTGCCCGATTTTCATTGAATTATGGAATAAAAATGGGGTGTGTTCTGTAACGGGTGCTTGATCCACTCTGCCCAATTACCGCCCAGACGTTGAAGATGATAATTTAGCCCTCTGTATCTTTCTGCCCTGTCCAACCTCTGTCTCTCTGCCCCAAGCATATTCTCCCTCTCGCTTGCTCTCTCCTTCTCTCTCTCTAACTATCTCTTCTATCCCCAACCCCAAGCCCAAATCAATATTTCTTTTAATAATTTTGTATTTTTTCAATTGTTCTCCTTATTTAAAGTTCATACCTCACCGATGCTACCATAATTGAGCACATTTGGGCTTGTGTACCAAAGTAGCATTAGACACATGCAGATACAAATCCATATAAGGGAAATTCCCTTGTGCAATGATTTCAGAGCTAACCTGGATCTTTTCAAGACTCTGCTCCCAATCCTACTGCTATAAAACTGCCCACTTCTTCACACGCATAACAGAATACTTATGAATGAGGAAGGCCCTTCTGACTATCTTCATTTATCCATCCTGATTAACACAACAATACCCCTCGCTGCTACATCTTATTATCTCTTGATTCCAGGGTTTTCACCTCCACACTCTGCCTAGATGTCCATCCTTACTATTGATCACTCTCTGTGTGTAGAAGAGTCTTCTGCCATCAGTCCTAAAAATACATTTTACTAGCTTGAATCTATGTCTCCTTATCCTGGTCCGAGTTTAATTTAAAGTAATATTCCAGGTCGTAAATTATCATTTAACCATTTTATATTCCTCTATAATATCAGCGTTCCAATACCTCTTTTCCAAGCCTCTGATCTTTCCTCATAACTCAGACCCCTGATACTAGGGGCTGGATTTTGTTCTCCCCCAGGTGTCAGGGTCTATGGCGGGGGTGGGGGGGGCGACCCTGAAGTTGTCTCCGGGAGAGAGCAGCCACACACCGCGAAGCCTCATGGCAGTTCCCCTGCCGCTCGAAGATGAGACCTTTGTTTGAATATTTAAATGAATGAAAATGAATGAATAAATTATACTTACGCCGCTGCCTGATGTCTCGCTGTGATCTTTGGGCTGCTGGCTGGCACTCCCCCACCTTCAGATCCCTGTCCAGGGCAACGAGGCACCACACTGGTGGGGAGGGGAGAGGAGGTAGGTTTCTCAGTGTGGGGGAGGGGTGGCGGTGAACAGGGTCAAAGTCACATCATGGGTGTAGGGGATGGTGGGAAGGGTTGGAGTTTAAAGTTTATGCAGTTTGGAGGGGGGAAGGTCAGATGGACAAGTAAGTGTTTTGGAGGGAGGGCAAATGATTAATTAAATTGTTATTGGGGGGTGGGAGAGGGGCAGAAGAAATGTTTTACTTATTTTCATCAACTTTATCTTTAAATATTTAAATTTCCCAGTAGGGCTGAAAGCCCTTTAAAAATGGCGTCAGTGCCTGCGCACAGGCAGCTGGCGCCATTGCCGGGACAGACAGCCATCCCGCTCCATGTGATCGGGGGTGGGGCAGCCCGCCCCAGCCATTTAAATGAGCTGCTGCACAGAAGATTGCGGCAGCTCCACAACACGCAGGCCGCCGTTTTCTTCGCCCGCCGCTATCGGCAACGGGCACAGAAGATTCAGCCTGAGGAATGTGCTCAGTGGTAGGACTCTTGCCTCTAAAGTCAGATTCAACCTGCGGTCCAGAATTTAAGCATCTGATTTAAGTGTCAGTGCATTACTGTGGGAGGGCTGCAGTGTCAGTGGTGCTATCTTTTGAATAAGACATTAAGCCAAGGCTCCATCTGTCTGCTTGGATGGATGTAAAAGATCCCGTAGCACAGTTCAAAAAAGATGAGGGGACTTCTGCGAGTGTCCTGTCAACATTGAATCTCAACCATCATCACTTATATCTGATCATTTTCTCAATCCCGTTTGTGCGACTTGTGTGTAGGTTGGCTGTCACATTTTCCTACATGACAACAGTGACTTCACTTCAAGAATACATCATTCGTTGTGAAGCACCCTGGGGTAGCCTGAGGGTATAAAAGGTACTGATGCAAATGAAAATTCTTTCTTTCTGTCAGACGATTCGCTCTTTGTACTGTTTCCAGTGCTTGAATCTCTCGCTTTTTTGACAAAAACATTGTCTACTTTTGACTGGTTCTGGGGCATTTTTTTTTTGTCCTTGAGGATCAGAACCACCCTACATAAATGCCCACTCACCCCTCCCCTCCTGTGCCCATACTGCTCTTGCATTGTATAAACCTAGAAATGGCTCGTTCTTTTTTCCCCTAGTTTAGAAAATATCATTGAAAGCTCTTGGAATTGCCTTTAGCTTGGTTCGAGAGACAATCCCTGCAGTTTTCAGCAAATTTCAGGAAAGACATTTTTAAAAGTAGCTTTTTTTCAGGTTTTCAGCTTAGAGCATGGCTACCCGATCTGAACTCGACCAGACCCGACGATATGTGTCGGGGTCAGCTCGGATCTCTCTTCCGGGTCCGGCATTCAGGCTCAGGTCAGGGCGGGCCGGGTTGGACACAGTGCTGCCTTTTGGTCAGGGAGGGAAAAGCTTCCAGATTTGAATAGCCAGGACGTCAAGGCGGGAAACGTGCATCCGGACTCCACAGTAGTCTGCAGTGAGCGATTCCATCCAAAGTAGAGCACAACCTCTTTAATATAATAAACTTCATTCCAGTGGTTGGGTCGGGTCGGGTGCGGGAAAATATCAAAGGACTCGGGCCGGGTCGGGTCGGGTCGGATGTTCTGTCGGGCTCGAGTTGGGTTTCAATTGTAGACCCGAGCAGACCTTTAATTCAGCTGTTCCTCTTCTAGATGATTTCTCAATTGTGAGCTCACCAAGAGCCAACTCCTCTGTGCTGTACACCGGCACAAAATATTTTTTTTCAATTAATTTGGTTGGAAGAATAGTTCCCTTGGTCCTTCACCCGGTAACGCCCCCAGCTGCCTTTCCGTTCACTGGCACAAGTATAAGATCGATCCTTAAATGATTTCAGGAACATTTAACAAATGGGATGGCCAACAAGCCACTTTAATCTTGTGGATATCACTGATTCTTTACAGTTATTGAGTTACTCTAAATACTTCACTCTTTGTAACTTTGGGAGTGAATTTCTGTGGAGGTTCTCCTGTTCATTGGCCATAACTTTGAGATAAGAGCCACGAAAACTTGGAAACATGCCGTAAATGGCATTTGTCCAGGGTTTCTGTGCTCTTCCACCGAAGCTATGCCAAATGAACGGTAGAATCTCTATTTGGAAATTTATCTCCCAATTCCTTTGCTTGATCTTAATCTCTAACTCCATAATGTAGATTTTTTTTTTGTGTATGTAAACCCAGTGTTGCTTTCTTACTTTAGTGCAGGACAATAATTGTAAGTAATGTCTTGCTTGAGGGCTATAATGAGAAATATTCCAACAATGAATAAAAAAATGTTGCACCTAAATGATGTGCCATGGCTCAGTGCTGCTGATCCCCTCTTAATAAACTCCTGAATTCAATTGTGTTGTACTGAGCAGTTGCCAGATGGCCTCTCATTTATATTATGAATGCTAGGATGGTCCCATATTTTAATAGCATTTGGCCTCTGTGTTGCAAAGTAGAAGGAACAGAATCAGATCTTAGAATTGGCCACATTCCTCGGCCAAGTAGGTTAGGAATATAAGCCCACAGTTGTAGGAAAAAACAAGTTGTAATGTGAAACTACTCATTTACCCACTCAACGCTTGAGTGTTTATAATGAGGCTCCTGCTATGTCTAAAGTAATATACTGTGCAATTTTGCAAGACTGCATCTGGTTTGCACTAGTCAGAGATAGGGCTGCAACATTATAACTTGAATCTCTGACCCTCACCAGCCCCATTGCAAGCTACGCACTGACAGCAAAGTCTCACTGAGTGACATATTGTGTAGTTAAAGGTGGTGAGCAATGAGTCTGCAAATCAGTCTCGTTGTGAGAAGGATCCGAAACAAGGAGCAGATACTTCCCCACTGGTAGGGACAGACATCCTGGGACACCTGTGTGCACTTCACTTGGAAGTTATTAGCTAGGGGGCTGGGCGTGGGGGTGGCAGAGAGTTGAAGGAAGATTGCCTATCTAGCATGTCAGCAGTGGCATGGGGTGCAGCACTAAGAGATCCAGAGAGGGGAAATGAAAAGAGTCGTCCTTGCCTAATTTTTTAAAAGTTATTTTTGGGTTTGGATCAATGTTGGTAGATGTAATAAAATCTCAGTACATTAAATCAGAAACCAGTAATTTCTTGTGTAATTAATAGCCTGGAATGCAACTGTGGTTATTTTACATTCTTGACCTGTTCTCACTGTTTATTTCATTGTTGTGGAGGTACTCTGATCATGTTCAAAACCAATTTGTAATTTTAATTGTAATTTTTGTTACTGTTTCTGTTAATATTAAATGTATAATCTTAGTTTAAATACTAAGCTGAGGATAGGGAATCCTTCAGTTATAAATTTATTTGCAACAATAAAGGATCAGCATGTTTTATTTTTAGCTCAGCAATTGCAAGACACTTACAAGGAGTTAATAAAAATGTTAAGCAGAATTCCAATGTAATTATTCCAGGATAACTTGAAGATTTTCAGCCTGATGTAGCTATACAACATAGCTCTAAAGATGAAAAATTATTGGATCTTACTGAACTGATACCAGTGGAAAGCAAACTTAGTTCTTTTGATGTTAAAACAGAAAATGCTGGAAACACTCAGCGGGTCAGGCAGCGTCTGTGGAGAGAGAATCAGAGTTAATGAGGGTAATTTGAAACCCCAGAAGCAGGTTTGGGTCAGGTGAGAAGTCAAAATATTAAAATATTCCAAATACTCCTTGAACCAAGCCACATTTAGTTTTAACGGTGGGTGAGATGAGGGCCGGGTGACCAATCCACTCTCAGAAGACTGTTCAGTCATTGAAACCATTTAAGGAAGCTGCGTGTCTCCATTTTATGAAGGCTTCTATTTTTAACTGCTGTCAAATGGGTTTCCCTGGCCTCGGGAAACCAAACAAGTGAAAAGAGGTGAGTAAGGCCAGATCCACAAGCACTGCTTGTGGGCCAGGAGCAGCAGGAGTATTCCCTCCAGGCCCAACAAGCTAACAGTGTAAACCTCTCCCCCCAACTCCACAATCTCCAACTGAACCCTCTCCAGCCACACTCTACCCACTCCACCCCCACTATCACTTTCCTTTCCCTATTCCGCCCCCCCAGCCATGACTAAACCTACCTGCTCTTGGACTGTGGCCTTGCGCCCATAGCTTTCTGTATTCCTGTCTATCAAGGTGTCTGTCGGCCGAGGAACTACGGCATTTGGAAAAACCTGCACTTCCGGGTTTCCGACCATAACTCCTCCCACTGCTCTGAAGCCATGCCCGAAAAAATATCAAGGCCAGTGATTCGTGCCAATGACCTTTCATCAGAACTGAAAGGTTATCATCCTGAAACATTGGGCTGCATTTTCATTCCTGGGTCCCGATCCCACCATTGGGATAAAGTGCGGGTCAGGAACTCAAAAATGCTGGCGGCAGGACCCAGAGGGTGATTTTGAAGGATCGGCTAATTAAGTGGCCGCCGCCAGGAGCCATGTCCAATTAAGGACAGTGGGCGGGCTCCTGAGTCTGGAGGGCTAGTGGGAGGCTGTCCAGCAGTAACTGATCGGCAGCCCCACCATCAGCTGCAGAAGTAGGTAAGGAGGCACAAGACCCTTGCTGTTTGTAGTGTATATTAATGATTTAGATGTGAATATAGGAGGTATGATAAACAAGTTCGCAGATGACACAAAAATTGGTGGTGTCGTAAATAGTGAGGAGGAAAGCCTTAGATTACAGGATGATATAGATGGGCTGTTAAGATGGGCAGAGCAGTGGCAAATGGAATTTAATCCTGAGAAGTATGAGGTGATGCATTTTGGGAGGACTAACAAGGCAAGGGAATATACAATGGATGGTAGGACCCTCGGAAGTACAGAGGGTCAGAGGGACCTTGGTGTACTTGTCCATAGATCACTGAAGGCAGCAGCACAGGTAGATAAGGTGGTTAGGAAGGCATATGGGATACTTGCCTTTATCAGCCGAAGCATAGAATATAAGAGCAGGGAGGTTATGATGCAGCTGTATAAAATGCTAGTTAGGCCACAGCTGGAGTACTGTGTACAGTTCTGGTCGCCACACTATAGGAAGGGTGTGATTGCAGTGGAGAGGGTGCAGAGGAGTTTCACCAGGATGTTGCCTGGGCTGGAGCATTTCAACTATGAAGGGAGACTGGATAGGCTAGGGTTGTTTTCCTTAGAGCAGAGAAGGCTGAGGGGGGGTCCTGATTGAGGTATACAGAATTATGATAGGTTAGATAGGAAGAAACTTCTTCCCTTAGAGGAGGGGTCAATAACTGGGGGGCATTGATTTAAGGTAAGGGGCAGAAGGTTTAGAGAGGATTTGAGAAAAAAAAATTCACCCAGAGGATGGCTGGAATCTGGAACGCATTGCCTGAAGAGGTTGTAGCAGCAGGAACCCTCACAATATTTAAGAAGTATTTAGATGAGCACTTGAAACGCCATAGCATACAAGGCTACGGGCCAAGTGCTGGAAAATGGGATTAGAATAGTTAGGTGCTTGATGGCCGGCACGGACACGATGGGCCGAAGGGCCTGTTTCTGTGTTGTATAACTCTATGACTCTATGGCATCTCGATTCCCAGTCGCCGGCCACAAATTAGGTAAGTGGGCTAGTAGAGGTAGGGCCTTCAGACATCAAGGGGAAAGCCCTACACAGTGATGGGCACTGCCACGGTTGTGTCTGTTTTTTGGAGCAGCACCTTTCAAATAGATTGGAGCCTCCGGTTCCAATGTTTACCTGCCCTGCCGCTCGGCGGCCATCACAGTCTCACAGAAGGACTCCTGAAGCAACAGGTACCTCACACGCCGGATTTAAAATACAGTCGGGGTCAGAAGAGTGCCCTTAATTAAGACCGCAAGGGCCCAATTAGTTACTCGCCATGTTCGGGCAAGTGGCTAGTATACAGGACCCGCCGCCTCTTCCAAAACCGCTGGGAGGCGGGACCGTGTCAGAAAGCCGGCACCCTGCTCGGGGACATGAATTTGCGGCCTCGCCCATCTCCAGTCCCACCTCCTCAGCCAAACGGAAATTCAGCCCATTAACTCTGTTTCTCTCTGTACAGATGCTGCCTGATCTGCTCAGTATTTCCAGCATTTTCTGTTATAATATTAGATTTCCAGCATCCGTGGTATTCTGCTTTTGTTTATAGGTAGTACGAAAAGCAGAAACATCACCTGCACCTTAGAAAATAAGAAACTGATGGGGTAGAAGAACAAAGGGGTCGAGGGAGGCAGATGAACAAATCAATAAAAGCAGCATCGCAGGTCAGCAAAGCAATTAAAAATGCTGACAAAGCACAAGGATATATTTCTAGGGATATGGAATATATCTGCTGGGTCCAGCTGTCAACGTGAGAGTCGAGAAACTTCTCTGAGACAAATCAGATTAGTTTGCCGAATCAAATTCAAGGCAAAATCATGAGGGTATGGTACTGGAAACTGCAGCATTGTCAGAAAATGAATTCTGACACTAAGGCCTTGAAATTACCATCTGAGTATTGGCATTCCAATACTTAACTCATTAAATTAAATTTCCTGTGTCCACTATTTTAACAGAAGTGTTAGGTCATTTAAAATAAAGCTGGTACTTGCATTAAAAAAAAATTATTTCCAAAATATACTTTATTCATAAAAATCTGTAAAAAATTACATTCCCAAACAGTTTCAAACAGCACCAAAAAATACAAACATTGCAAAGGAGATCATTTTCCTTCAATACAATCATGAGTTGCTTCACAACCCTTCCATTTCACATTTGTCATGCTAATTACATTTTTACATTTACAGCAAATAAAAATTTTCCCGATACAGTTCGAGGGGTTTCCCATGGATCCAGCCCCTCCGTTCACCTTGGTGGGGGGACCTTACACAGTGGTCTTTCCCCATTGAGCCTTTGCTGCGGCTGCCCCAAGCTTTAGTGCGTCCCTCAGCACGTAGTCCTAGACCTTGGAATGTGCCAGTCTGCAACATTCGGTCGTGGACAACTCTTTGCGCTGGAAGACCAGCAAGTTTCAGGCAGATCAAAGGGCGTCTTTCACCGAATTGATAGTCCTCCAGCAGCAGTTGATGTTTGTCTCGGTGTGCGTCCCTGGGAACAGCCCGTAGAGCACAGACTCCTGTGTTACAGAGCTGCTTGGGATGAACCTCGACAAAAACCACTGCATCTCTTTCCACACCTGCTTTGCAAAGACACATTCCAGGAGGAGGTGGGCAACTGTCTCTTCCCCACCACAGTCACCGCGGGGGCATTGCGTGGAGGGGGCAAGACTTCGGGCGTGCAGGAAGGATCTGACGGGGAGGGCCCTTCTCACCACCAGCCAAGCTACATCTTGGTGCTTGTTTGAAAGTTCTGGTGATGAGGCATTCTGCCAAATGACTTTGGCGGTCTGCTCGGGGAACCATCCGACAGGATCCACTGTCTCCTTTTCCCGTAGGGCCTTGAGGACATTCCGTGCAGACCACTGCCTGTCAAAGGTGTTTTCCCGCAGAAACTGCTCCACGAAGGATAGGTGGTATGGCACGGTCCAACTGCATGGAGCGTTCCACGGCAATGTGACCAGGCCCATCCTTCGCAACACCGGGGACAGATAGAACCTCAGCACGTAGTGACACTTGGAGTTTTCGCACTGGAGGTCTACACACAGCTTGATGCAGCCGCACACGAAGGTGGTCATCAGGATGAGGGCCACGTTGGGTACGTTTTTCCCGCCCTTATCCAGAGATTTGAACATCATGTCCCTCCGGACACAGTCTATTTTGGATCCCCAGATGAAGCGGAAAATGGCTCGGGTGACCGCCACAGCGCAGGAGTTGGGTATGGGCCAGACCTGTGCCACGTGAGCGCCTCGCACCTGATGACCAGGTTCTTACCCACAATGGAGAGAGATTGCTGCCCCCACATGCTCAACTTTTGTTGTACCTTGGCCATTCGCTCCTCCCAGGTTTTGGTGCACGCCCCGGCCCTTCCGAACCATATCCCCAGCACCTTCAGGTAGTCTGACCTGACGGTGAAGGGGACAAAGGATTGGTCAGCCCAGTTCCCAAAGAACATGGCCTCGCTCTTGCCATGGTTAACTTTGGCTCCCGAGGCCAGTTCGAACTGGTTGCAGATGGTCATCAGTCTGCGCACGGACAGCGGATCCGAGCAGAAGACGGCGACGTCATCCATGTACAGGGAGGTTTTCACCTGAGTGCCTCCGCTGCCTGGGATTGTCACCCCTCTTATGCTCGCATCCTTCCTAATAGACTCAGCAAAGGGTTCAATACAGCAAACAAACAAGACTGGGGAGAGAGGACAGCCCTGTCTGACTCCAGATTGGATCGGGAAACTTCCCGATTCCCACCCATTGATTGAGACTGCGCTACTGATGTTTGTGTAGAGCAGTTTGATCCAATTGCAGATTCCCTCCCCAAACCCCATTTTGGAAAGCACGTCCATCATGTAGGTGTGCGATATCCCGTCAAAGGCCTTCTCCTGGTCCAAGCTGATGAGGCAGGTGTCCACCCTCCTGTCCCGTACATAGGCGATCGTATCCCTGAGTAGCGCGAGACTATCAGAGATCTTCCTGCCGGGTACAGTACAGGTCTGATCAGGGTGAATCACCAACTCCAGGGCAGACTTGACTCGACTGGCTATGACTTTGGACAGAATCTTGTAGTCAACATTAAGCAGTGAGATGGGCCGCCAATTTCTGATTTCTGCCCTCTCCCCTTTCCGCTTGTAAATGAGGGTGATGATGCCTTTCCTCATGGATTCTGACATGCTGCCAGCCAGGAGCATACTCTCGTATACTTCCAGCAGGTCCGGGCCGACCCAGTCCCACAGGGCCAAGTACAACTCGACCGGTAAGCCGTCGCTTCCGGGAGTTTTACTCGTCTCGAAGGACTCGACGGCCTTTGTCAGCTCGTCCAGAGTTAACGGCTTGTCCAGTCTCTCCCTCATGCTGTCATCTAAGACCTCTATGATAGATGACAGGAAGGGCTGGGAGGCTCTGCTGTCTGTGGGCTTCGCGTCATACAGCCCAGCATAAAAGGATTTGCTGATCCTTAGTATGTCGGACTGCGAAGACGTTACCGAGCCATCCTCTTCCTTCAGGCTGCTGATAACAGAGCTCTCTCTGTGTACCTTTTGGAAGAAGTAACGCGAGCACGTCTCATCCTGCTCGATGGAGCGGACTCTGGACTGGAAGATGATCTTGGAGGCCTCCGTGGCAAAGAGCAAGGCCTGCTGGCTCTTCACCTCATGGAGGTCCTCCTTGACCTCAACCCCCATTGACGGCAGCTGGAGCAGATTTTGCATACTTTTCTGCAGTCGGGACATTTCCCTCTGTCTCTCTCTCGCCCTCTGAACACCTTTGTGGATGAAGAACCTCTTGATGTTCTCCTTGATCGCTTCCCACCAGTGAACTGGAGACTCAAACAGGGGTTTCACGGTCCTCCAACCTTTGTAATCCCTTTTGAATTCCTCAACGTTCTCTGGGGTCAGCAGTGTAGCATTGAGCTTCCACGTCCCTCTGCCAACCCGCTGGTCATCCTGTAAGAGGCAGTGGCCAGTAAGAGGCAGTGTCAGAGAAGAACACCGGCTTGATGTCGGTGGATCCGACTGTGACAGCACGGGACACAAACAGGAAGTCAATCCTGGAACGGGCAGACCCGTCCGATCTTGACCATGTGTATCTGCGCTGCGCTCTGTCTGCAGGTTTGCTGAAGGCGTCGTGCAGTTTGGCATCTTTAACTGTTTCCATTAGGAATCTGGGCGTAACGGCCAGTTTGCTGTCGTCACTGCCGGATCGTCCAGCCGCATCGATGATGCAGTTGAAGTCACCGCCTAGGATGATCAGCTTGGACATCGCCAGTAGCAGTGGGAGCTGCTGGAAGACAGTCAGCCGCTCGCTGCATTGAACTGGGGTGTACACATTGATCAACCGGAGCAGAGCATTGTTGTACATTACGTCTGCTACGAGGAGGCGACCGCCCACCACCTCCTTAACTTCGGAGATGGTGAAGTTACCTCCCCGCAGCAGAATACCCAGGCCGGAGGAACGGCAATCATTATCCCCCGACCAGATCGATGGCCCGTGGGACCACCATCGCGACCACTGCCTGTAGGCGCTGAGGTGTGGTATTCCACACTCCTGCAGAAACAGTAGGTCAGCTTTGACCTTGGCAAGGTAATCCAAGGTTGAAACACATTTAATGCTACGCACATTAATGGAAGCAATCTTTACACCCATTTTTTTTTAAGTTAGTTGTTGCTTCCCATACCATTTGTCCTTGCTAGTCCCAGTCCTTCGGGATCTTCCTGCATACCCATCGTGTGAGCAAGCTGTTTCACATTAGTGGGGCTCAGAAACCCCTCCTGGTTTTTCATGCAGGGTTTGTTCCGCTGGGGTGACATCAGGGGGGTCTTGTAGGTAGAAAGGATTGGGTTGTCCTCTGCTGCTTCCCTCTGTTCCTCCTCGAAAACATCACTGCTCCCGGCTTCCCGGAGCTGAGGTGCGCCAGACGTGTCTTTGCTCTCGGTGTCCCGGAGCTGGGATGCGTTGGCCACGTCGTTACGTGTGGCGCTTTGGGGTTGGGGCACGCCGGGCCCATCACAGCTTCCAGTGCCCGGGGGCTGGGGGGGCTTGGAGTTCTGCCGCCTCTTTTGAAGGGGCTGTCGTTCCAGCATTCCCCCGTCCAGTGAAGAGGAGTTGTTGCAGTCTGTTTCAGAAGGTAGCCTCCTCTTGCCACTGATTTGGGTGGTGGCCTTTTCCACTTTTGGAGGTCTTTTCTTTGTGGTTTTCCTCTGGACCACTTGCCACTGACCTGTTTGTCCATCTGCTGCCTCCTCCTCCATTGATTCTGTCTGTGGAGGAGGGGTTTCCGGGCGCAGGGTAGGTGCTGGGTCACTGGTTTCAGCTGCCTCCCCTTCCTTCCCCTTCTCAGGTTGAAGTTCCTCATTGCGGAGAAGGTTGCTTGTCTCCTTTCGAACACTGGACGCCTTCGTCGAACCTTCCCCCGACCTTTCCTTGGACTTTGCTGCCTGAGCATAACTGAGGCAGCGTTTGGGGCAGGTTTTGTAGAGATGGCCTGCCGCACCGCGCAAGTTGCAACACTTAGTCTGCTTACAGTCCTTGGTCTGATGGCCTTGCTCCTTGCAGTTCTTGCAAACAACCATGCTGCAGTTTGCTGCCACGTGACCAGATTTGCCACAGGTGCGGCAAACTCTGGGTTGCCCAGCGTAGACCAAGAAGCCTCGACTTCCCCCAATAGCGAAGCTGGAGGGAGGGTGGATGATGGCTCCACAGGCATCGACCTTCAAGGTCACCTTGACCTGCCGCTTGCTGGTCCAAATCCCAAAGGGGTCCTTGACATCAGTACTGCTGCCGGCCACCTCGACGTACCTGGCGAGAAAGGTGAGTACATCCACCACCGGAACATGGGGGTTGTAGAGGTGAATCGTCACCACCCGGTCCCGTTGTGACGGAAGCGTGAAGAGCGGCTCCGCTGTGAGGATCGACAGTGGCACCCGGTCCCCTTTCTCCTTGAACGCCTTCAGGAACTTGATGCATCCCGCCCCGTTCCGGAACGTCACGTCGAAGTATCCAGTGCTGGGGAAATCCTGAGGGCAGAAGACGTCCGTCGCTTGAAATCCATTAAAATAATGAACAAAAGGAATTCATATGAATTTTAATACCTAGGGTAACATTCAGAATTTCATTTCCAGTTTTCAGGAGTCCAACATTAGAGTCAAGGAGACCAAATGGAGAAAAAGTTAGTGCGGTTATGATGGACTGCACGAGCTGTGTTTAGGTTTGTAAGTGTGCTTGTGACATCTAGTGGTAGACCTCAGTACTGCATAGAGTTATCTTATATAATGTAAAAACCGAAAATGTTGGGAATACTCAGCAGGCCAGGCAGCATCTGTGGGGAGAGAAACAGAATTAACATTCTGGGTTAATGACCTTTCATTAAAACTGGAAAATGTTAGAGATGTAACCATTTTTAAGCAAGTACAGAGACAGGGAAAGTGGGGGGAGGGGGAGAACAAAAGGGAAGGTCTGTGATGGGATGGAAGGCCGGAGGGATTAATGACAAAAGTGATGATGGTGCAAGGCAAAATGAGATGGTAATGGGACAAGTGAAGAAACAAGGTGTAAATGGGACATAGACTCATCAACAACTGCCATCCAAAAAAATTGGGGGCAGAGATTTTGATCTGAAATTGTTGAACTCAGTGTTGATTCTGGAAGCACCCCTACTTGAAAGATGGGGTGCTGTTTCTCAAGCTTACATTTAGCTTCATCGGAACAGTATAGGAGGCCAAGGTTAGAGAGATCAGAGTGGGAGTGGGGTGGAGAATTAAAATGACGAGCAACTGGAAGCCGGTGGACACACTTGCAAACTGAGTGGAGGTGTTCTGCAAAGTGGTCACCCAATCTGCGTTTGGTCTCCCCAATGAGGAGGAGACTCCATCATGAGCAGCGAATACGGCATAGTTATTTTTTATATTGGCAGCTTTGCTTGTGACACCTAGTGATGAACCTCAGTACTGCATGAAGTTAATTATATATTGACAGCTATGTGGACACTTGAATGTATGACTCGTTCTAATACTAGTCTGGATACTACAGGGTAATTTTGCAAATGCACACTCAGAGCCTTCCCCCCCCACCCCACCCCGTGACTACTTCCCATAATTTTCCATCCAATCTAAGGAGAAGGCATTCCTGATATGTGCTCCTCACAAGAGAGGCCCCATGTTAGGAACCTGCATTTGGAAAATTTACTGTTGCTTGTGCAGTTTACCTTACAGCACAGTTGCTGAAGTCAGGATTGCTGCCAGCAGCAATGCTATCATGTAAATGACCATTATTGTGTATTTCTACCACATCTCAATTCATAGTCAGTCTAGTCTATGGTAAAACAATTAGGGAACTGCGGTGTATTTCAGAAAATTTCCACAAATTCCTCTGCTGCATCTGGATTACTTTGATGTTGGTGCTGGGAAATGGGAGGCTACGATCCCCAATTAGCCGTTTCCAACTTCAGCCTCCAACATTAGCATAGTGCTGTGGCAGATACAATTGTCTTCTCTCTTTGTTTGCACTTGAAAGTCACAGTGCCTGGAGTTTCTGCTGTTGCTTCAATCTTTGTAATGTATGAACGAATCAACTGAAAAAAAGTGCTTTGAGGGGATCGCCATCCTCATCTTATAGTCTAAACAGCTTTAGTTCGCATTTCCAATAGGTATTAGAATTGCATTAGTTGAAAGCTGAGTTTAATGAGGAGGTCAGAGATTGGCACTAATAGATCAGCACCACTTAGACCAGTAATTTGAATGGAAAGTGCTGCAAATTCTAAATCACTGGGGACTTGCAGGTATAACATAGGCAACACGAGAGACTCAAGTAAATCAGAAAGCCATTTAGATAGGCAGCCCTAAAGTTAAAACATTTAATTGGCTAACCAAAAGACCTATTTTTGTTACATCTTCCTTCGATGACTGAGACAGATGCAATAGATTTTTGGCCTCTCAAGGAATTAAAGGTTATGGGGAGTGAGCAGGAAAGTGGAGTTGAGGCAGAAGATCAGCCATAAATGTATTGAAAGGCAGAGCAGGCTCAAGGGCCAAAGGGTCTACCTCTGCTCTTGTTTCTTGTGCTCTTATGTTCTGATGTCATGCTGTCAAAACGAGAGCTTATTATGAATCCCATGTCCCCACCCATTACACTCCTATGCCACACAGGTATTGTGTGATTTTGTGAAATTTTCACTGATGAAGATAAATGAACTCACCCTGCGATAGTCAAATTTCCATTCAATCCTGTACCACTAGTATATTTATTAGTTACTCTCCCACAAGCATTACTGGCCACTTAGCTTTTTAAATACAATACAGCAGAGATCCAAAGTTCCTTTTACTCCCCATGCATAATCCAGGCGGAAAGGGATTATTTAAGATATAATTAAGACAGCCTTGGCCAGTGTTTCTGACAACTCAAAGGAAAGTAAGGAAGTTTGCAAAAATTCAGGATTAAGAATCACCTTAATCTGGACTGGTCTGAAGTTGGTCTGGGAATTGGAAGAAACACATGCTATTGTTGTATTCCTTTGCAGCATTTACCTATTTTCCTCCAGCCTGGAGGTTTCTCCAATGGCACAGCCCAGAGGTTGCACTGGAAATTGTGCCAAAACTACACACATTTTGCAGATGTCACATTACGCCTAAGTATCCTCCCAATCTCATTAGACTATGCGTGAATTTAAACTGGGCGTAAACGGGCATAAAGAGTCGGAGTACTAATGACCTAACCCATACCTATATGTTTCATTCTTGAGTCTTAAAATTGAAGTTTCAACTCAGTTTACCGTCATTCATGCAGATCAGGCCCAGCGTGTTTAATAATCTGCAATTGGTAAAGCTTTTCAAATTTGAATATATTGTTATGGCAGAAGCATAAATCACATTCAAAGCAATAGAAAATGCAAAGCATGTCTCCGTGAGCATAATTTTGTTTAAACATTCAACAAATTTGAAATCAAAAGGCCAGAAAATGACTTTGTTTCCTGTGCCTGAAAATCTGGTCGCAGTGTTGAGAGACCCCCAAGCAAGCACAGTTGGAGGATGCTGACAATTGAGTGTCAAGGGGTGTGGCCAGTTTTATGGGCAGAGATTTTTTCGGACTGTGGGTTTGTTGGACTGACGTAAAAGATGGAGCTGACTTGGGCGTATTGTAATTATATGTGTAACTCACTTATGCCCAAAATACCTGATGTTTTAAGCCACGTGATTTGTTTGCATACAGATTACTAGTTTATCTGGGCAAAACTGCAGAGGAATCTCGAGGCACCCATGTTATTTGAAGCAGCAAGACCAGGGCAGCATATAAATAGCTACCAGTGTGGTTGAGGAGGGTTAAAACTAAATTGGCAGGGGGATGGGCACCAGCATATAGAAATAGAAAAGTATAAGGTGCATAATGCGAGAGTATTAGACAGTACTAGAGAAGGGAATAGTTCCGTGTAAGATGGGAACGGATTGAGAAGGGCTACGAGGAAAGCAAGACAGGATTACAATGCATGTATGTAAACGCACAAAGTGTGGTGAATAACATTGGTGAGTTACAAGGACAGATAGCAGTATGGGAATGATGTAGTAGCAATAATGGAAACAGAGATGGACAGGGATGAGAAATTTTTACTCTCAGATTGCTGTGCGACTTTGGAACGCTCTGCCGCCGAAGGTGGAGGCGGGGTCATTTAATATTTTTAAGGCAGAGGTAGATAGATCCTTGTTAGGCAAGGGAATCAAAGGTTATCAGGGTAGATGGGAGTGTGGAATTCGAGACACAAAAAGGTCAGCCATGATCTTACTGAATGGCCGAGCAGGCTCGAGGGGCTAAATGCCTACTCCTGCTCCTAATTCATATGTTCATATGAAACGTGGCTTAAAAATGGCGAGGGCTGGGCTCTTAATATACAAGGATATAAAGTGTTCAGAAAAGATAGAAAAGGAAAACAGGGAGGTGG
Source organism: Heterodontus francisci (assembly GCF_036365525.1). Classification (NCBI taxonomy): domain Eukaryota; kingdom Metazoa; phylum Chordata; class Chondrichthyes; order Heterodontiformes; family Heterodontidae; genus Heterodontus; species Heterodontus francisci. Next base: position 99,244,173 of record NC_090383.1, on the reverse strand, counting down.
GGTGGTGTGCTGATTAGGGAAGACATTGTAGTGTTGGAAAGGGAGGATGTTCTTGAGGGAGCAAGGAGAGAATCCATTTGGTTAGCGTTGGAAAGCAAAAAAGGTATGATCACGCTACGAGGGGTATTCTATAGGTTTCCAAATAGTGAGAGTGAGATAGAGGAGCAAATCTGCAGGGAAATCACAGAGATGTGCAAGAACTATAGAGTGGTGACATTGGGGGACTTTAATTACCCAAGTATCGATTGGGATAATTTTAGAGTAAAAGGAAATGAGGGGGAGAAATTTCTGAAATGCATTCAGGAGAACTTCCTTGATCAGTATGTTTTCGGCCCAATTAGAAAGGAGGCATTGCTAAATCTGGTGCTGGAAACAACTGTCTGTTGGGTGGCACTTGGGTAAGAGTGATCATAGTATCATAAGGTTTAGGCTAGTAATGCTGAAAAGCAAGGAATGAAATAAGATAGAATATCTGGATTGAAAGAGGGCTAATTTCAACGTGATGAGAAGGGATCTAGCCAGGGTAAAATGGAACCAAAGACTGACAGGAAGAGCTGTATCAGAACAATGGGTTATCTTTAAGGAAGAGATGCTTCAGGTACAGGCTAGGTTCATTCCAACACGGGTGAAAGGTAAGGGAACCAAAAACAGGGTTCCTTGGATGACGAGAGAGATAGAAATTATGATGAAACAAACAAAGAGGGTGTATGATGCATGGCAGGTGAATTCTTTAAGTGAGAACCAGGCCATATACAAGTTGAGAGGGGAGGTGAAGAGGAAAATATTTTTATAAATAGAGGCGTAGAGTACAAAAGCAAGGAGGTTATGATGAACCTTTGTAAAACACTGGTTTGACCTCAACTAGAGTACTGTGTCCAGTTCTGGGCACCACACATTAGGAAGGACGTGAAGGCTGAGAGAAGGAAATGCTTAAACAATGACTGACTAAATTCAAAGTCTTCAGACACGTGAGAGATTGAGAGAAGGGAACAATATACAAAACCTGAGACATCTTATGTTATTGTCAGTCTGTGAGGTCACATTCTCTTTCTGAATGGGTTTAGTCTGAAGGTCTGAGCTAATGATTGAAAAAGCACGAGTTCAAATCCCACACTGGGCTGTTATGGCTTTGATTTTTGTTTTTTCTAAAATTAAAAAATAAATCTGTAATAAAAAATCCTGCAAGATGGAATGGTTCACTCCTGCCTGCTACTGTACAGCCCGTACACACCATCCTCCTTCAGCGCCTCTCCACTGTCACCCAGCTTGGCAGGGCTGCATATGCCAGATTCCATTCTTATCTATCTAATTGTAGTGAGACAATCACTTTCAATGGCCTCTCTTCCCGCTCCCACACTGTTAACTCTGCTGTTCCCAAGGATCTATACTTGGCCTCCTCCTATTTCTCATCTACACACTGCCCTTCGGCGACATCATCCGAAAACACAGCGTCAGTTTACACATGTACGCTGCGACACCCAGCTCTACCTCACCACAACCTCTCTCATCCCCTCCATTGTCTCTAAACTGTCCGTTTGCTTGTCCGACACCCTGTACTGGAAAAGCAGAAAGGTCTTCCAATGAAATATTGGTAAGACCAACGCCATTATCTTTGGTCTCCACAACACACTCTGTTCTCTAGCCACCAACTCCATACCTCTCCCTGTAACAGTCTGAGGCTGAACAAGACTGTTGGCAACGTTGGCATCACATTTGACCTCAGGTTAAACATCTGACCACATATCTGAGCCATTACTATTTACATCTCCATAACATCGCCCGACTCCCTCCCTGCCTCAGCTTATCTGCTGCTGAAAGTGGACAAAAGGGGAAGCTTCACTCTCGTCTGCTACTGTAAAGGTTGTGTGTGTCTATGTCAGCTCCTGTCCACAAGGATGGTGGAAGTGGACGCAATCAATGATTTCAAAACAAAATTGGATGGGCACTTGAAGGAAATAAACTTGGAGGGCTACAGGGATAGAGTGGGGGAATGGGGCTGACTGGATTACTCTTTGGAGAGCTGGCATGGACCCAATGGGCTGAATGGCCTCCTCCTTGTGCCATATATGACTCTAAAGGGAGAACATGAGAATAGAATGGCAGTCAACATAAAAGGGAGCCCAAAAATCTTCTACTGGCATGTAAATAGTAAACGGGTAGTAAGAGGTAAAGTGGGGCCTATTGGAGACAAAGAGGGTAATATATGCTTAGAGGTACAGGGCAAGGCTAATGTACTTAATGAGTATTTTGTATTAGTGTTCACTAAGGAAGTGGAATCTGACAAAATATCAGTAGAAGCAGAGAGAGTAGAGACAATGGATAGGGTAAAAATTGAGAGGGAGGAGGTCCTGGAAAGGCTGGTTATGCTTAGGATAGATAAGTCACCTGGTCCCGGATGGCTTGCATCCCAGGTTGCTAAAGGAAGTGGGGTGGAGATTGTGGAAGGACTTGCCATAATCGTCCAATCTTTCCTGGATACGGGAGTGGTGCCAGAGGATTAGAGAGTGGCAAATGTGGCACCCTTATTCAAGAAAGGGTTTAAGGACAGTCCTAGCAACTACAGACTAGTTAGTTTAATATCAGTGGTGGGTAAGGTTTTAGAAACAATAATTAAGGGAAAAAATCAACTGGCACTTGGAAAAGTTTGAGTTAATTAAGGATAGCCCGCATAGATTTGTAAAAAGGAGATGGTGTTTGACTAATCTGATTGAATTTTTTGATGAAATAACAGAGAAGGTTGATGAAGAGAATGCGGTGGATGTTATTTATATGAGCTTTTAGCAAGTGTTCGATAAGGTACCACATAAAAGGCTGGTTAACAAAATTGAAGCTGATGGAATAGAAGGGTTAGTGTCCAGTTGGATAAAAAATTGGCTTAAGGATAGAAAACAGCAAGTTGTAGTAAATGGTCGTTTTTCAGACTGGAGGTTGGTAGACAGTGGTGTTCCCTAAGGGTCAGTGCAAAGACCACTGCTTTTTTGTTATATATAAATGATTTGGATCTTGGAATACCGAGTAGAATTTCAAAATTTGCCGATGACACCAAACTTGGAGATGTGACAAACAGTGAGGATGATATGAACCGCCTGCAACAGGACATAGATAGGCTAGCTAGGTATATGACAGTCACGAAAAATAGGAAACTAGGTAAAGGTGGAGGGGTAGCACTGTTAATCAAGGATGGCATTGGTGCAATAATTAGAGATGACCTTGGTTCAGGAGATCAGGATGTAGAATCGGTTTGGATGGAGATGAGGAATAGTAGGGGAAAGAAGTCACAAGTGGGAGTGGTCTACAGGCCCCCAAACAGTAATCACAATGTAGGACAAAGTATACAAGAAAAAATATTGGGTGCTTGTGATAAAGGGACGGCAATAATTATGGGTGATTTTAATCTACATATAAACTGGAAAATTCAGATTGGCAATAGTAGCCTGGATGATGAGTTCATAGCATGCTTTTGAGATAGTTTCTTAGAGCAGCACGTTCTGGAATCAACCAGAGAGCAGGTTATATTAGACTTAGTATTGTGTAATGTGACAGGATTAATTAATGACCTCAGAGTAAAGGCATCTCTAGGTAGCAGCGACCACAATGTGATTGAATTTTACATCCAGTTTGAAAGAGAAAAGAGTGGGTCTAAGACTAGTATTTTAAACTTAAATAAGGACAACTATGTGGGCATGAAAGCTGAGCTAGCTGAAGTAAATTGGGTTACTAGGCTAGGAGGTAGATCAATAGAGAAGCAGTAGTATACATTTAAGGGGATACTTTAGAATACTCAGAATAAGTATATTCCTACTGTAAAGAAAAATTCTAAGGGGAGGACCCACCATTCATGGTTAACTAAAGAAGTTAAGGAAAGCATCAAACTTAAGGAAGAAGCATATAATTGCACAAAGATGAGTGGCTGGTCAGAAGATTAGTCAGAATATAAAGAGCAACAGAAAATGACTAAAAGGTTAATCAGGAGAAAGAATTTAGAGTATGAGAGGGAGCTAACTAGAAATATAAAAACAGAAAGCAAGAGTTTCTACAGATATTTAGAAAGGAAAAGAGTAAGTAAAGTGAGTGTTGGTCCTCTGGAGAGTGACAATGATGAGTTAATAGTACTTAATAAGGAAATGGCAGATAAAATGAACAGATATTTTGCTTCTGTCTTCGCTATAGAGGATGCAAAAAACATTCCAGTAATAGCTGTAAATCAGGAGGTGGAAGGAAGAGAGGAACTTGGTGAAATTACAATCAGCAGGGAAGCGGTACTGAGCAAACTGATGGAGCTGCAGACTGACAAGTCCCCAGATCCTGATGGGCTTCATCTTAGGGTCTTAAAAGTGGTGGATAATGAGGTAGTAGATGCGTTGGTGTTAATTTTTCAAAATTTGCTAGATTCTGAAAAGATTCCATCAGACTGGAAAGTAGCAAATATAACCCCTCTATTGTATAGCTCATTGGTTAGGCCACAACTTGCACACTGTGTGCAGTTCTGGTCACCTCTTTACAGAAAGTATGTAATTGCACTAGAGAGGGTACAGAGGAGATTTCTAAGGATGTTGCCAGGACTGGAAAAATACAGCTATGAGGAAGGATTGGATAGGCAGGAGTTGTTCTCCTTGGAACAGAGAAGGCTGAGGGGAGATCTGATTGAAATGTACAAAATTTTGAGGGGCCTGGATAGAGTGGAGGTGAAGGGCCTATTCACCTTCGCAAAGAGGTCAGTGACTAGGGGGGCATAGATTTAAAGTGATTGGTATAAATAATAGAGGGGAGATGAGGAAAAACTTTTTCACCCAGAGGGTGTGGGGGTCTGGAACTCACTGCCTGAAAGGGTAGGAGAGGTAGAAACCCTCAACTCATTCAAAAGGAGTCTGGATATGCAGCTCAAGTGCCATAATCTGCAGGGCTACGGACCAAATGCTGGAAGGTAGGATTAGAATGGGTGGATCGTTTTCTGGCTGGCACAGACACAATGGGCCAAATGATCTCTTTCTGTGCCTTAAACTTTCTGTGATTTTATGATTCAAGAAGTGGGGGAGACAGAAAATAGGTAACTATAGGCCAATTAGCTTGACGTCTGTTGTGGGGAAGGTGTTAGAATCGATCATTAACGAGGCTATAACTGGGCACTTAGAAAAACTCAAGGTAATCGGGAATAGTCAGCATGGTTTTGTGAAAGGGAAATCATGTTTAACCAATTTATTGGAGTTCTTTGAAGGAGTAACATGTGCTGTGGATAAAGGGGAGCCCACTGATGTACTGTACTTGGATTTCCAGAAGGCATTTGACAAGGTGCCACATTAAAGATTATTGCGCAAAGTAGGAGCTCATGGTGTAGTGGTTAATATATTAGCATGCATAGAAGATTGGCTGGCTGGCAGAAAACAGAGAGTATGCATAAATGGGACCTTTTCTGATTGGCAGGATGTGACGAGTGGAGTCCCATAGGGGTCTGAGCTGGGGCCTCAACTTTTTACAATCTATATCAATGACTTAGATGAGGGGAGCAATGGCTTAGTAGCTAAATTTGCAGATGACTCAAAGATAGGTAGGAAAGTACGTTGTGAAGAGGACATAAGGAGCTTGCAGACTGATATAGATAGGTTGTGTGAGTTGGCAAAAATCTGGCAGATGGAGTATAATGTGGGAAAATGTGAAGTTGTTCACTTTGGCAGGAAGAATAAAAAAGCAGAGTATTACTTAAACGGAGATGACTGCAGAATTCCAAGATGCAGAGGGATCTAGGTGTTCTAGTGCACGAGTCACAAAAAATTAGTATGCAGGTACAGCAAGTCATAAAGAAGGCTAATGGAATGCTATCCTTTATTATGAGGGGAATTGAAAATAAAAGTAAGGATGTTAAGCCTCAGTTATACAGGGCATTGGTGAGACCACATCTCGAATACTCTGAGCAGTTTTGGTCTCCTTATTTAAGGAAGGATGCAAATTCATTGGAGGTGGTTCAGAGGAGGTTAACTAGATTGATACCTGGAATAAGCGGGTTGTCCTGTGAGGAAAGGTTGGACAGACTGGGCTTATTTTTTACTGGAGTTTAGAAGAGTGAGGGGAGACTTGATTGAAGTATATAAGATCCTGAACGGTCTTGACAAGGTGGATGTGAAAAGGATGTTTCCTCTTGTGGGTGAGTCCAGAACTAAGGGACACTTTTAAAATTAGGGGTCGCCCTTTTAGGACAGAGATGAGGAGAAATTTTTTCTCTGAGGGTTGTGCGACTTTGGAACTCTCTGGCTCAGAAGGTGGTGGAGGCGGGGTCATTGAATATTTTTAAGGCGGAGATCGATAGATTCTTGTTAGGCAAGGGAATCAAAGGTTATCGGGGTGGATGGGAGTGTGGAATTCGAGACACAAACTAATCAGCCATGATCTTATTGAATGGCAGAGCAAGCTAGAAGGGCTGAATGGCCTACTTCTGCTCCTAATTCGTATGTTCATATGTTCAGAATGGGCAGACAGGTGGCACGTGGAATTTAATACTGACAAGTGTGAGGTGATGCATTTTGGCAGAAGGAATAGGGAGAGGCAATATATACTTAATGGCACAATTCTAAAGTGTATGCAGGAACATACACCTGTGCATCGATCTTTGAAGGTGGCAGGACATATTGAGAGAGTTATTAGCAAAGCATCTTAGGCTTCATAAATAGAGGTATTGAGTACAAAAGCAGGGAAGTTATGCTGAACCTTTATAAAACTGGTTAGGCCCCAACAGGAGTATTGCATCCAGTTCTGGTCACCACACTTTAGGAAGGATGTGAGGGTCCTTGAGAGGGTGCAGAAGAGATTTACCAGAATGGTTCCAGGCATGAGGGATTTTAGTTACAAGATTGGGTTGGAAAAGTTAGGGTTGTTCTCCTGACAGCAAAGGAAATTGAGGGGAGATTTAATAGAGGTGTACAAGATTATGACAGGCTTAGATAAATTAGACAAGGAGAAACTGTTCCCAAAAACTAATGGTACAAGGACTAAGGGACACAGATTGAAGGTTTTGGGCAAGAGATGTAAGGGGAATATGAGGAAGATCTCTTTTATGCAGCGGGTGGTAATGACCTGGAACTCACTGCCCATAAGGATGATGGAAGTGGAGAAAATCAATGACTGCAAAAGGATATTGCATGGGCACTTGAAGGAAATAAACTTACCGAGAGCTACGGTGATCGACTAGGGGAGTGAGACTGACTGGATGGCCATAGATGACGCTATGGTGGCTAAGTGCTCAGCTATCTGATACAAGCCAGCAATGTGGTTGACACATTACTAACCTCCATGAACATTCAATAGTCACATGGTGTGAGGGTCAGACTTCAAAGTAGTAGTCATGGCTTATAACCAACCAACTGTTTGCACACAAGCACCAGGAGCCAAGATGAACAGAAGCATTTCTACTTGAATTTATTCTGGAGAAGATAAACATACCTTAGAAGACGAGACTGAGACTCGAAGCCTTTGAACATAATGAGGATAAATAGTAAACTCTATTTCAGAGGAATTCTGATTGTATAGGAGATTTCCCATGATATTGCTCATGGCAAGTCAAATAATACACTATTTTATCACAACACAGCACTGTACATTTAAAATACAATGAATTATTCTGCTGCTAACATGCAACTGTGCTTAATAGGCCTGTCCCTTAAAGCTGCAAAGTCTAATTAAAGTAAACCCCCAAAGTTTGCTCAAGGTGACTTGCTGTTAGTGAGTCAAGTTTGGCAGGTACATGAAATTATTTTTTACTTTGTAATTTTGACACTAAGACTCCCCCACCCTAGCCATTAACACCCATCACTCTCCAGTACCTCTTCATGCCCTCATTTTGCCCAAGAGACCCATGTCTTATTCCTTTGACCCCATTCTACTAACTTCTGACCACTAACTTCCCTTCTTAAACCCAATGCTATCTGACATTATAAATTGTTCCCTCTCCTTTGCACTGTTCTCTCCCTTTCAAATCTGCTATTGTTATCCAATCCTCAATAAATACACCTTTGACCTCTCTGTCCTCTCAAATACTCCGGGCACTTTTTCCACTTCAAAGTTCTTGAACATATTGAGGTGCCGGAGGACTGGAGGATAGCTAATGTTGTGCCTTTATTTAAGAAGGGCAGCAGGGATAAGCCGGTGAGCCTTACATCAGTGGTGGGAAAGTTATTGGAAGGGATTCTGAGAGACAGGATTTATATGCATTTGGAAAGGCATGGTCTGATTAGGGATAGTCAGCATGGCTTTGTGCATGGGAAATCATGTCTCACGAATTTGATTGAGTTTTTCGAGGAGGTGACTAAGAGGATTGACGAGGGCAGGCCGATGGACTTTAGCAAGGCCTTTGACAAGGTCCCGCATGGTAGGCTAGTCCAGAAGGTTCGAACACATGGGATCCAGGGTGGGCTAGCCAATTGGATACAAAATTGGCTTGGTGATAGTGGAGGGTTGTTTTTCAGATTGGAGGCCGGTGACCAGTGGTGTGCCGCAGGGATCGGTGCTGGGCCCTTTGCTGTTTGTCATATATATTAAGACCGCAATTGTTGACAACACGATCGGTAGGTGGCGCTGTTTTGGCACATGCGCAAATACAGCATGTGCCAAGAAAACGTCACAGCTTGCGACTGTAGCAGCTGCCAGGACTAAAGATGGCGCTGCTCAAAGAATCACAGAGATGAAACCTAACAAACACGTGGCAGAATACAATGGCTGGAGTGAGAGAGTGGAGCGGGCTGGGGAGAGCAGCGCGGGGGGCCAGGGAGAGCAGCGCGGGGGGCGGGGAGAGCAGCGCAGGGAGACCAGCGGTAGTGGTGCCGGGGGGGGTGGGGAGAAAGAGGGAGAGGGAGGGAGAGGGAGGGGGGGAGAGGGAGGGGGGGAGAAAGAGGGAGAGGGAGGGGGGGAGAAAGAGGGAGGGGGGAGAAAGAGGGAGAGGGAGGGGGGAGAAAGAGGGAGGGGGAGAAAGAGGGAGAGGGAGGGGGAGAAAGAGGGAGGGGGAGAAAGAGGGAGAGGGAGGGGGGAGAAAGAGGGAGAGGGAGGGGGGAGAAAGAGGGAGAGGGAGGGGGAGGGGGAGGGGGGGAGAAAGAGGGAGGGGGGGAGAAAGAGGGAGAGGGAGAGGGAGGGGGGGAGAAAGAGGGAGAGGGAGGGGGGAGAAAGAGGGAGAGGGAGGGGGGAGAAAGAGGGAGGGGGAGGGGGGAGAAAGAGGGAGAGGAGGGGGGGAGAAAGAGGGAGGGGGGAGAAAGAGGGAGAGGGAGGGGGGGAGAAAGAGGGAGGGGGAAGGAGGGAGGGGTAAAGAAGGGGGGAGGGGGAGAGCTGGGGGAAGTGGGGGGAGGGGAGGAGGAGGAGAAGAGGGAGAGGGAGGAAGGGGAGAGAGTTGGGGGGGGGGGAGCAGAGGAACGGAAGAGGAGTGCCTTTTTCTGTGCATGCGCCATAAACACAACAGCAAAAGACTTACTGGCCAGTCCCTGGACCCGGTGACACCAAGGTCTTCGCACGCTCGCTCCCCGCGGCTCTCTACGGCCTCTCGCTTCCGGCCCTCTCCATTCAGCCGTTCCCTCCAGCTGCGGATGCCCAATCCAGTTGCTTTCTCCCCTACCCAGTTGCTTTCTCTACTTCTCCACAGTACTTCAGGCATTGCAACTGTCTGGTCCCTGCATTTTGCATGCTCCCTCTCCCCACCCCTCCCCGCTCTCCCCACCCCTCCCCCTCTTCACCCACCCCTCCCCCTCTTCACCCACCCCTCCCTCTACCCCCCTACCTCCACCCCTCCACCATAGTTGAATATCTGAAGTGCAGTTGCAAAGTCGGGGAAATAGCATGCAAAACAAAACCTCAACAATTCTGGGTTTAACTATTGAAAAGTTTTATTAAGTTCATTAAGTATCCGAGGAACTGCTGTGCATGGATACATGAGTGTTGTGTCCAGCATTCCCGTTTGACAGACAGGCCGAGTCTCTGCTATGCACAGCTAAAGAGATTGTTCCTGGAGAGCCTTGTGGTGAATGAATGCTTGGCTCTCTATTCCAGTACTGTATTGTTCATGTGAAGAAGGCAAAGTCACAAGAGTCTGAGCTCAGGCTATTCTTGGTGAATGTTCCCCAAGTGCATCCCAATGTGCATTCCCAATTCATCCATAAATGCAATGTTCCTTTCCACATCGTGATGAGCTCCGCAGCATGATCCAGTTGCCTTCGTTGCTTGAATGCTGACCGTAAGTCTCGAGGATTGTTTTCTCGACGGCATGTTTTAGATGAAAAGAAGAAAAGGAAATCAGAGTCAGAGCTTGCCTCCCTCCATCCACTGAAATTACTGTTGCGCACACCTTTTTAAGTTCTGCAGTGAAGGCACCAATTGATAACGTCGCCAATGAAGCACTTATTACCCACCTCAGATGCAGGAATCATCACATCCTTGCGTCATCTCCTGCACTGCCTCCTTTGCTGGAATGTCGTCCTTAAGTGTCAAGGATTGTTTTCTCAAGGGCACATTTTACATGAAAGGAAATAATGAAAGAACATCAGTGTCAGAGCTTCCCTCCCTCCAATGAAATTACTGTTGCGCATGCTTTATGCTCTGCAGTATAGGCCACTGAATCACTTAGTACCCACCTCAGCTGTAGGAGTCAGGATGATGTAACTGCCCCTATCTCGTGATGGTTCAATGCTGCTCTCAGGGAAAACATGAATGATGTGAGGGTGCTGGAAAAAGAAGCACATTTCTTTTGGACTATGAACATAAAGCAGGCCATTTAGCCCAGCTGTTCCCTGCTAGTGGTTATGCTACTCGTGCATCTTTCCATCCATTCCCATTTAATCCTGCCTACTACTATCAGCATCATCTTCCATTTCTTTCACTCTTATCTACCTTTGCCTTAAAGCAACACTGAGGATGGAGAATGGTGTGGCTGCACTCCCACCTCACCAGTTATGTATGCAGCAAGAGCATTCACATTTGTGCTACCACTGGACCCGGCATGCTTGTTTCTTTTAGTGCTCAGTCTCTTCTTGCTGAATGTTCCCCAAGTGCTTGACCCCTTTGGACGCCTTCTCTGCTTGACAGGCAGCAGCTGGCAATTGTGGAGTCTCACAAGGCTCTGCATGGTTGTTTCAAGGGCGGATGGGGAAACATGTGGCTGTGTGTCCACGTGCACTGCTTGGATGGGTGCAGGAACAGGTGACTGTGTGTCCATGTGCACTGCTTGGATGGGTGCAGGAACAGGTGACTGTGTAACTGAACAGCAAGGAGAGGGTACCGCAGGTGGGGGAAGCGGAGCTTTGAACAGGCAGGCGTATATATGGTCCATCAGATCATTAGGCCAGGGGGTGAAACGCTCAGGATCCATGGATTGTGGCACGCGACTGATGTCCAGCACGTGGCCATCTCCATCCGAAGGTGCTTCCGGGCAATTGTTAGGCAAATTAATTGGCTCCATCTCATCAGCCAGTCCTTGTGTTTATGGCGCATGCACAGAAAAAGGCACTCCCCTTCCGCTCTGCTGCTCCCCCCTCCCCCCCCGACCTCCCTTCCCCCCTCCCCTCCCGACCTCCCTTCCCCCCTCCCTCCCGACCTCCCTCCCTTCCCCCCTCCCTTACCCCGTCCCTCCCCTTCCTCCTTCCCTCCCTCCCTTCCCTCCTTTCCCCCCTCCCTTTCCCCCCTCCCTTCCCCCCTCCCTTCCCCCCTCCTTTCCCCCCTCCCTTCCCTCCCTTGAAATGTTTTCAGACCAACTTAACAACAGGGACTGGAGCACATGCGGTGCCCCAGACAATGTAAATATTTTCAGAGCAACTTACCTTGGAACAATCTCCTCTGTCTAATAAAAATGAAGCAAATGTCCAAAATGAGATAAAATGCCCGACGAAACCTCTCCTCCTTCCATTTTCAAAAACTCGCGCCGAAGCTTTCGGAAGACAGGACCAGTTTGCGCATGTGCAGAGGCCAACCTGGCGTGTTCGCCGAGGAAGATGACGTTACGCGATGACGTCATCTGCGCATGCGCAAACTGTTCCTGGACCGCAGCGCATGCGCAGAGGGCCTGAGACCGTGTGCGCTTGTGCGCACCGCGGCGCATTCTGATGATGTAGCGTTGTCATCAATCACTTTGATATATTAATGACTTGGATGTGAATGTAGGGGGCATGATTAGTATGTTTGCTGATGACACCAAAATTGGTGGTATAGTGGACAGTGAAGAAGATTTTCTAAGGTTACAATAGGATATAGATAAACTGGGAAAGTGGGCAAGGGATTGGAAAATGGAATTTAACGCAGACAAGTGCGAAGTGATGCATTTTGGAAAGTTAAACCAGGGCAGGACATATACAGTGAATGGCAGGGCCCTGGGGAGTGTTGTTGAGCAGAGAGACCTTGGGGTGCAAGTACATAGTTCCCTGAAAGTGGCAACACAGGTAGACAGGGTGGTGAAGAAGGCATATGGCATGCTTGCCTTCATCGGCCGAGGCATTGAGTACAAGAGTTGGGACGTCATGTTACAGTTGTACATAATGCTGGTTAGGCCGCATTTGGAGTACTGTTTGCAGTTCTGGTCGCCGCACTACATGAAAGATGTGATTAAGCTAGAGAGGGTGCAGAAAAGATTCACAAGGATGTTGCCTGGTTTGGAGGGCTTGAGTTATAAAGAGAGATTGGATAGGCTGGGTCTGTTTTCCCTGGAGCGAAGGAGGCTGAGAGGGGACATGATAGAGGTATATAAAATTATGAGAGGCACAGATAGGGTAGATAACCAGAGTCTGTTTCCCATGGTAGGGGTGACTATAACTAGAGGGCATAGATTTAAGGTGAGAGGGAGGAGGTTTAAAGGGGATCAAATGGGGTAAATTTTCACACAAACAATAGTGGGTATCTGGAATGAGCTGCCTGAGGAGGTGGTGGAGGCAGGAACAGTAGCAACATTTAAGAGGCATCTGGACAGGTACTTGAATGAGCAAGGCATAGAGGGATATGGAATTAATGCAGGCAGGTGGGATTAGTATAGATAGGCATTATGGTCGGCATGGACGCAGTGGGCCAAAGGGCCTGTTTCTATGCTGTACGACTCTGTGACTCTATATTACCTCCTAGATGCCCATCTCTCTCTTGTAACTCCATGTTGATAGTAGGAAATTTAATGGAATCCTTACTCAAAGATGGAATAGAAAATCATCTAGAAACTGACAATATAATAGAGTGGTCAGCACAGATTCCAAAAAGGAAGGTTGTGTTTGACCAACATTATTGAATTCTTTGAAGAAGTAACAGAAAGGGTAGATAAGAGGAAGACAGTAGATGAATGAATAAGGTAGCAGAATGGATAGCAAGCTGGCTCCAAAACAATAAAACAAAGAGTAGGGGGTTAAGGGTAGTTACTCAGAATGGCAAAAGGTGGGAAGTGACATTCCAGAAGGAACGGTGCTGGGATGAATGCTGTTCACTATTTACATAAATGATTTGGACTCAAGAATCAGAAACATAGTTTCAAAATTTGCAAAATTTGTGGGGTGTAGTTAATGCAGATCAGGACTGTGACAAAATATGGGAAGACATTAATGAACTTGCAGAATGGGTGTTTCATTGGCAAATAGAATCATAGAATGGTTACAGAACAGAAGGAGGCCATTCCGCCCATCCTGTCTGTGCCGGCTCTCTGCAAATGCACTTCAGTATGTGAGGTAGTACATTTTGATAGGAAGAATAAGAAGGTCACATACTCCTTGGAAAATAAGTGTCTAAATGTGGTTGAGGAACAGAGGGATCTGGGGTTACAGGTAAACAAATCACTAAAGGTAGCGATGCGGGTTAACAAGACCATAAAAACAGCACTGGGGTTCACTTCTAGAGGGAACGAATTGAAAAGCAAAGAAGTTCTGTTAAAGCTGTATAGGACCTTGGTTAGACCTCACTTGGATACTGTGAACAGTTTTGGTCTCATTATTAAAACGAACAGACAGGCACTCTCGAAGGTGCAAAAAAGATTTACTAGAATGATACCAGAACTGAGAGGTTATATCCAATGGCCTATTTTTGTTGTTGTAAGCAGCTGATTCTCTTAAGTGCATGGTACCTTTTAATTTTTTTGCGTGGCCGCGCATGCATGGTATCTTAAAGCAGACAGTTTGTGAGCGGCCTGCATGACAGCATTTGAGCTGCTGTGCAGCCGCGAAGCTTAGAGGAAGCATTAGTTATGTGTGTCAGGACTGATTGAATGGGCTGGGTCTCTTTTCTCTAGAAATGAGAAGACTGAGCAGTGATCTGATAGATGTATTATAAGGGTATCAAAGGGTTAATCTTGAGAGAATGTAAAGATTACCGCCCACCATGTTGAGGTAAGAAATCAAGTGGGAGAGACTCAGGAACTGTTACAGCTTACCTTTTGAAGGAGTCACACAGGCAAGTGTGAAGTGTATATAGTTACTATACAATAAATATTCATTTAAATACTACAGTTTACAAACCTCTCTGGCTAGACTTCATACAATGGCAGCATACAGAACCAAACATATAACGATAGAGGCCGTTAAGATTAGAGAAGTGTTTATAGGATAAATATTGGGAAAATCAGTGCAAAATTTGGGTTGTTAGCACCCATTGTTTGGGTACTACAGGTGCCATTTGAGGTCTATAATGGCATCCGAGGCACACGGGCGCACTTCTGAGGTGAGTTACGTTGGACACCATGTTGCTGAGGGTGTGTGAGCATGCAGTGAACACCCACAGGAAGTATGCAGAATAGGCAGGTCATGACTTCATTCAATGTGCAACGCTGATTTGACACCAGAGCTGCCACTTTGGCGCTCCAGCTAACGCTGTCTCTCAATCACACACGGCTGAACACATATTCTGCAGCAGGAAAGGGGACCCACCAGTGCTATTTAAAGAGCTGATCAATGAATTACAGGTTAATTGCTGGTTGATTTCTTCTGGCTATTGCTACGATTCTAAAAATGCTTTGTGTTTTCTATAGTTGTTTCAAATTGCTAACGTCTACGGGGAGTGAAATGGCGGGTGCTCATGGATTTTTGCTGACCTCATGGCTTCTACACACATCAGTTGCTCCCAGTCATGAGTACACTAGTAGGCATTCTTCTTGGAATACAGCATGACTGGGAGAATGAGCAGAGGGCACACAGAGTAAGACAAGTTACTGAAAGAGGGAGGAGGAGAAGAGGGAGTAGAGCTCTCAGCAGGAGGCCAGATCCACCTAGAGTGTTCAGGGAGCAACTCTCCAACCTCAACCTCAGCAAGGAACAGCTTGTGTGACATTTGCATTTCCATAAGGACATCCTCACTGAAATCTACCACCTGGTGCAAACTCAGAGCATTGCCAGTGGCTGTCAAGGTGACCGGCAATGAATGTTGATGCGTCAGGCTTGTTCCAGGCTGGAGCTGGAGATATTTGTAACATCTCACAGTCCATTGTTATGTAAGAGAGATCATTGGCACTCTGTATTCACTGAGAACTAAATACATTTTATCCTCTTTTGCCAGACAGAAGCAGGCAGATTGAGCACAAGGCTCTGCTAGGATTGCAGACTACCTGATGGTGGAGTGCCATTGACTGCATGCACATCATTTTGCCACCACCTCATGTCAATTCTTCCCTGTACCTGAACTGAAGTTGCTCAAACTTACCATAGATATGGTTATCCAGGATTGCAACACTCTCCACAAACTCTCCCATGTTGCAATTACAGCACACTATCTGCCCTGCCATGTCTGTCTGTTGTCATGCGCAGTAAAGGCATATCATATCCCTATTTTTAAGATATAAACTATATTCAGTGTCGACTCTTTGAAATTTACTTCTTTTTGAAGAAAGTGGACAATGTGCTGCAAGATGCTCACTTGAAGGTCTGATGACCTGGCCTGTGTATTCAAACTGTCTCACTGTCTGAAAAGGACAAAAGGATACATTCCAGACTAAAAGGTGTCGACTACACCCATACCGGAACTATAAAGGGACATTCCTGAATTGAATGGCTTTCTTCGAAGACAAAGAAGGTGTGAAATGGACACATCATAACAGAACAGTATACATTTAAACATTAATAGATAGCCATGGATTCCACATTCTAGTCCTTTGTGTGGTCATACCAGGGGAGAAGGCCATTTGTCATCTAACAGAAACTCTAATTTGATAGATTTTAACCTTTAAAAGGTAACCCTTTGGAGAGAGAGGTAGGAATCACAGAAAAGCAGTCCAGCTAGGGGCTGTGGAAAGATCCAGCCTAAACAAGAAGAAGCCTTGCTGCTAATTCTACACTTCAACTTGGTGCAGCAGAAGTCTACAATACCTGAACAAGTTCAAGACTGCAAACACCCAGACCTGCATCTTTAAAATAGACTGTCATACTTAGAAGATTCAACAGGTTTACTGTAAACCACGAACACCTACTACACCTTGAAATCTTACCCTTTACCTTCTATCTATCGTCTCTTGAAAGTGCATGTGAGAGTAAATATGTGCATGAGTGGTGTTGTGAACATTTTGGGCAATGAATATTGTTCAATAAATAGTTAATCTTCTGTTTTAAACCTACAAGAAAACCTGTCACTGTCTGTTTATTTAGCAAGTAAAAGACTGGGGCTAACTCATCATTTCAAACAAAACACAATTGTGGTCAGTTGGGAGGTGAACAGTGGGAACCACCCACACCGCTTCCCACCTGTCCATAACACACTCCTTATCTATTTGTTTGTTACTAATTTAGTAAATTAGTAACACGTTACAGTCTCTTGGCTTAGAGACAAAAACAAAACACTCACCAGCTACTGGAGGTAAAATGAAAATAATAAAAAGCACCACCTTCAGCCTCATATGCACCGACTTCACAATTGCACCAATTTCCTGACTTTAATTCTCTGCTTATGAAGCTAATTCACGCTATGTGGTAGTGTGGAAGTGAGCAGAAAGGCATGGCCCTATGCTTAATGGGAAACATAGCCAAGTTAGGAATAGTAGCTTTGCTAAGCTTTGATTTTAAGTGGCAGAAACCACAATGAAATAGTTAAAAGTAAAGGCAGAGAGTGTGAGATTGTAAAGACTACCCGACACTGGTAATTGCAAGGACAGTGGTTCTTTTATGGCCTGATTGTGTGACTCCCTGTGGTTTGAAACAAATGGACTCCTGTGAAACATGCTGTCCATCCCTGTGTGAGTGATGATAAGGAATATAGGGCCCCTCGTATATGATACGACTACTGCTTGGTGTTACTGCAGGCTGCAACTTGATAAAGATAACAGGATCACAGGACTCATGACAATTGTGGGAAGCGAAACCAGAATGTTGTTTCTCATACCTCTGCTTTTGCTAATTATCTTGCTTGTCTGTTTTCTTTTATCTTGCTGATGCAAAACAATATTATGTTAGTAACAAGTATGTATTTAGAATAGAGGGTATTGTTAACCTCAGTAACAAATGTACTCCACGTTATCACCTGGTTGAAATTTAAATTGTACTGCACTGATTGGTTAAACAAGGGGGTGTAGCATGAATCTTAATGTATAAACAGTAGTATCTGTATCACGGACAACACTTACTCTGGTGGACCAGACAGACTCTGGGTGGAGTCAGTGTCATTGTATTGGAGTAAGTCAGCCGGCTAAATGCGCAAATAAAGTAATTGATTTTACCTACACATCCGACTCGGTATATTTACTGAACCAGACTGAAGGAAAAAAGAACTCAGATTTACAGTAGCAAACACAGGACTACTTACATAAAGAAAGAGAGACTTGCATTTATATAGCGCCTTGCATGACGACTGGACGTCTCAAAGTGCTTTACAGCCAATGAAGTACTTTTGAAGCGTACTCACAGTTAAAAGGTAGGAAATGCGACAGCCAGTTTGTACACACAAGCTCCCACAAACAGCAACGTGATAATGACCAAATAATCTGATTTTGTGATGTTGATTGAAAGATAAATATTGGCCAGGTAACTGCCCCGCTCTTCATTGAAATAGTGTCATGAGATCTTTTCGTCTACCTGAGAGGGCAGACGGAGCCTCAAGTTTTACATCTCATCCAAAAGACAGCACCTCCAACAGTGCAGCACTCCCTCTCCCTGCACTGGAGGTTTAACCTTGAATTTTGTGTTCAATCCCCAGAGTGGGACTTGAACCCAGAACCTTTTGACTTGAAGGAGAGAGTACTACCAAATGAGCCATGCCTGAAGAGAGCTTATAACTCACACCCAAGTTACAACTCTTAGATCCGCTTGCTGTTACAGTAATTAACATTTACTCAGGCAACCACTTTCAGTCAATTGACAGTTAACTGTACTGCCGCTGACAGGCAGTTTCTGTAAACTAATTTTCTTAACAAGCTTGCAGTTCCTTCTACACTTTTAAAGTTCTAAGTCAAATTCTAAATGTTAAACTAAATTACAGCTTGAGAAATACCAGAGATCCCACTTGCACCAATTTCCTGACTTTAGCCCTCAGTTTACAAAGTATTCTGTTCACCGATCATTCTGTGCTTCACATTCCCCATCTTTCCACCCCACCTCCCTTCCCCTCCCCTCCCCCCCCCCTCCCCTCCCTCTAAATCACTCACATTTACTGACCAAGGAGGGACCTACTGTACGTTTATGCTAATGCGAGTCTTTTGCCAGCCACTTTGACATGTAAGAGAGGAGTCTCTGATTTCTATGCCCTAGCTATGGAAGAGCCTGGCCTGGCCTGCACTGGAACCCTTCCCAATCAGCACAGTTAAGATCGGAAGTATTAGGAATCTGTGTGCTATCCTGAGGCACAGAGAAACAGATGGTATTTGAAAATTGTGATGGCTTTTGCTGTTTATAATGGAGGAGGAAAATGTATAGTTTGTATTTTTTTTTTAATTGCTAGTACCTACTGGTGATGCATCAAGCAAGAATATAAAATAAATGTTTTGATAGGCCCATTGCACAGAGCACACGAAAATATATAAAATCCATCATTAATTGACCAGTGATAGTAAATTCCTAATAGGTTCAACTTCATTTCATTAAATAAAAGGTAATATTAACATGATTTTGATCTTCTCAAGAGCGAAACTCCATTAAAAAATAATGGATTGGGACATTTAAAAATTGTTTTCTTTAAATTGAGATTTAATCTTATCAGAAATGATCTCAACTGGGTTCCACTGAAGCACCGTTCAATCATTATCTGATGCATTGCAGTCATTTCAATGGCCAAGATGTGCTAAGAGAAATCAGTTTAATCTAGCCTGTAGAATATGATGAATTGTATAAAAGATGTCATATTGCTGCATAATTCCCTTATGTAATGATAATATACAATATGTGTAATCTATAATCAAGAGTGTTTCCTTCCTTACAGTAATAATCATAGATAACATTTGTCATGACAATCAGGATGGATAAATGAAAAGAAGGTGGGAAGTCAAAAGTATTTCCACCGAAGAGTAAGGAAGTTAAATAATGTACAAATTGAAGGATGCATGAACTAGAGCATTTCACGGCGTCAGGATGTCCCAAAGCACCTTATAGCCAATGTATTAATTCTGAAGTGTAGGCCCTGATACGTATGGAGAGGGACTGGAGAGTGAGGAGTTCTGGAAGGGAAAACTGAAAGAACAGATATTAACTGCAGGCGCCCCCATTCTACTCTTCATAAACTTGATGTCATCCAAAACTCCACTGCCTGGTTCTTAACTTGCATCAAGTCCTATTCCCCTATCACCCCTGTGCTTGCTGACCTACATTGGCTCCCAGTCAAGCAATGTTTTGATTGTAAAATTTTTGATCCTTGTTTTCAACTCCCTGTGTTGCCTCACTCCTCCCTATCTCTGTAATTATCTCCAGCCCAACAACCCTCCGAGATATCTGCGCTGTCCTAATTCTGGCCTCTTGTGCATCCCTTATTTTAATCACTCCACCATTGGTAGCAGTGCCTTCAGTTGCCTAGGCCCCAAGCATTGGAATCCACCTCACTTTCCTCCTTTAAAGACACTCCTTAAAAGCTACCTCTTTGCTAGGCTTTTGATCATCTGACCTAACATCTCCTTTTGTGGCTCGGTGTCAAACTTTGTTTCATAATGCTGCTGTGAAGCACCTTGGGATGTTTTATTACATTAAAGGTGCTATATAAATATAGGTTTTTGGTGTTGTCTTTTAAATCTTTTCTGATTGTCTGACCGGCTGACTGTCAGGCAGGCAAGCCTGCAACATCGGGAGCAGAGAGCTGGTGTGGAGGGGAGTAGGGGAGGCTCTTGGTGGGAGGGGAGCACAGGCCTGGTTTGGAGGAGACCTAATGGTTAAGGGGGATGCAGATCATGGTCAGCGTGGGTCAGTTAATTTGGGAAGGCACCGATTGTGTTTGGGGGGGTGTTTGGTGGTCACAGGGCACAGACAGTAGTTGTGAGGAGCGCAGATCGTTGTCAGCGGGTGTCTTGTAGTCAGGAGCCTCACATCGTTGTTAGGGAGACAGATTGTGGTTATGGGGCGCTGCCCATGTATGGCTGCGTCACGTGGTCATGAGTATTGTGGTCGGTGGGGCAGGAGATTACGGTCAGTGTGGGGTCTCGGGCTCAGGACGCACATGGTAGTCGGGGTGGGGCATCTCATGGGCGCAATTTTTTAAAAATTCTTTCACAGGATGTGGGCATCACTGGCAAGCCAGCATTTCTTGCCCATCCCTAATTGCCATTGAACTGAGTGCTTTGCTAAGCCATTTCAAAGGGCAGTTACCTGTGGATCTGGAGTCACATGTAGGCCAGACCAGGTAAGGACAGCAGATTTCCTTCCGTAAAGGACATTAGTGAACCAGATGGTTTTTTACAACAATAGCACTATTACTGTGACTAGCTTTCATTCCCAATGTTTTTATTAATTAATTGTATTAATTAATTTAATTTGAATTCCACCAGCTACCATGGTGGGATTTGAACCTGTGTCCCCAAGGCATTAGCCTGGGCCTGTGGATTGCTACGCCATCGTCTCCCCCCCCCAGATTGAGGTCGTGGGGGGTTTCGTGGTCGGGGCTTTTGCGGTCAAGGAAAAATCGCAGGGAGGGCACATGGCATGGAGGTGGGGAGAGATTGGGGAAATGGGGTTAACCAATTGCAGGGAGGGAAGCAGGTGAAATGGAAGCATTCAACCGTATTACTTATTGATCCGCCTCCTGAGAGCTGATTGGTTGCCTGCCCCACCTCTGTTAAATCTAGAAGTGGGCAGATTTATAATTTTTGATTTCTCACTCAACCCTAACCCACCCATTCTTGGGGCTTGAAACTACTCCGTAGACACTGTTGTAAAATAGGAAACACAACAGAACAGTTCCACAAACAACAATTTGATGTTGCACAGATAACCTGTTTCAGTGATGTTGTTTGAGGGCTAAGTATTGGCCAGGACACCAGGGAGAATGCTGCTCATTTTCTTTAAAATAGTGACATGGGATCTGTTACAGACACCTGAGAGAGCAGACAGGGCCTTGATTTAACATCTCACCTGAAAGGCAACACAGCACTCGTTCAGCACTGCACTAGTGAGCTAGCTTTTGTACTTAAGTTTCTGGAGTGGGGCATGAATCTACAACCTTTTAGTGTGGAGGTGAGAGTACAACCACTGAGCCACAGCTGACTCCATACTGGAAATGCTAAGAGTGAACCGTGAACCATAGGGCTCCATCTAGCATAGGGGTATTCAACCTTTTCACGTGAGGGGCCACATTACGATTTTTGTCCTACATAGGTGGCCGGTGAACACATTTCAGGAAGATAAAGGCATCAGAAATTTATTTTACTATTAATCTAAATAACAAAAAAATGTGCATTTTTGTGAAGAAGCCTTAAATGAAAAGACTAATTTATTAACTTATGTTCTCGTCACTATGTTGAGCACTGATTTAGTGAGATACCTGGCATTGTTTTTGCTTGCACAAGTAGTCAGTGTCTGCCCACATACTTGATGCAGCGATGTGGAGTATTCCAGACAGATGTCCATCTGTCAGGAGTGATCTTGATCACTCTCTCTCACTCTGTGTGTATGTATGCGTCTATCTCTCTCTCCCTCTCTCTGTGTCTATCTCTCTCTCTATCTCTGTGTCTGTCTCTCCATCTGGCCTCCCTCTGTGTGTGTGTGTGTCTCTCTCCCCCACCTCTCTCTTCCCCTCTCTGTCTGCCTCTCTCCCTTTCTCCCCTCTCTCTCTCTCTCTCTTTGGCTCTCTCCCTCTTTCTGCGTCTCTCTCTCTCTCGCTCTGTGTGTGTGTCTCTCTCTCTCTCTTTCTGCGTCTCTCTCTCTCTCCCTGTGTGTGTGTGTCTCTCTCTTTCTCTGTCTCTCTCTGTGTCTGTGTGTCTCTCTTCCGGCCCCCCTCACTGTGTGTGTGTCTCTCTGTCTCTTCCCCCACCTCTCTCTGTGCCTGTGTATGTCTCTCTCTCTCTTCCCCCACCTCTTTCTGCGCCTGTGTGTGTGTGTCTCTCTCTCCCTCACCATTGTGTGTCTGTCTGTCTCCCCCCCCCCCCCCCGTTTCTCTCTGTGTCTCTTTCTGTGTCTCTCTTTCCCCGCCTCTCTCTGGGTCTGTCTCTCACTCCCCCTGCCTCTCTCTGTGTCTGTCTCTCTCTCCCTCCCACCACTGTGTTTCTCTGTCTCCCTCCTCTCTCTGTTTCTCTCTGTCTCTCTGCCTCTGTATCTGTGTGTGTCTGACTCTTCCCCCGCCCTTCTGTGTCTGTCTCTCTCTCTGTCTCTTTCACCCCCTCTCTCTGTCTGTCTCCCTCTCTATGTCGCTCTGTCTCCCTCTCTCTGTATCTGTGTCTCTCTCTCCTCCTCTTTTTCTGTGTGCCTCTCTCTCTCCCTGCCTCTTTCTGTCTCTCCCTCTCTCTGGTATCTGTCTCTGTCCCTCTCTAGGTGTCTGTCTATTTCCTTTTTGTGTCCCCCCTTCCTATGTGCCCCCCACCATGTCCCCCCACCGTATTCCCTCCTATGTCCCTCCCTCTGTGCTCCTTTCTCTGTGTGACCCCTCTCTGTCTTCCCCCTCTGTATCTCCTCTCTGTGTTGATCGCCCTCCCAACCCGCACTCCTCTATCTTCTCCCTGGGTCGGTGCTGGTTTAGAGGGACGCCTGACTCTGTGTGTATACTCCCTCAGCAGCGCTCCACCCGACACCTATGGCTGTGTTCTGACCCGCTTCTTGCTCTCCCCTTGGCCTCTCTCTCCTTCCCCAGCAGCCATTCCCAGTGACTTGCTCACTCCCTGAACCACCCGAAAATAGCAGGAGTGACCTATCCCAGCGCACCTGTGCCACAAACTGCCAATCAGCACTCAACCTGCCCGGGCAGCCCACTGTCAGTCACAGACAGTGACCAATCACAGACAGGTGTCTGCCATCTGTCAGACGCAGGTTCCGCCTACCCCTTCAGCCTGATGTACACATTAATTGGAGAGCCATCAATCAAAGCCAAGCCATGAGCAGCACGCTGTCAGTCACACAGGATTGGCGGGCTGGATTGAAACCTTTGGCGGGCCAAATTCTGGCCCACGGGCAGTATGTTGGGCAACCATGATCTTGCGGAACAATTGTAGAAATGGCAAAGCTCGCTCTCAACACCACTAGACTGGCTTGAATGACTGGATAATCATAATGTACAAATCAGCGAATGACTGATTGCAATGCAAGTACTCTGCTATCAGACTGGGATTGAAAAGTCACTCGGTGATATTTCTTAATGCATGTAAGAGGATTTTGTGTGTGAGTTTTCAGCTACTATGCTGCACTTTTTGAAATCCAAGCATGAGTAAACTTGAGAGTTGAGGATGAATGCAATCCTGCTCTGAGTTGTGCAGCAACTTCTGCTCCCAGTAGCACTGCTCTCTACTATTTTCCCCAAATGCCTGTCCTGGCAGGTGGCGCCAACATGCAGCACAAACTACTGTGGTTTCAGTAGAGTGACCAAGTAGCACAAGTATTAGATCTCTATTGACATCAATATTAGAGTACATCTCCCACCAGATACACTGTTACCAGAAAGCTTAGACAGCGATTTTGAAATGTAACCATTTACTCCAGGATATTTTACTGCAGTGACTTCATTCTAGATCATTCATCTGTAACGTACATTCCTGTCTGTGGTGTCCTGTCACCCAATCCAATGAGCTAAATCTGGCTCACTTCCCAATTTTATCTGGTCCATTGAGCTCTTCCTAAAACTCTCCTACCCTCTCCCCGGCCCCAGCTCTGTGTTTATTTTAAATCAACTGGAGGTTTTTTTTAAGAGCAATGATCAATTAACTTTGATCTGCCACTCCCAGCAGCTTTACTCTCTCTTCCTTCAGGCAGTATCTGCCTTACGAATCACAATACTCTAGGTCTCAAATGAAGAGGAGAACAGTGCTCCTGGGAGCAAGAGGCACATTCCAATCCCATGCATTCCTGCTGAGGGAGCTGGTCGAGTTGTCTGTATTAATTGCTAAAATGCGACCACAGATTAGTCGTTTCTGTCAGGAGGTTTTCAGAGGTGAGTGCTTTTCATTAATAGTGCTCCACTCATGTCACTTAATTGTGCCATTATACTCTGGGACTAGGACCGGAGGCAAGTAAGGAGGATAACTCACCTTGGCGAACTGACTGTTTTTGCCCTTTTGGTCAGCCCAGGCTTGCAAAGGGTGCGCCAGAGCATGGCAGAGTGCCAGTCCCTCCCCTAATACACTGCACTCCTCACAGAAGTCCAACAACCAGGACCCTCTAATTCTAAACTAAAAACAGAAAGTGCTGGAAATACTCAGCAGGTCTGGCAGCACCTGTGGAGAGAGAAGCACAGTTAACATTTGAGGTCTGTGACCTTTTATTAGCACTCCATCTTCAGAACCAAACCTCACTTGTCTGCCTGAGTTACAAGCTATCCAATACCATTCCCGCTAACTGTCACAGCAGCAATAAAAGGAGTTGTAGACGCGTGGCTTAAAGTGACATCATTTATACAGTGAAAATAAAGGAAAACAGTAGACATTGACACCCCAGTGACCCTAAGTGCATAACCTCAGGTCTGCTCCCAATGACTTCGCTTAGCATACCCCCTCCAGTGTTAATCAGGCTTGCCTTCCTGAGCACACATTGCATAGCAGCATTCTGAATACACATCATGCAGCACAATCCCATTAGCTTTCTTAGCCCATACTGTCCTACAAATTTCAATCAAGTTCGATGAGGATAGAAATTTGGAAAGAAATAAACTTCATTGAAAACTCCAGTAAGTTTATCAGTATAATTTACTTCATTAACAGCCACTCTGTAATTACATGTAGACACAGACCTGTCATTCATGCTTTTATTGTGCTTGCTAATTGTTTGTTAAGCAGTAGTTGGAGCAGAGCCTGCAATTTACCCAGGTTTACTTGCTTCCCATATTGTGTTAATTTGTCTCATTTCAAGCTGGTATTAAAGCACCACAGGAACCAGCAGAGCTGCAATACTGAGCAAAGCAGGAGATCTAAATTATTGAAGATATAACCAATAAAGCTTATTAGCATCAGATACTTTAGAATGGCAACAACGGGAGATGACAACCCATGATGTGAAGTTACTACAATGCACTGTGGACATCAGTGATGTTGTCACGTACCTGTACCTGTTCAACAACCGTGTATAAGGAGACTGTGCTGCAGTATTGACGGGACTGCGGAGCTGTGCCAGCTTTTGGTGCTGACGCAGTCTTGGGCAATATCTAGACAATATTTTGGCCTGAATTCTCATCATGGAGGCAGGAAACAGGAGCTGGGTTTGTTTTTGGGTCAGAAACCCACCTCCGGTGGGAAACTAATTAAAAATCAGATTTTCACAGAGGTGAGCCCCTAATCAATATGGAGCCAATTAGAGACAGTAGGGGTGCGATCAGAGGTGGGTCAGATTAACTGTGAGACTGATTTAGACTTCCGATAGCAGCCACTGTGGCTGCTGGTTGTCCTGAGGGATAGATCTGTGGCTTGTGCCAAAGCCTTCCACTGCATCAGAGGGAAACGAGATGTCACAGGGGAGCCAGAGACCTGGCACCTGGGGCAGGGCTGCCCCTCGCTTCGTCGATGCCGACCTGCAACTAATGCTGGAGGCCATGAGGGGGAGGAGGGAGGTCCTCCTCCCGGAGGGTGGCAAGAGGATGCCACCACATTGTGGGGAGCACTAAGTGGGTCAATGGGGTGTCTTCTTACTGTCTCTGTCTACTGTTTTCCTCTATTTCTACTGTATAAATGATAACCATACATCTGGGATGCCTTTATTGCTGTCATGTCAGGAAAAGTGGTATGAGGTGGCAAAAGAGATAATGGGATCCTCGACAGTGAGGGCAAAGCCTCTGGGCTGAGGTTCATTTCTCATTAGCAGTAAGTGATTAGATGTTCCAGGCTGCGTCTTCCATGCATGTGTTAGTGCAGGTCTCTTAGATTCCCTTCCATGCTGGGTTAGAGCGACTCAGTTGGAAATGTTTCTGAATCAGGAGATCCCTGGCATTCATGGTATCCTCACAAGACCTTCACAGCCTGAGCCCTGCCCAGTGACTTCGTCATGAAGCCGGGGCACCTTGCTGTTGTCATCTCGCTCCGCCTCCTGTTCCTCCTTCTCTCTTACCTCCTGCTGCTCCCCCGATGAGCTGTCTCTTTCCAGGGCCTCACTATGCTCAAGGTCCATACCTGTCTGGAGGGCCATGTTATGGAGAATGCAACAGACCACCACAATGACCGACCCTTGCAAGAGTATATTGGAGGGTGCCACTCGACCGGTCCAGGCACTGGAAGTGCATATTGAGGAGCCCGATAGCCTGTTCCAGGGTTATCCTACTGACAAGGTGGCATTGGTTGTATCACCTCTGTGCCTTTGGGGCATGTTTGCAAGGGATATCCCTTGTCCCCTAGGATCTATCCACACACTTTGGTGGTTGGAATGAAGATCTAAGGCAGCCTGGAATGGCAGCGGATGAAGGAGTCATGGCAGCTGCCGAGGCAGCTCTTGTTGTGGTCACAAACCTGTTCGACATTGAGGGAGTGGAAGCCCTTCCTGTTGATGGATCTCACTGGCCGGTCACTGGGTGCCTTGATGGCCACATGGGTGCAATTGATGGTGCCCTGCACCTTGGGGAATCTAGTAATGGTGGCGAAACCCAATGCCCTCTGTCGCAGTGAGGCCGCGTCTGTCATGAAATGAATGTACTGTCCAGCTCTGGCAAAGGGGCATCAGTGGCCAGCAAGATGCAATGGTGTGCAGCCTTTTGCGAGATGCCAATAAGGTCTGCAGCTGATCCTAGGAAGGAGCCGGAAGCAAGGATGTTCAAGGTCATAGTGACTTTGACGGCTACTGGCAGGGCATGGTGACCAGTGCTGCGAGGTGCAAGGTCTTCCGCAAAAAAGGTACAGATGTCAGTGACCATCTGTCTGGAGAGTCGCAATCTCCTGCAGCACTGGTGCTAAGTCATCTCCAGGTAGCTCCATCTATGGTGGTAGATCCTGTGTTGAGAGTATGGCCTCTGTTGCCTTCCTGCCCCTCTTTCGTGTCCATTCCTGCTGCTCGGGGTTTTGCGTTTCCTGTGGACGCTGTTGCACCTCTTTGCCACTGGGCCCAAAATCTGACAGTCATGCTCCCATTGCCAGCAGCAGCCTTCCTCTTGGACAGGTGGCCACCCAATTGTCCTTGAAAGCCTTACCCCCTACTCTTCCACTCTGCAATGTAACGGGGCTGACGACCCCATTCAGTGCCTGAGCAGTGAGTGCCCACTCTCCCTGCCACCTGCAAATGCCGAGTCCCCCTCTGCCCCACTGAGCCAATTATGGGGCTGCGGTGATTCCCTGGGTCAACCAAGACTGGCTCCCCACTGTGTACCTGCCTTCCTTCAGCTGATCTGCACCAGACACCTCCTGAAACTTAAGTGCCCCCATCAAAATTCCAACCTGCCCCTCCAACCAGCTCTCAACGAGCTTTTAAACGACTTTCATTGGCATCAATAGGGGAGAGAGCGGGATATCTGTCCCACTCTCCACCTCCCCGCCACCCCCACCTCCCCCCTCCCCACCTCCCCCCTCCCCACCCCCGGTGAACATTGCCAGGAACGGCATCTTGAAACTGAAACCCTGGCCAACACCAGTATTTTCAAGCTCTTCCCTAACCTATGTTGGCAACCTTGGAAGGGCCCAAAAATTCAGCCCTTTCAGTGGAAGTGCAAGTTCCACCGCAATTAATTTCTACATGACTGGATGCTTCCATGCACCAACAGGTGATGTCACTGCGATTGGCCATTTTGCAGTTCACTGCTGCATCAATAAAGTTGTCCTCTTCCACCCTGTGGTATTGTTCCTTAAGTTCAGCATGAGCTTAACCAACAGACTGAATTTCACCAATCACTTAGCATTCCCTGTGTACAAGGCATCAATGATTACACTGGTTGCCATTCATGAACCTGACATTTACACTAAGGAGGTTAATGGGATTAGGCTGCATAATTAGGGCGGCACAGTGGCGCAGTGGTTAGCACCGCAGTCTCACAGCTTCAGGGACCCGGGTTCGATTCCGGGTACTGCCTGTGTGGAGTTTGCAAGTTCTCCCTGTGTCTGCGTGGGTTTTCTCCGGGTGCTCCGGTTTCCTCCCACAAGCCAAAAGACTTGCAGGTTGATAGGTAAATTGGCCATTATAAATTGTCACTAGTATAGGTAGGTGGTAGGGAAATATAGGGACAGGTGGGGATGTTTGGTAGGGATATGGGATTAGTGTAGGATTAGTATAAATGGGTGGTTGATGTTCGGCACAGACTCGGTGGGCCGAAGGGCCTGTTTCAGTGCTGTATCTCTAATCTAATGTGTGCTCGGAAATATAACTGGGAATGCTGCGAGGCAATGTGTGCTCAGGCTTAGAAATGGTCACTATTCCCTTTATGTTTAGATAATATGCTGTGACTGTGAGGTGCAGTGATGCACTTGAGAGAATTGAAAATCCCCTGACTGCTCAGGGGGAATAGAGACTGTGAGGTGGCTTCACCAGCAATGTGAATTACCACTTGAAGAATGGCTGATCATACCTTTGCAGAACCTGAAAACCTTACTTTGCTTTTGAAACTTGATATTGTGTGTCGTGGTATTTTGTTTCATTAGTGTGCATGTTTTGGTATGGTTGACTGTTGTCTTATTGGGAGTAATATTTTACCTGTTAATATAAAATAAACCAAGGGGAATGCCAGAGCATTTCAAGATGCTAAAAATTGCACCAAAGAATCTAAAAAAAAATCTTGTGAGGAATATGGCCCCAGACCCCTCACCCACAACCAGAAATAAACTTTATATCACCAGTGCTCATTTCACCCTTCAAAGTTTCTAAATTCACTACTGCAAAGATTGAAGTTATAGAATCCTAGAATAGTACAGCAAAATTGAAGTCAATGAAAATCAGGGGAAAGTCTCTTCACTGCCTGGAGTCATACCTATCACAAAGGAATATGGTTGCAGTTGTTGGAGATCAATCATCTCAGCCTCAGGGCATCGCTGCAGGAGTTCCTCAGGGTAGTGTCCAAGATTCAACCATCTGCAGCCGCTTTATCAATGACTTTCCCTCCATCATAAAGTCAGAAGTGGGAATGTTCGCTGATGATTGCACAGCGTTCAGGACTATTCACAACTCCTCAGATACTGAAGCAGCCCATACCTGAATGTAGCAAGACCTGGACAACATTCAGGCTTGGGCTGATAAGTGGCAAGTAACATTCGCACCACACAAGTGCCAGGCAATGACCATCTCCAACAACAGAGAATCTAACCATCTCCCCTTGACATTCAATGGCACTGCCATCACTGAATCCCCCACTATCAATATCATGGGGATAACCATTGACTAGAATCTTAACTGGATCAGCCATGGCTACAAAAGCAGGTCAGATTCTGGGAATTCTGCAGCAAATAACTCACATACTGACTCCCCAAAGCCTGTCCAACATCTACAAGGCACAAGTCAGGAGTGTGATGGAATACTCTCCACTTGCTCGGATAAGTGCAGCTCCAACAACACTCAAGAAGCTCAACACCATCCAGGACAAAGCAGCCTGCTTAATTAGCACCCCATCCACCACCTTAAACATTTTCTGCCTCCACCACTGGCACAGTGGCAGCAGCGTGTACCAGCGACAAGATCCACTGTAGCAACGCACCAAGGCTCCTTCGACAGCACCTTCCAAACCCGCGACCTGTACCACCTAGAAGGACAAAGGCAGCAGAAGCATGGGAACACCATCACCTGCAAGTTCCCCGCCAACTCACACACCATCCTGACTTGGAACTATATCATCGTTCCTTCACTGTCTTTGGGTCAAAATCCTGGAACTCCCTTCCTAACTGCACTGTGGGTGTACCTACACCCCAAGGACTGCAGTGGTTTAAGAAGGCAGCTCACCACCACCTTCTCAAGGGCAATTAGGGGTAGGTAATAAATGCTGGCCTAGCCAGCAACACCCACATCCCATGAACGAATATAAAAAAAGGCCAAATGGCCTCCTTCTGTGCTGGAACCATGGTATATGATTTTAAACACCTCCATCAAATCTCCTCTTAACATTCTCTGCTCTAAGGAGCACAACACCAGCTTCTCCAGTATATTCATGTATCTGTAAACCCTCATCCCTATAACCATTCTAGTAAATTTCTTCTGTACCATTTCCAAAGCCTTCACACCCTCCCTAAAGCGTGGTTCCCAGAATTGGAAGCAATACCCCAACTGGGGCTGAACTAGTGTTTTATATAGGTTTAGCATAATTTCCTGGCTTTTGTATTCTTTCATTGTTTATAAAGCCCAGGATCCCATATGCTTTATTAACTGCTTTATTAACCTGTCCTGTCACCTTCAAAGATTTGTGCATAAGCACTCCCATTTTCTCTCTTACTGCACCCCCTTTAAAATTGAACCATTCTTCCTACTAAAATGTATCAGCTGACACTTTTCTGTCTTGAATTTCACCTGCCATGTGTCCGCCCATTTCACCTGTCTGTCTGTACTCTCTTCCTCAGTGTTTACTACACTTCCAGGTTTTGTTTCATCTGCAAATTTCAAAATCATGTCCTGTACCTCTAAGTTTGAGTCATTTAATGTATATCAAAAAGAGAAGTGATCCTACCTTGGGGAGCTCCACTGCATGCCTCCCTCCAGTCTGAAAACAGCCATTCACCACTACTCTCCATTTTCTATCCCTTATCCCACAGCCATAGTCCCTTTTGTCACTAACAAACATAATACGTAGTATTTTATTAAATGCTTCACAACATCAACTGCACAGCCCTCATCCACCATCTCTGTTACCTCATCAAAACTCAATCAAATAAGTCAAACAAGATTTTCCCTTCACAAATTTGTGATGGCTTTCTTTTATTAGTTCATGCTTGTCCAAGTGGCTGTCATTTTTCTCCCAGATAATTGTTTCTAAAAGCTTCCCCACCACCGACTTCTGTGAACTTCTGATGTTTTCCCTGTTGAACAAGGGATGGAATGTTGGTTACAGTTGCTGTTTATGCTCATGTCCCATTACACTCCCATTAATAACTCTGTCTTTTCATATGTCATATATAAGACCTTTGCGTTTCACAAAAAGAAATGAATTATGGAATGTGATCCCAAAACGCTAAGGCAGATCCTGAAATTCAGTTTTAATAAAGAGGAGTTTAACTTATTCAGTTACCTTGAAGCAGTAGTCTTGGTTACAAGCCTTTATTCAAGGCTTTTTTTTTCAGTTGTATGTCATTTTTTTCCCTTGTTAGCTTTTTGGAAGCTGCTCATAGTCAGTTTTTGACATTTGTAGGTTGACATGCATGGTTCACAATGCTGTAAAGATGGGTTCTTGTACGCTTTGAATTCCGTGACTGCTTAACCCACCGTGAACTTTGGCAGTGTGTATGTTTGCACTGCTGTTTTATTAATCTCAATCTTAAATTAAGTGGATCAGCTTCACAGTTTTCACTGTTCCAGATTTCATTCTGTCAGTTGAAAGCGCTTTATTTCCAGTTAGCCAGAGTACATTCATGTGTTGAAGATCCATATAGGAGAACCAAGAAAACTGGCAGAAATTAGCCAACAGCTTCAAAAAGTTGATACAGTCCCACAAAGCTGGCAACTCAAGAAGAGCTCTGATATGTGAAAACAAGTAGTTACACAGGCTCTATGTCATAAGCAGCCAGTATATTCATTTGTATTGCTGTTGGCACCAGCTAGACCTCATCGTCGCAAGGCAAGCCTCTCTAAACAGCGTTCAAATCACACGCAGCTTCCACATTGCGAACTGCGAAACCAACCACTCCCTGGTGTGCAGCAAGGTTAGCCTCAAACCAAAGAAGCTGCATCACTCCAAGCAGAAGGGCCGCCCGCGCATCAACACGAGCAGAATTTCTCATCCACAGCTGTTACGTAAGTTTCGAAATTCACTCGAAAAAGCCCTTCAAAACACTCCCACCGGGGATGCAGAGACCAAGTGGGCCCACATTAGAGACACCATCTATGACTCAGCAATGACCCCCAATGGCAAACGTGTGAAGTGGAATGCAGACTGGTTTCAATCTCACATTAAAGAGCTGGAACCTGTCATAGCCGCTAAACGCATTGCACTGCTGAACTACAAGAAAGCCCCCAGCGAGTTAACATCTGTAGCACTTAAAGCAGCCAGAAGCACTGCACAAAGAACAGCCAGGCGCTGCGCAAATGGCTACTGGCAACACCTATGCAGTCATATTCAGCTGGCCTCTGACACCGGAAATATCAGAGGAATGTATGATGGCATTAAGAGGGCTTTTGGGCCAACCATCATGAAGATTGCCCCCCTCAAATCTAAATCAGGGGACACAATCACAGACCAACGCAAGCAAATGGACCGCTGGGTAGAGGACTACTTAGAACTGTACTCCAGGGAAAATGTTGTCACTGAGACCGCCCTCAATGCAGCCCAGTCTCTGCCAGTCATGGATGAGCTGGATGTACAGACAACAAAATCGGAACTCAGTGATGCCATTGATTCTCTCGCCAGCGGAAAAGCCCCTGGGAAGGACAGCATTACCCCTGAAATCATCAAGAGTGCCAAGCCTGCTATACTTTCAGCACTGTACGAACTGCTTTGCCTGTGCTGGGACGAGGGAGCAGTACCACAGGACATGCGCGATGCCAATATCATCACCCTCTATAAGAACAAGGGTGACCGCGGTGACTGCAACAACTACCGTGGAATCTCCCTGCTCAGCATAGTGGGGAAAGTCTTCGCTCGAGTCGCTTTAAACAGGCTCCAGAAGCTGGCTGAGCGTGTCTACCCTGAGGCACAGTGTGGCTTTCGAGCAGAGCGATCCACCATTGACATGCTGTTCTCCCTTCAACAGCTACAGGAGAAATGCCATGAACAACAGATGCCCCTCTACATTGCTTTCATTGATCTCACCAAAGCCTTTGACCTGGTCAGCAGACGTGGTCTCTTCAGACTACTAGAAAAGATTGGATGCCCACCAAAGCTACTAAGTATCATCACCTCATTCCATGACAATATGAAAGGCACAATTCAGCATAGCGGCGCCTCATCAGACCCCTTTCCTATCCTGAGTGGCGTGAAACAGGGCTGTGTTCTCGCACCTACACTGTTTGGGATCTTCTTATCCCTGCTGCTCTCACATGCGTTCAAGTCTTCAGAAGAAGGAATTTTCCTCCACACAAAATCAGGTGGCAGGTTGTTCAACCTTGCCCGTCTAAGAGCAAAGACCAAAGTACAGAAAGTCCTCATCAGGGAACTCCTTTTTGCTGACGATGCTGCATTAACATCTCACACTGAAGAGTGTCTGCAGAGACTCATCGACAGGTTTGCGGCTGCCTGCACTGAATTTGGCCTAACCATCAGCCTCAAGAAAACGTATATCATGGGACAGGACGTCACAAATGCCCCATCCATAAATATCGGCGACCACACTCTGGAAGTGGCTCAACTATCAGCAGTAACCTGTCTCTCGATGCAGAAATCAACAAGCGCATGGGAAGGGCTTCCACTGCTATGTCCAGACTGGCCAAGAGAGTGTGGGAAAATGGCGCACTGACACAGAACACAAAAGTCCAAGTGTATCAAGCCTGTGTCCTCAGTACCTTGCTCTATGGCAGCGAGGCCTGGACAACGTACGTCAGCCAAGAGCGACGTCACAATTCATTCCATCTTCGCTGCCTCCGGAGAATCCTTGGCATCAGGTGGCAGGACCATATCTCCAACACAGAGGTCCTCGAGGTGGCCAACATCCCCAGCACATACACCCTACTGAGCCAGCGGCGCCTGAGATGGCTTGGCCATGTGAGCCGCATGGAAGATGGCAGGATCCCCAAGGACACATTGTACAGCGAGCTCGTCACTGATATCAGACCCACCGGCCGTCCTTGTCTCCGCTTTAAAGACGTCTGCAAACGCGACATGAAGTCCTGTGACATTGATTACAAGTCGTGGGAGTCAGTTGCCAGCGATCGCCAGAGCTGGCGGGCAGCCATAAAGACGGGGCTAAAGTGTGTCGAGTCAAAGAGACTTAGCAGTTGGCAGGAAAAAAGTCAGAAGTGCAAGGAGAGAGCCAACTGTGTAACAGCCCTGTCAACCAATTTTATCTGCAGCACCTGTGGAAGAGTCTGCCACTCTAGAATTGGCCTTTATAGCCACTCCAGGCGCTGCTTCACAAACCACTGACCACCTCCAGGTGCTTACACATTGTCTCTCGAGACAAGGAGGCCAAAGAAGAAGAAGAAGGTTGCTGTATTGCTTCACTTGTGTGGAGGAATAAAAATATATGTTCATTAATGTCTGAAAGGCAAATCCAAAAGTTGAAGATACAGATTTAATTTTACCCCTAAAAATTATGTATCCTAGTTAACGTTAAGCACTTTTATAATTCATAATTAATAGATTTTCCTTTAACAAGGCAAATTGACATTTTTAAATTTTCAACCGACCAACCAGATTACCACTTTTTTGTTCCCCAAAGCACTGCTTTCAGTTTTTGCTCCTCTTTCCTTCATTTCCCTCCATTGTCAACCATTTACCTCCCACTTCATTCCCATTAATTTCCCCTCTCCCTCTCCCCTTTTCCCTCCTGTGCACTTTCCCTCCTCTTGCCTCACCTTTCATTCTGACCCCCTTGATCTCCACTTGCATCTCTCGCTGTTTGCCCTCTGATTTGATCCTTATCCCCTCCTTGACCTTCATAGAGTCATACAGATGCAGCACTTAAACAGGCCCTTCGGCCCACCGAGTCTGTGCTGACCATTGACCACCCATTTATACTAATCCTACATTAATCCCTTGGCAGTCTTTTCCCTCCCTGCTCCTCCCGAGTCCATTGGCTAATGCACTGGACTGGCCTCTCTCCTTTTTGTGTCTCCAGTATAGAGAAGCAGTAATGAGGGCCAGTAGGACTGGGAGTGCACAAAGAGGTAGAGCAGGGTCTGTCCAGTGCACTAGCCATCAGCCTCGAAAAGAACAAGGCAGAGGTGCTGAGTGGTGTGCAATTACACTTAATCATGTTCGCAGATGTTGGCATACTGACTGGACCCAGAATGCTGATTGACAGCGTGAAACACTAATGATTGGCATGTGGGAAAATCCAAAGGAAAGACTCGAGTGGCAAGTGATTGCAATTTGAACCTATTAATTCATTAATGAAATATCAACTTTATTATCTGCTCATTGTTAGAAAGTTATGAGAACTGCTGAAATATGTCAAGAATTTGCCACAGTCTTTTTACTAGCAGAAGTCTCTTAATACATTGTCGGCAGGAATACATCATCTGCGAACCTTAAGGCAGAGCTGTGTGCAAATGCAGCTATAATGAAACAAAATACAGATATTTGCTCTGGCCAGAAGTTTAATGGAACAGACTCTCCTGTTCTTACATCTGAATATATTGCATCACTTAGATGCAGCAGTTAGCGGAAAATCAAGCAGGTCAGATCATGTATTTGTAAGGAAGCCCAACATATTTTCTACCAAATGGATAGTGCTGGGTTCCTTTTGCAATTCACCCCACCTAATTTCCCAGTGTGCAGTGGGCTCAGTCATCCCATGCATTCAGGAAAATCTGCCTCAACGTGTTATAAGAAATCTGAGCTGTTGCTGAGAAGCCACAGTTTGTCTCCAGAATTACCTGTGCCCTCTATAATCTGTACGTATAGATTCCCCCTCTCACTTTCTCTAAAAATGCCTAGCTATTTTTCTCCCCATGCTGGCTGGTTGCAAGGATAAATAAAGCAATATAATTAAATATATGCTGTTTTCACATTGCTACATTTTACTTCCTGCAAATATTGGAGACTTATTGGAGGGTATTGTAACATTGAGTTCTTCCATAGCATAATAAAAGGACTATTACTTCTCAGCTGTGGGTGGAGACCTGCACCAGTTTTTTTTCTTGTTGACTGAATCTTTACACAACTCATGCACCCAATACTCCATGATTGGGGGAAATAAACACGTTCTCATTTAACCAAAGATATTTTGCCAAATTGGAGTCCTGAGACAGTGTAAAACAGAATAGTGGAGTATCAGAAGTTACATATGCTAAGCCCAGATCTGCAAACTCTGAAGTTGCAGTCAAATAAAGCAGGAGGCTTAACTGCTACCCTGCCAGGATAGCTTACTGCACTGATACACTGTAGATAGACAATACACTCAGCGCTCACTCTCCTTGTAATTAATAAATAGGTCAGCAGGGGTTCTAAACTTTCTTTGATGAATGATCATTCTGTTGCAATCGCATATTTAGACCCTAAGCTGTATGTCTGTTTCTGTAACTCCCTAGAGTGCTCAAAATATTTACAGTGAGATTTTTTCAAAAAATTGTCTTTATTTTAGAGATACAACACTGAAACAGGCCCTTCGGCCCATCGAGTCTGTGCCGACCAGCAACCACCCATTTATACTAATCCTACATTAATCCCATTACCCTCTCACATCCCCAGCTTCCCTCAATTCCCCTACCTATACCAGGGGCAATTTATAATGGCCAATTTACCTATCAACCTGCAAGTCTTTGGCTGTGGGAGGAAACTGGAGCACCCGGAGAAAACCCACGCAGTCATAGGGAGAACTTGCAAACTCCGCACAGGCAGTACCCAGAATCGAACCTGGGTTGCTGGAGCTGCGGTGCTAACCACTGCACCGCTGTGCCACTTCTTGTCTGTATTAAATTGAAGGACAGCACAAAAACAAAATCCAACTGGGCAAGTTGTTTTATTCTGTGGAGGGAGTAATCATCCTTACTTTTAATGGGATATTTGCCTACTGTGATTTATTACTACATTCCTATGTGGTATCACGGAGGCACTGAGTCTTCCATCCGTTCCTCTACACAATTATATATTATGTGGTATCTACATTGAGTTTGAAATCTTCAGGCCAAAATTCATGTCTTCATTGATTTTTAGTGGAAAATGGAACTGAGCTGTTAAGTTAATTAACTCAGATAATTGCTCCACGATTTCCTTTTGGTATCATTGCATGTAAATTTGGTTTGAGGTCAGCAGACTCACAGAGGTTAAATATTAC
The DNA here is from genome assembly GCF_036365525.1 of Heterodontus francisci. NCBI lineage: Eukaryota > Metazoa > Chordata > Chondrichthyes > Heterodontiformes > Heterodontidae > Heterodontus > Heterodontus francisci. Next base: position 99,206,696 of record NC_090383.1, on the reverse strand, counting down.
TTTTTATTCATGTCTGTTTTTCCACTAAAGTTACCAAAGACAAAACTTTCATCGACTCCCTACAGTTGAATGCATAAGCAGCAAAAAGTAGTCTCAACAATTAAGCCTTAATTCTTTCCACTTTCCCCCCCATTTTCAGGTCCATGGATTATTAGGACATGTGGTGCCAGTGGACCCAAAGGGCCAACGCAAACTCAATGCAACAATGCTTACAAGAACACAAGTACTTCTGTGGTGGTTGTAGCTAAAGGGTCTTGGAAAGGCATTCAGAAGTGGAGAGTACCGTCAACAGACACATACAAGTAAGTGTAGGCTTCCTTTCTTTTAAGCTTATTCTTGAGATATGGGAGTTGCTAGCGAGGTCAACATTTATTGCCCATCCATAGTTGCCCTCAAGAAATTGTCGATGAATCTTCTTCTTAAACTGCTGCAGTCCATATGGTGAAGATCCTCCCACAGTTGCTGTTTCCGACTGCTATTGCCTTAATCGATGCTTTGAAGGATTTTCTTGGGAGGCATTTCATTTTATTGCTTTCAAGGATTAATTTTCTTTAATGCATTACCTAGGTTATTTCCACCTTGCTCACATCCTCTCACTCCCTAACCAGTGGTCAGCATACATGCTAACCAACAAAAACAAACAAAATTGACCCAAAATCTAGCAACTCAAGAACAGCCCTGAATAAAAGCTTTATGTCACCTGATGGAGTTGGAGTCCCATAACATGAAGCATTCTATTTTAGGACTGTGTGATTTAGCAAATCTCAATTCCATTGGGACATATCGAGTGCCTCCTCTTATAGGGGCCATGTCAGTACAATTATAAGATGAATGGCCCATCCTGCCTGGCTTTATCAAAAGTTTCTTGAAAAAGTAGTTAAATTGAATCAAAATGATGAAATCAGGGAAAATCAAAGCAGAAATACCATGCTGTACCCACTGCCCAGGCAAGGCATCCAATGAATTGGTAGACACCACATACTAGTGCACAAAGGTCACTCAAGTATGAGCTGTTGGTCAAACATTTTAAGAAGCGAAGGAATCCTGCTTAGTGTTTAGGGTCAGCTGTTTGGAGGAGCTCCTTGTGAGTTTGTTTTTGTATTTGGAAATGGCTCCCATCTACAAGTGCATAACATGAAAGAACCTCTACAGGCAAAGGCTGGAAGGGCAACATTTTTGTGGAATGATCTTTAGATACACTGAAAGCTTTGGAAGCAGTAATCAATAAAACAGATTGAGTCCAAAGATGCACCTGGAGACATCAGGTTACATTAGATCAAGATATATTGATAGATCAATGATGACAGAATCATATAAATTTTAGCACAAAATAGGGCCATCTAGCCTATGCTGGTGCTAGCTCCACATCAGGAGGTGGAAAGTTCACTTCAGCCACATCCAGGTGTAAGTGCCAGGCTGCCTTCTTCCGGGACATCCAGCACTGACCCACTCAAAGTTCATGCTCTAACAGGGCGCAACCTTCACTACATTCCACTTGTGGGTGCCCATGCCACCAATTGTTCATGTGGAGCTCACACCTGCCTCAGGTTGCTGGAAAATACCCAAATTGCTACTTGCAAACTGCCACTACCCACCCTCTACATAGTGAAACAAAGTGCTCCTTTGTAAAGGGGCAACAAATTGACCAAAACTTGGAATCCACTTCGGGGGATAGTTGAGCTGCTCCCAGGCTGGGGACACAGGAACTCCCAGAATTTTAACTCCTAGTCCTGTCCTGGTCTTGCTTGGGGCAGGTGGAGATTCCATCCCTTAGAAGGCCCCCTGAATCCCCAGGGAATTTGTGTTCTGACCTCATGTGTAATCCTGTGGCAGATTCTTGCTGGGGTTAGGTTGGCAATGCGTCAAAAGGGCTATGGATTTTCAAACCCAGAACTATATGCTATTTCCCCGTACTCTTTGATATGTCAAACACTTTAAAATGCTTTAATAGATGTGATAGACTGCTAATTTCCTGTTAATTATATGATTGATTCAGCCAATTCTGGAGGACAGCATGCAGTTCTGGCCAGTCTACCTTAGAAATCATTAGAAACCTTTCTAAAGAGTGATGATGTCAGGCCTTAGGGAACTAATTCATGAGAAAAGCTTAATTAACTAATTTTATTTTCACAAAAGACTGAGGAGAGTGTTACGACCAGGTAAGCAATGTGTCTAGGGGTCTTTGGCTGTCTTTACTTGGTCTTATTGTAACAGGGTTTAATTTTAAACACATTGTGTTTTGAGCTCCCCTTTTTGTGAATCTGTGTTCACAGTTTCCAATTATAAGGCAAAGAATTGAGCACACACAGGCTTTCTTTGGTTTAAAGCAGAAAGAAGAAATTTATTAAAACCTTAAACTTAAACTTTAATATGGCTCACACCTACGGATATACGACGTGCTCATGCTAGCATGGACACACGATATAAACATGCAGATAGGAATAGAAAAGAGCAGAAGAAAAGATAAGTCGAACAGTTTGAGGCAATATCTTGTTCCTGTTTCTCGAGCTCGCTGTAGTCCTTGATTGAAGATATGATCTTGCGATTCATTGGGGCCCAGTAATCTTCTTCCAATTTTGTTCACGTAGCAAATGCTTCTCTCTTTGAGTTTAATGTGTTTTCCCAAGATTCAGTTCTGTGGGAAGGGATGAAGGCAGGCAGACAGACAGGCAGGAGAGGAGATGTTCTCAGTCCCAGGAGAACACAGTGTTCTGCCCTCAAAAATCTTTGTTGGGAGTTCAAATTCCAAAGAGCTCCCAAGTTGCCCAGCAGGTTAGTCATGTGACTAGCTCCTTATATAGAGCAGTCTCCTCAACCTCCTTGGTTGGAAGTTCAAATTCAAAAAGTCCAGCCAGCCAGTCATGTGTCCAAAACTGGGATGACCATTTCTGTGTATTGGAGAAGCAACTGCTAAATCTGTTTCAACGCTGTCTGTTACCATGGAAATGTCTTTCCGGTCAGGACTTGCAATTTTAAGTTTTAATGTTCATGTGGCAAAATAATGTGTGCCTCAGTCTTGGCAGGTAGGGTTTGCCCGACAGGAGACTAATGAAAAATGTAACCAAGGTAAATTTGATCAAGATTTTGAAGTAGAGGACTCAAATGCAAACATAACACAATATTTGAGTTTAAAAAAGTTCCCACAGGATAGTAGATATTTGAAACAGTCTCCCAGGAGAGGTAGTTCATTCAGGATCATCTTTATAAAGGAACTGGTTTGATATTTGTTGAGAAAGGGTATTGAGAGTTATAAAGCTATTAATAGGACTACTCTTTTTTCAGCAGAGACTAGGCAAAGAACTTAGTTTTCATTAAATTAGGGGAACAGCAAGTGGTACTGGGGGCTTGATCCATTGTCAAATAATCACACTTGCTCTTTGATGGAGCAGGCTTGATAAAGCAAAAGGGCTTTCCCTCTCTGGATTTTGTTTTGTCAAGCTGAGGTAAATTGTTACCATTCTTTATCATTGCAAACTATTGTAACCCAAGGAATAATTATTGGGCCAGATTTTGCTGGAGCGGGGTATCTTGCACCCTGCCCTGTTACAATTATTCATACATGTTTAAGTTTTATAACATTTTCCACACAATGTTGCTGGAAGTGTGAGCTGATAAGGACGCAGCAAGGGTAACAGGTCATCTGGGACCTTGGTGAATAACGGGACAGAGTATCTCCCTAACCAATGAGATTTAAAGATTGAGAATTTAAACAGAGGAAAAACTAAGAAGGAGGGTGAATTAGAGTGGGTGACTTCGATATAAAATCAGGTTCAGAAAGAGACATAAGGAGAGGGAAAGAAAGATTGGGTTAAGAGAGAAAGAAAAAGCAACAGAAAGGAAAAATAAGAAAAAAAATTAAAATTAAAATTTTTTTATTTTCAGCATCTCCTAAAACAATTTACAACCTGAAGAAATGAGACTCTACACATGTAATTGTTCACTTTCTGGGCATGAAAAGTTGTTTGACAGTCATTAATTATTATCACGGGATTAAAAGGATGCTTATTGTGGTAATTAGTAGAGTTAATGACCGGAATTTTACACTGCCGCCCCGAGATCTATGGCGGTCCACATGTGCGGGCTTTACTCCGCGGAGCCGGAGCTCATTTAAATGACCGGGGAGGACTGCCTCCCCACCCCCGATGATGTGCAGGGGGAGGACGGTCTGTCCCTAGCAACAGTGTCAGGCGCCACTACGCAGGCGCCGACACCATTTTTAAAGGGCTTTGAGCCCTTCATGACAGTTTAAATTTTTTAAGAGAAATTGCATTAATATGTATGAAAAAACATTAAACAAATGTTACCAGGCCCACTCCCAACCCCCGCCTCCCACCATAACCATACATTTCAGTCCTTGTCCTCTCCCCCACAAAATACTGTGTACCTGACCTTCCTCCCCGCCAAAGTTCACAAACTTTTATCTTCAACACTTCCCACCATCCCCTCCACCAATCATATTTGTTTGACCCTGCTTCCCTATACTATACCTCCTATACTGAAATACGTACCTGCTCCCCCATCCCCACCAGTGTTCTGCATTGGATCTCCAACGGCGGGAGCGGGTAAGTATTTAATTCATTCATTTTGATAAATGTACATATTTAGATTAGCCTCCTATCGCCGAGCGGCAGGGGGGCCACCACAAGGCCTCTCCGGCCTTCCCGGCACCGAGGACCATGGCGGGCCTCTCCTGGAGGCATTTTCCGGCCCAACCCTCCCCACCCCCCTGCTGCCATGACTACTGACGTTGGGGCAGCTGTAAAATCCAGCCCAATCTCTATGGCAAGTTGAATGGACAATTAATATGCAAATGAAGCAACTTCACGGAAATCAGTGGGAGTTTATACGCAAGATGCTGTTTTCGCAAAGCTAATAGTGGCACGGTGCAAATCAGCCAGCAACTTGTGGCGATTTACAATTCAAAGAACAAAGAACAGTACAGCACAGGAACAGGCCATTCGGCCCTCCAAGCCTGCGCCGATCTTGATGCCTGCCTAAACTAAAACCTTCTGCATTTCCGGGGACCGCATCCCTCTATTCCCATCCTATTCATGTATTTGTCAAGATGCCTCTTAAACATCGCTATCGTACCTGCTTCCACCACCTCCCCCGGCAGCAAGTTCCAGGCACTCACCACCCTCTGTGTAAATTAGAATGAGAATTAGAATTAGAACATTACAGCGCAGTACAGGCCCTTCGGCCCTCGATGTTGCGCCGACCTGTGAAACCATCTGACCTACACTATTCCATTTTCATCCATATGTCTATCCAATGACCACTTAAATGCCCTTAAAGTTGGCGAATCTACTACTGTTGCAGGCAGGGCGTTCCACGCCCCTACTACTCTCTGAGTAAAGAAACTACCTCTGACATCTGTCCTATATCTATCACCCCTCAACTTGAAGCTATGTCCCCTCGTGTTTGCCATCACCATCCGAGGAAAAAGACGCTCACTATCCACCCTATCTAACCCTCTGATTATCTTATATGTCTCTATTAAGTCACCTCTCCTCCTCCTTCTCTCCAACGAAAACAACCTCAAGTCCCTCAGCCTTTCCTCGTAAGTCCTTCCCTCCATACCAGGCAACATCCTAGTAAATCTCCTCTGCACCCTTTCCATAGCTTCCACATCCTTCCTATAATGCGGTGACCAGAACTGCACGCAATACTCCAGGTGCGGTCTCACCAGAGTTTTGTACAGCTGCAGCATGACCTCGTGGCTCCGAAACTCGATCCCCCTACTAATAAAAGCTAACACACCATATGCCTTCTTAACAGCCCTATTAACCTGGGTAGCAACCTTCAGGGATTTATGCACCTGGACACCAAGATCTCTCTGTTCATCTACACTACCAAGAATCTTCCCATTAGCCCAGTACTCTGCATTCCTGTTACTCCTTCCAAAGTGAATCACCTCGCACTTTTCCGCATTAAACTCCATTTGCCATCTCTCAGCCCAGCTCTGCAGCCTATCTATGTCCCTCTGTACCCTACAACATCCTTCGGCACTATCCACAACTCCACCGACCTTAGTGTCATCCGCAAATTTACTAACCCACCCTTCTACACCCTCTTCCAGGTCATTTATAAAAATGACAAACAGCAGTGGCCCCAAAACAGATCCTTGCGGTACACCACTAGTAACTAAACTCCAGGATGAACATTTGCCATCAACCACCACCCTCTGTCTTCTTTCAGCTAGCCAATTTCTGATCCAAAGCTCGAAATCACCTTCAACCCCATACTTCCGTATTTTCTGCAATAGCCTACCATGGGGAACCTTATCAAATGCCTTACTGAAATCCATATACACCACATCCACTGCTTTACCCTCATCCACCTGTTTGGTCACCTTCTCGAAAAACTCAATAAGGTTTGTGAGGCACGACCTACCCGTCACAAAACCGTGCTGACTATCTCTAATGAACTTATTCTTTTCAAGATGATTATAAATTCTGTCTCTTATAACCTTTTCCAACATGTTACCCACAACCGAAGTAAGGCTCACAGGTCTATAATTACCAGGGCTGTCTCTACTCCCCTTCTTGAACAAGGGGACAACATTTGCTATCCTCAAGTCTTCCGGCACTATTCCTGTCGACAATGACGACATAAAGATCAAGGACAAAGGCTCTGCAATCTCCTCCCTAGCTTCCCAGAGAATCCTAGGGTAAATCCCATCTGGCCCAGGGGACTTATCTATTTTCACACTTTCCAAAATTGATAACACCTCCTCCTTGTGAACCTCAATCCCATCTAGCCTAGTAGCCTGAATCTCAGTATTCTCCTCAACAACATTTTCTTTCTCTACTGTAAATACTGAAGCAAAATATTCATTTAACACTTCCCCTATCTCCTCTGATTCCACACACAACTTCCCACTACTATCCTTGAAGAACTTGCCTCGCACATCCCCTCTAAACTTTGCCCCTCTCACCTTAAACCTATGTACCCTAGTAACTGACTCTTCCACCCTGGGAAAAAGCTTCTGACTATCCACTCTGTCCATGCCGCTCATAACTTTGTAAACCTCCATCATGTCACCCCTCCACCTCCGTTGTTCCAGTGAAAACAATCCGAGTTTATCCAACCTCTCCTCATAGCTAATGCCCTCCAGACCAGGCAACATCCTGGTAAACCTCTTCTGTACCCTCTCCAAAGCCTCCACATCCTTCTGGTAGTGTGGCGACCAGAATTGCACACAATATTCTAAGTGTGGCCTAACTAAAGTTCTGTACAGCTGCAGCATGACTTGCCAATTTTTATACTCTATGCCCCGACCGAGGAACGCAAGCATGCCGTATGCCTTCTTGGCTACCTTATCCACCTGCGTTGCCACTTTCAGTGACCAGTGGACCTGTATGCCCAGATCTCTCTGCCTGTCAATACTCCTAAGGGTTCTGCCATTTACTGTATACTTCCCACCTGCATTAGATCTTCCAAAATGCATTACCTCACATTTGTCTGAATTAAACTCCATCTGCCATTTCTCCGCCCAAGTCTCCAACCGATCTATATCCTGCTGTATCCTCTGACAATCCTCATCACTATCCGCAACTCCACCAACCTTTGTATCGTCCGCAAACTTACTAATCAGACCAGCTACATTTTCCTCCAAATCATTTATATATACTACAAAGAGCAAAGGTCCCAGCGCTGATCCCTGTGGAACACCACTAGTCACATCCTTCCATTCAGAAAAGCACCCTTCCACTGCGACCCTCTGTCTTCTATGACAGAGCCAGTTCTGTATCCATCTTGCCAGCTCACCTCTGATCCCGTGTGACTTCACCTTTTGTACCAGTCTGCCATGAGGGACCTTGTCAAAGGCTTTACTGAAGTCCATATAGATAACATCCACTGCCCTTCCTTCATCAATCATCTTTGTCACTTCTTCAAAAAACTCAATCAAATTAGTGAGACACGACCTCCCCTTCACAAAACCATGCTGCCTCTCGCTAATAAGTTCGTTTGTTTCCAAATGGGAGTAAATCCTGTCTCGAAGAATCCTCTCTAATAATTTCCCTACCACTGATGTAAGGCTCACCGGCCTATAATTTCCTGGATTATCCTTGCTACCCTTCTTAAACAAAGGAACAACATTGGCTATTCTCCAGTCCTCTGGGACTCACCTGTAGCCAATGAGGATGCAAAGATTTCTGTCAAGGCCCCAACAATTTCTTCCCTTGCCTCCCTTAGTATTCTGGGGTAGATCCCATCAGGCCCTGGGGACTTATCTACCTTAATGCTTTGCAAGACACCCAACACCTCCTCCTTTTTGATTATGAGATGACTGAGACTATCTACACTCCCTTCCCTAGGCTCATCATTTACCAAGTCCTTCTCTTTGGTGAATACTGATGCAAAGTACTCATTTAGTACCTCGCCCATTTCCTCTGGCTCCACACATAGATTCCCTTCTCTGTCCTTGAGTGGGCCAACCCTTTCCCTAGTTACCCTCTTGCTCTTTATATATGTCTAAAAAGCCTTGGGATTATCCTTAATCCTGTTTGCCAATGACTTTTCATGACCCCTTTTAGCCCTCCTGACTCCTTGCTTAAGTCCCTTTCTACTGTCTTTATATTCCTCAAGGGATTCGTCTGTTCCTAGCCTTCCAGCCCTTACGAATGCTTCCTTTTTCTTTTTGACTAGGCTTACAATATCCCACGTTATCCAAGGTTCCCAAAACTTGCCAGACTTATCCTTCTTCCTCACAGGAACATGCTGGTCCTGGATTTAAATCAACTGACATTTGAAAGACTCCTACATGTCAGATGTTGATTTACCCTCAAACAGCCGCCCCCAATCTAAATTCTTCAGTTCCTGCCTTCTTTTTTCTTTTTCTTTTGGGCCTCCTTATCTCGAGAGACAATGGCTACGCGCCTGGAGGTGGTCAGTGGTTTGTGAAGCAGCGCCTGGAGTGGCTATAAAGGCCAATTCTGGAGTGACAGGCTCTTCCACAGGTGCTGCAGAGAAATTTGTTTGTCGGGGCTGTTGCATAGTTGGCTCGCCCCTTGCGCCTCTGTCTTTTTTCCTGCCAACTACTAAGTCTCTTCGACTCGCCACAATTTAGCCCTGTCTTTATGGCTGCCCGCCAGCTCTGGCGAATGCTGGCAACTGACTCCCACGACTTGTGATCAATGTCACACGATTTCATGTCGCGTTTGCAGACGTCTTTATAGCGGAGACATGGACGGCCGGTGGGTCTGATACCGGTGGCGAGCTCGCTGTACAATGTGTCTTTGGGGATCCTGCCATCTTCCATGCGGCTCACGTGGCCAAGCCATCTCAAGCGCCGCTGACTCAGTAGTGTGTATAAGCTGGGGGTGTTGGCCGCTTCAAGGACTTCTGTGTTGGAGATATAGTCCTGCCACCTGATGCCAAGTATTCTCCAAAGGCAGCGAAGATGGAATGAATTGAGACGTCGCTCTTGGCTGGCATACGTTGTCCAGGCCTCGCTGCCATAGAGCAAGGTACTGAGGACACAGGCCTGATACACTCGGACTTTTGTGTTCCGTGTCAGTGCGCCATTTTCCCACACTCTCTTGGCCAGTCTGGACATAGCAGTGGGAGCCTTACCCATGCGCTTGTTGATTTCTGCATCTAGAGACAGGTTACTGGTGATAGTTGAGCCTAGGTAGGTGAACTCTTGAACCACTTCCAGAGCGTGGTCGCCAATATTGATGGATGGAGCATTTCTGACGTCCTGCCCCATGATGTTCGTTTTCTTGAGGCTGATGGTTAGGCCAAATTCATTGCAGGCAGCCGCAAACCTGTCGATGAGACTCTGCAGGCACTCTTCAGTGTGAGATGTTAAAGCAGCATCGTCAGCAAAGAGGAGTTCTCTGATGAGGACTTTCCGTACTTTGGACTTCGCTCTTAGACGGGCAAGGTTGAACAACCTACCCCCTGATCTTGTGTGGAGGAAAATTCCTTCTTCAGAGGATTTGAACGCATGTGAAAGCAGCAGGGAGAAGAAAATCCCAAAAAGTGTGGGTGCGAGAACACAGCCCTGTTTCACACCACTCAGGATAGGAAAGGGCTCTGATGAGGAGCCACCATGTTGAATTGTGCCTTTCATATTGTCATGGAATGAGGTGATGATACTTAGTAGCTTTGGTGGACATCCGATCTTTTCTAGTAGTCTGAAGAGACCACGTCTGCTGACGAGGTCAAAGGCTTTGGTGAGATCAATGAAAGCAATGTAGAGGGGCATCTGTTGTTCACGGCATTTCTCCTGTATCTGACGAAGGGAGAACAGCATGTCAATGGTCGATCTCTCTGCACGAAAGCCACACTGCGCCTCAGGGTAGACGCGCTCGGCCAGCTTCTGGAGCCTGTTCGGAGCGACTCGAGCAAAGACTTTCCCCACTATGCTGAGCAGGGAGATTCCACGGTAGTTGTTGCAGTCACCGCGGTCACCTTTGTTTTTATAGAGGGTGATGATATTGGCATCGCGCATGTCCTGGGGTACTGCTCCCTCGTCCCAGCACAGGCAAAGCAGTTCATGTAGTGCTGAGAGTATAGCAGGCTTGGCACTCTTGATTATTTCAGGGGTAATGCTGTCCTTTCCAGGGGCTTTTCCGCTGGCTAGAGAACCAATGGCATCACTGAGTTCCGATTTGGTTGGCTGTATGTCCAGCTCATCCATGACTGGTAGAGGCTGGGCTGCATTGAGGGCAGTCTCAGTGACAGCATTCTCCCTGGAGTACAGTTCTAGGTAGTGCTCAACCCAGCGGTCCATCTGTTTGCGTTGGTCAGTGATTATGTCCCCCGATTTAGATTTGAGGGGGGCGATCTTCTTGATGGTTGGCCCAAGAGCCTAATATTGTTATAATTAGCCTTCCCCCAACTTAGCACCTTCACCTGAGGACTACTCTTATCCTTATCCATAAGTACCTTAAAACTTATGGAATTATGGTCACTGTTCCCGAAATCCTCCCCTCCTGAAACTTCGACCACCTGGCCGGGCTCATTCCCCAATACCAGGTCCAGTACGGCCCCATCCCTAGTTGGACTATCTACATATTGTTTCAAGAAGCCCTCCTGGATGCTCCTTACAAATTCTGCCCCATCTAAGCCCCTAGCACTAAGTGAGTCCCAGTCAATATTGGGGAAGTTAAAATCACCCACCACGACAACCCAGTTACCTTTACATCTTTCCAAAATCTGTCTACATATCTGCTCCTCTACCTCCCGCTGGCTGTTGGGAAGCCTATAGAAAACCCCCAACATCGTGACTGCACCCTTCCTATTCCTGAGCTCCACCCATATTGCCTCGCTGCATGACCCCTCTGAGGTGTCCTCCCACAGTACATCTGTGATATTCTCCTTAACAAGTAATGCAACTCCCCCACCCCTTTTACATCCCCCTCTATCCCGCCTGAAGCTTCTAAATCCTGGAACATTTAGCTGCCAATCCTGTCCTTCCCTCAACCAAGTCTCTGTAATAGCAACAACATCATAGTTCCAAGTACTAATCCAAGCTCTAAATTCATCTGCCTTACCTGTTATACTTCTCGCATTGAAACAAAGGCACTTCAGACCACCAGTCCCGCTGTGCTCTACAACATCTCCCTGCCTGCTCTTCCTCTTAGTCTTACTCATGGTCTTATTCATGGGATATCTCTTTGTCGCTACAAGTACCTTGCCTCTTTGCGGGTTATTAATGACGTGCGTCATTCAGACATCGTTATTTCTTCAGCATAATCTGGCCCATTTCCTTTGTAGCCTCGAAAACCCATGAAACCTAAAGAACACTGCAGGATCTATATTTGTGTACTAACATTATTCCTTTTGATGTACATGCTAAATCTGATGTAGTGTCAGTCAGTCTCAATATAAAACCTATACAACATTGTATTTGCAATACTCCAATCAGCTGTTCTTGTAGTTAATACTGTTATGTTGACAGCACAAACTGATACTATCTGATCGATTTGGCTACCTGTGTCGAGTGTGCCACGGCTTGCTTCAGCTTTTTGATTTTTTGAAAAAGCAAAAAAAAATTGAATGTTTGCACTTTCAGTGCAGTTCTCCTGCTGTTCATCCTTGGCTGTAATAGCCCTATGGCACCTCTCATCTATTTCCACCACGCATTACTGCTAACTAATAATACATTGGCGCTACGAGGCAAAACTAGTATGGATGGTCGAAGTTACTCAAAGGTTTAGAATTTAAAAACTAGGATGGACAAGGGGTTTAATGGCATGTCAGCAGTTGCTTGTAGACCAATGTTTTAATTTAAAAAATGGATTGGTCTCTGCAGCCTTTGAGAGCCAGAGCAAGACTTGGATCATATATTAATCCAATTTGATTTTTCATTCTTCTTATGTGTTGTTGCTACTCCTTTGAGATGTAGGCATCTGGGAACGAAAACAAGGTTTCTGTAGATGTAAGAAAACATAAAGCCGGATTTTTGCCCAATTTATTAAATTAGATGGTAGTGCTGTAACATGTAACATGTTCCCATTTTGCCCTGAGTGATGTTAACTAGTAATCTTCCCCAGGCAATTGTATATGGCATAGGTCAATTATTTCCTGCTTATCCCCAGTTACTTGCTTTGACATAACAAAATGAATTTCTGCAACGAAACCATAAACAAGTATATTTGACATTAAATTAAGTTTTAGCATTGTTTTTGTGCTGTTCAATGACATATGCAAGGAACTGGACTGAGAACTTTTCCACTCCCCATTTATTTTCTTTCATCTCCTCCCTTGTAAGGTTACCTCCTGCATAATTCCCGCTAGGACAGAAGGAAGGTTCAGATTAGACGCACTGTTGAAGATGACAGTAATCCTGTTTCTTCCCTGACCTAACAGTAGCATATTTAAACAGCTTGTGCACAGGGAGAAATTGAACATCAGTGCATTCATTTTTTGTGGGTGAAAAATCCACACTGGGGAATGAGTTCTGTTACGAGCTCACAGGACACCAGTCTGGTGTATACTGAGTCTTTATTGAAACTGCTTGTAATGGCTGCTTGCAGTCAGAGTACCTTATGGTAGAGGTCACATGACTACGGCAAGCCAGGAGGCACATTGGTACAGTATTGCATTTCTGTCCCAAACAAATTTCAGGTGTTGATCTGCTGCATCTGACCTCTCCCAGAAGCTTGCCGGCTGCAAATTTGGAAGTCAGCAACTTCTGAAATAGTGCAAGTTGCTAGCCTGAAATGGACTTCTTACATTTGTAAACGAGGGACCTAATTCTGGTGGTGGGACCCCAATGCAAAACTGATGATTAAATGGGCGGAACAAATATAGAGGCTCGTCTCCAGAATGTTCACTGAAGTTACTCTAGTCACAGAGTCATAGAGTTATACAGCACAGAAACAGGCCCTTCAGCCCATCATGTCTGTGCCAGCCATCAAGCACCTACCTATTCTAATCCCATTTTCCAGCACTTGGCCCATAGCCTTGTATGCTATGGCATTTCAAGTGCTCATCCAAATACTTCTTAAATGTTGTGAGAGTTCCTGCCTCTACCATCTCTTCAGGCAGTGCGTTCCAGATTCCAATCACACTCTGGGTGAAAAGAAATTTCCTCAAATCCCCTCTAAACCTCCTGCCCCTTGCCTTAAATCCATGCCCCTGGGTTATTGACCCCTAAAGGTGTTATACCAGCCAGGGCTAAGGTTCAGTTCATCTGCATTCCCACATAATAGGAATGATGGATAATGCTAACAAAGAATGGGGGAGAGCTATAGTCGTGGATAAGCTGGAGGAGGTGATTTAGAGGTTTAAACCTATGAAAGCAAGTCAGAATCCAGAATCAATAACAACTTTCATTTAGAAAGCACCTTTAGCATTAAATCCCAAGATGCTTTACAAATAGACTTAATAAAAATGTTTGTCAAGCCAGGAAGGTAGAAATTAGGAGGGATGACCAAAAGCTAGGTCAAAGAGATGGGTTTGAGGAGGTTTTAAAGTGTACAGGTTTAGAGCTGGACAGTTTAGAGAGAGAGGGGAAAAAAAATGGATGAGACTAGTATTTTTGATAGCTTCCTAAACATATAGTGGGGGTTGGTGGCGGGGACATTTAACCCCGAAAGACGGATGGGTTTGGGTTGGGTGGAAAATTTAAAATTTAAAAATTTCGAATCCAAGCCTCAAACCTGCCCACCTCTGGCCCGGGATTGTGTGAGGCCCCCTGAGGTGGGATCGGAGGCGGAGGCGGAGGGGCACGGGGTATCGTGATGGTTGGCGGGGGGGAGGCAGTGGGATGGAGGGCCTGTCGCCTCCTTGTCACCCAGCCATCTTCCCGGGGGACAGGATAGGCTGACGATGGCCTTCCTACCCAGAGGCCAATTGAGTCCCTTAAGTGGCCTATTAACACCCAATTAAGGGCCTCTGCCAGCTGCCGCCGGGTTCTTACCAGCAGTGGGATGGGCCTCCACTGCAAGGGGAGGACACCTTGTAAAACGAGGCACCTGCCAGTCCTGTGGGCTTGGGGGTGGTCCCTCCTCCGTGAGCAATTTGTGGCGCACAGAGGACTCTCACTGGGACACTGGGAACAACTTTGCCCCCCCCGGGCCCACCACGCACCCCACCCCCCCCCCCCCCTCGCCCCCCGGATTGCATGACCTCAACCCCACTCTTGCTCACAAGGGCCTTCCAGACTGGCCCCGGCGACTCCACCTCACCTACCTCTGTTCCAGGGATCCCGTGCTGGGCACTGGATCTGAGACCTCTGCAGTACTGACAGTGGCCACCTCTCCTGGTGGCGCTGCCAATATCGCTGAGCGGCCGGCCGTGTGATTTACCAGCAGCTCTAGGAGGCGGGATCCCCTCTTTTTGGCTTCGTGCCGGGAGCTCCGCCTCCAGCACAAAATCCAGCCCCTGGTCTTAACAGAGTTGGAACGAGAACCTGGCAACTAATCTGCACTTACGATTTGGGTCATTGAAACCTTTCAAGGAGGCCGCGTTCCACCATTTTAATAACATTTCTATTTTTAACTGATGTTGCTTGGGTTTCTCTGGCCTTGGGGAAACCTGGCAAGTAAAAAGAGGCAAGATGGGCCAGATCCATAGGTAAGTGCCTGTACAGCACTTATTGTGGTCCAGGAGAGGTAGGAGTGTTTCCTCCAGCCCCCAACAAGCTACCCAGTAAACCCCCTGTTCCCCTCCCCCCCACCACCCTGCCCTGCAATCGATCTGTCCAAACCCAATCTCCCTCATCCTCCCTGTGATCAACCACCCCTCCTCCTGCAATCATCGACCCCTACCACCACTAGCTTTACCTGCTCTTTGGCACATTTCCTGCTCAACAGGCTTGTCAATCAGGTTGTCAGGTGGGAAACCTGGAGCAACAACTCAAAATACCCCCCACAGTTGAAAGTCCATGGCGTTCAGGGAAATCCATACTTCCATATCTCCTGACCATAACTCCTCCGCTCCATCTCCTTTGCATCTTGGTAAATATCAAGGCAATTTTCACTGTTAAATCTCATAATTAAATCATTGGGAATAGGCAGCTTGTTTCTTATGAATGTTATGGATAAAGTAAACTATTTTCACATCTACCTGCAGGATATCAGCTTACGGAGCTGCTGGAGGCATAGGAGGAAAAGGAAACTTTAGGAGGTTTCACGGTGTCTTAGTACAAGCTATTTTCCAGCTGGAAAAAGATCTGATTCTGTACATTCTGGTTGGACAGCAAGGAGAAGATGCCTGTCCTAATGTAAGTAGCCATTTGGTTAATTTTACATATCTGCTTTCCCTTATAAGGACATAAAATAATTATTAGGAACAGAAAAAGGCCTATGGTTCAGGAAAGTGCTTTTATGTTATTGAACTCAACCTCACCAACTGACCTTCCCAGCATATCCCTCAATCCCTTCTGTCCAGAAATATATCTAATTACCTCTTCAATCCTTATATATTATCCATTTCAATGATCTTCCATCATAACTTATTCCTCAACTCTTATTATCCTGATGTTTCTCATGATTAACTCGACCCATTTGTTCTATTTACATGAATGTGTCAAAGTAGTTTGATAGATATGGAACAAATCCTATAATTGCAGTATATATTTCACTAAAAGTCCTGTTAATATGTGTTGCGCAAGATAACAGAAAGATAGATCATCTCTTGCTCAATCTCTTCAAATAAATCCAATATGTTGTATAATTAAAAACAAAATAAGACAGTGGATGTGCACGTAAGAATTTATAAAAAGCTTTGAACAAGAAAATACCATCCAATCCATCAAATTTATTCATTCCACTTACCATGTACAATCTCATTCACTGGATCAAACGCATTTGTTCTCTAAAGAAAGCTTCTATATATTCCTACTCCTGCTCAAAAGTAAA
Source organism: Heterodontus francisci (assembly GCF_036365525.1). NCBI lineage: Eukaryota > Metazoa > Chordata > Chondrichthyes > Heterodontiformes > Heterodontidae > Heterodontus > Heterodontus francisci. The sequence continues at coordinate 99,190,374 of NC_090383.1, read as the reverse complement.
TCTCCACAGTATCTGTTAAGCCTGTGCTGCAATATTCATCTTTGACTAGTTGCTTTTCTTGGCATGACATTTGTATGGTGCCAGCAGTCAGGATCTATTAACACTTAAAATCTTCAGCTCGTCCATTGTACTTCGACTGTAATTTTAGTGGGGGACTGTCAGAGGGGCTGGAATTTAAGATAGGTCCTAGCCTGATATAGCAATTTCCTCTTGACTTTGTATGGAGTGGAATGTCTAAGGAGGGTTTAGGGGGGGGAACAGAATAAGCAGCTGGTACAAAGGGGGTCTTCTGGGACAACTTGATGGTGGTGGGGATGGGTTGGGGGACGGGGGGAATGGGGGGGGACTGGCATCCCTCCAGCACAGCCACTATTTGATCAAACTTTCTGAGCTTTGTGATGAATAATCATCTGAGATGTGTCCCTAGTGGCATTGCCGTTTACATGTGGGACCTCCCCCTGACCGCATAACCTTTAGTGGACGTCGCAGGCAGGCATGTCTTGGCACTCAGGCTGTTATGCCTCTCCCGCAAATTTTAGAAGAATTGTGTTAAAGCAGTGTTGTCCAACATACGGCCTGTAGGCTAGGATCCGGCCCCCCACCAAAGATTTCCATCCGGCCCGCGGATGCAAACTGTACCCGGGGCCATTCCTCATCTTCGCTAGACCTCCGTGACTGGAGATGATAAATTTCCCATTGTCGTCTTCTTGCAGACCGGCTTTTTAAAAATATCACGCTGTCAGTTTCACAGCTGACAGCTGCTGGAGCAGGAACGCGCTTCCCAACTTTGGACAGATTCGGGGTTTTCCGACTTTTTTTTAAAAGCCCGCCGGAAAACTGACCAGCCACAAAGCTGCTGTGCAGAGCGCTGCTGCTCAGTGCAAATGTCAGAGAGAGGGAGACAGGGGGGAAACAAAGAGAGAGAGAAGGGGGGAACAAAGAGAGAATGAGGGGAACAAAGAGAGAGAGAGGGGGGAACAAAGAGGGGGGGAACAGAGAGAGAGGAGAACAGAGAGAGGGGGAAACAGAGTGGGAGAGGGTCGGAGAGAGGGGGAAACAGAGTGGGAGAGGGTCAGAGAGAGGGGGGACAGAGAGAGGGGGAAACAGAGTGGGAGAGGGTCAGAGAGAGGGGGGACAGAAAGAGAGAGAGACAGATAGAGATTTGGGGGCACAGAGAGAGAAAGGGGGACAGAGGCGGGGACACAGAGAGTGAAGACGACACAGAGTGGAACACAGGGAGAGAGAGAGCTAGAGAGAGAGAGCAAGATCACTCCTAACAGATTTCCCTCCTTCCTCCCCAACAGTATCCACTTACAGAGTTCCAATCTTTCTTCACATCTGCAGATTGAGCTCAGCAGCAAGATCCGATGTGAAAAAAGATTCCACAAGATAACAACAGATAACTTACCTAACTTTTGCAGGCACTGATGACTCTCGGCTTGGTGACGCCAGCATTTCAAAGAGGGGAAATGAAGGCATGTGAGTGCCGAACGTCATGCATAAGATTGCAAACGCCTGGTAGGATCGCGGTGAATTAGATACAAATTCATCGAAAACAGTATGTAACACATTTAAATTATGATCCTGTCACATTACAAGGGAGGTACTGCCATGGCTCATAGGAAATAGGAGCAGGAGTAGGCCATTTGGCCCGTTAAGACTGCTCTGCCATTCAAACAGATCATGGCTTATCATCTACCTCAATGCCATTTTCCCCCACTATCCCCATATCCCTTGATGTCGTTAATATTCAGAAATCTGTTGATTTCTGTTTTGAACATACTCAATGATTGAGCTTCCACAGCCCTCTGGGGTAGAGAATTCCTAAGATTCACCACCCTCTGAGTGAAGAAATTCCTCCTCATCTCAGTGTTAAATGGCCTGCTCTTATTCTGAGACTGTGTCGCCTGGTTCTAGACTCACCAGCCAGAGGAAACATCTTATCCACCACTACCCTGTCACACCTGTAAGAATTTTGTAAGTTTCAATGAGATCACCTGTCTTTCTTCAAACCTCTAGAGAAACCAGGCCCAGTTTCTGCAATCTCTCCTCATAAGACAATCCTGCCATCCCAGGGATTAGTCTGGTGAACCTCCGTCACACTCCCTCTATGGTAAGTATGTCCTTCCTTCCTTAGATAAGGAGATCAAAACTGTACACAATACTCCAGGTGCGGTCTCACCAAGGCTTTATACAATTGCAGCAATACATCTTTACTTCTGCACTCAAGTCTCTTTGCAATGAAGGCCAACATACCGTTTGCCTTCCTAATTGCTTGCTGCACCTGCGTACTAGCTTTTAGTGACTCATGAACAAGGACATCCAGGTCTCTTTGGACGTCAACACTTCCCAACCTCTCACCATTTAAGAAATACTCTGCCTTTTTGTTTTTTCTACCAAAGTGGATCCTTCACACTTATTCACATTATATTCCATCTGCCATGTTCTTGCCCATTCACTTAGCCTGTCCAAATCCCCTTTGAAGCCTCCTTGCATCCTCCTCACAACTTACATTCCCTCCTAGTTTTGTGTCATCTGCAAATTTGGAAATATTACAATTGGTCACCATATCAAAATCATTTACATAGATCGTAAACAGCTGTGGCCCAAACCCTGATCCTTGCGGTACCTCACTAGGAACAGCCTGCCATCCTGAGAATGACCCATCTATTCCTACTCTCTGCTTTCCATCTGTTAACCATTTCTCAATCCATTGCAGTAATTTTGTTTACTCATCTCCTGTGAGGGATCCTTTCAAAAGCCTTCTGAAAATAAAAAATTCCTTCACAGTATTAAGCATCACTGACAAGGTCATTTATTGCCCATCCCGAATTGCCCTTGAGAAAATGGTGATGAGCTGCCTTCTTGAATACAACTGACTGGCCTGCTAGGCCACTTCACAGGACAGTTAAAAGTCTACCACATTGCTGTGGGTCTGGAATCACATAGGTGCAACCAGGTAAAGACAGCAGATTTTCTTCCATTAAGGACAGATGGGTTTTTACAACAATACGGTAGTTTCGTGCTCACTATTACAGATACTAGCTTTAAATTCCTCAGCTACCATGATGAGATTTGAACTCATGAACAAAGATCATTCATCCAAGTCTCTGGATTACTAGTCCAGTAACATAACCACCATGTTAGCATACTCCATAAACCCACAACATTTTGCCGCCTCTGAGAAAATCAGAAACTGGTTTTATGGCATTGGGTTCCATGGCGGATGACTCTGTGCCAAATCTCCGGCTCCCCCCCCCCCCCCACCCCAACTAAAAAACCCGTAATAGCGCATAAAATCCAGCCCCCATTGTACTGGACTCAAACCCACAACCATTTTTCTGATGGTGCATGTTCTATTTATTTTTGACCTGAAAATCTAGCCCAATGATTTAAACAAAAGAAAGTGAAGCAAAGAACATCCAGCCTGTCAGCACTCACCCTATGCACTAAATAGTGGACTTTTGTGCATCAGACGGCATCCCCTGGCCCCACTGCCCACCCACTAATGGTTAATGCTAACTCCTGGTGAAAACCAGAAAACGAGAAAACAATCTGTGCCTTGATTCAGAATAAAATCTGAGAAAATCCTTCCCAATTCCATTATACAATCAAGCAAGTCACAGGAGATGAAGATTTTCCATGACCAGAAAAACTTAAGTAACCTACTCTCCCCATATATATTACTATGTCCTGCTCAATCAGGACCTTATAAAGTCCCTTCCTATAGAACTATAGCATAACCATGTAAAACCTTGCAATGTTTTCACTCTCTGAGACTTGATATTCTGTAAAGAAAGGTTTATGAATCATTGCAGAATGATTCCATGTTTTGTGTTCGTCCACCCACTGACATTTTAGCCACGTAGCTTTTCACTGTTGGTTGATTAATTGTGATTACAGCATTCAAGTGGCTTCCCCCATCCTCATTCATCAGTCAAAGATAAATACTGTTAACTTGGCTATTCACTCTGCCAACTAAAAATATACGTCTATTAAAGATCAATGAGCCATGAATAAAGGTTAGAGGAAAAGAAATTGGCTGAACCATTTGCATTACTTTTGTCTTTCACAGGCGTTTCACTGCAGTTGTCACTTGAGCATTTCATTATTTTGCCTTGATGCAGCATAATCTCTTCCATTTACTGTAGCTATTTATCTGCCTATCTATCAATGTTGCGTAAATGTTACATAACGCATCATAGAGCTGCATATTCTTCTCTGTACTTCTGTAAAATCTTGAGGATCTTGGGGATTGGGACTAGCTGAGTTGCTCTTACAGAGAGGCTGCATGGACACGACGGGCCAAATGGCCTCCTCCTGTGCTGCAACCATTCTATGATTCTATGTTGCTCTTGCTGAGTTGAGGGACAGATGGGATAGATTTTGACTTTGTGTGATAGCGTAAGCTATTTAATAGTGAATTGGCAGCACATTTTACATCGCTCCTGAATTTTATTTCCATTGTAATCAAGAGAATGGTGGTAATGGGTGCTGAAAAGGAAGGAGGAAGATGTTTGTACAACAACAAAAACTTCTATTTACACCTCTGTTCAGTCTGCAGGCATGACCCTGAGCTTCTGGTCATCTGTCATTTTAATTCTGCACCTTGCTGTGACACTGACCTCTCTGTCCTTGGCCACCTGCAGTTTTCAAATGAAGCTGAACGTAAGCTCGAGGAATAGCACCTCATCTTTCAATTAAGCACTTTGCAGCCTTCCGGACTCAACATTGAATTCAACAATTTCAGACCGTCATCTCTGCCCCTATTTTGTTTCCTTTTTTTTGTAGGTTTCAGTTGTCCTCTCGTTTATTTCTTGTTTTAGCTTTCAGACGGCTGCTGCTCATTATTCTGCCATTCACACCACCTCTAGATTTATCTTTTGTTGCTTTCTTCACCTGAAACATTAACTCTGTTCCTCTCTCCACAGATGCTGCCAGACCTGTTGAGTATTTCCAGCATTTTCTGTCTTTATTTCAGATTTCCAGCATCTGCTGTATTTTTCTCTTCTGTTTATTTACTCGTCCAATTACAACTCCCTTTTGCTTTATAAAACCAACTCTTGTGTCATTTAATCTCTCCTGTCTTCCACCCTATTGCAGATCTTCTCTTTTGTTCTTTTTCCTAACTCCCCTTTCACTTGCTTAAAACCTATTATATTTCTAACTTTTCCCAGTTCTGATGAAAGGTCATCAACCTGAAATATTAACTCTGCCTGACCGACTGAGTATTTTTTGTTTTCATTTCAGATTTCCAGCATCTGCAGTATTTTGCTTTTGAACTTAGCAATATAGAATATAGCAACTTTAACACAGTAAAATGTCCTCAGACACCTTACGGGAGCGATATCAAACAAAATTTGACACTGAAATAAAAGCAAAATACTGCGGATGCTGGAAATCTGAAATAAAAACAAGAAATGCTGGAAATACTCAGCAGGTCTGGCAGCATCTGTGGAGAGAGAAGCAGAGTTAACGTTTCAGGTCAGTGACCCTTCTTCAGAAATTTGACACTGAACTGTGTAAGGGGTTATTAGGGCAGGTGATCAAAAGAGATGGGTTTTAAGGAGTCTTTTAGAGGAGGAAAGGGAAATAGAGGGCTAAATGTTTTGAGCGCACCGCAAAACGCGGCGGCGCGCTCTCATCTTGACGGTTTTCAGGTACGGATGCGCCATTGTTGGTGTTTCGCATGGGTGTTCATTTAAATGGAGGGGGCGGAGCGGCAACACCTATTGAGGTAGAGGGGCAGCCACTCCATCCCCGGCAACAGTGTCCGTTGCCATCGCACAGGCGCCATTTTTAAAGGTCTTCAAGCCCTTCAGTGACATTTGAATTTTTAAAGGAATATTATTGTGAATGTGCTTTTAGAATTTAAATAAAAGCTGGATGCCTTTTCAAGCACCACCACCCCCCAATGGTTGTTTCAGGGCCACCGATCCTAAATAAACTTTATTGCCAACACAAACTTTCCACCCCCTCCCCAACCTCGTAACCTTTGCCCTTCAACTCCTACCCACCATCCCCACAGCTAATAAAAAGTGTTTTCACCGTTCCACCCGCGCAACCCCCCCCCCCCCCCCCACCCCCCAACCCTGATAATTTCACTCCACCCCGCTCCCCACCAGTGTCAGGTGTTCCGAAGGCGCGAGAGTTCTGGCTGGAATATCGACGTGGGACATCTTTTTAACTTGATTTGAATATTGAAATGAAGGCCATGTCACTGAGTGGCAGGGGTACTGAGACTCCGCTGCCACCGGTAAAATGCAGCGAGGCCTTCTCAGCGTCGGAGGTCGTGGCATGCCTCTTCCGGAAGAATTGTCTGCCCCCCGTCACAATCCCGGACGCCGGAAGGCTCATAAAATTCAGCACAGAGAGGCAGAAAGGTTTAGGAAGGGAATTCCAGAGCCATGATCCTCGGCAGCTGAAGGCACAGCCACCAATGGTGGACCAATTAAAATAGGGAATGTACAAGAGGCCAGAAGCACAGATGTCTTGGAGGGTTGTAAGGGCAGAAGAGGTTGCAGAGATGGGGACGGTGGGTGCGGGGTGGTGGGGGGAAGGCAATGGAGGATTTGATAACAAGGATGAGAATTTTAAAATTGTGGCACTTAACCAGGAGCCAATGTAGGTCAGTGAGCACAGAGGTGATGTGACTTGGTGCAAGTTAGGATTTGGGTAGCAGAGTGTTATATGACCTTATGTTTATGGAGGGAGGAAGATGAGAGGCTACCCAGGAGTGCTTTGGAATAGTCAAGTCTAGGGATAACAAATGCATGGATGAGCCTTTCAGCAGCAGATGTGCTGAGGCAGGGGTGAAGTCAGGTGATGCTGTGGAAGTGGAAATAGATAGTCATAATGTTAGCACAGATATATGGTCGGAAGCTTATCTTGGGGTCAAATACAACACCAAGTTTGCGATCAGTCCAATTCAGCCTGAAAGGTTGCGAGGGAGAGGAATGGAGTCAGTGGCTTGCAATGGAAAGTGTTATAGTCTGGCCTTGTGCTAGGAGGTGAAGGATGTGATGGAAATGATGAAACTGTTGAGCGTTGCGGAGGAAGGGAGAATGGGCAAGAGGTTGGCAGCTGCAATTTAATATGGAGAAATGTGAGGCAAGGGTAATAAACACTCAATGGAAAAGCAATAAAGACTATGAATGAACAAAAGGCTTCAAATACATAATTACTTCAACGTTTAACTGCAGGTAGATAAACATAAAAAAACCAAAAGCATTTTAGGTTTTACAAGAGGGCATAGCTTCAAACTTAGAAGAGGAAGGATGAAAAGACAGTTTAGATTTAACAATTTATGGATTTGACTACCAAGTGAGGTAATGGGAGCTGGGTGTATAGCAATGTTCTTGCTATGTTGTGTGCGTGCGTAGCTGTGCAGCAACCTCGATGGTACCGCACAGGTCTTATCCCATGATAAATACCGCACGTGTGCACGCAGCCACGCATAAAGATTTAAAGGGAATGCGCATTGAGAAACTGGCCACATACAATGAGAATTTAAAGCCAACATTGGTGTATAGGCATATTCAAGAGAGGGAGTTGGATAAATACCAGAAAAAAATTTGATGGAGAAGTATACAAATTATCACGAGATATATGGCAATGTACTTTTTAGTTCCTGTTTCTACAAATAGGGCTACAGAGTACAAGAATGAGGAGGTAATGATGAATTTGTACAAGGCAATAGTTAGTCCACAACTGAAGTGCAGCTTTCAGCACCCATTATAGAAAGGATAGTAAATCCATAGATAATATATAATTAGATTCATCAGAATGATATCAGACAGAGAAACTATAACTATGAGGAGACACTTGACATACTGGGACTATTTCCACGGCAGCAGTGAAGGCTGAGAGCAGATTTAATAGATTTTTAAAAAATTATGAAGGGTCTTAATAGAGTTACTAGGGAAAGATTATTTCCTCTGGTCGGAAAGTCAGTGATAAGGGTCGTCAATTTAATATTGCCAGTAAGAGTAAGGAGAGACGTTAGAAGATAATTCTTGATGCAGAGTTGCTGAAGCATGGAATATTTTGCCACAGGGAGCACTTGAGGCAGAGACCATTAGTTCTTTCAAGGAAAAAGATGGATAAACATTTGAAGCAGAGGAACATAAAGGGCTATGGAGAAAATGGGGCAGTAGGCTTAGCTTTTGATTGGTCTAACAAAGAACTGCCGTAGACATAATGGGCTAAATGGGCTCCTGCACCATAAACTTATATGGTGTTCTGACCAATCATACCTAGGGTTCCCTCTCAGCCTTCACCTGGTCTTACCGTAACAGGGTTTAATTTTAAACACACCGTGTTTTTAGCTCCCTCTTGGTGAATCCTTGTTCACCGCTTTCCAATTATAAGGCAAAGAAACCAGCACAAACAGGTTTTCTTGGGTTTAAAGAAGAAAGGTTGAAATTTATTAAACTTAAACTCTAATTCGGTTAATGCCTACAGATACACAACATGCCTACGCTAGCATGCATACGCGATACACACATACAGATAGGAACAGAAAAGAGAAGAAAATAAAGTGGAAAAGTTTGAGGCAATCTCTGAAGAGGTGTTTTGTTGTGGTTCTTCGAGCTCACTGTAGACAATATACAACTAGATTTTTAAATTATGAAGAATCTTAATAGGGTTACTATGAAAAGATTATTTCCTCTGGTCGGAAAGTCTTCATTCTTCTTAAACCGTGTTCACTGTAGGAGACCTTTTCCTCTTGGGGTTCATGTGTCCTCTGGGATTTGGACTTCCGTGAGAAAGAGAGGGAGAGCCAGACCCGAGAGGTCTTCTTCAGTCCAGGAGCATACAGCAGTCTCTCTGTTCAAAATTCTTCGTACAATTCAGAAAAACCAGGTTGCCAAGCAGGCTAGTCACGTGACCAGCTGGTCTGACCACATCTGTTTGTGGATTCGGCCATCCCAGCAGTCATCCTGAAATTTGAGTTCCTTCACCTTCAATGTCTGGTGCTCAAAGTCCATTGTGGGTTAAATTGGATAAGGGAAGTAACCCTTTGACTCCACAAGCACTGTCTGGTAATATGCAAATGTCTTTCCAGCCAAGGGATTTTTTTTTTAAACAAGTCCTGTCTTCACTTCAGCTTTCAAATTAATGTTCATATGACAAAATTAATGTGCCTCATTCTTGGCAGGTCTGGGGAGGGTCTGCACGACAATGGTTTGTAGTATCTTTAGGTTACAGCCTTCCAATCATTCCCAACTATCTACTGCTCTATATATCCTTGCATCCTTTGCTTATATTACTGCCTTGTGTTCTCTCCCAGATATCCATTATTCTGTTTAATGAAACCAGTCCCAAGTATTACTAACACTTGAGATTTCAACAAAACAATAGACTGCAGGTGCTCCCTGTTAATCAGTTATAACCTCAACAGAAGATGAGCAGAAACCCTGGAGAAGTAGCGTAAATGGCCATTTACATCACTTTTGGTGTTCTGCGATCTTCCATGTGAATTTGGTGAGAATCCCAGTGGAAGGTACTGGCCTATCTCTAGATTGAAATTGAGAACAGAGGGGAAATTCAATATCTACATAATCTTTAGAATCATACCATTAATTATAATAGAATTTTGGATAAATTAAATGAAGATTTAGTTAATACAAAATTAATTTTTCTCAGCAGCATTCCCTTGTGAAAGAAACCTCGAGGAGGTTATTACTAGATATATGCTGAAATGTTATTTGAAAGTACTTTTAATACATGAAAATATCAAAGGCAGACTCGGTTCCTGTAAAAGTAAGAACAGAAGAAAAACAAGAGTTGAATGGTAACATCTGTAGCCCACTGGCAGCAACCAAGGAAAAATAGGTTAGCTTTGAAGACAGTGTGATGGAATTGCTCTTAGTATCACAGCAGGCAAATGGATTTGGTAGTTGCTGGAGGATTAAGAAGATAGTTGTAATTAATTTGTAATTCTATAATCGAGCTAGTTGTACAATTTTAAGACGAGGTACACAATCTTTGATCATTTCAGCTAAATTATATGGATTAGGAATGTTGAGAGATAAAGCTCACAAACTTATATTTAAATATTTTAACAGTCAAAATAATACTCCTCTCATGACTCTTTTATATTTCCAGATACTCTCTCCTCCCCCTTACTATGCCTACCCACCTCCCTGTTCCTCCCCCACCTCCCCACCTCCCTGCTCCTCTCCCCCACCTGTCACAAACCCCCATATCACAGACCATTCAATATCCATGACAGGGGCACAAAACTTACTCCTGATCTCACTATGTGGTTTCTAGGAGTTACATGGGAGCATGCTACAGTAAACCCCTCTGTGTTTCTTTGTCCCCTCAAATATGCAAATAATTAATTCCTGATTAGAACCTGCAGTAACCGCTTTTCATTTGGGAATTACAAGTACAAGTCCGATCACTGATGTAGTGCCTTAACAGATTAGCACATTCAACCATTTCACAAAGTTCATTCTCGTACAGATTTCATCATAAATGCATATTTCACAGCGACGGATTTGCCATCCCTCACATAAAAGCCTTTTTAAGGTTAGGTCCCATTGTATCCACGTCCCAGTCTTAATTCTGGCATTTTGATCAGTCTTGCCAAAGTTACGGCAGAAGAACATTGGAATGGCCTGAAAATTTTTGGGGCCCAAGTCTGCCCAGACTTTCCTCTTAGTTTTGTTCTTTAGTATGAGGTATTGACCTCATAGCTTTTCTCTGAACATAGCTTGAATATCTCCTTTGTGTCTCAGCGACCAGAACTGAACACAGTATTAAAGGTAATAGAAACAGACAATGTTGGAAATACTCAGCAGGTCTGGCAACATCTGTGGAGAGAGAAACAGAGTTAATGTTTCAGGTTGATGACCTTTCACCAGAACTAGGAGCCAGGATCTGATGAAAGGTCATTGACCTGAAAGGTTAACTCTGTTTTTCTCTCTTACAGACGCTGCCAGACTTGCTGAGTATTTCCAGCATTGTCTGTTTTATTTCAGATTTCCAGCATCTGTAGTGCTTTGCTTTTGTATTACAGTATTAAAGGTAAGTCTGATCAAAACTTGATCACTATCACTTCTGACATGTTCTATGCTTTTGGCTATATAATTTAACATGTTACTGGCTTGGCTAATTACTGCCCTGTATTAATTGATAATTGTATGTCTGCAAACGCGACATGAAATCGTGTGACATTGATCACAAGTCGTGGGAGTCAGTTGCCAGCATTCGCCAGAGCTGGCGGGCAGCCATAAAGACAGGGCTAAATTGTGGCGAGTCGAAGAGACTTAGTAGTTGGCAGGAAAAAAGACAGAGGCGCAAGGGGAGAGCCAACTGTGCAACAGCCCCAACAAACAAATTTCTCTGCAGCACCTGTGGAAGAGCCTGTTACTCCAGAATTGGCCTTTATAGCCACTCCAGGCGCTGCTTCACAAACCACTGACCACCTCCAGGCGCGTATCCATTGTCTCTCGAGATAAGGAGGCCCAAAAGAAAGAAAAAAAAGAAAATTGTTGAGCATTGAGTCTGCTACAGCTCCTGGTTTTTTTTTTAGCTTTTGGCTATTTCAACACCATTCATGACAGACCTGTTACATTTGTTTGTTCTTCCTGTTGTTACGACTGAGGTGGGAGTAATGCACTGTCAATTCAGTCCCGTTACTCCACAGGTTGCAGCATATCCGCAAAATTTCCCACCTACTGGAAATTAGCCAAATTAAACACTTGATTAACTCCCAGAATAAAATACACCAATCTTTAATCAACAACAAATTAACTATTTATTAATAAACTAAGTCTTAAACAATATTGAGATAAATCTATGTCTAAAAAGACTTTCTAACTTATTATTCCTCCTAACTCCCATGCACACACACATACATTCAAAAACCAACGGTTAACCGGTTTTAAAAATGATGTTTTAAATTAGAGCTGTTTCTTAGGAATAATAAAATAACTGGGTTGTAAGTCTTGGTGGGTTGCGTTCCCGGAGCGGTGAGGTGTCCCAGAATCAAATAGTCAGATACCACTGGAAGTCTCCAGGCGAGTTTGATGAACAGTCTGTAATGGATAGGTGTTCAGGGCACTTCGGCTGCAGCAGGCATCACACAGTTCTTTCAACAAGGAGTATAGCAACAGGTCTATTTGGATTTTAAATTAGCAGTCTATCAGTAGAAACTTCACTGAGAATTCCAGAACTCCCAGAAACACAAAAGGCAACTAAAAGTCACTACTGAGGCGGAGACTTCTCTGAGACTGGAAATAAAAAGAAATTTGCTACCTCCAACAATGCAACGATAACTTTCCAGGGGGGGTTTCCTCTTAAGGCAAAACACAGCCTGTAGGCCAATATAGATTTTCTGCTGACAGGAAACATATCCTTCCTTCCTGGAGAGCACGCTTCGCTAGTCTGCCATATCAAACCGGTTTTAGACAGTTTTTACACACAGTTAACTGTTACAATATGGCATGTGACCTCTCTCTCTTGCTGTTGCCTAGGAAATAGACTTGCTGCTTGCACACATTGTTCCCAGAGAGAGAGAGACAGAACAACTCTCAGTCTTAAAGGTACACAGACCCCACCCCCCCACCTTAGTTTTTAAAACACTTCCATGTCACTGTATACTGAACTTTACATTTTCAGCATTAACCTTTAGCTGCCATTGTTCTAACTCATTCTGTAATTTATGACTCACTTCTGAATCTACTGTCCCACCTAGAGGTTGATACCAACTGCAAATTTGGCCACTTAACATTGAGGGGAAAATTTTATACTCTCCCTTGTGGCGGGTTTGGAGGTGGGGAGAGTGTAAAATCTAGTGGGATGGTGGTTGGGGGGTGGGGGGATCCCCGCCACCTTCCCCCCTCCGCCAAAATGAAGTCCGGGGAGGGAAAGCCTGTCAGTGGCTCTCCCGCCCTGCCGCCAATCGAGGTCCTTAACTGGGCAAATAATGCCCAATTAAGGGCCTCATCCTGTCACCGCCGCAGCAGTTAGCCATGCGGCGGGCAGCCCTGTCGCCACACGAAAGCCCGACACAAAAAGCTGTGCAAGCTGCTTCCCAGCTCCGAGGGGAGAGACGGGGGGTGGGGCGGTTGGTGATCCTCATTAAAGACGCTTTGTGCCTGAACAATGGACCCAGCATTGATGACAGCCAACCTCCCTGCCCCATGACCCCAACCCGTGAGATCCCTCCCGCTCTGCTCTACTTGTGGCCTGGGTCCAGCGACACTCTTGGGCCTCAGGTAGAGGCTCAACTGGCAGCCGCCACCACCTCTGCGGTGGCGCTGATCAGTAGAAGAGCTGTCAGCCTCTAATTGGCCAGTAGCTCTCTGAGAGCGGGATTTCCATAACGGGGGTCCTTGATCCCAAGGAAGGCCCACTGCTATCCACTTAAGTGCCTAATTGGCACTAGATTCGTCAGGTTTTCTGCAGAAGAGTTAACGCGGGGTTCTTGATGTCACTTTTTCTGAACGTCGAGACCCCCGTCACCAGCATAAAATCCCAGCCTCAAGTTTCTAAATCAAAGTAATTATAAACAAGAGTGGCCTCCGCCATGTGGGGAGGACACCTTGGAAAACGAGGTGCTGTCCCTGCAGTTTGGAGGGGAGTCATTCCTTCGTGGGCAATTTGTGGCCCACAGAGGATGTCCACCGGGAACAAATGTACCCCCCAGGACTCCCTCCCCCGGACCAAATGCCCACCCCACCCAAGCTCCCTCACTGGGGCCTTTGGGACGGTCCCCGGCGACTCCGTCTCACCTACCTCTTCTCCAGGGTTCCAGCACTGGGCCTGGGTCCAAGGCCTCTGCAGTACTGGCAGTGGCCACTGTCCCGGTGGTGCTGCCTATACTGCTGAGCTGCCGACCCTCTGATTGGCTGGCAGTTCTTGGGGGCAGGATCCCTGACCCTATTAAGTCTTGAAAGGGACAGGGATCCCGCCTCCTTAAACCTGACCCCAAAAGACCAGAGGATCGCTCTGAGGGTCTGACAAAATGCAGAGGTGGGGCTCCCCATGCCTTTTCGGCCCAGCACCGGGAGCCCTGGCCTCCTGCGCAAAAACCAACGCACAATGTTTTCTATCTTTCAGCTAAATTATTAGCCATGCTCCATGTTTATCCTGAATTCCTACAGCTTTAAGTTTAACTAATAGCCTATGGAATGAAACTTGGTCAAAAGCATTTTAGAAATCTGCAGCTTGTTGTAAAGCTTACCACAGTCTACAGACAATGATACAAGATATGCTGGCAGGACTGTATTAGGGAGCTCCACAGTAGTAGGCACTGAAGCAGCCCTTCAGAATACCAATTGTCTTTTCTATTAAAATCCTGATGGTGTCATGAGCCGAATTGTATCAGTGTTTATCAGGGTCCTAAGGAAGCAAACCAAGGTCATCAGCCACTGCTATCATGGGTGGCTCTGATCTCAAAGCTGCCAGTCAGTTACTGGCCGAAGTAGCTTAAAGGAAAGAAAGCAGAATATTGTGCTTCGTAGATTTTTCGGACTATAAAGATGTTAACAATAATGTCTCCTGAACTCAATGTTGGGATCATTGCTCTTCCTAATGAAATTCCATTGGCCAGGGAGGGCTGTTTTGCGTGAAATATCCATGGGGGAAAAGAATTTGGGATGGAACCTGGATCCAGGAGGGTTCCACCTATTGAAACTCTGGCACTTTCAGGAAGGGCCCATGAGACACCTGCCATCAAATACAACATATTTCTGGCATTGATGCCTTTAGCAATGCTGGGTTCTAGGAGCAACTGTGAGTCCTTAATTTCCAGTGTTGCTCGGGCCGTGTGGACAGGCGGAATTTCTGCACCAAAATGCCAGTTTCAAGAAGCTCCACACCACCCATGATTCAGCCCACGTCAAGAACTCTGCAGGAATTTCTGGCTGTGTATCTGTAGATATACCCTGGGTATTGGAGGAGCAGTTTCAAATAGTGCAGACAGTATAAAAATTGGGAATGTCGTATACTGTGAAGTGGACTGTAAGTGATTTCAGGAGCATATAGACAGTTAGATTGGGCAGATTAATTAATGAAGAAATGCAATGTGGAGCAATCTAGAGTGATACATTTTTGGGAGGAAGATTACCGAGAAGAAGTACCCATTATATATTAAAAATAGTGGTGTTAAATTCAACTTTGGCAGAGGTGCAAAGTGTCCGATAGCACATTGGCTACCTGTTATACACTATGGCTGATTTCTCTTTCCATTGAATTCTATGAAAAGTAAATCAGGCGGAATGTATAAAGAGCAGTTAATCAGTCACTTGTGCATTTTGCGCCCCTGCCTAAGTTGAATTTCACCCCGAGTGAGTAGCCCCAATGTTCTAAAGTCATTGCATCTACAGGCGGTACTATGATGATCACATTTTGTGATTCAGTAAGTACAGTGGGCTCTGTTATATAACAGCACCACTGCACTCGAAACTTGCTCTTCATAAAAATGTTATACTAACCAATCTCATGCATTGTTTCCCAAATTACTATTTTTCATTCTTCCCCTGTAATATTTGTACTATTTTCTGAAATGAAGCTCCCCTCATTCCTTGCAGACTAGGGATGGGCTCTTCATTTTTTTTTGTTGCCTGTTATTACTTGCAACACCATCTGTGCTTACTCTGTCCAAATGATGGCAGGTCCTGTGAAAGGCAAAGCTGAAGCAAAACTGATTGGGCTAATGAGAAATCCTAACTTGAAGTTCAGGCTCAGAGACCAAAAAATTGAGATCAAGAGCTGTTGTTCTGACTTGTTCCAGCCTTGTCTAGAATTAGTGAAATGAGTGGAGTCTGACTCTTTATGACAGATTGTTTTCATGAATATGCAGAAAGTGTTCAGCACTGTGCAGCTTCAAATACTGATGGACCAATTAAAGCAGATCCCTGAGATTCATTATCATTTACCACGTGAGATAAAACTACAGCTGCATTACTCTTCCTGACAAATGAAATCTAGAGATCTGCCACAATGAACCATAAATGGGACTCAGTTGCATTCAGTGATAGCAAATGATTTAAAACCTGTATACTCCCAACATTCAGTTAATTAAATTTGCTGATGATGGAATGCTAAGGCAGGTCATTCAGAAAATGACTAATGATAAGGGATGAGAAGAACTAAATTGTATAATCAAATGGACAGATTGAAATAGTATGGCGTAGAATACATTGAAGACTCTTTCAAAAGATGATGGTGACAAAGAAGTTGCTGCTAAATTTAAATTAATTACATGTTGAAGTAAGCATATATAAGTGAGCAAGTGAAAAGATAAATGCTCTCTCATTGCTTGAATAGACGAAATGTTGACATTAAAAATGCATGTGAAATTTCTGCTGTTAAAAACTCTTGCTAAGCTTTACCTTATTATTTATTGCAACTGTTAAGTTACATTTTAATTTATTGGAAAGGAACTTAGGTGAGACATGGGCCATTGTACAGGACACTAAGCAGGTTGAAAGGTGTGGAGAAGATGAGATAAATCAAGTATTAATGGTTAGGTAATGTCAATCTTGGGTTTTAAAAGCCTATAGATGTGGGAGGGAGGAAATGGTGAAGCAGGTTAGGGAGATTCACAGTTCTAAAGTCCTGGGAAACATAGAGCTAGACACAGTGGCGCAGTGGTTAGCATCGCAGCCTCACAGCTCCAGCGACCCGGGTTCAATTCTGGGTACTGCCTGTGTGGAGTTTGCAAGTTCTCCCTGTGTTTGTGTGGGTTTTTGCCGGGTACTCCGGTTTCCTCCTACCACCAAAGACTTGCAGGTTGATAGGTAAATTGACTGTTATAAATTGCCCCTAGTATAGGTAGGTGGTAGGGGGATGTGGTAGAAACATGGGATTAGTGTAGGATTAGTATAAATGGGGGGTTGATGGTCGGCACAGACTCAGTGGGCCGAAGGGCCTGTTTCAGTGCTGTATCTCTAAATAAAAGAGATGGTGCAATGTGTATTTCAACAATCAGCATTAAGGGAGGAGGAAGAATGTCTACGATGACTTATTTAGACTTTAGGAGGAACAAGAGAAAGCTAGTATCAGTAAAAGTGACCCTGAAGCTGTCGGATTGTCATAAAAACCCAAATGGGTCACTAATGTTCTTAAGGTTAGGAAACCTACTCTCCTTACCCGGTATGGCTGCTAGGTCCCAAACCATTGTAGTTGACTCTTGACTACTACTCTGAAGTGAGGCACACAAATGTACAATGAATGCCCACTGCCATGTTCTCAGGGCAACTAGCAATATCCACACACTAAGAATGAATTTTACAAAAGAGTCGAGAATAAAAATTCAAAATGGTGTTAGTTATAGCACAGATGACTTGATTTATATTTGCAATCTTAGCAGCATTTTGAACAATGTCCCATTTGGAGTTCAAGCCATATCCTTTACAAAGTAACTCGTGATAAACATTTCATTGAAAGAGCAGCAAAATTATAAATTAAATTCCTGTTTTGAAGAAGTTTTAATTGGACATCTATTGCACAGCTTCATCATGAGAAATGGGCTTAACACATTTAAAGGTAAAAAGCAAAATGCAGAAAATCGGAAAGAAAAATGGGAAATGCCAAAAAATACACAGCATGTCAATTAGCCTCTGAAGGAGAAAGATAGGTTAACATTTTGGGTGTGACCTTTGGTTACTTGATCTGATGAAAGGTCACACCATAAGTGAAGTCTTTCCTTCTCTTTCCGATAGTAAGTGATCTGCTGTACGTTTCCAGCATTTTCTGTTTCTATTCCTCAAAAGGTTTATAATATTTTTCTGGTTTCAGAAGAATGATAGATAATGAAAGAAAGAGAACATAAAAACAAGCAGAACAAGAACTGAGCTAGATAGTTGGCATTTTCAGGAGATTGTTCTTGTGTGGAAGTTCTCAGCTTTACCTAACATTTGAAACACATGCATAAAATGATTGTAGGAATATAAGCATCATACTTGAGTCCCTGATCTCATCTACATCAGTGTGAGGACGCACCAAAGTCTCTTGTCACTCATTGTCTCAGGGAAGGTGAGGTGGGGTGGACAGAATAATCAGAAGAAAGGTTACCACCAAGCTGTTGTCACATGCCTTCTGGTCAGAACCTCAATGATAATGAAAGGTGTATCAGTGTCATTAAAGTAGGCATTTCTCAATGCTTTCTGAGTCTTGGTTTTGAAATTACTAGTAAATGCATCTGAATTGGTGACCAGTTTATTTCTTCTAAGGGTTGAGAAGCTCACTGTTTAGTTTTAACATGTTAATCTGTGATAATGGAGATCATTCTATGATTGATTTACTAAACTTCAAGAACACTAGGTATTATTAGAACACTAGGTATTATTAGGCTACTGAAAGGAAGCTTTAGTGTTCACACATTATCACTAACCATTCCTCTGTTAAAGGACCTCAGTGAATGCATTGTCATCCACTTCAATTTACAGTGTATATTTTGTCTGAAGCATCAGCCATTCTGAAAAGCAATATTCAGAAGATCTTTCAGCTTGTTATGTCCAAACAGCTGAGGGTGTTAGAGTTTGAATCAATGGATTGAATTTAAAATTGGCATATTTTTCATAAGATAGTTATAAATATGTACCTATAATTCATACTTTCATTATGAGGTATGTCAGTTATTTATCTGTTTGGGACGCTGGTGCTCATAGCAATACTCAGGGACTGTTTGCACAGCATCTCCCTTTCACAGTTATCCCTGACTAGCTTTGCTACTCTATGTATCTCTAGACCTCCACATGTCTAATAGTGCAATTTTGAAAGGCACAGGATTCAACTCTGTTCCTTATTCATCTCTTGCTCTAAACTACAATATCTTGAATCAAACTTTTGGTCGTTTTTTTTTAGGCCATTCCTATAGAGTGCCTGACCTGTATGCAGTAACTGCTTAAGGTGGCACAATTGAAATCAGAAGTATATTATGTTGAAAGTAGTGGGCTGCAAATGTGTAATGGAGTGTTTTGAACTGCTTTAGCAAACAGTTCATGAGTGTCATCTTATTTCAGGTTTACCTGGTAGCCTTTAGTTTGTGAGCTTTAGATTTTGGATATCTGAATTATAGGAAATCTGAAACCAAAGCTTGAAGAAATCCTGTTGCTCGTTTTGACCTATTTTTCTTTATCCCAATAATTTCTTGTTTAAACTACCTTGGAACATCACAGAGAGAATCTGCTGAGCTCATCACTCTTAATTAATCTGTTTTATCTTTGTTGATCTGACTCCCCTGCCACCCACTGAGGCCGCAGGTAATGACACTTTTTAACTGTCACTGAATAAAACATTTTAATGATTGCACTGTCTGTTCCAAACTCCCTAGGCTTGCTTTTGAAACAAAGATATTGCTGTGTTTTTATGACCCTCATATCCAGTTTAGCAGTCTATTTTAGATCTGAGTTAATGTGTGTCCCCTGGTACTTCAGCAAATCAGTGATCTCAGCTCCTTTTCATTTTATACTTCTGGGATTAATATCTATGTTTATGTACTTTGTTGTTGTTTTAAGACTTCTGCTTAAGTCTTTCCTTCTCACATTACCATTTCTTGCGTGTCTCCAAGACATGCACAATCCCTGAATAAAATGGTGGACCAATGCTTTCAGGCCTACAGCAGTGCTGCTCTTAGAGGTATATGCAAATGCACTATACTATATGGTGGATGGTCTGTCCTTTCAAAATCTTGCGTGATCTTCCTTTTCCCAACAAAAATATCCTCGTCAGGTCTTCAAAATTGGAATGCCTTATCTCCCTCAGTCTTTTCTTCCTCCTACAATCGCACAGTCTTTTAAAAACCCAACTTTGCATCACCTAATCTATAATTCCTGATTTATCTCATCTCCTTTATTCTTCTCAAGCTTGGTGCTGACCTCCACTATGGGCCCGGACCCTGGCCCTGCACCCAAGTTTCTCAATTGGGAAAAAAAAATTGGTCGAAGGTAAATTTTGTTTCCTTGTAGAGAAGCATCTGCTCTCCATTGTCAGCTTCACTTTAGCCAGTAACAGACCTGAGAGTAGATGCTTAATGGACCAATGATTTTTCATTTCTTTCCACTCATCACAGTCTTGTGATTTCGTTCACTTTTACACAGACAACACCACCCTACGGCTTTTTCTATTTTGCACTGATTCCTGCGTCCATTTATTTTTTTCCAAGCATTTTTCTTTTTTGCAATCAGTTCAGCACCTTTACTATTTTCCTGTATTTGGGGAGTTTAAACTTGTGATGTATCAGTCCATGACACAGTAAGTTAGAGCTCTGATGTCCTGGATCCTTTGTACCCTTCCCACTAATGCAGCCATCTCATCTCTGAGATGGATTTGTGAGTTTGAATATATACTATATATGTTGTTCATTTGTTTTATAATTTCCAGCTTCATTCATGTATAAAGGTAAATAAATTATTAACAGTAACTGACCCAGTGTTCAGAACTAAAGTTCACATTGAGGTATAACTGAAGTGTTATTGGTGTAGAGTTTTCAAGCTTGGCAAAGGCTAGTACAGACTCTGAAACACAGTTTTCTGGAGACGTTAATGGATAAGACCAAAATGTAAGTATTTATTGATGTATTCATAGAGTCATAGAGAGATACAGCACTGAAACAGGCCCTTTGGCCCACCGTGTCTGTGCCAACCAACAACCACCCATTTATACTAATCCTACATTAATCCCATATTCCCTACCACATCCCCACCATTCTCCTACCACCTACCTACACTAGGGGCAATTTACAATTGCCAATTTACCTATCAACCCGCAAGTCTTTGGCTGCTAACTTGCTTTATCGGTCGCACAGTAGGCAACAACACAGCTTATGAAAATGGATATCAAATTTTGTTCTACTCTGACAAGCTGTCTACTCTGTTAGGTTTTTACTTCACTTAGTCCAGGTGCATTGGTATCCTCAGTGTTACATCTTTCATCATTTTGTTTTCAAGGCTAATCCCACCATCCAGAGTGTTTGCTTGGGAGAGAATAACGTGATTGAGGAGGAGTTAAAAGCAAATGGTAATGTCACTGAGTGGGCAGGAGGTGGAGGAGGAGGTGGAGGAGCCACATTTATTTTCAAGGTGCGTATTTAGAATAACCTGATTCATCACAGATTTTTTTGAAAAAAGGCATCCTCCATTTTATCAATTAACGTTATACATATATCCAAACGATCAAAAATCCAAGCTACTTAACAGTCTTAGAAGAAATGTTATTTTAATGCAATGTTCTATCTAAGTGGAGAGTTATGCAAATATTAATGAATGATGGCAAATTTTTTTTGCCTTGGATGTGGAAGATTTTTGTGTAGTTCCTGTCATCTTCATCAGAAAACACGAGGGGAGGTTTTGCAGTCACAATGTCAGTGGTGTAGGAATGGAGCAAATGCTAGGGAATTGGAATGTCTGGCACAGATCCATATTGTCAGATCTATGGCACTTTACTGCTGAGTTTACTGCTGAGACCTTTTAGATAAGCCTAAAGTGTTCTTCCTGATAAGAAGTGTTATTACAATTGATTTAAATGAAGCTATTATAAATTTCACATCTGCACTAGGTATTCTCTTGTGCTTGGTGTCGTTGTAAATGGTTCCCACTTCCCCTACACTGCAAAAGATTTTTACCACCTACTATCTAGTTGTATAATAACGTGACCCAAAGACTGTAACAATAAATCCCCCGTTGTTTGCAGTGGGTCCTGTGATCTCACATGTTGTTGGCAAATTAAAGCCCATGGATTATAGGGACAGTGGCAGCATGGATACAAAATTGGCTAAGGGACAGAAAGCAGAGAGGAGTGGTGAATGGGTGTTTTTCAGAGTGGAGGGTGGTATACAGTGGTATTCCTCAGGGGTTGGTATAAGGACCACTGTTCTTTTTATATATATTAGTGACCTCGATTTGGGTTTCATAGTTTCAAAGTTTGCAGATGACACAAAACTTGGAAAAGTAGTAAATCATGAGGACATGGAAGGTAAAATGGGAGTTTTATAGCAGTTGAAATTTGACGCAGAGAACTGTAGTGGTACAGTTTGGTAAGAAGAATGAGGAGAGGTAATCTGAACTAAATGATACACTTTTAAAGTGGGTGTAGGAACAGAGAGACCTGGCATGTACACAAATCTTTGAAGGTGACAGGAGAAGGCTATTAAAAAAAGCATATGGGATCCTTGCTTTATTAATAGAGGCATAGGGCAGGATTTTATGCTGCCTTTGGAGACCAGCACAGAGGCAGGGGACAGAAAATGGCAGGGGCGCCATTCACGACAGTTGTCCTGGTCCCCGGCCATTTTGTCCGGGGCAGAGAAGGCCGAGGACGGCCTTCCTGCCCCTCGGCTAATTGAGGCCCTTAAATGGCCTAAGGGCCTCTTTCCGCCTCCACTCCAATATTGTGGAGGACCGAGGGGTCTGCTGTTGTGTGGAGACACCGCCAGGTGAGATCTAGCGGCTTCAGGGGAAGGGGTCCCTCCTTTGGGGGCAATCCATGGCTCCAGGAGGACCCTCCCCCAGTGGCATGACCACCTCCCTTCACCAGGAAACCCCTCCCCTCCTACCCTGTTGCTGGGGCCTGCCTCACTGGCCCCGGCAACCCTGATCCCACTCACCTGTCTTGGGGTCTCTGAACTCTTGGGCCTCCTGCAATACCGGCAGGGGCCACCGATTGGCTGGCAGCTCTGGAAGTGGGAGCTCGTCCCTTAAAGGGACGGCGTCCCCGACGGCAGGCAATTAATTGGCTGCCCACCGTTAAATTATGACAGTGAGTCCAACAGAGGGCCAATGCCTGCCACTGGGACCCCTGTCGCCGGAATAGAACCCAGCCCATAGAGTACAAAAACAAAACCCTTATAAACACCAGTTAGGCCTCAGTTGGAGTACTTCTTTAATTCTGGACACCAAAGTTTAGGAAGGATGTCATAGTCTTGGAGAAGGTGCCGAAGAAATTTACTAGAATGGTACCAGGGATGAATAACTTCAGTTATGTGGAGAGACTAGAGAGGCTGGATTTGCTGTTCTTAAAGCAGAGAAGGTTAAGAGAAGATTTGATACAGGTGTTCAAGATTATGAATGGTTTTGATAGAGTTGGAAGAAGGATTAGAGGGGAGTTGAGGAGAAATGTTTTCACCCAGAGGGTGGTGGGGGTCTGGAACTCAGTGTCTGAAAGGGTGGTTGTGGCAGAAACCCTCATTGCATTTAAAAAATACTTGGATACGCACTTGAAATGCTGTAATCTGCAGGGCTACCTCCCAACACCTGGAAAGTGGGATTTGGCTGCATAACTCATTTTCAGCCGGTATGGACACGATGGGCCGAATGGTCTCCTTCTGTGCTGTTAATTTTCTATGTTTCATTTAACTGTATTTTACAATGTGATTGCATTCCTGAAATATTCCAGATGGATAACGGAGAACCAATACCATTGCTGATAGCAGCAGGTGGAGGTGGCAAAGCCTATCTGAGTAAAGATTCCAGTTTCCCAGAAGAGATGTTGGAAACTGATTCCTCTGTTCCAGGTGTGAATGGGAGGTCAAGTGCTGCAGGTAAGTAATATCCTTAAACAGCTTTGTTTGGTCTTCTATAGAATTCATTATCCTACCATTCTGGTATCATCTGCAAATTTCAATACCACCCCCTCTAGTCCTATATCCTATCTTTTGGTAGAAGGGAATTTATATCTATGCTTTGAGCACTAAGCTTGGAGCACCAGAACCTCTCAGGAGTCATTCTTTTGGAAACAGAAGAAGTCAAGTATATTTTTCTTTTAATTTAAAAAGATCAGCATAAGGCAAAGACAGGTGTATCCATACTTCCCCTTGCAGATTTCTGCCACATCAGCTTATCCATGTCGTCCCGTTGAGAGTAATGTATTACCATTGAAGCAGATGTATATAAAATTGGACTTTATTTTCACTTTTATAGTTAGTCTAACTGCTTGAGTATTCTCAGCTTTAGCTCAAAAAACCTGGATCTATTCCACAGAGGTTTTGTCTTGTGGATGAAATCAGACAGTAAGTCCAGAGAGCTTGGATTTGTTTTTCTCGGAATTTGTCTTTTCTTGAGGGTGGTGACACACTATAGGGTACAGTTGTACGAGCATTGGCTACGTTGCCCAAATGGTCATTCTTCATGCATGAATCTGAACATGTGTGGACTATTTAACTATGGAAGGCATTACCATCCTACTCAATCCTGTCCCCACTCAATGTCCACACGCATTCACTTTCCAGCAAGAATCACCGGATAGTGATCTGGCAATTCATAATTTTCTCTAACAACTTGATGGGCAAAGAACAGCTTTCTTTTATTCTCCTCTTTAATTCATGCTCCCTATAACTTTTGCTTTCATAGATCTCAGACTGAATTGAAGAAGCTTTTCACCTGTTATCAAAAGACTGGCTGTAATGTTCTTATATTGTGGAAATAACATGACCTTGCAAAGCAATCACACTGTAAAGTTCCTTAATTTATGAAGCCTTAAATCCTTCAGCCCTTA
Organism: Heterodontus francisci; assembly: GCF_036365525.1. Taxonomy (NCBI): domain Eukaryota; kingdom Metazoa; phylum Chordata; class Chondrichthyes; order Heterodontiformes; family Heterodontidae; genus Heterodontus; species Heterodontus francisci. Next base: position 99,165,921 of record NC_090383.1, on the reverse strand, counting down.
GCCTTATTGATCTCCTTATAATTACTTCAAGTAGATTGCTGACACATTGGCATTATATCCCATTTCACCAATTCACATCCAATTTGGAATGTCACAAACAGTCTCTCTGCAAACCACTCTGCAGATATTATCTTTGATATGCCATTAAGACTTCAAATCACAGCCAATTTAAATAAAACTACTACAGGATAATATTTGTGTTTTATTGCCTCAAATACAATTTTTAAATGTTACTTAAGGTGACTTAAAATAATGCGTAATCTGCGTAACCAATCAGGTCTGAGTCAGTGGCCTCAATGTGAACTCAAGCCTGTCCTTTCTTCAGTGAATGACTGTAGTGGAACATTGATGTGATAAATTAGTACATTGCGCTCTGAACTGGACAACCCGGATGCAAATTTGAATCCCTGCTAATATTTCCGCACTGCTTTCCCCCCAATGCTAATCTCAACCAACCACGGTGTCAAACTGAGGCAGAATGCTTAGTCACTGAGAGAATTGCCATAAGATCGTATTTCTGCTACCAGATGGCCACATAACAGCACTAGAAACAGCTGTAGAATTGTCCAGAATCGTCTGACCTAGAAAGGACCATTGGGCCCAGCAAGTACATTCCTTTTCTATAGGTCAAACTCACTTCACCACCTTCTCATCACATCCTTCAATGCCTTTTCTTTTCAAAAGCCTCTTGTATCCATTTATACCATCTGCTTCATTGACTTTTGCTAATAACTAACTCCACAAGCTCAAAATCCTTTGCGTAAAAATTGTTCGATCTTGATTTCTTTCTTACTCCTGACTTCCCAAATTTTAGTTTGCACTCCTTGGATTAATGATACAAAACTAGGTGGGAATGTAAGCTGTGAGGAAGACACAAAGAGGCTGCGAAGAGATATAGGGCTGGATTTAACAGCAGCCCCCGCCCGCCCCCCCTCCCTCGCCGACCTGGGAGTCGTGGCAGGGGGCGCTGGAAAATACCTCCGGCAGAGGCTCGCCATGGGCCTCGATGCTGGGAAGGCCCGGTCTGATATTGCAGGTGGCATCGAGGTCTCATGGTAGCCACCGTGCCACTGGACAACAAGAGACAAATCTAGATATTTAAATAAATGTAAATTAAAGAATTAAGTACTTACCCACTCCCACCGTCCGTCCCACTCTGAAATTGGTGCCGGTGGCCAGCACTCCCACTTGGTGGAACACTGGTGGGGAGGGGGGAGTAGGTAAGTTTCTCTGTGCAGGAGTTGGGGGGGGTGGGTGGCGGGGGAATGACGCCAGAGTAATTTAATTGGTTTAGGGGATGGTGAGAAGGGGCAAAGTTTAAGGTTGATGAACCTTGTGGGGGGGATGGGTAGGTCGGCAAGACAAGGTGTTTTGGTGGTGGGGGAGAGGGCAGGTCATGACTTCTAAGCTTATTGGGGGATTGGGAGAGGAACAGCATCACTTAATGTATTGTTTTAACATCAATATTCCTTTAAAAATTGATATGGCATTATAGGTCTCGGAGCCCTTTAAAAATGGCGTTGGCGCCTGACGCCGTTGCTGGGGACAGACTGCCCACTCCCTCCACGTCATTAATGAGGGGCAGTCCGCCCGGGCCAATTAAATGAGCCGCCGTGCCGACGTGTGGTCCGCTTGGGCAGACCGCCATTTTTGAAGCTCGCCGCAAAGATCGGCAGTGACCATGTAAAATTCAGCCCATAGACAGCTTAAGTAAGTGGACAACAAGGTGGAGTGTAAGTGGGGAAATGTGAGCGTACTCACTTGGTCGTGAATATAAAAGCATAATTTTTTTAAAAAGCTTGTAACTTTTAAAAGTTGATGTTCAGAGAGATTTTGGTATACTCATACAAGGATCACAGAAAGTCAGCATGTCGGTACTGCAAGCAATTAAAAGAAAGATTTGCATTTATATAGCACTTTTCACGACTACCAGATGCCGCAAAGCACTTTACAGCCAATGAAGTATTTTTTGAAGTGTAATCACTGTTGTAATGTAGGAAATGCTGCAGCCAATTTGCCCAACAAGCTCCCACAAATAGCAATGTGATAATGACCAGATAATCTGTTTTTTTGTGAAGTTGTTTGAGGGATCTGTATTGGCTAGATCACCAGGAATAACTTCCCTGCTCTTCTTCAAAATATTGCCATGGATCTTTTACTGAGAGGGCAGATAGGGCCTTGATTTAATGTCTCATCCACAAGATGGCACCTCCAACAGTGTAGCATTCTTTCAGTACTGCACTGGAGTGTCAGCCTTGATTTTGTACTCAGGTCCTTGAATCCAGAATCTTGTGACTCAGAGGCAAGAGTTCTATCAACTGAGCTATGGCTGATGCTTTTAAAAAGGCAAATGGCACGTTGGCCTTTATTGCAAGGGGTTTAGAGTACAAGAATAAGGCAGTCTTCCTGTAATTGCATAGGGCTATGGTGAGACCACGCCTGGAGTACTGTGCACAGTTTTGGTCTCCATATCTGAGGAAGGATATACTTGCCTTGGAGGTGGTACAGCAAAGATTCCCTCGATTGGTTCCTGATATAAGAGGGTTGTCCAATGATGACAGGCTCAGTAAATTTGGTCTATACTCTCAGGAGTTTAGAAGAACGAGAGGCCATCTAATCACAACATATAGGATTCTGAAGGGGCTTGACGGGGTAGACATTAAGAAGTTGTTTCCCTGGCTGAGGAATCTAGAGCATGGGGCACAATTTCAGGATAAGGGGTTGAACATTTAGGACTGCGATGAGGAGAAATTTCTTCACTCAGAGGGTTGTGAATTTTTGGAATTGTGTACCCCAGAGGGTTGTGGATGCTCCGTCGTTGAGTACAATTAAGACTGAGATAGACAGATTTGAAGTCTCTCAGGGAATCAAGGGATATGGGGAGCAGGCAGGAAAGTGGGCTTCAGGCAGTAGATTGACCATGATCATATTGAATGGGGGAGCAGGCTCGAAGGGCCGAATGGTCTACTCCTGTACTTTTTTCTTATGTTCTTATCCCTTGATATTAGAACCCTTCACTATAGTACAGAATTTGTCGATCAATTTTGTCAATTACTTCATTCAAGACGTTAAAATAATGACACTAAATGCCAATCTGCTTTAAAAAAAAATTCAAACTTCCAAGACTTGAGAATAAATCAATTATCAACTCACCTTTATTGGTTTGGCTGTATGTTTTCCAAACATTCATAAATCACCATGGTGCTGCTAGCAGTGAGTCAAAAGATTTGTTATTTTGGAATCGAGGTTATCTAATTCCATGTAGAAGGCAACATCATGGGCAGTGATTTACAGTGACTGGATATTAAAGGTCAATTTTTATGAAATCATATTACACTGGTGTTTTGGAATTGAATTCCACAAGTCTCACAGACTAGTGGCTACAAGAGCAGGTCAGAGGCAGTGAATAACTCATGCCTGATTTCCCAAAGCCTTTCCACCATCTACAAGGCACAAGTCAGGAGTGTGATGGGATATTCTCCACTTGCCTGGATGAGTGCAGCTCCAAAACACTTAAGAATCTCCACACCATTCAGGATGAAGCAGCTGCCTGATTGACACCCCATCTACCACCTTAAACATTCACTCCCCTCCACCACTGGCGCACTGTGGCATCAGTGTGTACTATCTACAAGCTGCACTGCAGCAACTCACCAAGGCTCCTTCGACAGCACCTTCCAAACCTGTGACCTCTACCACTTAGAAGAACCAGCGGAGCAGGCACACAGGAACACCACCACTAGCAAGATCCCGTCCAAGTCACATACGATCCTGACTTGGTAATATATCACCATTCCTTCACTGTCACTGGGTCAAACCCCTGGCACTCCCTCCCTAACTACACGGTGGGTGTACCTACACCACATAGACTGTAGGGGTTCAACAAGGTGGCTTATCACCTTCTTCTCAAGGGCAATTAGGGATGGGCAATAAATCGCCTTGCCAGCAATGCCTACATCCCGTGAACGAATAAAAACAAGTCTAACTATTATTTTGCCAGAAGTGTATTACATAGAAATTAATGTATGGAAATAGGCTGTTTGGGCCAACTAGTCTGTATTGATGTTTATCCTTCACACTAGCATTAGTCCTGGAAATTGGCTGCAAGTCTTCCTGGAACAGCTGAGGAAATCTGTCACTGCCTCCAGGAAGCTTTGCCTTCTTGTGCACTGCTTCTTAGGTAAGTGCAAGAATGTTCTCCCTGGCCTGTTCACAGAATGTCTGTGTCCTTTCACCTCTTCCTGTTTCTCCAAATACACCAAAATTAGTGGGATTTCCAGAGACACCTCTATGGGACAAAAAACAGGCTGCTTGCTACAATAAGCTCATTAAAAACCTTTTTCCAACCCACTTTCACAATGCCTTAAGGATTCAAAATTTCTGAGCAGTCCATGGTATCAACTATTGAACCCTTCAAATATTTATAAGAGAAGTACTTGACTTCAGCAATTCCCCAGGCTTTGTGGGTAGGAACAGGAACTTGTAAAATGGGAGGCAAGAGGCACAAAATTGATTCTATATTCTGGCTCCGCTTTGGACACATTTATATATGTAAGTGGAGCTTTCTGCTGTTTGAGTCATAAGTCATTTACAGTATAGAAGGAGGCCATTTGGCCCATCAAGTCCACGCCAGCTGCCCGTGGAGCAATCCAGTCAGTACCACTACCCCGCTCCATTCTTGTAGCCCTGCAAGTTTATTTCCTTCAAGTGCCCATCCAATTTCCTTTTGAAATCATTGATTGTCTCCACTTCCACCACTCTTGTGGGCAGCGAGTTCCAAGTCATTACCACTCACTGCGTAAAAAAGTTCCCTCTCACATTCCCCCTGCATCTCTTGCCCAACACCTTCAATCTGTGTCCCCTAGTCCTTATACTATTAGTTAGTGGGAAAAGTTTTTCCTTGTCTAACTTATCTAAGCCTGTCATAATCTTGTTAACCTCTATGTTTCTATCAAATCTCCCCTTAATCGCCTTTGTTCCAGGGAGAACAACCCCAGATTTTCCAACCTAACTTCGTAACGAAAATCCCCCATCCCTAGAACCATTCTGATAGATCTCCTCTGCACCCTCTCAAGGATCCTCACATCCTTCCTAAAGTGTGGTGACCAGAATTGGACGCAATACTCCAGTTGGGGCATAACCAGAGCTTTATAAAGGATCAGCATAACTTCTCTGCTTTTGTACTCTATTTATGAAGCCCAAGATCCCACATACTTTGCTAACCACTCTCTGAATAGGTCCTATCACCTTCAAAGATCGATACACATGCTTAGAATTGTGCCATTAAGTATATATTGCCTCTCCCTATTCCTTCTGCCAAATTGCATCACCTCACACTTGTCAGTATTAAATTCCATCTGTCTCCTGTCTGCCCATTCTGCGAGCCTGTCTATGTCCTGTTGCAGCTGGTTCATATCATCCTCACTATTTGCCACACCTCCAAGTTTGGTATCATCAATAAATTTTGAAATTCTGCTCTGTATTTCAAGATTGACGTCATTTATATAAAACAAAAAAAGCAGTGGTCCCAGCACTGACCCTTGGGGAACACCACTGTCCACCATCCTCCAGTCTGAGAAACAACCATTTGCCATGACTCACTGTTTTCTGTCCTTATGCCAATTTTTTTATCCAATTGGACACTAACCCTCTGGCGCAGACACAATGGGCTGTATGGTCTCTTTCTGTGCCATAATCTTTCTATGGTTCTATTCCATGAACCTCAATTTTGTTAACCAGCCATTTATGTGGTACTTTATCAAATGCTTTCTTAAAATCCATATAGACAACATCCACCGCATTCCCTTCATCAACCTTCTCTGTTACTTCATCAAAAAATTCAATTAGATTTGTCAAGCATGATTTCCCTTTTACAAATCCGTGCTGGCTCTCCTTAATTAACTCAAACTTCTCCGAGTGCCAGTTGAATCTTTCCCTAATTATTGTTTCTAAAACCTTGCCCACCACTGATGTTGTATTAACTGGCCTATAGTTGCTAGAACTGTTCTTACACCATTTCTTGAACAAGGGTGTCACATTTGCCACTCTCCAATCCTCTGGCAGCTCCCCTGTATCCAGGGAAGATTGAAGATTATGGCAAGCTCCTCTGCTATCTCCATTCCCACTTCCTTTAGCAACCTGCTATGCAAGTCATATGGACCAGGTGACTTATCTACCCTAAACATAGCCAGCCTTTTTAGTACCTCCTCTATTGCCCCGATTCTCTTGGCTTCTACCGATATTTTATCAGCATCCTCTTCCTTAGTAAATGCTGATACAAAGCACTCATTAAATATTCTAGCCTTGACCTGTGCCTCTATGCATATATCATCCTTTTTGTACCTAATAGGCCCCACTCTGCTTCTTACGACCTGCTTACTCTTTACATGCCAGTAAAAGATTTTGGGGTTCCCTTTTGTGTTGGTTGCCATCCTATTGTCTTTGCCAGTCTTATTTTCCTCTTCACCGCCCCCCTCAACTTATTGTATTTGGCCTGCTTCTCACTTGAAGAATTCACCTAACATGCATCATACATCCTCTTTTTTGTTCAGTCAAAATCTCCATCACCCTCACCATCCAAGGAGCCCTGTCTTTAGTTCCCCTACCTTTCGCCCTTGTTGGAATGCACCTAGCCTGTACCTGAAGCATCTCTTCCTTAAAGATAATCCATTGTTCCATTACAGTTTTTGGTCCCATTTTATCCTAGCTAGATCCCTTCTCATCACATTAAAATTAGCCCTCTTCTAACCTAGCTGTTCTACCTGATATTATTCCTTGCTTTTTTGCTTTAGGAGTCTAAATCTTATGATGATCACTCTTACCGAAGTGCTCCTCGACAGACACTTGGTCCACTTGGCCCATCTCATTTCCCAGCACCATATCCAGCAATGCCTCCTTTCTAGTTGGCCTGAGAACATACTGATCAAGGAAGTTTCCTGAACACATTTCAGAAATTCCTCCCTCCCATTTCCCTTTACTCTAAAATTATCCCAATCGATATTTAAGTAATTAAAGTCCCCCAATATCACCGCTCTGTAGTTCTTGCACACCTCTGTGATTTCCCTGCAGATTTGCTCCTCTATCTCACTATTTGGAGGCCTATAGAATACCCCTAGTAGTATGATGATACCGTTTTTGCTTCTGAACTCTAACTCTTGATATTAGAACTTGCATTGCTGGCTGAACAAAGAATGATTAATACCTGGAGTGGGTAAGTGAGTGCAGGAAAATTCTTTACAATCATTCAAGATGTAATTAGGTGGTGTGATGTGGGATTGTGGGTTTTTGTGAGTGGAATGAACCAAATGACCTTCATTATTTTGTGAATTTTGTTTTTCTGTAGTATGAACAAACAAATATTAATCCACCGACGCTGGACTGTTACCCTTCCCAATGAATGGATCAGGTCTAAGTGTTTCATTCACCCTTAAGAGTAATTCTGAATCTTAAAGAAAGATTGACTTTAACATTTCAAAATAATCCCAGTTTCATAAAAAGTCAATGACATTTTGATGTACCTCCGACCATATTTTACGCTTAACATTTACCCTCCATCCTGCGCGTTTACTGATATTATCGGTGACATTACTCAAAATTGCAATACTGATCCCATACATTACAATGTTGCTGTACCCACAGAAATTTACCAGCATTGAAGAGAACCAGACCGATTAACTTATCGTGTTTCTTATATCTTAATGGAGAATAGGCTGTCAAAAGTGCAAGAAAGCAAGTGCCTTTCACAACCTCAGGGCATCCCGCAGTGCTTTACAACCAATTAAGTACTGTTGAAGTGTCGTCACTTCAAAGAAACACAGCAGCCAAGATTGCACAATCAACATTCAGATAAATGACCAGATAATCTGTTTTTGGCGGTGGTGTTTGTCGGATAAATGTTGGCAAGACACCATATGCTTCTTGGAGAAAAGCACCTTAGGGTCTTTTACATCCATGCGTGATGGCAGACAGAGCCTCAACTTAACATCTCATTCAAAAGTCTACCACTCAAGACAGGGTAGCACTCCCACAGTACTGCACTGAAGTGTCAATCTAGATTAGGTGCTTAAGTCTCTGGAGTGAGGCTACAACCCATGATTTTCTGACAGACGCAAAAGTGAGCCAAAGGTCGTGTCATTAAAAATCCTCCAGATGTGGAAACAAACATAGTTTGATCCTGGTCACTGCTGTCACGGACTTATTTTTTTTCTCCTCGGATTAAAAAGTGTGTTCCTTTAAGACTGTTTGAAAACATTGTGCCTTTAAGACTGAGCACAGGGTGCCAGCTGCACCTGTCCCTAAGCCACAGCAGGAGTAATGTTTTGATTTGACTGTGTAAAACAGGCAAAAACTGGTCTGAACCAGCAAACAGTGAAGCGTGCTACTGGAGAAGGGAGCTGTTTATTTTCTCTCAGCAGAAATTCTACAAGGAGCTACAGGCCAAGTTAATTGCCTTAGGAAAGAAAAAAAACTTTTTTTTTAAGAGACCTTTTGTATTGCTGAAGGTAGTAAAGCTCCTTTTCTTTACTTCCAAGCTAGGCAGTATTTGCTTCAAGATTGAATCTCTCTTGACTTGATTACATTTTTCTGGAATTTGCTGGTGGTCTTGATGCCTTCTGCAGCCAAAGAGTTTGAATGCCTATCAAAAACAGACTATTTCATCAAATCCAAGTGAAGACTTTGAGTAGCATTTGATTATTTCCACATTAGAATACCTCATTCATCAGGAACGTAACCTACAAAGACTTACTTATTTATTTATTCTTAAGAAACAGCTAATTTTTAAAAACACCACTTTTAAAACCAGTTAACTACTATTATTTTTGAGTGTCTGTGTGTGAATAGGGAAGTTAGGTTAAAATAAGAAGTTATAAGGTCTTTAGACATAGGTTTATCTTAATAGTGTTTAAGATTTAGTTTTTTTAATAAATAGTTAAATTGTTGTCTAAAGATACCTGGTTTGGTCTGTTTTATTCTGGGGGTTACTAGCGTGTCTAATTGAGCTGTTTTTCTGGTTGGGTGGGGAAACTTAAATAATATGCTGCGACCTGTGGAGTGATGGGACTGAATTGACAGTGTGTTGCTCCTGACGTGGTCATAATACTGCTTAGTTAGTTAGGGCTTCTAAAACTGACGTCCACGCCCCAGAATGGAAAAACAAGAATTAGTCATGGTTTCTTCGCTCAATCAGTATCCAACATGGATGTCGATCAAGGACAGAATCAGCCTTAATGATAATGTCGCCATGGCCGAAAAGGCGGAGGTTGTGAATTTCCTCATGGTTCTCTTGATCAACCAACTGTGATTTTGATGTTAGGCTGAGGCAGTTTAAGATGACTCTGTAGAAACCCTGGATAATGATGTACAATTGGGAGAACTCTCAAGGAAATTTATTCCATTACCGTCTCGGTTCACATTTGAAGCATGATTATTTTGAGTGATGTACCCAAAAGCTGTCAGCACCTGTAGAACCAAATTCCAGCAAAAAGTACTCCTCAAGAGGAAGGGATCAAATAGAAAACAAAACTGCATGAAAGCTTTGAATAAATTAAAAACAGCACCCTTGTCATATTTATTAATGTTCTGGTGGGAAAGCTGCAGTTGTGATGCTTATTCTGTATTGTCATAATTCATTTCCCATATAACCCATATTACTAGTACACTCCCTAATGTGTAGACACATTTAACATATAAATTGTTAACATTGCACTTATTGAGCTGGATTTTGTAGTTCCACCGCCTGGAGCGACAGCGGGTGTGGAACATGGCGGCTGTCCCCCATGGGACCCGTGCCACCGGACCTCCGTGATTACATGGCGAGCAGCCACTTTACATATCGACTGCAGCCTCCCCCACAACCACCACCCCCTGCCTATCCAATCACGGGGCAGCCTCGGCATCACCTGTTGAAGGAGCAGGTGCTGGCACCATGTTTAAAAGGCTACCAACTCTGCAAACGGCACATCATAATGCAGAGTTTACCCCTTCCCCCCCGCCATACCCAAAAGAGAGCAGAATTCCCCCCTTCCCCCCGCCATACCCAAAAGAGAGCAGAGTTCCCCCCTTCCCCCCGCCATACCCAAAAGAGAGCAGAGTTCCCCACTTCCCCCCGCCATACCCAAAAGAGAGCAGAGTTCCCCCCTTCCACCCCGCCATACCCAAAAGAGAGCAGAGTTCCCCTCTTCCCCCCGCCATACCCAAAAGAGAGCAGAGTTTCCCCCTTCCCCCCCCGCCATACCCAAAAGAGAGCAGAGTTCCCCCCTTCCCCCCCGCCATACCCAAAAGAGAGCAGAATTCCCCCCTTCCCCCCGCCATACCCAAAAGAGAGCAGAAATCCCCCCTTCACCCCCGCCATACCCAAAAGAGAGCAGAGATCCCCCCTTCCCCCCCGCCATACCCAAAAGAGAGCAGAGATCCCCCCTTCCCCACCTCGGTTGCGCCAGCTTTCTCTGGACGGAAAGTGGGGGCACGTGAGTGCCGCACATCGTGCTGAAGATTGGGAACTGAAGGTAAGCTCGCTGCGGTTTACATTTTAATTCATTCAATATGCTAACCCGGGTCCGGTCACAGAGCGGCAGAGGAACTGCTCCGGAGCTTCCCCACCACCGGGAAGATCGGGCCCGGCAATCCTTGTGTCGGGATCCATGGCGGCTACTGCCGCTCCAATTTTCCGGCCCACCCGCCACGGAACCCGACGTCGGGCTGGGAACAAAGTCCAGCCCATTATCTTTTAATCTTGAGTTACACATATCTTTAATTATATTCTAAATTCATCACTTCAAAGTGCTTATTCGCATACTACCAGCACTAGTGACAAACCTGTAACCACTAGTCACACACACACACACAACATTTTACCTTATTGTCAACACTGACACTATTGAAAGATGTTGTCTATTGTTTTCTGACTCATATAAATTATTTTGCACACTGGAACCTCCTTTATGTACAGCATCTTAAACTGCCTCAGCCTAATATTTTAATATCACACTGCACATACCGATCATCTTATCACAGAAACTCTATTCTTGCTAAGGTATGTCTCATTATAAATGTGGCACTTAAAACAACTTATTGCAGAATGTTTCACATGATATAGTTCGTGAATACCCTACTTTATCCAGTCTGATGTATATAAGAAAGCGTAGTTCATCATCAACATGAGTGCACTACTTGTAGTCAGGACATTAATGACTTCAGGATGCTCAGTCAGCCATTAAATTGATTGTGCATTGCCTATTCATTTTAACAAATGTCAAAGAGACCAAGTGAAATTTGAAATACTAAACAATTTATTGTTTCAATTATAGTTATTCAGATTATTATAATGAATTCATTAAGAATGTTCTTCGTAATCATTTCGATTCGTGAAGCTCCATGCAGTGATTGTCTGACCTCTATCTTGTGGCACAATATTGAGTGGAGGCCAGGCAGTTCCTCATTTGGATGAGCAGAGAAAGACAGGCAAAATCAGAGGGAGCATCACACCAATGAACATAACTTTCTTGGGTTACAGATAAACTGGCACTGGCTGTCTTCTGCTACTTCATCCAACGAGCTTTTCATAGTGCACAAGCCTAAACAAAGACGAGTGGGTGCTAAACAATGGTAGAGAACATTAAAAAGGATCCTATCCTCACCCAACTCTCAACCTAAGTTCCTACTCATGATCATTGTCCAGTAGAACTTACTGAACAGTGGTCAGGGGTGGGAGATCTGGTTGATAATTCCCCTTTATAGGCCAGTTGTAGTGTTGCTATTGCCATCCTGCATAAAATCAGCTAATTTAGCACAGAACAGGTTTTACACCTGGGACCTTACAGGTCTGTAAAAATAAACTTCTTTATATAGTGCCTTTCCAGCCCCCAAATGTCGAGAGTATTTTGCCATCAATGAATTACTTTTGGGGTCAGTTGTTTTGCAGGCAAACATGGCAGCCAATTTATGTAGAGCAAGGTCCCACAAATAGCAAATTAGCTGAATGACCAGATAATCCATAGGTTTTTGGGCCACAGTGGACAGTTTGTACAGAAACTGAGCCAGCGGGTAAACTGGTGATACACAAAAACAGGGAACATTTTCACAGAAAATAATAACTATTCTAGAAATAAATGTGACTTGACCAATGTGAAATAGTTCAAGCTGCCTTTTTTAGACTGTCATGAACAAAAAGTCTGGAGGTCTTTTTTCCTGTAATTATCTTCCCTTTTTTGTTTTTTTTTACAGGGGGTGGTGGTGGTTGGAATGATGTCACTATCCCGCTGTGGTCTGGCAAATCACTGACCGAAGGGGCTGAAGGTGGACAATCCTGCCCACAGGCCATCAAGAAGTGGGGCTGGATAACAAACGGAGGCTTTGGAGGAGGAGGAGGAGCTTGCACAGCAGGAGGAGGGGGTGGAGGTTATATTGGTTAGTTATAATTTGTTATCTGTATATGTACACTATGACTAAAGGGATATAGATGGAACCAGTAGTTTGCAGTGATTGAACAGAGTAGATTTTCTGATTGGAACTATATTATTAGGAGTTGGTTGACTGTTAGTAGGCTGGTTCTACCCCGTTTTGCAGCATCATCTTTATTTATGTAGTCTAAGTAAGCCCCCCCAGCCCCTTTTAGACCTGGCTTCAAGAGCTCTCAAGAAGGAGTGAGACTGATGTGTAACTTTAAAAGGATGTGGCCATTTAAGGGTAAGTTGCCATATATGAGGATAGCAAATGTCAGTGGTCCTTATGAAACCTGCAAATATTCTCATGTATATCAGCCTTTGCAAAGTAACAAACTTACCTAGCAAAAGATCACAGCTGGCTGTGGAGGTAGGAAGTCAGTCTGTGATGAAGTGATGAAGCAGTGCAACATTCCAATATTCAATTTGATGACTGGCAAAATGGAGATGGTGCCAAATGAGGTGAGAGCAAGTTGGGTGGCCCTTCTTGCCACTGCAGCCAGGCTTTCTCATAAGACAACATTGTAGCATGTTTGGAAAGACAGAGGAGAAGGAGTAATGAAGGGTGCAGCTTACATTACTGCCATGGGCAATGCCAGCCCTATGTTACAGGAGCCCTTGCAGCAGATGGCACAGCTCTAAATATGCTTGTCTATTGAGTCGGAGCCTGAGCAATCTGATCTACACAGTTACTGCTCGATGGGTGTGCCTCTGCCTGTAAATGTCCTAGTTTGAAGTAACATTTTATATTCAATTTATTGATATGATTTAATGTTTGTGTTTCCGTTTATATATTAACCATCTTCTCTCTACACTATAGAGTTTTGAGTTTCTCTCACCTCTTCTCTTAGCTCCTCCCCTTTCTGGTTGCGATCAATCTTGCTGCTATGTGGTGCAATGCCACACACTATGTCAGGGTATTGGGATGTGAGTTATCTGCAGGAATCCCAATCAGGGGTTCCTCATTTCAGTCTTCACTAAGTAAAAGCAAAGTGCTTTCCCTGAGATAAGAGAAAAAATCTAAGAGCAAGTAATATACATCCACTGGAGGAAACTAGGATACGGGCATGTGTGCAGTTTAAGGGAAAAAATTGTTCTCAGCATGGGTGTATGCCATGACACGATGTGTGCCTTCACTGTGCCACATTTTGCAGATGAAATATCAGGCTGCTGGCGAGGCTGTGCTGGAGGCCAATCGAAGGTTGATAAGAGACTTGAAAATGATTCAAGTTGTCAATTTGCTGTGTTGTAGTATTTTTGGGGTGAGCTCCTGCTCTCATCTAACCAAAATAAAATGGGTACATCGCTAATCCTGTGGCCCAACCTTCCCAGTAGGATTTGGAAAGAGAGATTGCTGTTGTAATGAGTTTTTTATGTTATCTGATGCAACAAAAATGAGGTGTGGAGTCCAGTTCATTGAAGATCTCAAACACTTATAGCTAAACACTTATATACAGTACAGAGCAAACTATTTACAGAACCTTGGTCTGGATGTTCCAGTTGCAAAGTGACTCTGGCTTGTACTCACAAGACTACATCCTGATACTTTGCTCAGTTGCATATTGAGATCTTAAAGGGATAACACTCTTAAGGCGATCATACAACAGCTATTGTTGAATTTCTTTGCTAGGTGTGGATCGTTTCTCAGTTACTATTCTTTGCATTTTGCTCCATGGACTTGTTGCTGGAAATGTGGCACTTTTTCATTTGTTTTCTTTTGCCGATAATTTCTTTCATTATTCTTAGTCACTTATAAAACTTTCAGAATATTATTTAAAGTTAAGCTCATAATTTCTTTGGAGTCTCTAATGTGTTGCACAATCTAGATGAGGAAGACGATTTCACGAGGGGGAAACATAAGAACATAAGAAGAAGGAGCAGGGGTGGCCACATGGCCTACACCTGCTGCACCATTCCATAAGATCATGGCTTCTCTTCTATTACAGCTTCACTTTCCAGCCCTATCCCCATATCCCTTGATTCCCTTAGTATCCAAATAGCCATCAATCTTTGCCTTGAATATACTCAACAAATATAGGTGCAAGGAGACCATTATATCAAAGAATCATAGAATGGTAACAGCACAAAAGGAGGCCATTCGGCCCGTCGTGTCCATGCCAGCTCTCTGTAAGAGCTACTCAGCGAGTCGCACTCCCCTGCCTTTTCCCCATAGTCCTGCACATTTTCTCACATCAGATAAGTATCCAATTCCCTTTTAGAAGCCATGATTGAATCTGTCACCACCATACTGTCGCCAGTGCATTCCAGATCCAAACCATGCTGCGTAAGAAAGTTTTTCCTCATGTTGCCTCTGGTCCTTTTGCCAATCACCTTAAATCGGTATCCTCTGTTTCTTGACCCTTCCACCAAGTGGAATGGTTTCTCCCTATCTACTCTGTCCAGACTCCTCATGATTTTGAAAACCGCTATCAAACCTCCTCTCAATCTTCTCTTCTCTAAGGAGAACAGCTCCAGCTTTGCCAATCGATCCATGTAACTGCAGTCTCTCATCCCCGGAAACATTCTCATAGACCTTTTCTGCGCCCTCTCCAATGCCTTCACATCCTTCTTAAAATTTGGTACCCAGTATTGGACACTATACTCCAGTTGAGGCCGAACCAGTGTTTTATAAAGGTTCACCAAAACTTGCTTCCTTGCTTTTGCACTCTATGCCTCTATTTATAAAACCCAGGATCCCATTTGCCTTATTAACTGCTTTCTCAACCTGCCCTGCCACCTTCAACAATTTGTGCACATATATCCCCAGATTCACCTGCTTCTGCATCCCCTTTTGAATTGTATCCTTTATTTCATATTGCCTTTCCTTGTCTTTCCTACCAAATTATATCACTTCACAGTGCTCTGCATTAAATTTCATCTGCCACATGTCTGCCCAATCCACCAGCCTATGTCCCCTTGAAGTCTATCAATATCCTCCTCACAGATCACAATACTTCCAAGTTTTGCATCATCTGCAAACTTTGAGAATGTGCCCTGCACACCCAAGTCCAGGTTATTAATATAGATCAAGAAAAGCAGTGGTCCTAATACTAACCCCTGGGGAAACCCACTATATACCTTCCTCCAGACTGAAAAACAACCGTTCACCACTACTCACTGTTTCCTGTCACTCACCCACCTTTGTATTCTTGCAGCCACTGTCCCTTTTATTCCATGGGCTTCAACTTTCCACACGCATCACTACCCCAGGACCTCTTGTTACAGACCACACCACACCCACCTACACATATCACCAGAGACCTGTCTTTGCCACATCCACTTCATAAGATAAGCAGTCACCCCATGGGTTGCAGACTGATCTCAGACAACTTACAGGAGTGCCTCCTACCATCTGCATGCAATACATTATTATGGGCTGGATCCTTCTAATACATCACTGGTGGCACATGCCAGTTTGGCCAATCAGCTATCCACAAATCATGTAAGTGCTTGTAAGATGCAACATGTTCATTACTTCAACAATATATGGAAATACTCAGCAGGATTGGCAGCATTTGTGGAGAGAGAATCAGAGGTAACAGGCTTGATTTTGGAAGCCTGCCACAGGCAGGAACTGAAGCGGGCAGGCCCAGAATTTCCCGGCACCGGCCCATCTGACGGTTTGCTGGCATCTTTCCATTTCTGGACCATTTTAAGGAGGCAGATCAGGTGGGGTGACAGCTACCAGTCCACAAGTGGTGGCTAGCTTGTTAATACAATTGAAAAGCCTATTAAGGCCAACGATTAGAGTTCCGGTCAGCCTCTGGGCCCCCTGCACCATGCAGAGCATGGCAGATGCTGGGAGGTGGCCTCCCGACAGCAGACTGGGGGAGCCAGCATTCCAGGGTTAATTTGAGAGACCACCCACCCCCAACACTCCACCCACACAGCTACCATACTTATATGGCCACGGCTGCGGCCACAGAGAGTCCTGTCAGTGGTGGTCCAGCAGCTGTGGTCATTTCTTTTTGAAAAGTTTGTAAAAAGTGCTCTCTCCCATACCTGCATCAGCAGGCTGCAACTCCTTCAGTGCTGGAGGTCCTCCTATTAGTCCTCCAACATCCGGAGACCACCCACCGTCCTTAATTGGATGCCAGACATATCTTCAGGCTATTAGTTGACCATTTCTTGGAAAATCGTCATGTCAGATTACTATTTTCGACGCAGTGCGCAATCAGGGCCCGGATTTGATCCCAATATTGGGGTCCTAACCCCAAATTCAGCCCAATTTTAGGATGATGGCCTTTCTTCAGGACTGATTTCCAGTATCTGCAGTACTTTGCTTTTGTATTATTGATCATTACTTACCTTGTGGAAAGGCATTATCAGTTGAATATAGCATATAATATTTCCCAAGTGCCAGGTTTCTTAATAGTGCAAAGCATTGTAGATGGCACTCATGTACTGCACAAAGGAATGTTGTTACTAGATGTGTTTGTATACATATGCGATGCCCATTTTGCACTGGTTTCTGGGCCTATGTGAATTTCTTGCCCTGAGTCTCAACTATTGAACAGTGGGGGACATTACTACTGTGCATGACCCTGTCCTTACTTGAAATCCACATATGGACACTTTCCAGCAGGCCCACTAGATAGCAATTAGGAAAAGGAAGCATGGTAGAGTTTTTTGCTGATCTCACTTTTACTCTTGCCCTGGCTGAGATCAGCTAACTCAGCACATGTTGTGAATCAAACCTGGGGTACTCCTGGTATTTATAGTTTAAAACAATACCAAGGGGGGCATTTTATGTAGGCGAAGGGCATCTCGGCCACCGGCTGAAGAGCCAGCGAGAGCTGCGCATTACCTCCTCTGGGGAAGGCCTCCACATTACGCGCCAATTAGGCACTTAAGTGCCTTAAGGACCACGGTGATGGAAGTGCCGCCCACTGGGAACTGTCAGCCAATCAGAGGCCAGCCCTCAGTGGGCCTCCCCCTTCCCAATGCCGGGTCCCTCAATCAGGCACTCTGTGCTTTTTAACGGGGGATTCCCCTCACTTCCCGGAGCCAGCAAGCATCTCACATGGGTTGCTTGGTGTGCTCCCCATGTGGCGACAGACCCACTTGCCGCTGGGCTAATACCTGCGGTAGTGCGATGAGGCCCTTAAGTGGGCATTAATTGCCCACTTAAGGGCCTCAATTGGCGGCGGGGTGGGAAGGCCGTCCACGGGCCTTCCCGTCACAGACTTAATTGGGGTGCAGGCAGGAAGATGCTGGGGTCCCCACCCACCTACATCACACCTGAATAAATGCTTTCCCCGCCTCTGAACCTGCCACGGAGGAGAGCATAAAATCCACCCCCCCCCCCCACCCGCCCACAGTATTTGCTCAAGGAGCCATCTTAGAAGCTAAAGTAGTTACTTTATACAATTGTATTTCTTAAGTCTTACAGAAGTAATATTGCTGAAAATTTTTATATTTTGATTGTTGAACTAATTGGAAAAACACTGTTCGAAAAAACAATGCAATATAATTGTTTTATGAATGGAAGGATGGCAAGGGGATTGAATCATGTCTGATTACCTACAGGTGGAAATGCAACTGAGAATAATCATCCTGAAAAAGATGGTGGCTGTGGTGTTTCTTACATTAGTCCACTGGGTGAAATATACACCCCACCACTGGCAGGTATGTGAGAGATGTGGGCAGTGCTATCAGTTATATTATTTTATGGGATGGTGTCATAAACCAGCTGCAAGACATGAAGGCCTAA
The DNA here is from genome assembly GCF_036365525.1 of Heterodontus francisci. NCBI lineage: Eukaryota > Metazoa > Chordata > Chondrichthyes > Heterodontiformes > Heterodontidae > Heterodontus > Heterodontus francisci. The sequence continues at coordinate 99,147,768 of NC_090383.1, read as the reverse complement.
ATTTTCCACTGGACATTATCTTAACACTGCCAATAACTCATTTTGGAGTAATGCTGATGCTAAAATACTGGAGTTTGGAAATTTAGGCTAAAGTCCCTTGGTCATCATCAGATGTCCCTGGTGTATTGAACCTTTCTCACACGTGACTGAAGATGCATCAAGCAAATAAACCAACGGAATGAAAATCAGGTGGGTTTGATAATGGGCAGGTGATCTTCACCAGATTACTAGATGGTCAAGATCAAAATCTATACCAGTATAATTCAGGTATTTTTCTTCATAGTAAATAACTGATTAGGCTCATATCATTTTTTCCAATGCAAACTCACTGTCTGTCTCTTGCTTTATTTGTCTGTTTCTTTCCTTTTCTCTTCCTCTTGGTCACTGGTTCTGTTTCTTGGTCTCTGTGTCCGAGTCTCTAGCTTTCTATTCCTCTCTGCCTCTCTTTGTTTCTTGGTCTATTCACTGTCTCTTTGTCTCTATCTTTATCTCTCACACTTTGTTTCTCTTTTGTATCTGTTTCTCTCTCCCCACACAGTGACAGAAAGCCACGGGGAGGTTGAAATTATGCTGCATTTAAATTGCAGCCACTGCGAACACAATGACTGTGTATTTGACCACATTAAAGAAGAACTCATCTGCTTGTGTGAATCGGGAAAAATATTGGCTTCTGACAGTGTTACCTGCATTTGTGAGTATCAGCTTTGACATGGTTATATTTTCAATCCCTTTCAGATTCATCATAAATAACAGACATTTAATCCTTATCATTGCCAAAAACGGCAGAATCTTATTTTCTGGAAGAGTAGATGTATTGCACAAATGTTACTCTATGCTGTGACATACCTATTGCTGCTAAACACTGATGTATCTTAGCTGTGAAACAGAGCATCTCACCTCACAATTTTACTGAAGTCTGTCGGCTTATCACAGAACTACTGGCTAAGAATGGCTAAGATAGTCATGAAGAACTCTGCAACCTGGAGCAGTCTGCACAACTCTCCCAACTAATTGAGGATGGGCAGAGGCCAATGTATTGGTTCAAAAACAGGGATAGGATGGAAACGGGGAAGACTCGGAATTGGATAAAATTATTTATTATTTTGCTAGTAGTTTTCTCATAATCTTTCTTCTTTCCTAGCACCCCCAGAGGGTCACCTGCCACTCTCCCTAGTGCTTTCAGTGGTGTTGTCAGTAGTAGTAGCAGCCTTGCTGCTCGCCTTCTCGGGAGTCATGATTGGTAAGTTCAACCTTTGCAATATGGTTTATGTTGAAATATGGAAGATCCCCTTTTACTCATCCAGTATATTGTGACAGGCCAATTTAGATCCCTTCTGTCCAGTTTCATTAAAAGCTACCTATCCTGAAGAAATGGCCTCAGAATCCACTGGTGGCAGAGATGTTCCTGGAGGGCTTTGTCTTCCATGAGGGAACAGGATCTCCCACCTCCTGCTGAACATCTGGAGCAGGCATTGGCAAGCTGGGTGCCCGAGAGCTCTTGCAACCATTTGGCACCTGTCAATGTTCCCTGCTGTCTGTACATCTCCATTTTGGGATTTGCTGGCTGCCTTTAAGGTATCAGTCACTTACACTAGCAAGCTCCAAAAAAGAGGCAAGTAAGACCCACACTGACGTATTACTAGCTGATGCCTCCTCCTTTAAATATGGTAGCTGGAGAGTCATAAATAATTGCATTAAAAATGTTTATTATAGTGTACCGCCTCAAGCACCAAGAGCTGCAAGCCATGCAGATGGAACTGCAGAGTCCTGATTACAAGCTCAGCAAGCTGCGAACCTCCACCATCATGACTGACTACAACCCCAACTACTGCTTTGCAGGAAAAACTACTTCCATCAGCGACCTCAAAGAGGTTTCCCGGAAAAACATTGTCCTCATAAGGTGAGTCGGTTTCATTATTTTTACTTGGTGTTTTGCAGTTGCTCAATTTCTCCTGGTACTTGTTGATGAGGAGCAAAAGTACACAAATAAAATGTTACTTTTGTTAATATTTTTCCCTCAATTCTCTCCTCTCCTGAAACACATTCCATAACACTGAGTATAGTTCTTTAGATATGTTATTGTATGTGAGTGTTGGCACCCCATTTTTCTGCAGGAGAGCATCAAAGCTAACACTAAAGCTGCCCTCACACACTTGCACCTCCCAGCAGAGCTCAATGCATAGGAACAGCATGAGATTACTTTTTTTCTTTCGGCCTCTCTAGCCTAGTAACACTGAGGTGTTAGCCCCTTTAAAAATGCAAATAGGAGGCCTAACATCTGTTTGAGGTCCCATTGTAAGATTGGTTCTCTATGAGGCAGTACCTGTTGTACTCAGGAAAACCAGGCCGACATGCAGCCCAACAGGTGGTTTTTAAAGTGACCATCTGTTAACTTACCTTGTTGGTTGCAGGCTTTTCAAGTACTCTTTAAAAAATGCTGGAAATACTCAGCAGCTCAGGCAGCATCTGTGACAAGAGAAACACAGCTAAGGTTTCGGGTCTGTGACCTTTCATCAGAACTGATGAAAGTCTGCGGACCTGAAATGGGGGACAGGACTTTGGGTCAGGATCCCAACGTTGGGGTCAAAAGGGGGTCACAACTCTGTACTGTGTGGGGAGCCCAGTGATTTTCCCTGAATTGGTCAATTAGTGGCTAGAGGGTGGGCTCGCCATCCAAATAAGGATGGTAGAAAGGCTCTCAAAGCTGGAGGAACGATAGGAGGCCTGCCAGCTCAGAAGAAGCAGCAGCTGTCTTGTCACATAAGAGAGAGAGTGGACACTTCAAGATGGAGGCGGCCTCTCTCCAAATTTTTAAAAATAAACAATGAATAGACTCAGCAGCCAGGCTACCATTGTGGAGGGGGAACCCCATGATCGCAGCTGTGCCCAGCCAGCTGGAGACAGACACAAAGCCAGCCTGGAGAGCTGCCCCCCCCCTCCCCCGCCTAGTCTGCCACTGGGAGGCTATGTCCAGGCAGTTGGCCTAGTCCCCAATACCTCAGGAGGTCCGGAGGCTGACTGGAAAATTTAATTGGCCTTTAATTTCCATTAATTGGCTATCCACCACTTGCAGAGAATGGCCCAGAGCAGGATGGTGCCGGCAAACTGGCCGGCGGCGAGAATTTTGACCACCCACCTGCCACCCTGCTCCCTCTCATCGGGGGCTAAACATCCTGCCTGCTAACTCTCTCCGCAGCTGCTGCTAGACCTGCTGAGTGTTTCCAGCATTTTCTGTTTTTATTTCATATTTCCAGCATCCACAGTACTTTGCTTTTGCTTTTAAAATATACATAACTGAATATGAAGCCAGGAGGATCAGCATTGCTACCCAGTTGCTTCCCTTCCTCACTTACCTGAGGGTTTCTGCAATACCAGCAGTGGCCCAGTCTTCCTTTGTGATTCATCAAGTGAGCTGGCAGCTCACCAGGTCCATAAAGTGGAGCCCCAACACTGGAGAAGCTGCAGGCCTTCCCATTCAAGACGTTGTTTCAACCACGCACCCGAAATTGGATGCACCCGAATTTCTCGGCCAATAATGGTGTAGATACTTAGAGAAGTAGAGGTTAAAGATAGGTCCTCACTACTGTACTCAGTTCTAGTCATCAAAAAAGCCAGTAGTTAAATGGCATGAAACTAAGATCATTACCAAAAGAACAAGGGGAAACAGTATGGAAGCAGAATCCATAGTAACTTTAAAACAAAGTGTATAAATATTTGTAACATTAAAAAAAATCAAAAGGATATGGGTAAAAGACAAGGAAATGGGACTAGTTGGATATCCTTTTCTGGGAGCTGGCAGATACATGATAGAACAACCTCTTTCTGTGCTGTAAAATTCTTTGTATATGTGTATATATATATACATATATATAGAAAACAACCTCCATTAGTGTTAGCTAAAATCAGTTAAATTCATACTTTATGACCATCTTATCAGTTTTAGGTTTTTAATTACTTGATCATATTATGCATTATGTCTTACTGGATTCTGGGAAATGGATCCCAATTGGATGAGCTGTTCTCTTCATTTAATTAACTTGAATGTTTCTCTGTTGTTTTCTTAAGTCCTTTTGCCAGAGCACTGTGTGCTCATTCATTTAGATCCCCTAGAGTATTCTAATTTACAAAGGTTTTTTTTTGTTCTCATAATCTTGGAGAGATGCTCCACAGTAATGGAGGACAAATAGTTTATGTACACAGGCTTATCTCATGACAACTTCACTATTTAACCGAAATGTACCAAATAAGTAAGCACACAGTGTCCTGACCAGCGGAGTTGAAATAGTTGAAACATACCAAATGTAAAGCGAGAGAAAACTGAGCACTGTAATGAAAAGGTTGACTTCACGACCAGCTTTTATTTCTACTATTGTAAGTATACCCTGATTATTTGTCAGCATTAATAGGGAGTAGCTATTTATTACTGTCTATAGAACAGATTACTGGGTTAGAATTCATAATTGTAATCTCCTACATGGAGAACTTGTTAAATACAGAGGCATGTATAATCCACTCCTAATAATTCAGTCATTTTTTGCATATAAACAGTCTGAATAATCCGAGAATCTGAACTTAGCAATGTATGTTACACAGCAAATTGAAAATTTTGTGCTAAAAATCGAATGATCAAATATTTGAATTGAATGAGTGAATTCAGTGGAGTAGACTATAAATATATCTGTGCAGCTACTGGATTTGAGCCTAATCAAAGCTGTTAAGTGTTGTCATTCAAAATGACATTTTACTTTCAAATTTGTGACATTTTGGTGCAAGTCTGCTTTAAAAATAGAAACAGCTTTCTTAATTTAAAGAGTTTATAACCTGTTTCATTCTTGTGATCGCAAATTGCACGTTTACTCACGATTGATAGCCTTGTTCTAATAGAAGTTTGCGGAGTATAGGATTGTGGACATTGATTCTCTTAAAGCTTGTAATTGGTTGCTTATTAGTTGGAAATGATTGGTTTTGACAGAATGATTTCCCTAACAGGGGCCTGGGCCATGGAGCCTTTGGTGAGGTGTATGAAGGTCAAGTGACTGGTATTCCTGGTGAACCCAGCCCTCTGCAAGTTGCAGTGAAGGTAAGGACCATGTTCTTTCCATTGGTGTCTTTAATCACATACTGTAACTTTAAAGTTTTGTTGGGTTACATTCTTTTTGTAGTACAGCTTTTCTTTTGGCAAGAGGCACCATTTGTACTCCAACATCTGGACTTCACTTTTGTCGCTAGGCATCATGTCATTTGTGTGTTTGGCATCATTGAACATAGCTTTTCTCATTCATGTTCCCCACCCCCGCCCCCCAACACAAACAAAAAGAGTTTTCCAAACACTTTTTCATATCAAAGGGTGTCTTTATAAGTAATAAGCTTCCTGAGAAGGCAATGGGCAGATTGTGTTGATTCTGTCTGCTGTTCTCCTTCTGAGAAAATGATGAGTTAAACGCTGTGGGGAAATGTTTTGGAAAACTAATCATGAGGAGGCGAATGCTACAATTGTTCTAACATTACATGTGATGACTTCTGTTCATTCTGTACTACATTGCATTATGGCATCAGCCAGCGTTTGATGATTTCTGTTTTCTGTGATGTACTCAACAACACTTGTAGACTTTTTCATAGAAATGTTTAACAATTGGACATACTTTTCTTTTATATCTTTGTAATGGAATTGCATGAGTTATTGTGCCATTCTTTCACCTCAGAAACTTCAGTTTGATTCCAACTGATTGTTGTTCAGTGGTGGGGGGGGTGGGCGGGAGGGGAAGATGAAGTTGATGCAGAGGCACAATGTTCTAGACACAGTAATGGAGCTATAACCTGTATCAGACGACTTGACCTAACAATGCTTGACCCTGAGTACCTGAAATAGTAAAAATATTTCATTCCCCGCTACTAACATTCCTCACCATGATCAACACAAAAATTCACCAGGTAAAAGTATTAATTCCTAAGATCAATGATTGTTTTAATGTTCTCAGTTGCATAAACAATCCTCCATAGAAGAACAGTTATGGACTACAGTAATGGTGTTTACATCATCTGCAAATTAGAGGAAAAGGCTGTGCTCTCCACATGGGGAGAAATTCATCTTTTATAAACAAAGTTGTTTAATCATTTCAGAAGAAAACGATCATTTAAGGAAAAATTAAATGCTACAATAGGGGATGTCCCTGGACGAACGGCCTTCCTCACCTGTAATTATCTGTGATCTTGTGAAGATGAGCAGGATAATGAGTTTGCTAAAAGAGTGCACGGAGCAGCATTATTTCATATACCCTTTGTTGTTCTCATTACACTGATGTTCTGTCATTATTAACATAATGTGCTATTACCTCCTAGTTCTGTTAAGCATTATGACTTCCTGCTGGCTGCATATGGGGATAAAAATTGTTGCAGCTTTTTACAAATACAAATTGACAAAATAAATGGGGAGCCAGAGAAATAGAGGGCTGAATTTTAAGAAGGCCTAGCCTCCATGATCTGTGGCACAGGGTGCCTGAAGATGGCTGTAGATGAGGCCCGCCACAGACCTCAATGGAGTGAGGGCCCGGCCCAATCCTCCCGGGGGTGGCGAGACTCCGAGGCGGCCCCTCCGCCGCTGGGCGACGGGACCACAATTTACATATTCAAATTAGTCACATTAATAAATTTAAGTATACGTACCTGAAATCTTGAGGGCCGCCCGCACTCCCACGCCTTCAGATCCCCGTCCGGGGAAATGAGGCGCCACACTGGTGGGGAGTGGGGAGAAGGTAGGTTTATCAGTATGGGGGACGTGGGGTACGGTGTCAAATATGCGCAAAGGGTGTAGGGGATGGTGGGAAGGGTTGAACCTTAAACTTTGTGCAGTTTGCGGGGGGGGGAAGGTCAGATGTAAGAGATAAGTGTTTTTGGGGGGAAAGGACAAATAGTTATTGTAATTGTTATTGGGGGATGGGAAATGGGCATTAGAAATATATTTATTTACGTTTGGGGGATAGTACTTAAAAAATTTAATTATGCTGGCAGGACTTTAAAAATGGAACCAGCGCCTGCACACAGGCAGCTGATGCCATTGCTGGGGATGGACAGCCCGCCTCCTCAACGTGATTGGGGGCAGGGTTAGACCGCCCTGGCTATTTAAATGAGCCGCCACGGCTCTTTGGCATTGGGCTGTCATTTTTTGAGCTGGAGATCATGCTCTTAAAATCCAGCCCAGAGTGTATGGGCAAATGATGAAGCAATACAGTACCCAAAAGCCCATTTCATGGCCTGCGAAGTAGAAATGGCACGACAAAAGCAAAATACTGCAGATGCTAGAAATCTGAAATAAAGCGCTGTTACATGGGTGTGAGGAGGATTACCCTGCTTAAACTACTAGCATACCCCAGGATTATGCCTGGCAGCGGCTGGTGGCTAGCGGCATCGCTGTGTGCCGTACTCGAAGGTGCTGTGGACCGATGCAGCAAAGGATGGCACACCTTTAAGGAAACTGGCAAGTAGTGCCATATACCAGATGGTCCACATAGACATTGCATAAAGTGCAGCCTTTATCAAACTGTTCCAAATTATTGCTGACAAACACCAAGCCCTTACACCATATTACAATTCTTTCTTTTATCATGCCTCTACTCAAACAGAAACTGAACTGGAGTAGCCATATAAATACCGTGGCTACAAGAGCAGGTCAGAGGCTAGGAATTCTATGGCGTGTAACTCACCTCCTGACTCCCCAAAGCCTGTCCACCATCTACAAGGCACAAGTCAGGAGTGTGATGGAATACTCTCCACTTGCCCGGATAGGTGCAGCTCCAACAACACTCAAGAAGCTCGACACCATCCAGGACAAAGCAGCCCACTTGATTGGCACCCCATCTACAAACATTCACTCCCTCTACCACCGACGCACAGTGGCAGCAGTGTGTACCATCTACAAAATGTACTGTAGCAGTGCACCAAGTCTCCTTAGACAGCACCTTCCAAACCCGCCACCTCTACCAACTAGAAGGACCAGGGCAGCAAATGCATGGGAACGCCACCTCCTGCAAGTTCCCCTCCAAGTCACACACCATCCTGACTTGGAACTATATCGTCGTTCCTTCACTGTTGCTGGGTCAAAATCCTGGAACTCCCTTCCTAATAGCACTGTGGGTGTACCTACCCCACATGGACTGCAGCGGTTCAAGAAGGCAGCTCACCACCACCTTCTCAAGGGCAATGAGGGATGGGCAATAAATGCTCGCCTGGCCAGCGACGCCCACATCCCATGAACGAATAAAAAAAAAACATGGCATGCATTCAGGTCACAATTTAGAACTGATCCTCTTGGCATACCTACATTTTAAGAGAGCTTCACACATAAAATCACTGTAACTCAACCAACTTGCTGATGCTTGATCACTTACTGACACACAGTGGGCTGTGGAATGGCCACATGGCTGTCATCAATGTCTATCTACGACAGGAAAATCAGCAGTGGTGTGACATTAGGAGCTGTCACAGATCAGTTGGAAAGAAATCAATGTACTAATCGCCAGTTATCTATCTTATATTTGTGTTAATTTGGTTCAGTTGGTAACAGACTCACCTCTGAGTGAGACGGTTACACGTTCAAGCCCCAAACTGGGACTTAAGCTTGTAAATTAGGATGACTCTTCAGTGCTGTGCTGGGGGAGATGCTGTATTTTCAATGAGATGTTAAAACAAGAACGCGGTTGACTCTTCGGGTAGACATAAATGATGCTAATAAGCCCAGTAAACTGACCGTCATTCATCTCTCACCTAACACCACCTGAAAATAAGTAATTGATTCATTTAATTTGCTGTTTGTTGGACATTAATGTGCACAAATTGGTTATGACATAAATCAATGACTACACTTCAAGAAAGCGGCACAGTGGCGCAGTGGTTAGCACCGCAGCCTCACAGCTCCAGCGACCCGGGTTCAATTCTGGGTACTGCCTGTGTGGAGTTTGCAAGTTCTCCCTGTGTCTGTGTGGATTTTCTCCGGGTGCTCCGGTTTCCTCCCACAAGCCGAAGACTTGCAGGTTGATAGGTAAATTGGCCATTATAAATTGCCCTTAGTATAGGTAGGTGGTTGGGAAATATGTGGGGATGTGGTAGGAATATGGAATTAGTGTAGGATTAGTATAAATGGGTGGTTGATAGTTGGCACAGACTTGGTGGGCCGAAGGGCCTGTTTCAGTGCTGTATCTCTAAATAAAAAAATAAATAAATAAAGTGATCCGTTAACTGTAAAGTACCCAAGGATATCCTGAAGACATGAGAAGAGACAAATGAAAGTTTTTTTTCTTTCCTTGTGTGTGGGAAGCACATTGGCTGATACTATAAATGGTTCCGATTCTATACTGGAAGGAGTAAGTGGCAAAATATTGAGCGAAGTGTTAGGGACAGGTAGAAAGGGGTGTGGGTGGTTCCCACTGTTCACCTCCCAACTGACCACAATTGTGTTTGTTAAAATGTTGCCTTTGAGTGCCCTTATGGTCAAATAAACAGACAAATGAAAAGTTTTCTTGTATGTAAAAAAAAGTAACTATTTTTACTCTATTCCCGAAATGGTCACAACCTCACCTATACACACATTCACTCACACACATACACAAGAATAGATGGATATAGAGAAAATGGTAAGTAGTTTAAAGTTCAAAGTGAGGTAAGTGGTTTACAGTAAACTTGTTGAATCTTCTCAGGAGGACTGTCTTTTTTAAAGGTGCAGCCTGGGTGTTTATAGCCTTGAACTTGTTGAGGTGTTGTAGAGTTCTAGTGGTTTCAACTCCGCACAAAGCTGGTAGTGTGGATTTTATTACCTTCACAGATGGTGAGTCTTAAAGTCACTTTGTTATGTCTCTGCTGTGGTGGTTGCTCAGTTATTGTTCAGCAGAGTCCTTCTTGCTTAGCTGGATCTCTTTCACAGCCTCTGGCTGGACTGCTTTCTGAAGGTATTGGCTTGATCTCTCCTCTTTCTCCAGAGGGCTATTTAAGGTAAAAATCCATCAAATTAGTGTTTCTGTTAGAAGATACATGACCATCTCCCCTGGTGTGACCACACAATGGACCAGGATGTGGAGACCATAGCTATTGATTGATGTCTGAATGGGAACCATTCTGTTAACATGGTGCTATTTCACACCACATCATTTTGGTTTCGGCTGTGAGTCAGTCTGTCTCCAGAATCCTTTATTAATTAATTCATATCAATAAGAATCATTAATATGTAATAGTGCTCCTTTCAGTTTCAAAGGGGTTCTCTCCAGAGCTATTTCAGATGATGTTAATGAGTTCCATCTTTTCAGACAGGTTTGTTGATTTCCAGTACCAGAGGAGTCACATGACCACTCCTCCATTTTGACTGTAGTACACGTGTCCATGTTCTTATGGATTTGTTGACTTTTTAACTTCATAATTCTTCCATTCATTGTTTATTTCATCACGGCTCCTGTGCATGACAGAGGTAATTACCATAACTTCCAATGGCAATGCCACCTGTAGAGATGCGGGTGTCGTTAAAGTAGATGGCATAGATCTGCAATTGGTTGTATGCCAACCTGAACCCAGTACTCCAATCATTGCCAGGTAGATATGCCAGGTAGCAGGTATGAATGGTGGCATATAATGGGTGCAAGCAGTCCAGCTCTGGTGTGTGCTGATCTCCCTGGCATCCTTTCATCCATCTTTTGCCAACAATTATGAGGTGTTGTACTTCTAATGCTTCAAAGCAAACTATCATTAATTTTAACTTACCTTTCAGACCCCAATGTGATTCATCACTTAGATTTCTCTTTTCATGAAAGTTTGTATTTTAACGGCTGTTTGTTCATGCCCCTCTTTTTTTTTTAGCTCTTTCCATTCTGCTGAAATCTTGCAAATTCTTCCATTAGTCAGCTTTCTGCTGAATCAGCAAATAAAGGGCCAGATTTTGCTGTAGAAATAACAGTTAGGATATAAGCGTTATTTATGTGGAATTGGACAGCAGTTTCTGGCAACTGCACATGTGCAGTTTAACAAGGAAAACTGTAAGTTGCTGTCGAAGATGTGATGAACTTCCCGGAAATGACATTCTGCCATCTGACTCCCCATTCAAATACATTGGACAACATGAAGTTGCTATCCTCACCTCATAGATTGAAATAAACTTGCCAGAAAAGGATAGGCCTTGTCCATTCCAGTGTAAGTATCCTTTTAACAGTGTGGTAGACCTTATTTATTGCCAAACAACCTGACACTGAAAATTGAATCTTATTCCTTCAGATTTTAATTATTATTGGAGATCTAATTTCTTTTTTAAATGTCAATATAAATTAATAACAAAAGCCAATACTTACAATGTGCTGTAAACTAAAGTAAAGAACAAAGCGTTGAACGTTTTGAGCTCCATTGATTGTGAAGCCTGCTCTAGATGGGCAAAGTGAGTGATCAGCCCAATCCTGATCAAACAGAACAAAAAAAATCAAGCATGGCTTTGTTTTTGTGTACCATAACGTTTAAAAGCAGCTATGGCTTTTCTAGGCCAGTTTTAAAGACCTGACAGAAAATCACTTCTGTCACAAGAGTGACACAGATCCAGCTATATGGATCTGAACCTGGTTTTTCAGTCTCCCATCACCTCTAACACATCCATGCCACTGACCTTCGTGATTGAAAAATATACTCTAATTTTTTTCCTACACAAAACTTGGGAGGGCAACAAATTGGTGGCCATCTTGATATCTGATATTTCATTTTTTTTTATAGTCGGAAGATGCTTTCAAGACAGATTCGATTAAAATTTGTCATAGTTTATTTTAAAGGAAACAGTCAGCAGAAAATTATTGTGCAATTTTTTTTTGGTTACTGATCTAATCTGTTCCACAGGCGGCTAGTGTCAGCAGTGCAGTGACATGGTTGCCTTCAGCGTCCCTGAGTTAAGCAGAACAAAAATGAGTCAGGCCTCTCACTCTTAGGGCTGGATTTTGTGCAGGAGGTGGAACTCCTGGTGCCGGGCCGAAAAGTTGGAAAGCCCTGCCTCTGCATTTTTTCTGACTCCTGGAACGATCCTCTGGTCTTTTGGGCTCAAAGTTTAAGGAGGGAGATACACAATCCTTTAAACACTAAATAAGGACGGGGATCCCGCCCCCCCCCCCCCCCCCGCCCCCCAAGAGCTGACAGCCAATCACAGGGCCAGCAGCTCAGTAATATTGGCAGCTCCACTGGGTGCGGTGGCCACTGGTGGTACTGCAGAGGCCTCGGGCCCAGGCCCAGCGGTGGAACCCCAGACAAGAGGTAGGTGAGGTGGGGTCGCCGAGGCCAGTCTGACTGGGGATGGTGGGCGAGCGTTCAGTCCAGGGGAGGGAGGGGTCCTGGGGGTACATTTGCTCCCAGGGGTCCTCCATGGGCCACAAATTGCCCACGAAGGAGGGATTCCTCCCCCCCCCACCCCGAAGTCTTCATTTTCCGAAGCGTCCTCCCTGTGTGGCGGAGGTCCCCCCCCGCTGCTGGTAAGATCCCAGCGGTGGCAGGAAGAGGCCCTTATTTGGCCTCTGGGCAGGAAGGCATTGTCAGCCTATCCCGCCCCCGGGACAATTGCAACCAGGATTGCCAGAATGGGTTCCATTGCGGGTGACTCTGCCCTGATTTTCTGGTCCCCCCAACCCTGCCACGAAACCAGCCATCAGGATGAACACAAAATCCAGCCCTTGGTTTGATTGGATGTCAGGTAAGGACAGAGTTGGGCTCACTATGGTATGATCGACAACTGGCACTCAAGCCCCAAAAATCTGCAAGATTTTGAGCACACCAGGGGCAAGGATGGAATTTGGGCAAGGCCCAGTTATCTCAGGTCTCCACCGCCATTTTCAGCCTTGACATCTCTGTTAGAAGTGGGTGAAGGAGCTTCTTGAACCTGCCCCAATCTGTGAAAACTAATGGAACTGGCAGAATGATGTAATCTGTCCAAATTCGCACCAGTCCCAACTCAGTTACGCACGGTGTTTGAATCATGCATACCAGGGCCTGATTCTGGCAGAGGTTATATTGACAATAATCTAAAAGGCCATTTTGCCTGCTGTAACTGATACACCTGGCTCTTCAACACAGACACATGACAATGCAGATAGTTTCCTATCCACTACCCTCACCCCCCACCCCCCCCACCGTGCTGTCCCTCAACCCTCTCCTTCCTGTTCCCCCCCACCACCCCCAGCCAAGCAAGTACCCCAGCAGCCCTGATACTAGCACACGCACACACCTGAATTATGCAAATACACTTGAACCCATGCATTCAGATAGGGCCAGGGTGCAACTGGTCAGTCGGCAATGGCTTTACAAGGCGACATTGTCCACGCTCACAGAATGGACACTTGTGCAATGTAGCAGAAGTCCATTGACACCATTAGACCATAATATAGAAACAAATTTTAGTAGGTGCTATGGCCAGGAAGCTTGCTTGCTTTTAGCACATATAGGAAAATAGTGATTTTTTTTTCATCCATTTATTTCTGCGAGCATGCACTTGGAGCCTTTAAGCTTATATATCCAAGAGGGGAATGGGAATGGGATGAGAAAAGATTCAGCCAATACCAGTATCCGTGAATAGCATTAAGAAATGTACTCAGTGGATTTACATAAAATAACTAATTTTGCTAGAAAGCATTAAGGCGCAGTTTAAAATAAACTGCTGATTAAAACAAAACAAGCTTCTGATTATCAGTGCTTTTGTTTACATTGCTGATGCAGAATGAAACAAAACTGCTTTTTTTTTTATAAGCTCATTCGTTTTATTTGGTGGTTATAAAAGTTGTTCCCATTAGATTTTTGAGTGGAAGTTTAATGGTGGAATTTACTGAGGCATTTGTAAACAGTGTTGACTCTGGGCTGCTCAATTTTGATAATGGCCACATTGATATTGCCTTTCAAAATCACATTGTGGTTATTATCCAAAACTCAATTGTTTTGGTAGAAAGTGAATTGTTTTAGTGAAGCACTTCCTCATTTCCCTACGATAAAGAATTTAGAAAATGACGAATATTGGATAAAATATAGAAAACAGCAGTGGCTGTAAACTATAACAGCATGGGTTTTTTCTTCATAATCTAATGTTGCAATCTGTTCTGTAGTAATGCCACAGGTGCTGATGGCATACATCAGGATGCACATTGTAAGGACTTATTTCATAAGCCAGTCTCCCAGCTCTTCCAAATCCAGCAAGAATCTTCCTTGGGAGATTGTAATCTCCAGCCTCAGGATTACAATTTCCCACATGGATGCAACCTGCCATTAATTCATGGCCTTCTTTTGCTTTCTGTACCTTGAAAGTAAGGGAACTATGGAGGCAGGACCTTTATCTTTTATATTCTTTCCCTGTTCTCTTTCGTTATTTACTTATCCCATTCCTCTTTGATCATTTTTAAGCTGCGGCTCAGTAGCAGCACTCTTGTCTCAGAAGGTTGTGGGTTCAAGTCCCATTCCAAAGACTTGAGCACATAATCTAGGCTGACACTTCAGTGCAACACTGAGGGAGTGTTGCACTGTGATTCAGATGTGACGTTAAGCCAAGCCCCCTCAAGCGGGTGGTAAAAGATTCCATAGCTCTATTCGAAGAAGAGAAAGAGTGTTCTCTCCGGTATCCTGACCAATACCTAATCCTCAATCAATATTAAAACAGAAACAGATGATCTGGTCATTTATTTCATTGCTGTTTGTGGGACCTTGCTGTGTGCAAATTGACTACCACACTTCCCTACATTACAGCAGTGACTACACCTCAAAAGCACATTATTGGCTGTAAAGCACTTTGGGACACCCTGAGATTGTGGAAGGCACTATATAAAAGTTTTCTTTCTTTCCATACTTTTTAAAATTAACTTGTGTTTCCCCATTTTTCGTGCCTTACTTGTTCTATTATTCTCTCTGAATTCCGGTGCGCTGCTGCAATAACAGTGATGTGCATTCCATTTCCTAAACCTTCTCCTCCTAGTGCCAAAATTGTAGAATTTAGAACTGTGTTGAGACTTGTTAAACTCATCTCATGTAGAGCAAAAGATACTAACAGCAGAGATGTGTTGATTGAGAGGAATACTGGAAGTACACAGGATGCGATGAATCAAGAATGATTGGACAAGAAACGACTCACACAGAAGGTCCAAGAAAGATGGTTTGGGAACGTTTCAGATACATGGAACTAGAAGCTGAAGACAACCAAGGAAGCACAGGACGAACAATGTCAAGAGTGATTTGCCACAGAAAGGGATATAGATGACTGATGTGGCCAGGCTACTATGGAATCAAAATTAATTGACTGAATTCATTCTGCCCCAACATCGGTGCTGAGTTGATGGATGGGATTTATTCGTCGTTGTAGGTCTACAGTTGCCAACTCTGGCTGGACTGATTTACAAGAGGTTTTACCGTAAGGGTGGCACAGTGGCGCAGTGGTTAGCACCATAGCCTCACAGCTCCAGTAACCCAGGTTCAGTTCTGGGTACTGCCTGTGTGGAGTTTGCAAGTTCTCCCTGTGTCTGCGTGGGTTTCCGCCGGGTGCTCCGGTTTCCTCCCACAGCCAAAGACTTGCAGGTTGATAGGTAAATTGGCCATTGTAAAAATTGCCCCTAGTGTAGGTAGGTGGTAGGAGAATTATGGGGATGTAGTAGGGAATATGGGATCAACGTAGGATTAGTATAAATGGGTGGTTGTTGGTTGGCACAGACTCAGTGGGCCGAAAGGCCTGTTTCAGTGCTGTATCTCTAAATAAATAAAAAATCTCTCGGCTCCACTGGCCCTGCTCCTTGCACTCCTGACATGCAATCTTTCATTTACCTTTATGTCAGAGGCCTCCAACAGTCCCTTTCAGGACGACTGGTTAGGCCAGAGTAAAAGTGAAAAACCGAGTGATGCATGCTTTGCCCAGTTTTTGTCGAATTTGAGAGCAGGGTGATAAAACAGTCATTGCAGTCAGTTAATGCCCCCAAAAAAAGGTGAAAAGTGAGTTAAATTCTCCACCATTCTTGGTACCCTGATTCTGTGTTATAAACAGATTACACAGTTAGTGTGTACCATGTGTTATGCTAATGTCATAATTGGACAGGCATTGTGTGAATGAGTTGGGTTTCATTTCCGGGTCCCATGCATTTTTAACAGCCATCTAATTTCCCACTGGAAATGACAGATGATGTCTGCCCATATACGAGTGGATACAGTGTAATGATATTTAAATGACAGGTGTAATTGAATGTATTTTATTTCATTTACACCTTAGCAATGCTGGGTGCAGGAGACCCCTGGTTGTCCCTGGCCTGCAGAATTGCTTTAACATTTTGGGGGGGTTGGGGGGGTGGTATCAGTCAAAGAACACCAGCCTGTAGGATGGTTTTTGTCTCTTACCACCACATAAATGCCCCCAACACCTGCCCATCCAAGCCAGTCATTTGAAAACCAGTTCTGTTGAAGGGTCACTGACCTGAAACGTTAACTCTGCTTCTCTCTCCACAGGTGCTGCCAGACCTGCTGAGTATTTCCAGCATTTCTTGTTTTTAATTTGACAACCAACATGAATAACTTACATCCTTAATATCAGGGAAGGATTACAGACAATATTGTAACTGTCCATTCAGAAGGTCATGCCAGTATCTAAATCCACTTGGTTCACAGTCAAGCTAAAATATGATATAAACCAAGCAAAAAAATGCAACTCTACTGTAAATTATTTCAGTTGTAGCAAGTTGGTATTATGTTGGAATTAACAAGGTTTAAAAGATGCTTTTAAGTGGCAATGTGCTACTGTCCCTGAGGCAGTAATTATAACGGCTTTTAACAAGGGAGACTGTCACGGGTGAAAGACGTGTGCAAGTGGCAGCTATTTCTGCTTCACAACAGCTCAGACTTCACTTTGGTCGCTCATTTTCCTTTACAGCCCAACAAGTGATCACAGAACACTGCTACAGATGGCCCTTTTGAGAAATGCATGGTTAAAACGTTTGGTAAATGCCTCTTCTTCTGATTTTCTATTCTCTTTAGACATTGCCTGAGGTGTGTTCTGAACAGGATGAGCTGGATTTCCTGATGGAGGCCCTGATAATTAGGTAAGATTGGCTTAACAAATTGTCAGAGGAAGCAGTAAGGTCCCATGCCTTGCCAAAAGCATTCAAAGCGACAATTTTACTTCGTCTTTTCCCATTTTTTCCCTTTTTCCTTTCTTCTCATCCCAACCACCCTCCACACACCCCCCCACCCCCCAAAAAAAATGGCCACCGCCGTTCGTGTATTTTTTCAGTTAGTGGTCAGGATGATCCATGGAGTAGATAATTCCAAGAGAATGCTGCTAACCCACCTTAGTTTCCTTAAACAGTCTGCAAAGAAATTCATTCTTATAGCTGGGTCAAAGTAGATAAGCTCAAACCAAGGAATGCCTGCAAATCTGGACATCTATTTGAGACTGAAACAAATCTAGGGCTATACCTATCATCATTTAAAAAAAAAATCCCAATAGTTCTAAAGCAGCAGATCCTGTAAGATAAAGGCTAATGTTTCTGGATATTCAAGGAAGAGATTTGAATGCATTGACTGACCTGAAGGCCTTTCTGTCAAAGAGGTGGATACAGATGTTCCTGATGCTGCCACTCGTTCCAGGCAGTACTACAAAGTGTCAAATCCTTCTTGGGTTTTGCCACTGAGAATGGCATTGGACTCCACCATGACCCCTGAAATCTGTCTCATGTCAAGAATGGTTTTCAATATGAAGGTGATGCATTACAGTAACTGGGGCCCAGAGAGGTAAATTGACCCTGATGTCTGCTAGCTGATGTGTTGCACTTTGTTGATGGGTTTCTTCTCTTAGCAATTTACAATTTATGATCTGAGATAGTAGATTGAAACAGTACGAGAAAAACCCCACCTTCAACAAAACTGAAGACAGGACTGTAATGTAGAGTAGTGGTGACTTCACCTTTAAGAAACCGTACCTTTTAGAGACCTGGCCACTGATGCAACTGATGACTTCATCATATATATATAAGGAGGAGCACCATTTTGAGAGTCACACTCAGCACATGGCTTACAGAGAGCACAGACACACACCAGTGAGGAAAAGACCTGGACCTGAGATCATGAAATGTAGATAAGTAAGACAATAAACAGTGTTTGTGTTGAATCCAAATATAAAGCCCACAGTCATCATTTAATGAAGACTTAAGAACACAGCACAACACTACAAGGAATGACTGATACTATCTAAATATATTACACGTTTCAAAATGGTTGGAGTCTTTTCAAGCATTCACAATTAATCAGTTAAGATTAAGAAGTGGAGTTAGACAGAACTTTTTCACCCAAAGAGTAATAGATTTCTGGAAACATTTTCCAACAAAGATTTGAAAGTGGACAGTACAAATGGACTCAAGAGACACTTAGATATGTTTCTAGAGAAAAAGGGATTGAGAGATATACTGAAGAGGTGGGTAGGTGGGGTTAAATAAGGAATAGGAGTGTCTTAGATCCGATTGGTTAGGTCTAATAGCCCCGTTTTTGGAGAATTTCTTCTTAAAGTGATTGTATGGAACTTTTGCAAGTGGATTCTGGGATGGAACCCATTTCTGCTGAGTTTCTGTCCTGTAGCTTTCAATGTGATCTGGGCCCTTTCATTTGTGCTCATTAACTTAAAATTGAATGCAGAGGAATGGCATTGGAATCCCCAAATCCTATGACATATGCTCCCCTTGCACCACAAGTAAATTAGAATGGAACAAATGAGGTGTGGCCAATATCCATTGATACTGATGGAAATGGTTTACTATGGAGCCTACAGCCTAAAGAAACTTTCAAGAGAGATTGCTAGAATTGCGGATGAGCTTTTAAAACATTCTTTTTGCCTTGCAACTGGATTAAGTTGGTTTTGATTTGAGAACCTGACAGCCCCAGAGACCCCTGGGAAATCTTTGGCCCCACTGATAGTGACAGGGTCTGAATACCAGGTACACGATTACCTATAGGTATTCCCTTGTATGTAATTTTAAAGGAGGAGGACAAGGACCAGTGCAGGAGAGGGGTGTTCTCTCTTCACAACAAATTTACAGGGCATGCAGATGCTACAAAGACTTTATAACTTAGAACTGTGTTTAAAAAGTACACTTCACCAATGATTAACTATTAAATGATGATCTGTGGCCAGAATTGACTGCTTGGACAGCTCAGCATGTGGTTGCAAAATTGTTGATGGCACTCAACATTTTTGCCACGTGCTCATTTTAAGCAGCCACGGTGGATCTGTGCAGTATCAGAGTATCACTTAAGAGTTCTACAAAATTTCACATGCACCATCCATTATATCTACCTGACAGCCATCTCACTAAGCCATGCACTTTCCTACTCATCTGCTTACCCCAGTCTGCTTTTGCAATCTTCGGCCATTCTTAGCTTTTAAAAGGTTACACTCCTTTCTAAGCCCTACTCCCAACACATTACTGCCAGCCTGCTTAGAGGTAGCACTACTGAAAAACCAATGCAACTGATCAGATTCTACAATATGTGGTGTGATCAGCACAGGAGATGATTGGCAGGCAGAATTGGCAGCTGAGAAGTGCAATAACAGTATAAGTACCCTTGTAGTTTTTCAGGGCCATGAACTTCTCCAATTCCTAGAAAAACAATGACATTCCGAATTGGTAGAATATCTGTTCCCACTTCCCATTAAAGTGTTGCCGTTTTGCTTTAGTAAATCTTGTTTAATCCAGACAGCTGGGGATCTCTACAATTGCAATAAAAATAAAATTTAGTAGGAATGAGATTCAATCACTTTAGTTGTCCCCAAATCTCTCCCAGATGTTCTGATATGTGGTCCTCATGGATCTTCTCGTACATTGTCACATAATCAAATGGTTAATGGTTTTCTTAGAATGGTAAATTTGTCCTTTTTTGCAACTATTCCAGTAAATTCAGCCACCAGAACATAGTGCGATGTATAGGAGTCAGCCTGCAGGCTCTTCCTCGCTTTATTCTACTGGAGCTGATGGCAGGAGGAGACATGAAATCCTTCCTTCGAGAGTATCGACCTAAACCGGTAAGAAGTGACCATTTTTTAATAGAAATGTATGCATGCTAACATGTATTCCTCACTGATTTGTTAAGTCTGATTCATTTGGAATGGCTCCACCCGAGCCACCATCGAGCAGGCCATTGGGCTGCTGAAGATGAGGTTCCGCTGCCTCGATCGATCTGGTGGAGCCCTGTAGTATGCTTCAGCGAGGTCTTGCATATCATGGTGGTCTGCTGTGCTCTGTGCAGTCTAGCACTGCAGAGGGGGGAGGCCTTACATGACAATGAGATTCATGAGTGGCATTCATCCACCGATGAGGTGGACACAGTGGAGGGAGAGAGGCAAGCAGCAATGGCTGTTGCCGATATAGCACTGGAGGCCAGACAGGTTAAGCAACGTGCAAAGGAGGCAAGAGACAACCTCATAATTACCCGTTTCCAGCCATCCTGATATCCACTGACTGAGAATGCAATAAAGATTCACCTTCAGTCGTGTATTCTGTCACCTCCTTTCCATTTGTGCTCCCTGACTTGTGACCAGTTGCAATATGTGTTAGTGCACATGGGAGAATATATGTTAATGAAGGCTGTGGTCACATTGGCATTGCACTAAGAAGGAAGGGGGAAGACAGCCACTCACAATTAAGGTATAATGGCATATAGCTTTCATAAAAGAACTTTTAATTGTTGACGACATTACATATTATCTACACCTGTGAGTCCCAGAATGTGACTAGGTGGTTTTCTTAAAACGTTTGTGAGTGATCATACGTGGTGATCCCAGCCGCAGCAGCTAGGCTGGAGGCAGGCTGCCCCTTAGCCTGTGATGATTTGGCGGGTGTCCTCTGGCTGCCTGAGGCTGTCCTGCACTGGTGCATTTCTCTCCTCAGGCATCGCGGCTGCTAGAGCTGGGCTCACTGGCAGAGGGGCTGAGGAGCCAGTGTCCACACTCGGAGCGCCCTGAGCGGTGCCCCAGATGTGGAGGTGAGCCTCTCCTCCTCTCTTTCAAGGCTCACTTGAACCTCCCTGCTCAACAGAGAAGGACAAGGAGCTGGAGAAGTCTCCAGGCTCCTGTTCCTTCTTTCGCCATGCCACTGCTGTGTCGAGCTCATAGCCAAGGCGATGGTGTGCAGGTCGCCAACCTCTTGAAGGAGGAAGCCATGCCCTCACATGCAAGGGACATGGCAGCACTTGTGGCATGGATGAACTCCCCCATCGTCCCCTCATGGCTGCAACTCCAGCATGCCCTGTGCTGTTGACACCAGAGGCTCGTCATCAGCCTGGGGCTCAGCATGGGCCTGGCCATCCCCAGTCCTCCGACTGTCAAAGGCCTTGGCTGTCTCATCCTCAACCAGCTGCTCGGGCATGTGTGCGGTGCTCTCACCAGCTTGTGAACCTGGTTCCACAGCCGAACGGAAACACATCGAGGTGAAATTATCTGGGCTGGTGGAAGGTGCAGGCGAGTCATGAGACAGTGCATCCTCTGAGCGCTCCTCCTCCTCAGAGGCGGACAGCTGTCCCCCGGGCACACCAACCTGCATGAGAGAACACAAACATTGAATCGGCTGCACAGATATCCTCATGCCAACCATGCGTGATGTGGTTTGCCATAATTACTGAGTATGTTGATGGCAGTCAATCCTCACTCTGTTGCAGAGGGACTCCAGTCTCCCTGTTCAAAATTGTATGGCAGCCCTTGGTCCCGCCAGTTCCAAGGCCAGGAGCCAGTCACGCAAGTATAGATGCACCAAGGTGCTGATGAATCTAAGGTAGGAGTGAATGCAAGGCTGACAGACTTTTAAATATATCACCAGCACCTGCACCAGTCATCTGGCGGCGTAATTGGCGACTCTCATCGCGCTCCCGCCATGTGATTGGAGGGGCCCACGTCTCCAATATGCAAAATGGCTGTCCACCATGTGATCGCAGTGGGGTGACCACCCATGTGACTGACAGGAATGGTGCTCATTTCCAGGCCCGCCACTGGGAAGGGCAGTGCGATCATTAAATTCAACCCATCAGTTGAAAAATTGTCCTATTTTATTCTTAACTCCTGTTCTTTAAATGGGCTTGCAACTGATCTCCTGGTTAATTTGGATAAGGCCAGCTTTGTTGGTTGCAGTGATTCCCCCTCCCCACCTTAACAGGCTCAATGTATAATTCACATCTGAATGACCATTTATGAGGTGTCAGTTCATATGTGCACAAAGGATCCCTTTTTACGCTCACATTATGCTGATCCATTGCCAGGTGACACAGATTAAATGTCAGCATTTAACCTGATGCTTTATTTAGACAGTGTTGGCAAAATGTCAAATGTTACTATTTTCTGAATTTCTGTAGTTCTGATTGAGGATAAACCCAAGGTGCATGGAAATGAAATCCGTAGATTTACAATTTTTTTATAGACTAGTTAAAAGTGCTTATGCAATCACTGACATTTGAAACCTAACTAATACTTGTTATAGTGTATTGGCTGTCAGTTTTGTAGCACTCATTGAAACTAGATGACAGAGTGTAAGAATGAAATATGTACCACATACCATGAAATCCGGACATTCAAAATACTAAGCAGCAAAAATAATGAAATGTTTCATTTATGATTAGGCTTGTATCATGTTATCTGCCTAAAGCAACAAAAATCACCTAATTACAAAGTTTAGTTTTAAGCAATTCACTCTGTCGCTGACTGCAGCAGGTATTTTGCAAAGCTATCAAGCGGCTGCTTATATAATTAGGCTTTATTGGACTTGCCTCCTTTCACTGAACTCATTTGATGACTGGTGATAATTAGAGCTGAAAAATGAATCAACAACTGATGTCTGGTCCTTTTGAATCGAGACTCCCACTTCTTCCCTCACATCTCTTGCTTTCAGAACTCTACCTCTCCCTTTGTCATGCATATACTTAATCCTGCCCCTTTTTTCAGTTTTGTGGCATGAAAGAGGAGGTAGAGTGCTCAAATTCAGAGTGTAAAACTTATTACCCCGTTTTCACCAACCATCTGCCCGCTTCCATTGTGACTGGGGCTTTCAGAAAGGTGACCAAGGCCCTCACCAGAAACAGCTGAGAGTCTCCTAATACAATGCAAATTGGGATCTTATGATGTCAATAGGACCCAGGTGCAATTTTCATAGTTCCTGGGCAGTGGTACTCGATGTAGAGCAGCCTATTAGCAATCCTTTAATCTCTGCCTCCAACTCAACGAAAAGGGACACATCAAAATTGGTCCTTTTTTTTCCATTTAATCTTTATCTCTCTCTCTCACACACACAAGAAGGAGAAGATCAACACAGGAATGCAGGAAACTCCATGAGAAGTGGGCAAGTTTGCTATTCTCACATTCATTGAAAGTTCTTTTCCTGGTATATGGGGCATCAGTAAATCCAGTAACCTGTAGTCTCTTTCAGTATAGGAATAAGGCTGACAGAGGGGACAGCTCAGAGAGCACAGAGCCAGAGATAAACCCATTTCAGGGGAGGGGATTTAAACTCAGTATGTAGCAGGTGGAAGAGATTCTTTGAGACATTCATTGGCAGAAGGGTAGATGAGGTTGAGAGGCACAATGAAATAACAGGGAAGGACCAGAAAGGGACTTGTTCGATGACTGTTTGCAATCATAATGGCCCAGAAATTGTTGTAATGGTGCACCTCACAGGCATCACTGTGAATTGGATATTTTTGCACTACAAATTTCTGGAATTATGAATTTATAATGGCACGATGACATCAGCAGGGCATATGGGATGTCACGAACATCGGGCTGGATTTTACCTTAGGCGGAAGGGAATTCGCCACCAACGTGAAAGCCGGTGGCGAACCCGCTTCCGCCTAGCCCAGGCATCTAACCCGCATTTTACTGGTTCCTGGGCTTTAATTGTTCCGAGGCGGGACTTCCACCCACTTGAGGGAGGAGGTTCCACCTCAGTGAGCTGCCAGCCAATCTGCGGGCCGGCAGCTGTTAGTCCCAGCAGTGCTACCGGGAGCGGTGGCCACTGCTGGGACTTCAGCCCAGCCGACGCCAGGTAGCCTGGAGGGATGGTAAGTTGGGGTTGCCTCACCAAGGGGATCGGTCCTTCCCTGGTGAGGCTGGAGTGGTTGTTTGGGGGGAGGGGAGCATCTTGGGTCCCGGGGGTCGGTTGGGAGGGAGGGGCAGCCCTCAAACCAGCACTCTGTGCCTGACTGCCCTGGGGCGTGGAAAGGCCGGCGGTTATCACTGGGTGGCCTTTCACGTGCCCAGCACACCCACTTGCCATGGGTAAAATGCACATGGAGGCGGGTAAGGGCCCTTATGTGGCCATTAAATAGCCACTTAAGGGCCTTGATTGGCCTCGGGCGGGCGGGCCGTTTCCCACCACACGCCTGCGCCATAAACTTGGCCGGAGGCGGAAACGGGGCGGGTCGGCTTCCTGGAGCCTCCCACTCAATTTTACGCCGTCCCCACGCCACCATCCGACCCGTTGGGTGGCATAAAATTCAGCCCATTGAGTCCAATGGTCTGTCTCCTTAACCAATTAAATTTAAAAATGGAGAATGAATGACAGTGAAGGAAATAGAGTGAATTAGAGTCAAGTCAGACACCAAAAGAAAAATAAAGAGAAGGAAAGAAGACTGGAATGAGAGGAACAATTGACAAAGGAAAGGTAAGAAAAAAATGAAAAAGATTAAAATTTTAAAAATCTCTAGGAATAATTTACTCCCTGCAAAAGTGAGAATCCATGGTTTCAACTTTTTCGCGTTCTGGGTCTTCAGGTTGAATGACATGTCAGGGCCATACATCACATCATTAACAGGGTCCTTACAACATGAAACACCAACCTTAAATGCCTGCAGTAAGAGTCATTCTTATTTAGGTACAAATCAAGCACACTAATGGGAGGTTGATGGCGAGCTCCTGTTTATAAAGAGCTAACAAAGCGGTGTAAATCACACAGCACTTTATGGCAGTCACAACTTATGCCATACCTCTTCCTTTCCATAAATTGCTGTTTTTAATGCACTAATAATGCATTGCAAACTCACTATTATTTTTCCAGCAATTTCTGGTACATTTGAGATCAATAGAAAGGAAATTTGGACAGGGTATATATTGGGCAGCGATTCATGACCATCCATTTTGTCTCCCTGCCAAAAATGGATTTCCCCCCTGTAGTTGGTATAGAGGTTGTAGATGCATCCTATTCTATGTGTGAACTCCAGGACACATCCTGCATCCTGGATAACCATGTGTGTAGGAAGTGCCACCAGTTGCTCGAGTTCAAATTTTGGAGCTTCAGGAGTGGCTGGGGTCACTGCAATGCATCTGGGAGAGTCTGAGAGTTTCCTCAATTGTACATTCCGTGATGTGGTCTCCCTACAGCTACAGAAGATGCAGGAGGTGAGGGAATAAGTAACCACCAGAGTAGGAGGAAGACACATGTAGTGTAGGAAGCCAGTGGCACTCACTAACTAGTTTCCAGAATTGAATACGGGGAAGGGTGACAACTCCTTGGGGAAACACAGTAAGAATCAACCCCCAGCACCACAGGAGATTTGACTACACAAGGGAAAAATAAAGAGTAGAAATGAAGTAGTTGCAGGGCATTCAATAGTTAGAGGCATAGACGGGCATTTCTGTAAACACAAATAATTCCAGAATGGCCTCACTGGTGCCAAGCGGGTGCAGGATATTCTGTGAGGAGAAGGGGAACAGCCGGAAGTCATGGTCCATATTGGAACCAATGACGTAGGCAGAAAAAATGTTGAGGTCCGACAGGCAGAGTTTTAGGAGCTAGGAAAAAGATTAAAAAACAGGGCTTCAAAGGTAGTAATCTTATGATTTCTCTCAGCACCACTCAGTTCCAGTGAGTATAGAAACAGGAAGATACTGCAGGTGAATGCATGAATGGAGAAGTGGTGCAGGAGGGAGGGTTTCAGATTTTTGCAGCTTTGGGACCAGTTCAGGCTCAGGGGAAGGCCATTCATACAAGATGAATGGGTTTGCATCTGATTAAAGCTGGGACAAATGTTCTTGCTTAGAGGTTAGCTAGTACTGTTGGGGAGGGTTTAAACTAATTTTGCAGGGGGGAGTGGAACCAGAAAATACCAGACAGGAGCGGAAATTAGATCAGAAGACAGCGAGAAACAGCAGTAAAATTAGAAATAACCCAAAAATTGCAGGGAAAATAGCAAAAGTGATGAAGAATGTATTAAATTGTATGCACGTCAATGCCCATAATGTAAATAAGGTTGGTGAGCTGCAGGCACAAATTGTTACATGAGGTCATGACATGGTAGCGTAAACAGATACATGGCTCAAACAAGGCCAGACATGGATTGCTAATAATCCTGGTTATCAAATATTCAGTGTATAGTGATGAGGATAGTTAGAAGCTTCAGGATGAGATGGGCAGAAGCATGACAGATGGATTTCAATGTGGAAAAGTGTGAAGTGACACACTTTGGGAGAACTAATATGGAAAGACGGCAAGCGACAATTTTGAACAGTGTAGGCGAGCAGAGAGGTCTTGGTATCAGATATACAAATCCTTAAAGGATGAAGGGCAAGTTGATAAAATGGTTCAACATTATATGGTTTACTTGTGTTTATAAATAGAGGAACAGAATATAAAAGCTAGAACTTTATAAATCACTGGCTGGGCCTCAGCTGGAGTATTGTGGACTATCTGGGCAGCTCACTTCAGGAAAGATGTAAATGTTCAGAAAAGGTACGGAGGAGGTTTGGGGACCTCAGTTATAAGGAGAGCTTGGAAAAGATTGGACTTCTCTCCTTGAAGTAAAGAAGGTTAAGTAATGACCTAGAGTTGGCGTTCAAGATGGAAGGTTTTGATGGAGAACATAGGGAAACAATGTTCCCCCCGGCAAATGGGTCATTAATTAGTGGTCATGGATTTAAAATCATTAGGAAACAATCTGGAGGGGTGATGAAGAGAATTTCTTTCCACTCAGAGTTGTTGAGATGGAATACTCTATCTCAAAAGGTGATGGAAGCTGAATCCATAAATAATTTTAAAAGGGAGTCGGGCAGGTACCTACAGGGTTATGGAAAAATGCGGGAGTGTGGGACTTTCTTTCAAAGAGCTGTCACAGACATGACGGGCTAAATTGCCTCCTTCTGTGCTGCAAGTTTCCGTTATTGTATGACTTTGGAGAAAATTCTTGCTGGATCACTTTTCTGGCCGAATACACTGAGTAAAACTTTAGTTGCTTGAGTTACCATGGACTCCCAGTCCTTTTTGACATTGAGGAGGGAGCTCATGGATTATAGCGAATGGGAAAATACAATTCTTCAATAATCTGACTGCAGAAGTTGAAGTCACGGATCTTAATTGTGAAGTTTATTCATAAAAGTGGATAAGTATCACTCTAAATTAATTCACAATTCCAGTCCATATCTTAAGTAAGTAACTGATTTACAGTTATAAACTTACATTTCAAATGATTTGACTCAAGTTTATGAAGGGAAGTGACAAAATTGATCCCTATAAATGCTTACTGTGGTGAAAGGCCCTGAGGTAAGTGCTATGATTAAAGCTGTGAATTTTATTCTCCCTTCCTTTATTACTGACATTATGACACATTTATACTGCCATTCCCATTTGAAGATGGCATGCCAAGTCTGATACTGTTTGACCTGGAGGAATATTGATTTTGTGATGAGAAGAATATGGATTTTGTAATGTAAATCCTGAAGATATCTTAATTTGTTGAAATTTGTAGATGTATTGAGCTTGTGATGTATATCATTAAGTTATATTGGGATAGATCTTGATTCTCTGCAATAGTGTAAAATGGGTGATCGCGAGCCCACAGACCTTTTTACATTTCTCCTGATTGAAGTCAACTGTAATTTATCTACCTGCTGCTGCTTTCACTTTTGCTTTTACTAATTTTATTTCTTAATAAACCTGATCTGTAATGGGCCTGAAATAAAGGGCCAGATTTTCAAAGCGCTTTGGGGGCAAGCATGTGTGTGGGTGTGGATTGCAGATCGCATTCCCGGAAGGGTCTCTGGATCCCGACGCCTCCGGGACACGCTCCAATTTTCAAAGTGAGGGTGGGGGAGGGGAAGGAGTCAGAAACCCGCTCACCTCCATTGAACGGCCTGTTGAACTCTTTGAGGAGCAAGTCTGCAATTTTCAATTGGGAAGTCGGTGAAACCAAACAGGCCGGTGGACGTTGGTGCACAGCTGTCAGGTTCAATGCGGGGAGAAGATAAAAAAATTTTTATATAAGGTTAAAAATCTTGGGACCTGGGGGACCTTGTGTTGGATCGTGCACATTACATCATATTTGGCCATATGGCCACTTTCCTGAATGATGAGGCTGCTGGCCCTCCGAGCAGCTGCCTGCTTTCTTCCGCAAGACAGTGGCAGGCCCCATCATGGCTGCCGTCTGCCTTTGCCGCTTGTGCTCTGCAGGGTGCTCCTGCCTACTGGTGATGGTCAGCGCCACTAATCAGACGCCACACTCGCTTCAGGCCTAATTCGGGCATTTACATTTAAAGATAGCGTCACATGAGCGACACAAATGCACACGGGGTTGAGACCCGAAAATTATCCAGGCAGCGGGTTACCGACCCTGAACTGAAAATCCATCACAAAGTGTCTGTGAATATTATTTGCCCATCAGTCGGAGAGGGCCAGAGTAATTGGACCTGAAAATGGCGAAGGATCAATGGTCTACCACACCCAAAGGAAGACCCTTCCACACCCCGAAAAATGACACAGCCCCTGGTTGCACCAGGTCACCACCATTGCTTCCGTGCCTTGTAAGAAGCCTGTTTGTTAAAAGGCAAATCTCATCGGGCAGAGCCGGGGCTGTGGACCCCCTACACTGACAGGTGTTGCTAAATTGAATCATTTCCAGTTGCTGATATGTTGACTGAGTTGAGCTGTAACAGCATCCATTTGGTCGAAACTGTGCCCCATTAATATGGTCCAGATTAAGGAAGTGACCAGGACATCCAAACAAAGCTGACAGTTTCTTGATCGGTCTCCTTACCCATGGGACTGAAGGAAAACTGCCAGAGGTTGGGTGAGACAGGGATGGGGTTGTGGGGGGGGTGGGGGGTGGTTACAGAACAACTCTTCTCCCTTCAAGGCTGGTGGGTGCTGTGATTTCTGGAAGCAAGGGATATGCAGGAGCTGGACATGAACCCATAGTGGCACTTGCACCTGCCAGTCAGCACTGCAGATCATTGATGAGCGTGACGCCGCTAGGATTATGTCCCAAACAATTTCATTGCCCATGTTTCCAGTGCACTTATCTGCAATAAGCAGATTATTGTTCAACTGGGCACACTGCCTCCTAGATTGCTTCACACATTTCAATTCATTGGAAGTTTGGCCTTGCTGTTGATACAGTTCTTTACATTGGGCACAAGAAAGACTATTTAGAGAACAGCCAAGTTGAAACAATTGATGGCAGCTTAAATGGGATCAAATCTCATCTGAAGACCAAAATGGGCTGTTCAACTTTTAAGTCTAAGTAAATTGCTGGAAGTGAACAGTAGTATTATACTGTGAGTGCTGCTGGGTATAAAAGATGTGCAGGTTAGAATTAGCACATCTGACTGCAGCAGCAAAGGACAAGGAACGAGCATACCTTTCAAAAATGCTTCAACAGAAAGTTGCAAAGGAGCATCACCAGCTCAGGGAAGAAAGAGAATACTACAAACACAAGGAGGAGAAAAGGGAGCCTCAGTGCTAGCACCTGGTGGCTCTATACAAATTCTAGGCAGAGGAAAAATGAAAAGAAACCTTGGCATACACTTGAATTGGTGGAGAAAGTCCCATCAACAGCAAATCTACCTGGTCAGTTTGAAGCTTCACAAGGGCAGGGGGCTGAGGAGCAGGTGGGAAGCAGTTAGCCCATGCCCACCAAGTTACAGCCAATTCATAATGCCAAACAATTAGCCTACACACAGTGAGCTTTTGCTGGAACAGCCAAGCACATCACAGGAGGACAATGCAAAGGAAATTAAATGTTCCAGGTACAATAAGGTGAGACTCAAGCCATCAAATTGCTGATCTGAAAGAGGACCATTCTACACAGCTGGGGAAAGTATGAAACATGAGACTGGTTCATGTGCAATGACCTTGTGAGTGGGGGCCACTCTCAAATAAGGTCTGGACGCAGGACATGGAGGTTGCTTTCTTGAATTAGAATGTGATGTTTAAGGTTAAAATTAAAGTAACTGTGTTTGAAGGGAAAAAGCTTGTACAACAACAACTTGCACTTAAATAGCACCTTTAACATAGTAGAGTGTCTCAAGGCGCCTCACAGGAGAGTTATCAAACAAAAATTGACACTGAGCCACATAATGGGATATTAGGGCAGATGACCAAAAGATTAGTGAAAGAAGTAGGTTTTAAGGAGCATCTTAAGGGAGGAAAGAGAGGTAGAGAGGTTTAGGGAGGGAATTTCAGAGCTTAGGGCCTTCATAGCTGAAGGCATGGCCACAAATGGTGGAATGATTACATGCATGGATGCTCAACAGGCCAGAATTGGAGGAGTGCAGCTATCTCAGGTTTGTTGGGCTCGAGGAGGCTACAGTGATGGGGAGCGATGGGGCTGTGGATGGATTTGAAAACAAGGATGAGAATTTTTAAATTAAGCTATTGCACAACTGGGATACAATCTAGGTCAGCGAGCACAAGAGTGAAGAGGGCTTGGTGTAAGGACACAGCAGAGTTTCGGATGACTCAAGTTTGCGGATTATATAATGTGAGAGACCCCCCAGTAATGCATTGGAATAGTCAAGTCTAGAGGTACTGAAGGCATGGATGAGGATTTCAGCAGCAGATGAGCTGAGGCAGGGGTGGTGTCGGATAATGTTACAGAGGTGGAAATAGCTAGTCTTAGTGATGACGGAATGTGGTCGGAAGCTCACCTCAGAGTCAAATATGACACCAAGGCTGTGAAAATTCTGGTTCAGCCTTTGACAATTGCCTGGGAGAGGGATGGAGTCAGTGGGTAGGGTACAGGGTTTGTGGAGGACATCGAAGACAATGGCTTCGATCTTCCCAATATTTAGTTGGAGGAAATTTCTGCTTATCCATGACTGAATATTGGACAGGAAATCTGATAATTTAGAGACGCTGGAGGGGTTGAGGGACATGATGGAGAAAGAACACTACCAAACTTAAAAAGGGATGAGATAAATAAGTTTGTGCAGGCTATATAGTTTATGCTTAGCTTTATTTTTGAGATATGATATTTCACATCCGTCGATCTATTAAAAATTAAAAATGGTGAGAGGTATGAAGATTCAAAGGAACTGCACCAGTCGGTACCACTTTTAATGTAACATTGCGACAAATTGAAAACATTCGGGTACATGAAGAGACAGCCCTAACATTACTTTAAATCTCAGGGAACTGCCCCACAAAAAGCAATCAGCAGTCATGGTATCAGAGGAACCATCAGAAGTATGGAATACTTTGAAATGTGCTGCAGGAATCACAACATTGATGTACTAAATACTAAACCCAAAAACATTTTATGTTAGTAAGAGGAGTAAATTACAGGAAGAGGGTTTAAACATGGAGGAAAGAAGGTGAAAGGACAGGCATAGGTGAGATTCAAAGAGAAGTATATATGTAGTAGGTAAAGACTCATATATTGCCAGTAGGACCAAACCCATAAAGCCAGTGTCATTTTAACGGCAGAGAAATAAGAGAGCAGACCACTGTAAGGAACAGAAACCGCAAAGACATGTCTGATGCTCAATTGAACCAGCACAGATATCCGTCCACCGCACACCCGACCCCTTGAAAGCATAACATTGAAATTTTGAAGGAAATGTGACACCCAAATGGAGAAATAACGAAACATTCACAAGGCAATGTGTAATGAAGATCAATGCAGTCGTTTAAACAGAACTGAAAAAATGTAACGACCGTCAAACTGAACAAGCATCAGGCAGCTCAATGTTCAATAGTATGGAGAAGCAAAAACCCAAAAAAAGGTTCATCAGTAACCAGGTTATGAATGTCAGCTTTGCAGTAACAAGAGGAAAAAGAGCATTGAAAAACAGTGAACCTTAATTATCCCCGTTGATAAATTTTCTCACCCAGTCAGCAAGTCTTCCAATGTGTGTCCCATATACTGAACAAATTCTCATGTCTCCACTCCATTAGCTGAGCAAGATTCCACCACACCCTCCCCCCAAACCACCTCCAGCAGCAGTGTTAACAATTGGAGAGCCCACCCCAAAATGCAGAAGAAACAGAAACGGAACAACCTTGAAACTTTGTGGAATGTTGCTTGGTAGAAAGTAAGTTAAAGTAGCAGGAGAAATCCCTGCAGCAGCTTTTTTTTTTATTCATTCATGGGATGTAGGCATCACTGGCCAGGCCAGCATTTATTGCCCATCCCTAATTGCCCTTGAGAAGGTGGTGATGAGCTGCCTTCTTGAACCGCTGCAGTCCATGTGGGGTAGGTACACCCACAGTGCTGTTAGGAAGGGAGTTCCAGGATTTTGACCCAGCGGCAGTGAAGGAACGGCGATATAGTTCCAAATCAGGATGGTGTGTGACTTGGATGGGAACTTGCAGGTGGTGGTGTTCCCATGTATTTGCTGCCCTTGTCCTTCTAGTTGGAGAGGTCACGGGTTTGGAAGGTGCTGTCTAAGGAGCCTTGGTGCATTGTTTCAGTGCATCTTGTAGATGGTACACACTGCTGCCACTGTGCGTCGGTGGTGGAGGGAGTGAATGTTTGTAGATGGGGTGCCAATCAAGCGGGCTGCTTTGTCCTGGATGGTGTCGAGCTTCTTGAGTGTTGTTGGAGCTGCACCCATCCAAGCAAGTGGAGCGTATTCCAATACACTCCTGACTTGTGCCTTGTAGATGGTGGACAGGCTGTGGGGAGTCAGGAGATGAGTTACTCGCCTCAGGATTCCTAGGCTCTGACCTGCTCTTGTAGCCACGGTATTTATATGGCTACTCCAGTTCAGTTTCTGGTCAATGGTAGCCCCTCGGATGTTGATAGTGGGGGATTCAGCGATGGTAATGCCGTTGAATGTCAAGGGGAGATGGTTAGATTCTCTCTTGTTGGAGATGGTCATTGCCTGGCACTTGTGTGGCGCAAATGTTACTTGCCACTTGTCAGCCCAAGCCTGGATATTGTCCTGATCTTGCTGCATTTCTACACAAACTGCTTAAGTATCTGAGGAGTCACGAATGGTGCTGAACATTGTGCAATCATCAGCAAACATCCCCATTTCTGACCTTATGATTGAAGGAAGGTCATTGATGAAGCAGCTGAAGATGGTTGGGCCTAGGACACTACCCTGAGGAACTCCTGCAGTGATGTCCTGGAGCTCAGATGATTGACCTCCAACAACCACAACCTCTTCCTTTGTGCTCGATATGACTCCAGCCAGCAGAGTGTTTTCCCCCTGATTCCCATTGACCTCAGTTTTGCTAGGGCTCCTTGATGCCATACTCGGTCAAATGCTGCCTTGATGTCAAGGGCAGTCACTCTCACCTCACCTCTTGAGTTCAGCTCTTTTGTCCATGTTTGAACCAAGGCTGTAATGAGGTCAGGAGCTGAGTGGCCCTGGTGGAACCCAAACTGAGCATCACTGAGCAGGTTATTGCTAAGCAAGTGCTGCTTGATGGCACTGTTGATGACACCTTCCATCACTTTACTGATGATTGAGAGTAGGCTGATGGGGCGGTAATTGGCCGGGTTGGACTTGTCCTGCTTTTTGTGTTCAGGACATACCTGGGCAATTTTCCACATTGCAGGGTAGATGCCAGTGTTGTAGCTGTACTGGAACAGCGTGGCTAGGGGCGCAGCAAGTTCTGGAGCACAGGTCTTCAGTACTATTGCCGGAATATTGTCAGGGCCCATAGCTTTTGCAGTATCCAGTGCCTTCAGTCGTTTCTTGATATCACGCGGAGTGAATCGAATTGGCTGAAGTCTGGCATCTGTGATGCTGGGGACTTCAGGAGGAGGCCGAGATGGATCATCAACTCGGCACTTCTGGCTGAAGATTGTTGCAAATGCTTCAGCCTTATCTTTTGCACTGATGTGCTGGGCTCCCCCATCATTGAGGATGGGGATATTTGTGGAGCCACCTCCTCCAGTTAGTTGTTTAATTGTCCACCATCATTCACGGCTGGACGTGGCAGGACTGCAGAGCTTAGATCTGATCTGTTGGTTATCCGATCGCTTAGCTCTGTCTATCGCATGCTGCTTACGCAGTTTGGCATGCAACTAGTCCTGGGTTGTAGCTTCACCAGGTTGACACCTCATTTTGAGGTATGCCTGGTACTGCTCCTGGCATGCCATCCTGCACTCTTCATTGAACCAGGGTTGGTCTCTTGGCTTGATAGTAATGGTAGAGTGGGGGATATGCCGGGCCATGAGGTTACAGATTGTGGTTGAGTACAATTCTGCTGCTGCTGATGGCCCACAGCGCCTCATGGATGCCCAGTTTTGCATTGCTAGATCTGTTCGAAATCTATCCCATTTAGCACGGTGGTAGTGCCGCACAACACGATGGACGGTATCCTCAATGTGAAGGCGGGACTTCGTCTCCACAAGGACTGTGCGGTGGTCACTCCTACCAATACTGTCATGGACAGAAGCATCTGCGGCAGGCAGTCTGGTGAGGACGAGGTCAAGTATGTTTTTCCCTCGTGTTGGTTGCCTCACCACCTGCCGCAGACCCAGTCTAGCAGCTATGTCCTTTAGGACTCGGCCAGCTCGGTCAGTAGTGGTGCTACCGAGCCACTCTTGATTATGGACACTGAAGTCCCCCACCGAGAGTACATTTTGTGCCCTTGCCACCCTCAGTGCTTCCTCCAAGTGGTGTTCAACATGGAGGAGTACTGAGTCATCAGCTGAGGGAGGGCAGTAGGTGATAATCAGTAGGAGGTTACCTTGCCCATGTTTGACCTGATGCCATGAGACTTCATGTTAAGGACTCCCAGGGCAACTCCCTCCCTACTGTATACCACTGTGCCACCACTTCTGGTGGGTCTGTCCTGCCGGTGGGACAGGACATACCCGGGGATGGTGATGGCAGTGTCTGGGACATTGTCTGTAGTTGTTCCAGCATCTGAGCAAAATGTGCAGTAATGCAATATGGGAAACAAAACAGAAATGGTAACCTCCTAAGCAGGAAACGATGACCATTTCCCCCACCCCAGAAACCCCACTATACAAGATTCACTAACACTATCCCATGAGCTGTAAGTCATGGGTGGGACAAACCAAATCAAATCCACCTCCCTCATTGAACATAAAAGTCTGAATTGCAGCCCCCTCCCCCCTTGCATACTTGATTATTCACTCAATGCCCTGCTGGCGTAAATTCGCATTCAAAGGCCTCACTTTCCCATTATATTCCAATGTAGCCACTGTCTGTTAATCAGTTCCCACTCTAACCTCCAGTGACTACAGTTCCCTCTTACAGGTTACCCGCCCCAGCTTGATTTTCCCTTGTACAGTAACTCCCCACCCCCGCTAACTACATTACCCATCTACAGCTCCCTCATTGGCCTACTGCCCCCTATCTTAATCCCCTGATCATCAGGTATGAATTCCCTTTGCTTGGCACACCTCCTAATGACCCACTGTTGGCCTCCCATACCTCTATACCCCCTTCCCCCCACAGACTGAATTTTACTAACCTCTCCTGCTTCCTGAGATGGCTGAAATTTCTGGTATTGGTACTTTCCCACCCCCTTCACCACCCACTGCACCAATAATTTCCCAAGCAGAGATGCAGTCCATTGAATAATATCCCATTCTGCATCCCTGTCGGCCCTCCCTCCCATTTCCACATCTCTTCTCTCCTCTATCCCAACCTTCCCATCCCCCTTCTCTCCTTCCTATACTGTCTGATTCCCCTCCCTGCAATTCTTTCTCTTTCCAGTCTTGGTTCGTTTATGCTCTATCCCTGCCAGAAATAAATGCTACCTTTCATCTTGACTCCCTATTTGCACCATCAAGGGAGATCAACCAATGATATTAAAAACAGTGCATGGTCCCGCATTCTAATTACATTACAATGAGTCAGATGCCCAGCAGTGAGAGAGAAACACACTGAGAGATTAGAGGAACAGTTTCAGAGGCACATGAAGATGGAGAGGGGG
Organism: Heterodontus francisci; assembly: GCF_036365525.1. Taxonomy (NCBI): domain Eukaryota; kingdom Metazoa; phylum Chordata; class Chondrichthyes; order Heterodontiformes; family Heterodontidae; genus Heterodontus; species Heterodontus francisci. The sequence goes on along the minus strand of NC_090383.1, from coordinate 99,111,658 downwards.
TAACAACAGGGTACCCTGAGATCTACCACTGTGTTAAAAGTTTTAGCCAAGGCTTTGAGTAATAACTGAATTCCTCATTCCCTATAGATAACTTCAGATGACCAGTTGTACCAGGCAAAATTGGTTTCCTGTCAAATCTTGAAATCAATATGGATTTCTTTAAGTCTACGATAGCATTTTACCACCTGGTTTTTATGAGTGTCCAGTTTGAAGAACTTGACTATTTCTCTGTGTGTTTTGAACAGTCATGTAAATATTTGCTGATTTAAGAAATTTCTGTTCTATGTGGAGTATAGGAAAGTGAGAGTCAAGGGCAGTGATAGTGCACTATCAATTTGTATGTCTCTGTCACAACGCCCTATTTTAAGATGCCAGTTTAAATTTCACGATTAAATTTTGTCAGAAGAAAATGTGACAATAGAACATTGCATACAAGCAGCTCAATTCAGAATGGTAGTATCATTGCCAAACTTTGTTATGCTCTACGTGATGCTAGACAGACTTCTATCACATTGAGATTGGAAACATCAAGCTCCATTGTTCATGGGCCCATTAGGTGGCACTGACAAGAGAAATGGCTGCTATTAAAAACACCAAATTAAGCATGAAAAAAGACATTGAATCCTCTTTGTTATTTTCAAAGGTTTATACTGTGGCACTTGGAGTCCCATTTCCTCAGGGAACATTGAGCTAAATTAGATAAATTTCAGTGTACCATATATCATGTCGAAATGCCCTTTGCTTTACTAAAGAAAGTAACATTTATGGAGACGATTCTAAGAAAACTGAAGTTTGGAACAGTTGTAACAGTGATTAGGATAGTATGACTGTACCTGACCTATAGACTTCATAGGAAAGAGAGCAGTCATCTATTGGAGCTTAGAATTTTATGTTTGTGGAACAGAGCCTGCACTCAGCAAACATTTGTTTAGTGGCAGGAAAAGTGACATAAATTGACTTTGTGTCAGCTGTGTCACAAATACATGCGCAATGAATTTTCTTCCTGCTCCTGCATCATTACCTCTGGAGTCCCCTAAGAATCTAACCTTGAACACCTCTTATTTCTCATCTACATGCTGCCCCTCAGTGACATCATCCCAAAACACAACGTCAGGTTCCACATGTACGCTGACAACACCCAGTTCTACCTTATCATCCCCTCTCCCGACCCCTCCACTGTCTCTGATTTCTCACAATGTTTGTCCAATATCCAGTATTGGATGAGCAGGAATTTCCTATAATCAAATAGTGGAAAGACCAAAGCCATGTCTTTGGTACCTGCCACAAACTCAGTTTTCTAGCCGCTGACTCCATCCCTCTCCCTGGCCACAGTCTGAGGCTGAACCAGACTGCTCACAACCTTGATGTCTTTTTTTACCCTAAGATGAGGTTCTGATCCCATATCGGATAAGGGACCACCTACTTCCTCTTCTGTAAAATGCCTTTTTCCTCAACTGCTGCAATCCTCGTCCATGTTTTTGTTACCTTCCAAACTTGACTATTTCAATGCTTTGCTGGCCAGACTCCCACCTACCACCTGGGTAAACTTGAGCTTATCCAAACCTTTGCTGCCCATTTCCTAATTTGCGCCACGTCCTGTTCACCATCATCCCTGTGCTCACTGACTTACATTGGCTCCCAATCAAGCAACACCTCAATTTTAAAATTCTCATCATTCTTAACTTGTTCCTACATTACAACAGTGACTACACTTTTAAAATACTTAGTTGGCTGTAAAGTACTTTGACATGTCCGGCGGTCGTGAGAGATGCTATATAAATGCAAGTCTTTCTTCTTCCTTTAGAATTCTCACCTTGTTTTCAAATCCCTCTATGGCCTCACCACTCCCTGTCCCTGTAACCTCCTCCAGTCCTACAAACCTCCGAGATCTTTGTGTTCCTCTAATTTTGGAGTCTTGTGCAACCCCAATTTTATTTGTTCTACCATTGGTGGTCATGTCTTCAATTGCCTAGGCCCTAAGCTCTGAAATTCCCTCCCTAAACCTCTCCACCTCCCTAGTTCTCTCTCCTCCTTTAAGGCACTCCTCAAAACTTACCTGTTTGACCAAGCTTTTAGTCAGCTGTGCTAACATCTTCTTATGTGACATGGTGTCAAATTTTGTTTGATAGTGCTCCTGTGAAGCACCTTGGGATGCACATGCTGCCAGAGGCATGGCTGCATCTCGGTGAGAGGTGCCTGTCTGTCATTGCTGACTCCCACAAGGTCCCCCAAGAGTCGCCACATGCAGGAGGTATTTGCATCCTCCCATCATAGACAGCTGGGCTGCCACCAACATAGACATTGTGCTTGTCTCTGTGGGGGGATAAACAGTGTTCATCTCTGTGCTTGCAGGAGAAGACAGCCCATAATTTAAAGGAACAGGCCAAGACTAGCGGAGGCGTACCAATCCTGTCCATCCTGACCCCAGTGGAGGAGAAGGCCTTAGAGTTAGCAGAGCAGTATGGCAGCCACTCCATCGCTGATGGCAAAACAGTAGTGTTAACACAAGAGAGTGAGTGGCTGAGTGCAGGGGCACATGTCTCCACCACTGGGCACATGGAGCGCTACAGTAGGGATAGTTGGAATGCTGCAATGGGATATCCATAATCCTTCAATCTATCTGTTCTCTCATGTAGTTCAGGCCAAAGAGCAGAGAGCTGGAGAGACTGGGGGACAGCTGGCCACCTCTTAGGAGGAGGAGGGAGCCTCAGAAATTGCACTGTCACATCATTCCCCTTCACCCTCCACCAGCGCAAATACTCTCATGTCGGTGGGTATCCATTTGTGCTTAGATTTGGGGCACAGCCTGGCAAACACAACACAGGCACACCCAAGCAGCTGACGGAGGCTGTGACAGCCCAGGCCACTGACAGTTGGATGACTGTGGGAGGCCAGGCCCATGCTGAGCCCCAGGCTGAAGTCATACTTCTGGAGTCGTCAGCAACACAGCAAATGCTGCAGCTGCAGTGTGAGGTAAGGAAACATCTGGCGGAGCTTGCAGAGGCTGTGTGCCCCCAAGTGCAGGTGATGGAGGAGTCCATCCAGGCCTTGGGTGCTGCAATGTCTCTGCTGGGTGCACACTTGGCTTGCTCCATCAAGAGATTGGCTGCTCTCATACAGAGCCTGATCCAGCAGACCAGTCAGTGGATGCCGGAGATGCAGGCAGAGCTGCATGCCATCACCTTGTCCATGAGCCCAAGGCAACAATGGCAAAGCAAGGTGGGGGTGTTGGTGGGTGCAGCACCTGGAGTCTCCAACAGGTTCTCATCCTTCTCTGGTCAGCAGGGAGGTACAAGTGTACCTTGCAAGGGTGGAGAAGCGACTGCCTTCCGCATCTGGGTGCTCGTCTCAGGCCGCTGTTGGTGTGGAAAGCGGCTCCTCAGCCCCTCTGCCAGTGACACCAGTGCTTCAATTAGCCACAATAATAGAGGAGGGTCCTGAACCTGTGCAGGAGCGGCTCAGCATTCCGGCCCTCCAGGCCTAAGATAGCCAGAGGATGACCGCCAAGGTCATCCCAAGCCACAGGGCAACAAGGTCAGCAGCCTACCTCCACCTCAGCTGCAAGTGCAGGGTGAGCACAACATGGGAGCCGGTTTAAGAAATTTAAGACGAGCGCTTAGCAGCACTCTGGGTTCACAGGCGAAGAGAATATCAAATGTTAAGTGTTGCATATCTTGTGCCTCTTAATAAAGGATTAATGTTTTTCTCACTACACTACTTTCCAATTTTTACTGCCCTTTGGGACTTCAGTTATACCCTGGCTCCCTCAAGAGGCTGGTCACAAAGGTCCATGCTGTGTATGGCCAACGCTTCACCCTTGCCACTGTGCAATGTACACCCAAGCATTGGATTGGTTAATGAAGGAGGCAACAGCAGGACTGCAGAAAGGTGACACTTTATTGGTATGGATCCAACAGGTAGTATGTGTCATATGAAACACCTGCCACCTGTCTTCCCATTTTGCTTGCCTACCTATGTCCTGTTGAAGGCGGTTCATATCATCCTCACTGTTTGCCACTCCTCCAATTTTGGTATCATTGGCAGATTTTGAAATTCTACTCTGTATTCCAAGATCCAAGACACTTATATGTAGCAACAAAAGCAGTGATCCCAGCACTGAGCCTTGGGGAACACCACTATCTACCATCCTCCAGTCTGAAAAACACCCATTTACCACGATTTGCTGTTTTCTGTTCTTTAGCCAATTTTTATTCAGTTGGACCCAACCCCTCCTATTCCATGAACCTCAGTTTTGTTAACGAGCCTTTTATGTGGTACTTTATCAAACAGTTTCTTAAAATCCAAATAGACAACATCCGCCGCATTCCCTTCATTAACCTTCTCTGTTACATCATCAAAGAATTCAGTTAGCTTAGTCAAGCATGATCTGCCTGTTACTGTTAATTGGCCACTTCAGGGCCTAAATTAGCCCCTGGACGGGAAGGCTATCCGCAGCCTTCCCCACCCCTGACAAAATTGAATGAATTTGGGAAGGCGATGGGCTCTCCACCCCCTTGCCTCCCTTTCCAATTTTATGGGCAACTCTGTCCGTCCTTAGAGAGCTGATAAAATTGAGCCCTCAGTGTGAAGATCTTTTATGCAAATGCACCCCCCTTTCCTCCACCCGTTTCTTCTGCTCTGGTGCCACTGCCCTGATGGCACTCTGGCAGCATGCCTCTGCAGTGTTGGCACCTTATCCCCCTCTCCTGGCTTCGTTTTTTCTGCCCTCACTGCTCCACCCTCCATGGCACACCATGTTGGCTCTCTCGATGGCTGCTGAATGAAGCCAGCATGAGCTCCCACTCACTTACCATCTCCATTTACCAGCCGAGGCTCTGGAGCCCCGTGGTTTTGGCATTATTTGCAAAATTCAAAAGCCCCCGTAAAATTCTTCTCAATTGACCAATTAATTGTTTTAATTACCTTCCCAGCTCTTCCATGCGCGAAGTCGGCCACTGTCAGGAAAACACGGAAACAATGGCAAGATTTCTGGTCTGACCTCTTCCGTCCCGATTTCACGCCCACAACCACCCCCCCCTCCCCCACCCACCCCACCTCTGAGCCCGTCCCCAAAGGACCTGGAAAATTCCAGTCACTGTTACAGACTGGAAAAGAGAGATACAACAGAGGGACAAAGATGAAAGAAGGAGGATAAAAGCAAAATACTGCAGATGCTGGAAATCTGAAATAAAAACAAGAAATGCTGGAACCACTCAGCAGGTCTGGCAGCATCTGTGGAAAGAGAAGCAGAGTTAACATTTTGGGTCAGTGACCCTTCGTCAGAACCCGAAGGAGGAAGGATGGTGTGTTTCTTTTATCTTCCTTTATAATTTGATGCATTGGGAGATGATGTTATTCCCAAGCATGTCTTTAGTCTTCACAAGCGTACATCTCAAAACATCTAATTCAACATTATACAGTGAAGCACTTAGTAACAGGTTCTCTTTCACCAATTACATTTACATATCATTTAAGAAGCACCGTCCTTAGAAAACTGCGCAGTAATGAGCCATAAAGTGAACATGCAGAATATTTGAAAAGTAGAGACTAAAACTCTTGAAAATATCCAGCGATGCTATTGAGAAAGAATCAGTTATGAATGCTGAATTGATGTGTGCAGATTGGAGAACTCATTTTACATTAATTCATCAGTCAAGGCACTCAGAGCTATTCTGAAAATATTATTGAGGTTCTATTCATGTATTCCAACTTGGTAAAGCAGTGGTTAGCACCGCAGCCTCACAGCTCCAGGGACCCGATTCCGGGTACGGCCTGTGTGGAGTTTGCAAGTTTTCCCTGTGTCTGCGTGGGTTTTCTCCGGGTGCTCCGGTTTCCTCCCACAAGCCAAAAGACTTGCAGGTTGATAGGTAAATTGGCCATTATAAATTGTCACTAGTATAGGTAGGTGGTAGGGAAATATAGGGACAGGTGGGGATGTTTGTTAGGAATATGGGATTAGTGTAGGATTAGTATAAATGGGTGGTTGATGTTCGGTACAGACTCGGTGGGCCGAAAGGCCTGTTTCAGTGCTGTATCTCTAATCTAATCTAAAAGTGACCCCACATAAGACAGGCTGAGTGAAGAAATGCCAGTTAAAAATGTGAAGGTTCAGTCCCTGGTCTGCATTGATTCTGTAAATCTTAGCTGGGGCAGTGGTAAGAAGTCTCATTGGTCTTGGTATCCCTGGACCTGAGAGGGTTCCTGTTCTTCATTACTGTCTCATGACCCAAGCTAACATAGTACCCAATTAAAGAAAGGGGACAAATTAGATCCAGGTAACAACAGAGCCTTCTGACCAACATCAATACCTGGTAAAATAATGCAATCAATCATGAGGAGTATATTTGAGGAGTGCCCGTATGGGAATAATCTAATAAATACAAGCCATTATGACTTTAGAAGGGAAAGATTCTATTTGATGAATTTCTTTGACTTTTTTAAGGAAATATCATACCAATGAGATGGTAGAAAACCATATGCCACAATATACTTGTTTTTCCAAAAAGCCTTAATAAACATTTGCATCAAAGGCTGTTACTGAAACCTGGGATTTTATCAGGGCAGTGGGAGTCTCGACCTCTGGCAAAAGATTTGGTGAGAACCCCGCGTTGCCCCTTTTGTGGGAGACCCGCCGAATCAAGTGCCAATTAGGCACTTAACTGGACAGCAGCGGGCCTTCCACTAGATCAAGGATCCTGGTGACGGAGGTCCTGTGCTGTGGGCGCTTCTGGCCATTCAGAGGCCAGCAGCTCTTCAACTGAACAGTGCCATCGCGGAGGCAGTGGCTGCAGCCGGAGGAGCACCCACCCGAGGCCTAGGAGTGGCGCTGGACCTAGGCCACAGGTAGGTCAGGGCAGAAGGGGGGTCAGCAGCAAGGGCAGGGAATTGCCTCTCAGCGGCCCCCCCCTTCCCAATGCCTGGTCCCTTGTTCAAGCACTAAGTGCCTTTCAATGAGGACACCCCGCCCACAGAGCCGCCAAGCACCCCACATGGTTTTTCTTGCTGTGCTTCCCATGTAGCGACAGGCCCACCCGCCACTCAGCTAATTTTTGTGGTGGCGGGATGAAACCCTTAATTGGACATTAATTGTCCACTTAATGCAGTGGGCGGGAGGGCCATTCACAGGCCTTCCCACCCCAGACTTAATTTCTATAGAGGCGGGAAGGTGACAGGTTTCCCCCCACCCCAGCCACCATCCTACCGGATTACATGCTCTCCCCGCCTTCAAACCCAGGGGAGAGCATAACATTCCCTCCTGAAAGTGGGAATTCAAGGTAAAACCAGATTGTTAATAAGGAAGTGGCTGAAAGAAAGGCATTGGGTATTTGTTAGGTGAGTGTTGCGGTCGGGAAGAATTGAGCGGGGTGCCATAGACTTTAAGACTGGGGCCCTGACTGCTCATAATCTATATTAGTGACTTAAGATACAAAAAACGCATACAAACCGGTCTAATTTGTGAATTATACTAAACCGAGGAGTGAGGCAGTTGTCAAGATGGACAAAGAAGCCAGAAAACCAGCAAAAAAATTGTCAGATAATATCTGGAATTGGGCAAATCTGTGGCAATTCAAATTAATGCAGATACTACATAGCACTGGAGTCATATTATCAACGCTGCCTGCGGAAGATCCTACATATCAAGTGGGAGGGCAGATGCACCAACATCAGTGTCCTCTCACAAGCAGGCACCACAAGCATAGAGGCTATGATTATCCGTCTTCAGCTTTGTTAGGTTGGTCATATAGTTCACATGTCAGATACCAGGCTCCCAAAGCAGGCCGCCTTCTCCCAGCTCAGTCAGAGCAGATGCACCAGAGGTGGACAGAAGAAGTGCTTCGAGGATGTGCTGAAAGCCAAAATGAAGAAATGCAGCATTAACATCAACTCCTGGGAGGCCATCGCCCTGGACCGAACCAGATAGCGACAGACTCTGCAGGAAGAATCTCAGTATTTTGAGACTCAACGACGACAAAATGAAGAGGTAAAGCAAGGGTGGCAAAAAGAACAAGCCATGACTCGAACTAATAATACATGACCAGGCGTCCAATATGACAACAAATGCTCTACATGCCATAAAGTCTGTAGATCTCGAATCTGCCTCATCAGCCTCACTTGTGAGGGATTGCCAATAATAATAGATACTACAAATTGGCAGCAAAGGTGGGTGTCATATGTACACAATGGAAGACACAGAAATAGTTAAGGTGAAGCAGAAGGCAATCTGGGAGTGATGATAGAGTTGGCACTTAGCATGTCACTCACTGTTCAGCAGCAATAAACAGAGCAAATAGAGTGCTCCATTATATTGCTGTGTTAATTGAACATAAACCGGAAGATACCAAATTGAAACTGTCCAGAAGACCAGACCTTGGCTCTGGGGGTTCTATGTTTCCTACCATCTATCCATCAGGAGACTGGCAGAAGCTCAAGGGAAACTGTCAATAGCAAAAAATAACAATTTACCTCATTTCGCTAGTGTTCCACCAGATTTACAGTGAGGTCTGGAAGAATCCCCAGGGAATTTCAGGTCCCTCATACTTTGGTGACTAAGGCATAAGGGAAACCTAATGATGATGATCACTAATATCAAGAGATTAATTTAAACAAAAAGATTTGAGAATGATCATTTGGACAAGGAACCTGAAAACTGTGAGCACCTGTGGAAGCAAACCTCAGTGAGAGTCACCTTCAAGAAAATGAGAAATAAAGTTAAGATAAATGAATAACGTCATAAAAGATGGAATTCTAAGTATGTCCTCTTTGCTATTCAAAATTTAACTGATAGAAATGTCCACTAATGTAAAGATTATTAAGGTGAATTTTTATGGAGGTTCTCCAACTCATCCCTGTAATTTTGACAAATCAGCTGAGGACACCCCACAAAAATAGCATTCAAACTTTTTACAGAGTTTATCACTCATCTGCTGAAGTCATGGCAAACGAGCGGGAGAATCTCCAATATTTTCCTCTTGGAGCAATGAGATGCAAATATGTAAGTCATTGGCTGCGAAGCATTTTGGGATGTCCTGAGGACCTGCAAATGCAAGTTCTTTTTATTTTTGAGAAGAGACAAGAAAAATAACTGGAAAGCACTAACAGATTTTTTGCTGTGCTTATCAGAGCTCAGAATTTTGCTTTAATGCTCAAAAGTATTAACAGAACTGAGGCAAAATAACATGTTCTTGTTAAGGTTTTTTTTACTGATCTGATTGAGATCTGCTTGGGCTAAGGAAGTTTAATAAGTCTGGCAGCACCTGAAAAGAGGGAAGAAACTCTTCAGATGTACATCCTTTGGCTTAGATTTGCAACTGCAATTGTGGTTTAATTCCAAATGGCTAATGATGGGTTTTAGGCAGACTCAAATTGAAATATGCTGTTTGCGTTCAATTTTCTGAAATTAGATTTGGACAGCTGCAGTGGGCACATAAAGAAGTATGAATGAAAAGTTGCATGTAAGTAAAATTTAATGGGAATGGATAATGTTATGACCAACCGCTCAAGTCAAAGCCCCCAATCAAAATATGGGATTCTGATTGAGGTGGGAGAAACGCACCATTGATTCAGTCCCGCCCCGCCACAGATCGCCTAACATATCATTTTAAACTTTCCAAATTAAAGAAAGACCCAGCCAAATTGTACCATCTATTAACCCCCGAATGAGGCTAACCAAACCTTTAGATCAACAAATTAACTGTTTGATTAGAAAAACTAAATTTTTAAAACTACTAAGATATAAACAACAGTTAAAATAGAAAAAATTAGTGTCCTTGCATATTTATACTCCTGCCAAAGTGAAATCTTCCAATGTAGAATAGTCCTCACAGTCGTCCGATGGGGGAAAAAAAGGTTCTTCAACAGTAGAACAGTCCGTAGTCTAATTCAGCAGTTGAATTGATGCTCTTCTTTTCCAGCGATGAATTTCAACAATTACAGTTCAATGGTTAAAGGAATTTGGTTATTTTCTTTTAAGAAATTAATCTGGCTTGACATCAGAATTCTGAGAGTAAAATAAATAAGGTTTAAAGAAGACTGGAGAATAGCCAATGTTGTTCCTTTGTTTAAGAAGGGTAGCAAGGATAATCCAGGAAATTATAGGCTGGTGAGCCTTACGTCAGTGGTAGGGAAATTATTAGAGAGGATTCTTCGGGACAGGATTTACTCCCATTTGGAAACAAATGAATTGATTAGCGAGAGGCAGCATGGTTTTGTGAAGGGGAGGTCATGTCTCTCTAATTTGATTGAGTTTTTTGAGGAAGTGACAAAGATGATTGATGAAGGAAGGGCAGTGGATCTTGTCTATATGGACTTCAGTAAAGCCTTTGACAAGGTCCCTCACGGCAGACTGGTACAAAAGGTGAAGTCACACGGGATCAGAGGTGAGCTGGCAAGATGGATACAGAACTGGCTGGGTCATAGAAGACAGAGGGTAGCAGTGGAAGGGTACTTTTCTGAATGGAAGGATGTGACTAGTGGTGTTCTGCAGGGATCAGTGCTGGGACCTTTTGCATTGTATTATACATAAATGATTTGGAGGAAAATGTAGCTGGTCTGATTAGTAAGTTTGCGGACGACACAAAGGTTGGTGGAGTTGCGGATAGTGATGAGGATTGTCAGAGGATACAGCAGGATATAGATCGGTTGGAGAGTTGGGCGAAGCAATGGCAAATGGAGTTTAATCCGGACAAATGTGAGGTAATGCATTTTGGAAGATCTAACACAGGTGGGAAGTATACAGTAAATGGCAGAACCCTTAGGAGTATTGACAGGCATAGAGATCTGGGCGTACAGGTCCACAGATCACTGAAAGTGGCAACGCAGGTGGATAAGGTAGTCAAGAAGGCATACGGCATGCTTGTCTGCATTGGTCGGGGCATAGAGTATAAAAATTGGCAAGTCATGCTGCAGCTGGACAGAACTTTAGTTAGGCCACACTTAGAATATTGCGTGCAATTCTGGTTGCCACACTACCAGAAGGATGTGGAGGCTTTGGAGAGAGTACCGAAGAGGTTTACCAGGATGTTGCCTGGTCTGGAGGGCATTAGCTGTGAGGAGAGGTTGGATAAACTCAGATTGTTTTCACAGGAACAACGGAGGTGGAGGGGTGACGTGATAGAGGTTTACAAAGTTATGAGTGGCATGGACAGAGTGCCAGGGTGGAAGAGTCAGTTACTAGGGGACATAGGTTTAAGGTGCGAGGGGCAAAGTTTAGAGGGGATGTGCGAGGCAAGTTCTTTACACAGAGGGTGGTGAGTGCCTGGAACTTGCTGCCGGGGGAGGTGGTGGAAGCAGGTACGCTAGCGACGTTTAAGAGGCATCTTGACAAATACATGAATAGGATGGGAATAGAATAGAGGGATACGGTCCCCAGAAGTGCAGAAGGTTTTAGTTTAGACAGGCATCAAGATCGGCACAGGCTTGGAGGGCCGAATGGCCTGTTCCTGTGCTGTACTGTTCTTTGTTCTTTGTAAATAAAACGAGAGAGAGCTCTCATTTCCTTCAGTATATGCTGTCCTAGCTGTCTGCCTGTCTGAGAATTAGAACAGTCTGTCTCCACTATAAGCCAGTTCAAAATTAAATTGTAACATTGTATCTCTCAATCTTCAGTCTCCGAGTGGCTGTATCTCGGAGCAATGAGCATGCATTCTTTGACTCAGTCTCTGGAGCTTGTTACCTTAAAGCAGTACTGCTCCTTTTCCAGCCCTAAAGGCACATCGCATTCTTCCCGGAAAAAAAAACTGCAGGATCCTAACAATGATAGCAGGCAAAATTCCAAAAGCCTTTGGAAAAGTTTAGAATGTGCATGCACAAGTCTGTTGGCTAGAGGAGCAGCCCAGCGTATGATTCCTTATTTGAAAGTTTGTGAAATGAAGGAGGAACTGCCTAAGGTGGCCCTTTGTGCTCCATCACTGCACCATCTCAAAATGTCAGTATTGCAGCACATCAGAAAGAAGGCGGGGTTAGATTTCAAACTTCTGGCTCTGCCCTGTTGTGCATCCCTCCCTCCTTTCAGCTCACTGTTGGTTGTTGGGCCTTCAGTTGCCTAGGTCCCACACTCTGGAATTCCCTCCCAAAACTCCTCTTGCTTTCCATTTCTCACTCTTCCTTGAAGACAGCCTTTAAAATCCACCTCTTTGACTAAGCTTTTGGATATCCAGCCTAATATCTCTCCCTTTGGTTTTGCAATTTTTTTTTTTGATTACACCACTTTGAATTTCTTTGAGGCATTTTTCTACATTAAAGAGGCAATATAAATACAAGTCCCTGATGATGCTAATAATGTGCTGTCCTTATGCTGCTTAGTATCTCTGTATCCTAATAGCATATGGCACAATTCTATATTTGGCTCTCTAATGACCTGAAGCATCTTGTGATTATTGCCAGCTAGGTGTGCCAGGGCCTGCGGATATGGTTGATAGCATCTTGGCAGGTGTAGCCAATCAGCGTTTACTGGACGGTGATCACTCTGGCACGCTTTCTTTCATGAAGAAACACTGAAAGTGCAACATACTGTTATTTTGTTGTTTATTGGAAAGCATCTAATTTTATGATTAATTGGGAATCCACATCATTCATGACAGCTGACCAGCCGTTCAAACTTCCTTTGGGAAGATGAGCCACCCCATTTATTAATGGTCTACCATTGCAAAATATGTTGAGACCTATCTGCAGATGCACGTATGTACAGAGAGCCCCATGCACAGCCTGATCTGCATGGCACTCTTTGTTGATCCTCTTCTTCGAAACACCCTGGAGTGGAAGATTCCCGTTGGAAAGCCCATTGGTGACATTAATGGTGCTGGGGGGAAGGGGAAGATATACACTGTACAATGATTGGCACAAAAACTCCTGAGAACCCAACAGTTAGTAAGAAAAAAATAAAATGTTTGCAACTACAGTATTCTTTTCATGACTTTCCATATGCTCATAATTGCCTAGGAACAATAATAACCAAGAGGGCTTGATTGACATCTGATGTTCTGAAAGCTGGAACATTAAGAAATAGCATGCAAGAAGTCCCTGCCCCCAATTAACATTTGAATGAAGCTGCTAAACCTTAATGCCAGGCAACTACAGCTCAGCTTAAAGCATGGGTGGTAACATTTTCCACTCCCCACATTGGATTACTGCGGTCAGAATGACATGAACAGTACTTCTAGTGTCCTCTGCAGTTGAATACTATAAATGTTTATTGGATGTATTGGGATCAAAAATCTCAGCCATTCTGACACATTCCCAACACAATTCTAGCAGGAGTGACTTAGAAAGGCTGGAAATTAGTCTGGTCCTTGGATATTGCGAGTCCTGGCCTTGCTTTAGGATTTCCGTGGGCTTTGTAAGGGATGACACCTCAATCCATTCCTTACAAGGCCAGCTACATCAGAGAAGGGTTGGTGACGAGAAAATAAGTGTAATTTGTTTGACCCCCTGTTTTTAGGCAAGCATCTCTTCAGCAGCAGAATTCTTACTTTCACATTTCTTAGTTACTGCTGTTCATTAATGTCTTGTGATATTTCAGGGACAACCATCAACTCTCAGCATGCTGGACTTACTGAATGTGGCTCGTGACATTGCTCAGGGTTGTCAGTACCTGGAAGAGAATCACTTCATCCATCGGTACGTGGCCACAAGCTTGGCAAGCTGCTTGTCTGACTGATATCAAACGGTGCATGCTTTTTAATGATCTTTATTGTGGGATTTTTTTTATTTAAACAAGACCTGGTACTGTTGATATTTGCTAATATACTGCTTTACAAGAAATGAAAAGGAGTTAGTATACTCCACTTTCACCTCTGTACTAGAGTAAAATCAGGCGAGGACTGATAATGGATGTAGTAATCGATGTTATTGTGCTATCTCACATTATTTGAGTGGCAAGTTTCTTTTTGAAATGATTTGGTTATTGCTTAGTAACCTACTATAGTCAGCTGCTGCAAACAAGGATTACTGATAGGTCAATTTTTAATTGATGGAAGTGACCTCAATTTGACAAGTAAGTTGCTTTAAAAAGCAATAGTCAAGCTTCCAGATAATACTTGTCAAGCCTCCAACAACCACTGCTGGATTGTTACCAGCTATGAAAATCAACTGATCATGGAACCCAAATTGCAGCTTGAAAGTTCACGGTGCAAATAAACAAACTGAAATCAGGCCTCCTGTTTTTGATCTAAAATCAAATCAGTCACAGAGAGTTAAAGTTTTATGCTTTCTGTTTGACCAAAGTAATAACGACTGCTTAAAACCAATATTAGAGATCCTGGCATCTTTCATATGTGGGGAATCATCAGGCCGATTACAGTTCTAATCATTTATTTCTGTGTAGCTAATTCTGCAGTTAGTTACATAAACCTGCACTTCGCACACATTTCTTCACAAAAGATTTATTGAGATATAAGTGCAATGGTAATTTTCCAAATGATTTTATGTTTGTAGTCCAAACATGTGTTATTTTAATACTTCAAAATTCCTATGGATGCACCCCCTTATATGGATGAGAACATGTAATTGCCATTGGAATGTGGCTTCCCCAGTCATGCTACATTTTTTCTGTTTGTAATTTCTGTTCCTTTCATGAAAGATAGCAAGAAAAAAATACTTTCAGACCTGAGGTTGACAGGTTGTAAAGGCAGAAAGAGAAATACATAAAGATGCAGTAACTCAGACCACCCTGTACAGTAAACATTCATCACATTCAATTATTCATTTTACATGGGATTGCCTATTTGCGAATATAATATCCCCAATGGCGCTTCACTTCCTGAGTGAGTTCTCGGTATTGCTACATTCACCAGGTGAATTCTGATCCTGCTCGGTTTACCGAGTAATTCCCCGAAGCTGCTCCTCTTCCTGCATTAGTCCTTCATACCACACCTCTCCCCAAGTGCTGCCCCACTTTGCAGGTGAGTCCTTGAAGCTACTCCCCTCACCAAGTGACTCCCTTTTGCTGCTCCTTTCACTGAGTCAGTTCTCCATGTTATTATTTTCCTTGAGTGAGTGTCTAGAATTGCTCCTCTCCCTCAGTCAGTCCTTAACTTTGCTGTTGTCTCCAGGTAGTTTCTAATGCTGCTGTTCTCCCTGATTCAGTCCCTAATGTAATCCTTGATACACCTTCTATTCTTGAAACCCCAAAATGCTTCAAACTATGCAAAAGACAGATGAAATATCACTGTGCTGACTCAGTTAAAGATCTCATCTAAGGTATGGCAGTTCCAACAATATTTCCTTGGAGGGTCAGCATAGATCATATGCTCAAATCCTAGACTGAGATTGAAATGTTGATTCAGGTGAAAGTTCTACCAACTCAGCCATGCTTAAAGAGCTTGGCAAGATCCCAAGTCAGCTGTTAGCACACAAGTTCTGATTGCAATAGCTGATTTACTATCCAAGGTGAAAGTATGCAAATGTTTAATTACAGTGCAGACATCTGCCTACATCACTATATTGATATTTTAAGGATTATATCCCAAACCAATTGTTCTTGACTTTGGCTTACTCTATTAGTTCAAAGCATGTTGTCCAGACAGTTTTCAAGGTTTGAGTACTTCCTGTGCAATTTAAAGAGCTGTGAAAAATAAGATATTCGCAGGACTGCAAATGCTGAGAAGTGTCCAGATAAGCCATGTGCAATTAACCACTACCCTGTATAGATATTCATTTGAAGATAAAAGAGAAGACAAGACCAAAGGTCAGATCTATCAATCTTAGTTTCATAATAGGGCAGACAGAGCACACTCTTGGCCTCGTTTATACTTCAGTAAATATTTTACATTTACTCCACTCTGCCAGTTTTCACTCAGATATGCTTGAGCAATCTGTAGCAGATATAATTTTCTATTCACCTACAAGTAGGAACTCCAAAATTTAAACCCCCTCTCCCCACCCTCTGCCTTTTGTTGGTAGTAACTAATAATCCAACATTGTTACTCTGTATCAACAGCTTCTTTTGTGTGTGGATTAAATTTATATTTTCACTCTCACAATGACATTATAGTGAAGACATTGACTGCTGTATTATTAAACATGCAGATCAAAAAGTGTCGTGTTTAATCTCTGATCTATACTGATCTGTAAGATCTCAGCCAAGATAACAGTTGGGCCATTGATCTTGACACCCCTGGGTTAAGAGACAAAAAGTCAGCCAGGACTCCTGCAAAATATTAGTTTCCAGTGATCCCTACTGAACAGGCATGTGTGTGGCTATGAGGTGAGGTCAGGATCAAAATTGACTCTGCTGCTCCCTAAGTCAGATAGCCTGCCAACACTCACTATGAAGAATCATGCATGAAGAATGGCTGCTGGGACAATGGAACACTACTCCAGTATGAGTCAACTCCTTCAGGAAAAGAGGTGAGGAAATGAAAGAAAATATAGGGGAAAATTTACCTTTCCATATTCTATTTATTGACAGGGATATAGCTGCAAGAAATTGCCTGCTTACTTTCAAAGGTACAGGAAGAGTGGCTAAGATTGGAGATTTTGGAATGGCTCGCGATATATACAGGTAAATGACTGTCATTATATTTAATAATCGGTAGAGTTAAAATTTAAAACTCACTGCTAAAATGAAGCTATGTAACTCAGATGAAGCACAAAATTTGACTGTACACTGACAACCTTGCATATTAAACCTAATATAACAGTTCAATCTGTTTTTTCTATTCTACAAACAGAAAGTTTGGTAGTTTGTCTATTTGAATGTAACAGAAAATGGGATACAGCCATAGTAGGGCTTTATCAATCTTAAAAAAGACAAGGCAAGTGAAGATGTGTGTTAATATTCCTGTTATTCTACTGGTTACGTAAAAGACAGTAACACTGTAATCTGAGTTATATACAGTTTACACTAGTCAATCTCCTGTGGTATTACACAGAGTTTAGACCAAATATAACCTTGCAGGTAAAGCTGTGTTATAAGGTAAAGGATAATTGGACCATAATGCGCAGATATAATACAGTCCCAATTTTAAAATTGGACATTCTGTCCTTATTCTTATATGTTTTATTTTTATATAGTTAAAATAGCATGACATGATCATTTGGGAAACATAGAAATAGAGTTTAGTAGGGGTTTCACTGCAGTGCAGTCTAAGAAGCTGGAAGACACAAACCTGATGCAAGGCAATACTGCCACTAGCAGGAGAGTCTAATTACAGCACAACCAGTTTGCATAGGAAGTTTCTATTATATATTTGGACATGGGAATTTATAATGGAAAAAGTTGACAAAAAACTGTGACAAAAACATAACAACAGGAATTAGGTTCTGTCAAGTGTGCAGACACAAGATTTTTAATATATTATAAACAAGTGCCCATTGACTCAGTGATTTATCAGGGAGCATGGTAAATCTTGTTGAGTGCATCGTGTTGTGTGGCACTACCACCGTGCTAAATGGGATAAATTTCGGACAGATCTAGCAACTCAAAACTGGGCATCCATGAGGCGCTGTGGGCCATCAGCTGCAGCAGAATTGTACTCAACCACAATCTGTAACCTCATGGCCCGGCATATCCCCCATTCTACCATTACCATCAAGCCGGGGGACCAACCCTGGTTCAATGAAGAGTGCAGGAGGGCATGCCAGGAGCCGCACGAGGCATACCTCAAAATGAGGTATCAGCCTGATGAAGCTACAACACAGGACTAATTGCATGCCAAACAGCGGAAATAGCATACATTAGACAGGGCTAAGCAATCCCACAACCAATGGATCAGATCAAAGCTCTGTAGTCCTGCCAAATCCAGTCGTGAATGGTGGTGGACAATTAAACAACTAACAGGAGGAGGAGACTCCAGAAATATCCCCATCCTCAATGAAGGGGGAGCCCAGCACATAAGTGCAAAAAGCAGGCTGAAACATTTACATCCATCTTCAGCCAGAAGTGCCAAGTGGATGATCCATCTTGGCCTCCTGCTGAGGTACCCAGCATCACAGATGCCAATCTTCAGCCAATCCGATACACTCCAAGTGATATCAAGAAATGGCTGAAGGCACTGGATACTGTAAAGGCTATGGTCTCTGACAACATTCTAGCAATAGTACTGAAGACCTGTGCTCCAGAACTAGTCATGCCCCTAGTCAAGTTGTTCCAGTACAGCTACAACACTGGCATCTACCCAGCAATGTGGAAAATTCCCAGGTATGTCCTGTGCACAAAGAGCAGGACAAATCCAACCCGGCCTATTACCGCCCTATCAGTCTACTCTTATTCATCAGCAAAGTGGTGGAAGGGGTCGTCGACAGTGCTATCAAGCAGTACTTGCTCAGCAATAACCTGCTCACTAACGCTCAGTTCGGGTTCCGCCAGGGCCACTCAGCTCATTACAGCCTGGGTCCAAACATGGACAAAAGAGCTGAAGTCTAGAGGTTAGGTGAGAGTGACTGCCCTTGACGTTGAGCAGCATTTGACCGAGTATGGCATCAAGGAGCCTTAGAGAAAATGGAGTCAATGGGAATCAGAGGAAAACCCTCCACTGGTTGGAGCCATCTACAACAAAGGAATATGTTTGTGGTTGTTGCAGGTCAATCATCTCAGTCCCAGGACATCACTGCAGGAGTTCCTCAGGGTGGTGTCCTAGGCCCAACCATCTTCAGCTGCTTCATCAATGACCTTCCCTCCATCATAAGGTCAGAAGTGGGGATGTTCGCTGATGATTGCACAATGTTCAGCACCATTCGCGACTCCTCAGATACTGAAGCAGCCTGTGTACAGATGCAGCAAGACCTGGACAACATCTCGGCTTGGGCTGATAAGTGGCAAGTAACATTCGTGCCACACAAGTGCCAGGCAATGACCATCTCCAACAAGAGAGTATCTAACCATTTCCCCATGACATTCAATGACATTACGATCACTGAATCCCCACTAGCAACATCCTGCAGGTTACCATTAACCAGAAACTGAACTGGACCAGCCGCATAAATACTGAGCAAGTCAGAGGCTGGGAATTCTGTGACAAGTAACTCACCTCCTGTCTCCCCAGTGCCAGTCCACCATCTACAAGGCACAAGTCAGGAGTGTGATGGAATATTCTCCACTACCCTGGATGGGTGCAGTTCCAACAATACTCGAGAAGCTTGACACCATCCAGAAAGCAGCCCACTTGATTGGCACCCCATTCACCACCATAAACATTCACTCCCTTCATCACCGACGCACAGTAGCAGCAGTGTGTACCATCTAGAAGATGCACTGCAGCAACTCACCAAGGCTCCTTCGACAGCACCTTCCAAATCCGCAAACTCTACCACCTCAAAGGACACGGGCAGCAGCTGCATGGGAACACCACCACCTGCAAGTTCCCCTCCAAGCCACACACCACCCTGACTTGGAACTATATCACCGTTCCTTCACTGCCCCTGGGTCAAAATCCTGGAACTCTCTTCCTAGCAGCACTGTTGGTGTGCCTATGCCCCAAGAACTGCAGCAGTTCAAGAAGGTAGCTCACGACCACCTTCTCAAGGGCAATTAGGGATGGGCAATAAATGCTGGCCTAGCCAGCGACGCCCACATCCCATGAACGAATAAATAAATAAAAAATACCACATAATCTTAAGGGTTGCAAAAGGACAAATCTATACTCCTGCTTCTACCTGCTTCCTTGTGTATTATCCTTCAAAACTTTGGACATTTTATACACTGATAGTAACATTATAATGCACAGGACTGGAACAGACCATCTCAGTCATCTGCCTGGCCTCAGAGTTCCAAAACAGAATACACTGTACACTATTCATATGCTTCAGTCGATTTTCTGGTTAAATTCCAAGTCTTTAAAAATAACTGATTTTAGCAACTGTTATGACTAGGTGAGAAAGGTATAGGGTTCCCTCTCAGCCTTCACCTGGTCTTACCGTAATAGGGTTTAATTTTAAACACACCGTGTTTTAGCTCCCTCTTGGTGAATCCTTGTTCACCACTTTCCAATTATAAGTCAAAGAAACCAGCACAAAAAGGCTTTCTTAAGTTTAAAGAAGAAAAGTTGAAATTTGTTAAACTTGAACTTAAACTCTAATTTGGTTAACGCCAACAGATACACAACAAGCCCCATGCTAGCATGCATATGTGATACACACATGCAAATAGAGATAGAAAAGAGAAGAAAAATAAGGTGGAAAAGTTTGAGGCAATATCTGAAGAGTTAATATAGTTCTTCGAGCTCACTGTAGAGTCCTTGGTTGTAGGTAGTTCTTGCTTTTCTTTGGGGCCCAGTATTCTTCTTAACCCCTGTTCGCTGTAGGAGACTTTTCTCTCTTGGGGTTCATGTGTCCTCAGTGGATTCAGAGGCTTGTGAGAAAGAGATGGGAGCAGACAGGTGAGAGATCTTCTCAGTCCTGGAGCAAACAGACACTCTGCCTTCAAACTCTCCGTGGCCAGTTCAAAAGAAAACCCTGGAACAGCCAGGTAGTCATGTGACCAGCTGGTCTAACCTGTCCTAGCCCTTGTGGATTGTTTCCTGCTTAGCAGGCCCTGGAATGCGCTTCCTCACCTTCGATGTTTGTTAGTATGTTAATTTTTTTTTCCAGCCACGGCTGATCTGTTTAACAAGCCATTTCCTCGCTCCAACAACAGTTCTTGACAAAATTGATGTGCCTCATTCTTGGCAGGTGGGGGCCGAGCATGACAGCAACCTTGATTGGTTCCTTAGCCATTTGACTTCACATATTCAACCTGTGTGAAAGCCCCATACACCTTCCTTATTCTGCACTTCGTTCCATGCATACTCATGTTGTTCTCAGGGCCACGATAAACAATTTTTCAGAGTGCAACATGTCGATACACTAAAGCATCTTGAATATCTCAATAAGATGCTATTAAAAAGATTCTCTTCTTAACTCTTCTCCAATGCTATGTTGTCCTTCCTGTAATATAGACCAGAACTGCATACAATAACGCAGACAGGGATGAACTAATAGCCTGTATAGGCTTAGTAACACATGTTGTGATCTGTATTCTATTCTAGATGATAAACAGTTCAAAATGTTATTTGCCTGTGGGAGGTGGTTTCAGTTATGTTTCTTTCATGAGTATATTTTGTATTTAGGTTATAATTTATATTTCTTTCCTAGTTCCATTACTTTGTATGTGTTGACATTGAATTCCATTTGCCAAACTTCCCAATGTAGTCAGCTCTTCTTGATCAACTTGCTGTTGATTATTTCAAACCTACCACCCCATCTCAAGCTTAGTGTTGGATACTGACTGGCATCAAAATTATACAAATGTGGTAGCGAAATGCACCATCCTGTGTGTTGATCCTCATAAACCAGTAACACATTGAAACAATCTAAAAATGAGAGAGAGAGTGACACAGGAATTACTGGAATTGTTCTCTTGTGTCGCAGTGGAGTATGTTTTCCTCTATTTACTAATATTACTAAAAGTTTTCCCACTTTATATTCAGGCTAGTATTTTTGTTAACATTAATGAATGAAGGAAAATATAGCTTAATATCCTTCATTTTAACCCAATCATTTTGATGACATTTGGACAATTGATTATGTAAAACAGAATAATTTATCATCACAACATTTTTTCAGCTTAATTGATAGGTTCATTTTTTAAGTTTGTGTAAAATAAATTTTCACTCTAACATCCAACCTTTACATTCCTTTGGGGATAATGGTTTATTATTTTGTTATATCCAGTGCGCATAGAAGTTCTTTAGCCATTTGATTTCACTCTCAGCAGCAGACATTTTATACTCACAGCTTCGAAATTATGCCAGTGCACAAATGTTAATGGTTATTTAACGTTCCCCTCTCTGCTGTTCTGGCAGAGGTACAAACCCATTTTAATTAGCTGGCTGAACACCTCCACTATTATCCGAAAGTGAAATGGCAAAGCCAGAATGTATTGTGCTCCCAGCAGAGGAACTGCCCTGTGTACTTTAAAGCAATGCTGCCGAATGGAAAAAAGTATTTCCCAAAACTACTTTTGTTCTGGGTGAGAAGAGCTGTACATTGCGTTTGTCAGGATCATGTCATAAACAAGTGATGTGGTGATGTATTTTAGAGCAGTACAACAAGTTACTTGAAAACTTCCAACGGGTTACCTTTAACCCAAGACATACATATTAATCCTGTTTAAGAGCCACACACGTGTATAAATTAGAGAACATCTTAACTTTTTGTCTGCAAAATAACCCTCAGAAGAAATGAAATATAACTGACAACAGAAATACATGAAACTGGCTGCTTTAACTCACTTTAGTGGCTGAGAAAATACCAAACATAACTACATCTGCTGGCTGGTCTGCTGAACTACCACTATGTAACATTATTAGATCACTGCCTTTAACAACTGTTAGACAGTGAAATCATATTTGTCTGTTGCTTGACTCCACAGGGCCAGTTATTACAGAAAGGGTGGTCGTGCCATGCTCCCAGTGAAATGGATGCCACCGGAGGCCTTCATGGAAGGAATATTTACTTCAAAAACAGATACCTGGTATGTTTGATGGTGTGTGTGTTTCGTGAAATTAAGAGCTGTATGTCAGGTTTGCAACTTTGACAAGCTAAGCTCTATTGACAGCACAATCACAGAACAACCAAAAAAAGAGAAAGAAAGATTCTCCGACAATTTATATAAGGTGGAGGACAATTGGGGATGAAGCACCATCCTTTCACCTCCAGAATCTTGGTTCCAATTCCATCTGCCCCCTCTGCATGATGTGCATGAAATGAATTTCAGAAGTTTCAACCCAGATCCTAGAAAGCCGTTCCACAGAACCCCCCCACACCCTCCGCCGAATTTGGGTCTGAATTGGTAATCTCAATCAACAACAATAGCTTACATTTATACAGTGCTTTTAGTTTAGAAAAGTATCCCAAGCTGCTTCGCGGAGCAATGAGGAGAATAGATGCTAAGCTGAAGGAGAACAGGTGGCCAAAAGGGGTAGGTATACAGTGGTTTTAAGGGAAGGTATTTGCAGAGAGTGGGACCCAGCCAACTGCAGGCATGATTGTTGATGGCAGGGTGAAAGGCAGGGGAATGCACAAGAAGCTAGAATCAGGGGAATAGAAAGTTTGTGGGAACTGTTTGTATGCATGATCTAGATTACAAAAGTAGGAGAGACTAGGGCCAGGAGAGATTTGAAGTCAAAGATAAACATTGAAAAAACTCTAAAGGACAGCAGAATTTGCAAGTAATAGTAAAATCACACTGGTGCTGTTGATAGATGAGGGGAAATCTTCTGAATTGGGGTCAAATATAGGCAGCTTTAATCAACCTCTAGATTTGCTACTCAATACTGATAGCGGGAGACTCAGTTCCCAACACTGATAGTGGGAGACTCAGTTCCCAACACTGATAGTGGGAGACTCAGTTCCCAACACTGATAGTGGAAGACTCAGTTTTCAATACTGATTTTGGGAGAGTCAGTTTTCAATACTGATAGTGGGAGACTCAGTTTTCAATACTGAAAGTGGGAGACTCAGTTTTCAATACTGATAGTGGGAGTCTCAGCTCCCAATCTTGATAGTGGGAGACTCAGTTCCCAACACTGATAGTGGGAGACTCAGTTCCCAACACTGATAGTGGAAGACTCAGTTTTCAATACTGATTTTGGGAGAGTCAGTTTTCAATACTGATAGTGGGAGACTCAGTTTTCAATACTGAAAGTGGGAGACTCAGTTTTCAATACTGATAGTGGGAGTCTCAGCTCCCAATCTTGATAGTGGGAGACTCAGTTCCCAACACTGATAGTGGGAGATGAAGTTCCCAACACTGATAGTGGGAGACTCAGTTCCCAACACTGATAGTGGAAGACTCAGTTTTCAATACTGATTTTGGGAGAGTCAGTTTTCAATACTGATAGTGGGAGACTCAGTTTTCAATACTGAAAGTGGGAGACTCAGTTTTCAATACTGATAGTGGGAGTCTCAGCTCCCAATCTTGATAGTGGGAGACTCAGTTCCCAACACTGATAGTGGGAGATGAAGTTCCCAACACTGATAGTGGGTGACTCAGTTCCCAAAATTGATAGTGGAAGACTCAGTTCCCAACACTGATTTTGGGAGAGTCAGTTTTCAATACTGATAGTGGGAGTCTCAGCTCCCAACATTGATAGTGGGAGACTCAGTTCCCAACACTGATAGTGGAAGACTCAGTTTTCAATACTGAAAGTGGGAGACTCAGTTTTCAATACTGATAGTGGGAGTCTCAGCTCCCAATCTTGATAGTGGGAGACTCAGTTCCCAACACTGATAGTGGGAGATGAAGTTCCCAACACTGATAGTGGGTGACTCAGTTCCCAAAATTGATAGTGGAAGACTCAGTTCCCAACACTGATTTTGGGAGAGTCAGTTTTCAATACTGATAGTGGGAGTCTCAGCTCCCAACATTGATAGTGGGAGACTCAGTTTTCAATACTGATAGTGGGAGACTCAGTTCCCAACACTGATAGTGGGAGACTCACTTTTCAATACTGATAGTGGGAGACTCAGTTTTCAAACCTGATAGAGGGAGATTCAGTTCCCAACATGGATAGTGGGAGACTCACTTTTCAATACTGATAGTGGGAGACTCACTTTTCAATACTGATAGTGGGAGACTCAGTTTTCAACACTGAAAGTGGGAGATTCAGTTCCCAACATGGATAGTGGGAGTCTCAGTTCCCAACATTGACAGTGGGAGACTCAGTTTTCAATACTGATAGTGGGAGACTCAGTTTTCAATACTGAAAGTGTTAGACTCGGTTTTCAACACTGAAAGTGGGAGACTCAGTTTTCAATACTGATAGTGGGAGACTCAGTTCCCAACACTGATAGTGGGAGACTTAGCTTTCAGTACTGATAGTGGGAGACTCAGTTTTCAATACTGATAGTGGGAGACTCAGTTTTCAATACTGAAAGTGTTAGACTCGGTTTTCAACACTGAAAGTGGGAGATTCAGTTCCCAACATGGATAGTGGGAGACTCAGTTTTCAACACTGATAGTGGGAGGCACAGTTTTCAATACTGATAGTGGGAGACTCAGTTCCCAACACTGATAGTGGCAGACTCAGTTCCCAACACTGATAGTGGGAGACTCACTTTTCAATACTGATAGTGGGAGACTCAGTTTTCAACACTGAAAGTGGGAGATTCAGTTCCCAAAATGGATAGTGGGAGACTCAGTTTTCAACACTGATAGTGGGAGATGAAGTTCCCAACACTGATAGTGGGAGACTCAGTTCCCAACACTGATAGTGGGAGATGAAGTTCCCAACACTGATAGTGGAAGACTCAGTTCCCAACACTGATTTTGGGAGAGTCAGTTTTCAATACTGATAGTGGGAGACTCAGTTTTCAATACTGATAGTGGGAGTCTCAGCTCCCAACACTGATAGTGGGAGACTCACTTTTCAATACTGATAGTGGGAGTCTCAGCTCCCAACATTGATAGTGGGAGACTCAGTTCCCAACACTGATAGTGGCAGACTCAGTTCCAACACTGATAGTGGGAGACTCACTTTTCAATACTGATAGTGGGAGACTCAGTTTTCAAACCTGATAGAGGGAGATTCAGTTCCCAACATGGATAGTGGGAGACTCACTTTTCAATATTGATAGTGGGAGACTCACTTTTCAATACTGATAGTGGGATACTCAGTTTTCAACACTGAAAGTGGGAGATTCAGTTCCCAACATGGATAGTGGGAGACTCAGTTTTCAACACTGATAGTGGGAGACTCAGTTTTCAACACTGAAAGTGGGAGATTCAGTTCCCAACATGGATAGTGGGAGTCTCAGTTCCCAACATTGACAGTGGGAGACTCAGTTTTCAATACTGATAGTGGGAGACTCAGTTTTCAATACTGAAAGTGTTAGACTCGGTTTTCAACACTGAAAGTGGGAGACTCAGTTTTCAATACTGAAAGTGGGAGACTCAGTTCCCAACACTGATAGTGGGAGACTCAGTTACCAACATTGATAGTGGGAGACTTAGCTTTCAGTACTGATAGTGGGAGACTCAGTTTTCAATACTGATAGTGGGAGACTCAGTTTTCAATACTGAAAGTGTTAGACTCGGTTTTCAACACTGAAAGTGGGAGATTCAGTTTTCAATACTGATAGTGGGAGACTCAGTTCCCAACATTGATAGTGGGAGACTCAGTTTTCAACACTGAAAGTGGGAGATTCAGTTCCCAACATGGATAGTGGGAGACTCAGTTTTCAACACTGATAGTGGGAGGCACAGTTTTCAATACTGATAGTGGGAGACTCAGTTCCCAACACTGATAGTGGCAGACTCAGTTCCCAACACTGATAGTGGGAGACTCACTTTTCAATACTGATAGTGGGAGATTCAGTTTTCAACACTGAAAGTGGGAGATTCAGTTCCCAACATGGATAGTGGGAGACTCACTTTTCAATACTGATAGTGGGAGACTCAGTTTTCAACACTGAAAGTGGGAGATTCAGTTCCCAAAATGGATAGTGGGAGACTCAGTTTTCAACACTGATAGTGGGAGACTCAGTTTTCAACACTGAAAGTGGGAGTCTCAGTTCCCAACATTGACAGTGGGAGACTCAGTTTTCAATACTGATAGTGGGAGACTCAGTTTTCAATACTGAAAGTGTTAGACTCGGTTTTCAACACTGAAAGTGGGAGACTCAGTTTTCAATACTGAAAGTGGGAGACTCAGTTCCCAACATTGATAGTGGGAGATTCAGTTTTCAAAACAGAGAGTGGGAGACTCAGTTACCAACATTGATAGTGGGAGACTCAGTTTTCAACACTGATAGTGGGAGACTCAGTTTTCAACACTGATAGTGGGAGGCACAGTTTTCAATACTGATAGTGGGAGACTCAGTTCCCAACACTGATCGTAGCAGACTCAGTTCCCAGCACTGATAGTGGGAGACTCAGTTTTCAATACTGATAGTGGGAGACTCAGTTTTCAATACTGAAAGTGTTAGACTCGGTTTTCAACACTGAAAGTGGGAGATTCAGTTTTCAATACTGATAGTGGGAGACTCAGTTCCCAACATTGATAGTGGGAGACTCAGTTTTCAACACTGAAAGTGGGAGATTCAGTTCCCAACATGGATAGTGGGACACTCAGTTTTCAACACTGATAGTGGGAGACTCAGTTTTCAACACTGATAGTGGGAGGCACAGTTTTCAATACTGATAGTGGGAGACTCAGTTTTCAACACTGATAGTGGGAGGCACAGTTTTCAATACTGATAGTGGGAGACTCACTTTTCAATACTGATAGTGGGAGACTCACTTTTCAATACTGATAGTGGGAGACTCAGTTTTCAACACTGATAGTGGGAGGCACAGTTTTCAATACTGATAGTGGGAGACTCACTTTTCAATACTGATAGTGGGAGACTCAGTTTTCAACACTGATAGTGGGAGGCACAGTTTTCAATACTGATAGTGGGAGACTCACTTTTCAATACTGATAGTGGGAGACTCAGTTTTCAACACTGATAGTGGGAGGCACAGTTTTCAATACTGATAGTGGGAGACTCACTTTTCAATACTGATAGTGGGAGACTCACTTTTCAATACTGATAGTGGGAGACTCAGTTTTCAACACTGATCGTGGGAGACTCATTTTCAATACTGATACTGGGAAATTCAGTTCCCAACACTGATAGTGGGAGACTCACTTTTCAACACTGATAGTGGGAGAATCAGTTCCCAACACTGATAGTGCGAGACTCACTATTCAATAGTGATAGTGGGAGACTCAGTTCCCAACAGTGATAGTGGGAGACTCACTTTTCAACACTGATAGTGGTAGACTCAGTTCCCAGCACTGATAGTGGTGGACTCACTTTTCAATACTGATAGTGGGAGACTCAGTTTTCAATACTGATAGTGGGAGACTCAGTTTTCAATACTGATAGTGGGAGATTCAGTTTTCAATACTGACAGTGGGAGACTCAGTTCCCAGCACTGATAGTGGGAGACTCAGTTTTCAATACTGATGATGGGAGACTCAGTTTTCAATACTGATGATGGGAGACTCAGTTTTCAATACTGATAGTGGGAGATTCAGTTTTCAATACTAATAGTGGGAGACTCAGTTCTGAACACTGACAGTCGTAGACTCAGTTTTCAATACTGATAGTGGGAGATTCAGTTTTCAATACTGATAGTGGGAGACTCAGTTGTGAATACTGATAGTGGGAGATTCAGTTCCCAACTCTGATAGTGGGAGACACACATTTCAATATTGATAGTGGGAGACTCACTTTTCAACACTGATGGTGGGAGACTCACTTTTCAACACTGATAGTGGGACATTCAGTTTACAACACCGATATTGGTAGACTCAGTTTTGAATACTGATAGTGGGAGACTCAGATTTCAATACTCATGGTGGAAGACTCAGTTCCCATCTCTGAAAGTGGCAGATACAGTTTTCAACACTGAAAGTGGGAGATACAGTTTTCAACACTGAAAGTGGGAGACTCACTTTTCAATACTGATAGTGGGAGACTCAGTTCCCAGCACTGATAGTGGTGGACTCACTTTTCAATACTGATAGTGGGAGACTCAGTTTTCAATACTGATAGTGGGAGTCTCATGTTTTCAACACCGATAGTGGGAGACTCAGTTTTCAATACTGATAGTGGGAGTCTCATGTTTTCAATACCGATAGTGGGAGACTCAGTTCCCAACACTGATAGTGGGAGACTCACTTGTCAATACTGATAGTGGGAGATTCAGTTTTTAATACGGATAGTGGTAGACTCACTTTTCAACACTGATAGTGGGAGACTCACTTTTCAATACTGATAGTGGGAGACACAGTTTTCAATACTGATATTGGAAGACTCCGTTTTCAATACTGACAGTGGGAGACTCAGTTCCCAGCACTGATAGTGGGAGACTCACTTTTCAATACTGATAATGGGAGACTCAGTTTTCAATACTGATAGTGGGAGACTCAGTTTTCAATACTGATAGTGGGAGACTCAGTTCCCAGCACTGATAGTGAGAGACTCTGTTCCCAGCACTGCTAGTGGGAGACTCACTTTTCAATACTGATAATGGGAGACTCAGTTTTCAATACTGATAGTGGGAGACTCAGTTTTCAATACTGATAGTGGGAGATTCAGTTCCTAACACTTTTATTGGGAGACTCACTATTCAATAGTGATAGTGGGAGACTCAGTTCCCAGCACTGATAGTGGTGGACTCACTTTTCAATACTGATAGTGGGAGACTCAGTTTTCAATACTGATAGTGGCAGACTCAGTTTTCAATACTGATAGTGGGAGACTCAGTTTTCAATACTAATAGGGATAGACTCAGTTTTCAATACTAATAGTGGGAGACTCGGTTTTCAATACTGATAGGGATAGACTCAGTTTTCAATACTGATAGTGGGAGACTCATTTTTCAATACTGATAGTGGGAGACTCACTTTTCAATACTGATAGTGGGAGACTCAGTTCTGAACACTGATAGTCGTAGACTCAGATTTCAATACTGATAGTGGGAGATTCAGTTTTCAATACTGATAGTGGGAGACTCAGTTCTGAATACTGATAGTGGGAGATTCAGTTCCCAACTCTGATAGTGGGAGACACACATTTCAATATTGATAGTGGGACATTCAGTTTTCAATACTGATAGTGGGAGACTCAGATTTCAATACTGATAGTGGAAGACACAGTTTTCAATACTGATAGTGGGAGATTCAGTTTTCAATACTGACAGTGGGAGACTCAGTTCCCAGCACTGATAGTGGGAGACTCAGTTTTCAATACTGATGATGGGAGACTCAGTTTTCAATACTGATGATGGGAGACTCAGTTTTCAATACTGATAGTGGGAGATTCAGTTTTCAATACTAATAGTGGGAGACTCAGTTCTGAACACTGATAGTCGTAGACTCAGTTTTCAATACTGATAGTGGGAGATTCAGTTTTCAATACTGACAGTGGGAGACTCAGTTCCCAGCACTGATAGTGGGAGACTCAGTTTTCAATACTGATGATGGGAGACTCAGTTTTCAATACTGATAGTGGGAGACTCAGTTTTCAATACTGATAGTGGGAGATTCAGTTTTCAATACTAATAGTGGGAGACTCAGTTCTGAACACTGATAGTCGTAGACTCAGTTTTCAATACTGATAGTGGGAGATTCAGTTTTCAATACTGATAGTGGGAGACTCAGTTGTGAATACTGATAGTGGGAGATTCAGTTCCCAACTCTGATAGTGGGAGACACACATTTCAATATTGATAGTGGGAGACTCACTTTTCAACACTGATGGTGGGAGACTCACTTTTCAACACTGATAGTGGGACATTCAGTTTACAACACTGATATTGGTAGACTCAGTTTTGAATACTGATAGTGGGAGACTCAGATTTCAATACTCATAGTGGAAGACTCAGTTCCCATCTCTGAAAGTGGCAGATACAGTTTTCAACACTGAAAGTGGGAGATACAGTTTTCAACACTGAAAGTGGGAGACTCACTTTTCAATACTGATAGTGGGAGACTCAGTTCCCAGCACTGATAGTGGTGGACTCACTTTTCAATACTGATAGTGGGAGACTCAGTTTTCAATACTGATAGTGGGAGACTCAGTTTTCAATACTGATAGTGGGAGACTCAGTTTTCAATACTGATAGTGGGAGACTCAGTTCCCAACACTGATAGTGGTCGACTCACTATTCAATACTTATAGTGGGAGACTGACTTATCAATAATGAAAGCGGAAGAGTCAGTTTCCCACACAGATAGTAGCAGATTCAGTTCCCAGCAGTGATAGTGGTAGACTCAGTTTTCAATACTGATAGTGGGAGACTCAGTTTTCAATACTGATAGTGGGAGACTCAGTTCCCAACACTGATAGTGGGGGACTCAGTTTTCAATACTGATAGTGGGAGACTCAGTTTTCAATACTGATAGTGGGAGTCTCATGTTTTCAATATCGATAGTGGGAGACTCAGTTTTCAATACTGATAGTGGGAGTCTCATGTTTTCAATACCGATAGTGGGAGACTCAGTTCCCAACACTGATAGTGGGAGACTGAGGTTTCAATACTGATAGTGGGAGACTCAGTTTTCAATACTGATAGGGGTAGACTCACTTTTCAATACTGATAATGGGAGACTCAGTTTTCAATACTGATAGTGGGAGACTCAGTTTTCAATACTGATAGTGGGAGATTCAGTTTTCAATACTGACAGTGGGAGACTCAGTTCCCAGCACTGATAGTGGGAGACTCAGTTTTCAATACTGATGATGGGAGACTCAGTTTTCAATACTGATGATGGGAGATTCAGTTTTCAATACTAATAGTGGGAGACTCAGTTCTGAACACTGATAGTCGTAGACTCAGTTTTCAATACTGATAGTGGGAGATTCAGTTTTCAATACTGACAGTGGGAGACTCAGTTCCCAGCACTGATAGTGGGAGACTCAGTTTTCAATACTGATGATGGAAGACTCAGTTTTCAATACTGATAGTGGGAGACTCACTTTTCAACACTGATGGTGGGAGACTCACTTTTCAACACTGATAGTGGGACATTCAGTTTACAACACCGATATTGGTAGACTCAGTTTTGAATACTGATAGTGGGAGACTCAGATTTCAATACTCATGGTGGAAGACTCAGTTCCCATCTCTGAAAGTGGCAGATACAGTTTTCAACACTGAAAGTGGGAGATACAGTTTTCAACACTGAAAGTGGGAGACTCACTTTTCAATACTGATAGTGGGAGACTCAGTTCCCAGCACTGATAGTGGTGGACTCACTTTTCAATACTGATAGTGGGAGACTCAGTTTTCAATACTGATAGTGGGAGTCTCATGTTTTCAATACCGATAGTGGGAGACTCAGTTTTCAATACTGATAGTGGGAGTCTCATGTTTTCAATACCGATAGTGGGAGACTCAGTTCCCAACACTGATAGTGGGAGACTCACTTGTCAATACTGATAGTGGGAGATTCAGTTTTTAATACGGATAGTGGTAGACTCACTTTTCAACACTGATAGTGGGAGACTCACTTTTCAATACTGATAGTGGGAGACACAGTTTTCAATACTGATATTGGAAGACTCCGTTTTCAATACTGACAGTGGGAGACTCAGTTCCCAGCACTGATAGTGGGAGACTCAGTTTTCAATACTGATAGTGGGAGACTCACTTTTCAATACTGATAGTGGGAGACTCAGTTCCCAGCACTGATAGTGAGAGACTCTGTTCCCAGCACTGCTAGTGGGAGACTCACTTTTCAATACTGATAATGGGAGACTCAGTTTTCAATACTGATAGTGGGAGACTCAGTTTTCAATACTGATAGTGGGAGATTCAGTTCCTAACACTTTTATTGGGAGACTCACTATTCAATAGTGATAGTGGGAGACTCAGTTCCCAGCACTGATAGTGGTGGACTCACTTTTCAATACTGATAGTGGGAGACTCAGTTTTCAATACTGATAGTGGCAGACTCAGTTTTCAATACTGATAGTGGGAGACTCAGTTTTCAATACTAATAGGGATAGACTCAGTTTTCAATACTAATAGTGGGAGACTCGGTTTTCAATACTGATAGGGATAGACTCAGTTTTCAATACTGATAGTGGGAGACTCATTTTTCAATACTGATAGTGGGAGACTCACTTTTCAATACTGATAGTGGGAGACTCAGTTCTGAACACTGATAGTCGTAGACTCAGATTTCAATACTGATAGTGGGAGATTCAGTTTTCAATACTGATAGTGGGAGACTCAGTTCTGAATACTGATAGTGGGAGATTCAGTTCCCAACTCTGATAGTGGGAGACACACATTTCAATATTGATAGTGGGACATTCAGTTTTCAATACTGATAGTGGGAGACTCAGATTTCAATACTGATAGTGGAAGACACAGTTTTCAATACTGATAGTGGGAGATTCAGTTTTCAATACTGACAGTGGGAGACTCAGTTCCCAGCACTGATAGTGGGAGACTCAGTTTTCAATACTGATGATGGGAGACTCAGTTTTCAATACTGATGATGGGAGACTCAGTTTTCAATACTGATAGTGGGAGATTCAGTTTTCAATACTAATAGTGGGAGACTCAGTTCTGAACACTGATAGTCGTAGACTCAGTTTTCAATACTGATAGTGGGAGATTCAGTTTTCAATACTGACAGTGGGAGACTCAGTTCCCAGCACTGATAGTGGGAGACTCAGTTTTCAATACTGATGATGGGAGACTCAGTTTTCAATACTGATAGTGGGAGACTCAGTTTTCAATACTGATAGTGGGAGATTCAGTTTTCAATACTAATAGTGGGAGACTCAGTTCTGAACACTGATAGTCGTAGACTCAGTTTTCAATACTGATAGTGGGAGATTCAGTTTTCAATACTGATAGTGGGAGACTCAGTTGTGAATACTGATAGTGGGAGATTCAGTTCCCAACTCTGATAGTGGGAGACACACATTTCAATATTGATAGTGGGAGACTCACTTTTCAACACTGATGGTGGGAGACTCACTTTTCAACACTGATAGTGGGACATTCAGTTTACAACACTGATATTGGTAGACTCAGTTTTGAATACTGATAGTGGGAGACTCAGATTTCAATACTCATAGTGGAAGACTCAGTTCCCATCTCTGAAAGTGGCAGATACAGTTTTCAACACTGAAAGTGGGAGATACAGTTTTCAACACTGAAAGTGGGAGACTCACTTTTCAATACTGATAGTGGGAGACTCAGTTCCCAGCACTGATAGTGGTGGACTCACTTTTCAATACTGATAGTGGGAGACTCAGTTTTCAATACTGATAGTGGGAGACTCAGTTTTCAATACTGATAGTGGGAGACTCAGTTTTCAATACTGATAGTGGGAGACTCAGTTCCCAACACTGATAGTGGTCGACTCACTATTCAATACTTATAGTGGGAGACTGACTTATCAATAATGAAAGCGGAAGAGTCAGTTTCCCACACAGATAGTAGCAGATTCAGTTCCCAGCAGTGATAGTGGTAGACTCAGTTTTCAATACTGATAGTGGGAGACTCAGTTTTCAATACTGATAGTGGGAGACTCAGTTCCCAACACTGATAGTGGGGGACTCAGTTTTCAATACTGATAGTGGGAGACTCAGTTTTCAATACTGATAGTGGGAGTCTCATGTTTTCAATATCGATAGTGGGAGACTCAGTTTTCAATACTGATAGTGGGAGTCTCATGTTTTCAATACCGATAGTGGGAGACTCAGTTCCCAACACTGATAGTGGGAGACTCACTTGTCAATACTGATAGTGGGAGATTCAGTTTTTAATACGGATAATGGTAGACTCACTTTTCAACACTGATAGTGGGAGACTGAGGTTTCAATACTGATAGTGGGAGACTCAGTTTTCAATACTGATAGGGGTAGACTCACTTTTCAATACTGATAATGGGAGACTCACTTTTCAATACTGATAGTGGGAGACTCACTTTTCAATACTGATAGTGGGAGACTCAGTTTTCAATACCGATATTGGAAGACTCCGTTTTCAATACTGACAGTGGGAGACTCAGTTCCCAGCACTGATAGTGGGAGACTCAGTTTTCAATACTGATAGTGGGAGACTCACTTTTCAATACTGATAATGGGAGACTCAGTTTTCAATACTGATAGTGGGAGACTCAGTTTTCAATACTGATAGTGGGAGACTCAGTTCCCAGCACTGATAGTGAGAGACTCTGTTCCCAGCACTGATAGTGGGAGACTCACTTTTCAATACTGATAATGGGAGACTCAGTTTTCAATACTGATAGTGGGAGACTCAGTTTTCAATACTGATAGTGGGAGACTCAGTTTTCAATAGTGATAGTGGGAGACTCAGTTCCCAGCACTGATAGTGGTGGACTCACTATTCAATACTGATAGTGGGAGACTCAGTTTTCAATACTGATAGTGGCAGACTCAGTTTTCAATACTGATAGTGGGAGACTCAGTTTTCAATACTAATAGTGGGAGACTCGGTTTTCAATACTGATAGGGATGGACTCAGTTTTCAATACTGATAGTGGGAGACTCACTTTTCAATACTGATAGTGGGAGATTCAGTTTTCAATACTGATAGTGGGAGACTCAGTTCTGAACACTGATAGTCGTAGACTCAGATTTCAATACTGATAGTGGGAGATTCAGTTTTCAATACTGATAGTGGGAGACTCAGTTCTGAATACTGATAGTGGGAGATTCAGTTCCCAACTCTGATAGTGGGAGACACACATTTCAATATTGATAGTGGGACATTCAGTTTTCAATACTGATAGTGGGAGACTCAGATTTCAATACTGATAGTGGAAGACACAGTTCCCATCTCTGAAAGTGGGAGATACAGTTTTCAACACTGAAAGTGGGAGATACAGTTTTCAACACTGAAAGTGGGAGACTCACTTTTCAATACTGATAGTGGGAGACTCAGTTTTGAATACTGATAGTGGGAAATTCAGTTCCCAACTCTGATAGTGGGAGACTCACTTTTCAACACTGATAGTGGGAGACTCAGTTTTCAATACTGATAGTGTGAGACTCAGTTTTCAATACTGATAGTGGGAGACTCAGTTTTCAATACTAATAGTGGGAGACTCAGTTTTCAATACTAATAGTGGGAGACTCAGTTTTCAATACTGATAGTGTGAGACTCAGTTTTCAATACTGATAGTGGGAGACTCAGTTTTCAATACTAATAGTGGGAGACTCAGTTTTCAATACTGATAGGGGTAGACTCAGTTTTCAATACTGATAGGAGTAGACTCAGTTTTCAATACTAATAGTGGGAGACTCAGTTTTCAATACTGATAGGGGTAGACTCAGTTTTCAATACTGATAGTGTGAGACTCAGTTTTCAATACTGATAGTGGGAGACTCAGTTCCCAGCACTGATAGTGGTGGACTCACTTTTCAATACTGATAGTGGGAGACTCAGTTTTCAATACTGATAGTGTGAGACTCAGTTTTCAATACTGATAGTGGGAGACTCAGTTTTCAATACTAATAGTGGGAGACTCAGTTTTCAATACTGATAGGGGTAGACTCAGTTTTCAATACTGATAGGAGTAGACTCAGTTTTCAATACTAATAGTGGGAGACTCAGTTTTCAATACTGATAGGGGTAGACTCAGTTTTCAATACTGATAGTGTGAGACTCAGTTTTCAATACTAATAGTGGGAGACTCAGTTTTCAATACTGATAGGAGTAGACTCAGTTTTCAATACTAATAGTGGGAGACTCAGTTTTCAATACTGATAGGGGTAGACTCAGTTTTCAATACTGATAGTGTGAGACTCAGTTTTCAATACTGATAGTGGGAGACTCACTTTTCAATACTGATAGGAGTAGACTCAGTTTTCAATACTAATAGTGGGAGACTCAGTTTTCAATACTGATAGGGGTAGACTCAGTTTTCAATACTGATAGTGTGAGACTCAGTTTTCAATACTAATAGTGGGAGACTCAGTTTTCAATACTGATAGGGGTAGACTCAGTTTTCAATACTGATAGTGGGAGACTCACTTTTCAATACTGATAGGAGTAGACTCAGTTTTCAATACTAATAGTGGGAGACTCAGTTTTCAATACTGATAGGGGTAGACTCAGTTTTCAATACTGATAGTGGGAGACTCAGTTTTCAATACTGATAGTGGGAGACTCAGTTCCCAGCACTGATAGTGAGAGACTCTGTTCCCAGCACTGATAGTGGGAGACTCACTTTTCAATACTGATAATGGGAGACTCAGTTTTCAATACTGATAGTGGGAGACTCAGTTTTCAATACTGATAGTGGGAGACTCAGTTTTCAATAGTGATAGTGGGAGACTCAGTTCCCAGCACTGATAGTGGTGGACTCACTATTCAATACTGATAGTGGGAGACTCAGTTTTCAATACTGATAGTGGCAGACTCAGTTTTCAATACTGATAGTGGGAGACTCAGTTTTCAATACTAATAGTGGGAGACTCGGTTTTCAATACTGATAGGGATGGACTCAGTTTTCAATACTGATAGTGGGAGACTCACTTTTCAATACTGATAGTGGGAGATTCAGTTTTCAATATTGATAGTGGGAGACTCAGTTCTGAACACTGATAGTCGTAGACTCAGATTTCAATACTGATAGTGGGAGATTCAGTTTTCAATACTGATAGTGGGAGACTCAGTTCTGAATACTGATAGTGGGAGATTCAGTTCCCAACTCTGATAGTGGGAGACACACATTTCAATATTGATAGTGGGACATTCAGTTTTCAATACTGATAGTGGGAGACTCAGATTTCAATACTGATAGTGGAAGACACAGTTCCCATCTCTGAAAGTGGGAGATACAGTTTTCAACACTGAAAGTGGGAGATACAGTTTTCAACACTGAAAGTGGGAGACTCACTTTTCAATACTGATAGTGGGAGACTCAGTTTTGAATACTGATAGTGGGAAATTCAGTTCCCAACTCTGATAGTGGGAGACTCACTTTTCAACACTGATAGTGGGAGACTCAGTTCCTAACACTGATATTGGGAGACTCACTATTCAATAGTGATAGTGGGAGACTCAGTTCCCAGCACTGATAGTGGTGGACTCACTTTTCAATACTGATAGTGGGAGACTCAGTTTTCAATACTGATAGTGTGAGACTCAGTTTTCAATACTGATAGTGGGAGACTCAGTTTTCAATACTAATAGTGGGAGACTCAGTTTTCAATACTGATAGGGGTAGACTCAGTTTTCAATACTGATAGTGGGAGACTCACTTTTCAATACTGATAGGAGTAGACTCAGTTTTCAATACTAATAGTGGGAGACTCAGTTTTCAATACTGATAGGGGTAGACTCAGTTTTCAATACTGATAGTGGCAGACTCAGTTTTCAATACTGATAGTGGGAGACTCAGTTTTCAATACTGATAGGGGTAGACTCAGTTTTCAATACTGATAGGGTAGACTCAGTTTTCAATACTAATAGTGGGAGACTCAGTTTTCAATACTGATAGGGGTAGACTCAGTTTTCAATACTGATAGTGGGAGACTCAGTTTTCAATACTGATAGTGGCAGACTCA
The DNA here is from genome assembly GCF_036365525.1 of Heterodontus francisci. Classification (NCBI taxonomy): domain Eukaryota; kingdom Metazoa; phylum Chordata; class Chondrichthyes; order Heterodontiformes; family Heterodontidae; genus Heterodontus; species Heterodontus francisci. The sequence continues at coordinate 99,073,630 of NC_090383.1, read as the reverse complement.
GTTTTCAATACTGATAGGGGTAGACTCAGTTTTCAATACTGATAGTGGGAGACTCAGTTTTCAATACTGATAGTGGCAGACTCAGTTTTCAATACTGATAGGGGTCGACTCACTATTCAATACATATAGTGGGAGACTGACTTGTCAATAATGAAAGCGGAAGAGTCAGTTTCCCACACTGATAGTGGGAGACTCAGTTTGCATCACTGATAGTGGTAGACTCAGCTTTCAATACTGATATTGGAAGACTCCGTTTTCAATACTGACAGTGGGAGACTCAGTTCCCAGCACTGATAGTGGGAGACTCAGTTTTCAATACTGATAGTGGGAGACTCAGTTTTCAATACTGATAGTGGGAGACTCAGTTTTCAATACTAATAGTGGGAGACTCAGTTTTCAATACTGATAGGGGTAGACTCAGTTTTCAATACTGATAGTGGGAGACTCACTTTTCAATACTGATAGGAGTAGACTCAGTTTTCAATACTAATAGTGGGAGACTCAGTTTTCAATACTGATAGGGGTAGACTCAGTTTTCAATACTGATAGTGGCAGACTCAGTTTTCAATACTGATAGTGGGAGACTCAGTTTTCAATACTGATAGGGGTAGACTCAGTTTTCAATACTGATAGGGTAGACTCAGTTTTCAATACTAATAGTGGGAGACTCAGTTTTCAATACTGATAGGGGTAGACTCAGTTTTCAATACTGATAGTGGGAGACTCAGTTTTCAATACTGATAGTGGCAGACTCAGTTTTCAATACTGATAGGGGTAGACTCAGTTTTCAATACTGATAGTGGGAGACTCAGTTTTCAATACTGATAGTGGCAGACTCAGTTTTCAATACTGATAGGGGTCGACTCACTATTCAATACATATAGTGGGAGACTGACTTGTCAATAATGAAAGCGGAAGAGTCAGTTTCCCACACTGATAGTGGGAGACTCAGTTTGCATCACTGATAGTGGTAGACTCAGCTTTCAATACTGATATTGGAAGACTCCGTTTTCAATACTGACAGTGGGAGACTCAGTTCCCAGCACTGAAAGTGGGAGACTCAGTTTTCAATACTGATAGTGGGAGTCTCAGCTCCCAATCTTGATAGTGGGAGACTCAGTTCCCAACACTGATAGTGGGAGACTCAGTTCCCAACACTGATAGTGGGAGACTCACTTTTCAATACTGATAGTGGGAGACTCAGTTTTCAATACTGATAGTGGGAGTCTCAGCACCCAACATTGATAGTGGGAGACTCAGTTTTCAATACTGATAGTGGGAGACTCAGTTTTCAATACTGATAGTGGGAGTCTCAGCTCCCAACATTGATAGTGGGAGACTCAGTTCCCAACACTGATAGTGGGAGACTCAGTTCCCAACACTGATAGTGGGAGACTCACTTTTCAATACTGATAGTGGGAGACTCAGTTTTCAATACTGATAGTGGGAGTCTCAGCTCCCAACATTGATAGTGGGAGACTCAGTTCCCAACACTGATAGTGGGAGACTCACTTTTCAATACTGATAGTGGGAGACTCAGTTTTCAAACCTGATAGAGGGAGATTCAGTTCCCAACATGGATAGTGGGAGACTCACTTTTCAATACTGATAGTGGGAGACTCACTTTTCAATACTGATAGTGGGAGACTCAGTTTTCAACACTGAAAGTGGGAGATTCAGTTCCCAACATGGATAGTGGGAGACTCAGTTTTCAACACTGATAGTGGGAGACTCAGTTTTCAACACTGAAAGTGGGAGATTCAGTTCCCAACATGGATAGTGGGAGTCTCAGTTCCCAACATTGACAGTGGGAGACTCAGTTTTCAATACTGATAGTGGGAGACTCAGTTTTCAATACTGATAGTGGGAGACTCAGTTTTCAATACTGATAGTGGGAGACTCAGTTTTCAATACTGAAAGTGTTAGACTCGGTTTTCAACACTGAAAGTGGGAGACTCAGTTTTCAATACTGAAAGTGGGAGACTCAGTTCCCAACACTGATAGTGGGAGACTCAGTTACCAACATTGATAGTGGGAGACTTAGCTTTCAGTACTGATAGTGGGAGACTCAGTTTTCAATACTGATAGTGGGAGACTCAGTTTTCAATACTGAAAGTGTTAGACTCGGTTTTCAACACTGAAAGTGGGAGATTCAGTTTTCAATACTGATAGTGGGAGACTCAGTTCCCAACATTGATAGTGGGAGACTCAGTTTTCAACACTGAAAGTGGGAGATTCAGTTCCCAACATGGATAGTGGGAGACTCAGTTCCCAACACTGATAGTGGCAGACTCAGTTCCCAACACTGATAGTGGGAGACTCACTTTTCAATACTGATAGTGGGAGACTCAGTTTTCAACACTGAAAGTGGGAGATTCAGTTCCCAACATGGATAGTGGCAGACTCAGTTCCCAACATTGATAGTGGGAGACTCAGTTTTCAACACTGAAAGTGGGAGATTCAGTTCCCAACATGGATAGTGGGAGACTCAGTTCCCAACACTGATAGTGGGAGACTCACTTTTCAATACTGATAGTGGGAGATTCAGTTTTCAACACTGAAAGTGGGAGATTCAGTTCCCAACATGGATAGTGGGAGACTCACTTTTCAATACTGATAGTGGGAGACTCAGTTTTCAACACTGAAAGTGGGAGATTCAGTTCCCAAAATGGATAGTGGGAGACTCAGTTTTCAACACTGATAGTGGGAGACTCAGTTTTCAACACTGAAAGTGGGAGTCTCAGTTCCCAACATTGACAGTGGGAGACTCAGTTCCCAACACTGATAGTGGGAGATGAAGTTCCCAACACTGATAGTGGGTGACTCAGTTCCCAACACTGATAGTGGGAGACTCAGTTCCCAACACTGATAGTGGAAGACTCAGTTCCCAACACTGATTTTGGGAGAGTCAGTTTTCAATACTGATAGTGGGAGACTCAGTTTTCAATACTGATAGTGGGAGTCTCAGCTCCCAACATTGATAGTGGGAGACTCAGTTTTCAATACTGAAAGTGGGAGACTCAGTTCCCAACATTGATAGCGGGAGACTCAGTTTTCAATACTGATAGTGGGAGACTCAGTTTTCAACATTGATAGCGGGAGACTCAGTTTTCAATACTGAAAGTGGGAGACTCAGTTCCCAACATTGATAGCGGGAGACTCAGTTTTCAATACTGATAGTGGGAGACTCAGTTTTCAATACTGATAGTGGGAGTCTCAGTTCCCAACATTGATAGCGGGAGACTCAGTTTTCAATACTGATAGTGGGAGACTCACTTTTCAATACTGATAGTGGGAGTCTCAGCTCCCAACATTGATAGTGGGAGACTCAGTTCCCAACACTGATAGTGGGAGACTCACTTTTCAATACTGATAGTGGGAGACTCAGTTTTCAATACTGATAGTGGGAGACTCACTTTTCAATACTGATAGTGGGAGTCTCAGCTCCCAACATTGATAGTGGGAGACTCAGTTCCCAACACTGATAGTGGGAGACTCACTTTTCAATACTGATAGTGGGAGACTCAGTTTTCAATACTGATAGTGGGAGACTCACTTTTCAATACTGATAGTGGGAGTCTCAGCTCCCAACATTGATAGTGGGAGACTCAGTTCCCAACACTGATAGTGGGAGACTCAGTTCCCAACACTGATAGTGGGAGACTCACTTTTCAATACTGATAGTGGGAGACTCAGTTTTCAATACTGATAGTGGGAGTCTCAGCTCCCAACATTGATAGTGGGAGACTCAGTTCCCAACACTGATAGTGGGAGACTCACTTTTCAATACTGATAGTGGGAGACTCAGTTTTCAATACTGATAGTGGGAGACTCACTTTTCAATACTGATAGTGGGAGTCTCAGCTCCCAACATTGATAGTGGGAGACTCAGTTCCCAACACTGATAGTGGGAGACTCACTTTTCAATACTGATAGTGGGAGACTCAGTTTTCAATACTGATAGTGGGAGACTCACTTTTCAATACTGATAGTGGGAGTCTCAGCTCCCAACATTGATAGTGGGAGACTCAGTTCCCAACACTGATAGTGGGAGACTCAGTTCCCAACACTGATAGTGGGAGACTCACTTTTCAATACTGATAGTGGGAGACTCAGTTTTCAATACTGATAGTGGGAGACTCAGTTTTCAAACCTGATAGAGGGAGATTCAGTTCCCAACATGGATAGTGGGAGACTCACTTTTCAATATTGATAGTGGGAGACTCACTTTTCAATACTGATAGTGGGAGACTCAGTTTTCAACACTGAAAGTGGGAGATTCAGTTCCCAACATGGATAGTGGGAGACTCAGTTTTCAACACTGATAGTGGGAGACTCAGTTTTCAACACTGAAAGTGGGAGATTCAGTTCCCAACATGGATAGTGGGAGTCTCAGTTCCCAACATTGACAGTGGGAGACTCAGTTTTCAATACTGATAGTGGGAGACTCAGTTTTCAATACTGAAAGTGTTAGACTCGGTTTTCAACACTGAAAGTGGGAGACTCAGTTTTCAATACTGAAAGTGGGAGACTCAGTTCCCAACACTGATAGTGGGAGACTCAGTTACCAACATTGATAGTGGGAGACTTAGCTTTCAGTACTGATAGTGGGAGACTCAGTTTTCAATACTGATAGTGGGAGACTCAGTTTTCAATACTGAAAGTGTTAGACTCGGTTTTCAACACTGAAAGTGGGAGATTCAGTTTTCAATACTGATAGTGGGAGACTCAGTTCCCAACATTGATAGTGGGAGACTCAGTTTTCAACACTGATAGTGGGAGGCACAGTTTTCAATACTGATAGTGGGAGACTCAGTTTTCAACACTGAAAGTGGGAGATTCAGTTCCCAACATGGATAGTGGGAGACTCAGTTTTCAACACTGATAGTGGGAGGCACAGTTTTCAATACTGATAGTGGGAGACTCAGTTTTCAACACTGAAAGTGGGAGATTCAGTTCCCAACATGGATAGTGGGAGACTCAGTTTTCAACACTGATAGTGGGAGGCACAGTTTTCAATACTGATAGTGGCAGACTCAGTTCCCAACACTGATAGTGGGAGACTCACTTTTCAATACTGATAGTGGGAGATTCAGTTTTCAACACTGAAAGTGGGAGATTCAGTTCCCAACATGGATAGTGGGAGACTCACTTTTCAATACTGATAGTGGGAGACTCAGTTTTCAACACTGAAAGTGGGAGATTCAGTTCCCAAAATGGATAGTGGGAGACTCAGTTTTCAACACTGATAGTGGGAGACTCAGTTTTCAACACTGAAAGTGGGAGTCTCAGTTCCCAACATTGACAGTGGGAGACTCAGTTTTCAATACTGATAGTGGGAGACTCAGTTTTCAATACTGAAAGTGTTAGACTCGGTTTTCAACACTGAAAGTGGGAGACTCAGTTTTCAATACTGAAAGTGGGAGACTCAGTTCCCAACATTGATAGTGGGAGATTCAGTTTTCAAAACAGAGAGTGGGAGACTCAGTTACCAACATTGATAGTGGGAGACTCAGTTTTCAACACTGATAGTGGGAGACTCAGTTTTCAACACTGATAGTGGGAGGCACAGTTTTCAATACTGATAGTGGGAGACTCAGTTCCCAACACTGATCGTAGCAGACTCAGTTCCCAGCACTGATAGTGGGAGACTCAGTTTTCAATACTGATAGTGGGAGACTCAGTTTTCAATACTGAAAGTGTTAGACTCGGTTTTCAACACTGAAAGTGGGAGATTCAGTTTTCAATACTGATAGTGGGAGACTCAGTTCCCAACATTGATAGTGGGAGACTCAGTTTTCAACACTGAAAGTGGGAGATTCAGTTCCCAACATGGATAGTGGGACACTCAGTTTTCAACACTGATAGTGGGAGACTCAGTTTTCAACACTGATAGTGGGAGGCACAGTTTTCAATACTGATAGTGGGAGACTCAGTTTTCAACACTGATAGTGGGAGGCACAGTTTTCAATACTGATAGTGGGAGACTCACTTTTCAATACTGATAGTGGGAGACTCACTTTTCAATACTGATAGTGGGAGACTCAGTTTTCAACACTGATAGTGGGAGGCACAGTTTTCAATACTGATAGTGGGAGACTCACTTTTCAATACTGATAGTGGGAGACTCAGTTTTCAACACTGATAGTGGGAGGCACAGTTTTCAATACTGATAGTGGGAGACTCACTTTTCAATACTGATAGTGGGAGACTCAGTTTTCAACACTGATAGTGGGAGGCACAGTTTTCAATACTGATAGTGGGAGACTCACTTTTCAATACTGATAGTGGGAGACTCACTTTTCAATACTGATAGTGGGAGACTCAGTTTTCAACACTGATCGTGGGAGACTCATTTTCAATACTGATACTGGGAAATTCAGTTCCCAACACTGATAGTGGGAGACTCACTTTTCAACACTGATAGTGGGAGAATCAGTTCCCAACACTGATAGTGCGAGACTCACTATTCAATAGTGATAGTGGGAGACTCAGTTCCCAACAGTGATAGTGGGAGACTCACTTTTCAATACTGATAGTGGGAGACTCAGTTTTCAATACTGATAGTGGGAGACTCAGTTTTCAATACTGATAGTGGGAGATTCAGTTTTCAATACTGACAGTGGGAGACTCAGTTCCCAGCACTGATAGTGGGAGACTCAGTTTTCAATACTGATGATGGGAGACTCAGTTTTCAATACTGATAGTGGGAGATTCAGTTTTCAATACTAATAGTGGGAGACTCAGTTCTGAACACTGACAGTCGTAGACTCAGTTTTCAATACTGATAGTGGGAGATTCAGTTTTCAATACTGATAGTGGGAGACTCAGTTGTGAATACTGATAGTGGGAGATTCAGTTCCCAACTCTGATAGTGGGAGACACACATTTCAATATTGATAGTGGGAGACTCACTTTTCAACACTGATGGTGGGAGACTCACTTTTCAACACTGATAGTGGGACATTCAGTTTACAACACCGATATTGGTAGACTCAGTTTTGAATACTGATAGTGGGAGACTCAGATTTCAATACTCATGGTGGAAGACTCAGTTCCCATCTCTGAAAGTGGCAGATACAGTTTTCAACACTGAAAGTGGGAGATACAGTTTTCAACACTGAAAGTGGGAGACTCACTTTTCAATACTGATAGTGGGAGACTCAGTTCCCAGCACTGATAGTGGTGGACTCACTTTTCAATACTGATAGTGGGAGACTCAGTTTTCAATACTGATAGTGGGAGTCTCATGTTTTCAATACCGATAGTGGGAGACTCAGTTTTCAATACTGATAGTGGGAGTCTCATGTTTTCAATACCGATAGTGGGAGACTCAGTTCCCAACACTGATAGTGGGAGACTCACTTGTCAATACTGATAGTGGGAGATTCAGTTTTTAATACGGATAGTGGTAGACTCACTTTTCAACACTGATAGTGGGAGACTCACTTTTCAATACTGATAGTGGGAGACACAGTTTTCAATACTGATATTGGAAGACTCCGTTTTCAATACTGACAGTGGGAGACTCAGTTCCCAGCACTGATAGTGGGAGACTCAGTTTTCAATACTGATAGTGGGAGACTCACTTTTCAATACTGATAATGGGAGACTCAGTTTTCAATACTGATAGTGGGAGACTCAGTTTTCAATACTGATAGTGGGAGACTCAGTTCCCAGCACTGATAGTGAGAGACTCTGTTCCCAGCACTGCTAGTGGGAGACTCACTTTTCAATACTGATAATGGGAGACTCAGTTTTCAATACTGATAGTGGGAGACTCAGTTCCCAGCACTGATAGTGGTGGACTCACTTTTCAATACTGATAGTGGGAGACTCAGTTTTCAATACTGATAGTGGCAGACTCAGTTTTCAATACTGATAGTGGGAGACTCAGTTTTCAATACTAATAGGGATAGACTCAGTTTTCAATACTAATAGTGGGAGACTCGGTTTTCAATACTGATAGGGATAGACTCAGTTTTCAATACTGATAGTGGGAGACTCATTTTTCAATACTGATAGTGGGAGACTCACTTTTCAATACTGATAGTGGGAGACTCAGTTCTGAACACTGATAGTCGTAGACTCAGATTTCAATACTGATAGTGGGAGATTCAGTTTTCAATACTGATAGTGGGAGACTCAGTTCTGAATACTGATAGTGGGAGATTCAGTTCCCAACTCTGATAGTGGGAGACACACATTTCAATATTGATAGTGGGACATTCAGTTTTCAATACTGATAGTGGGAGACTCAGATTTCAATACTGATAGTGGAAGACACAGTTTTCAATACTGATAGTGGGAGATTCAGTTTTCAATACTGACAGTGGGAGACTCAGTTCCCAGCACTGATAGTGGGAGACTCAGTTTTCAATACTGATGATGGGAGACTCAGTTTTCAATACTGATGATGGGAGACTCAGTTTTCAATACTGATAGTGGGAGATTCAGTTTTCAATACTAATAGTGGGAGACTCAGTTCTGAACACTGATAGTCGTAGACTCAGTTTTCAATACTGATAGTGGGAGATTCAGTTTTCAATACTGACAGTGGGAGACTCAGTTCCCAGCACTGATAGTGGGAGACTCAGTTTTCAATACTGATGATGGGAGACTCAGTTTTCAATACTGATAGTGGGAGACTCAGTTTTCAATACTGATAGTGGGAGATTCAGTTTTCAATACTAATAGTGGGAGACTCAGTTCTGAACACTGATAGTCGTAGACTCAGTTTTCAATACTGATAGTGGGAGATTCAGTTTTCAATACTGATAGTGGGAGACTCAGTTGTGAATACTGATAGTGGGAGATTCAGTTCCCAACTCTGATAGTGGGAGACACACATTTCAATATTGATAGTGGGAGACTCACTTTTCAACACTGATGGTGGGAGACTCACTTTTCAACACTGATAGTGGGACATTCAGTTTACAACACTGATATTGGTAGACTCAGTTTTGAATACTGATAGTGGGAGACTCAGATTTCAATACTCATAGTGGAAGACTCAGTTCCCATCTCTGAAAGTGGCAGATACAGTTTTCAACACTGAAAGTGGGAGATACAGTTTTCAACACTGAAAGTGGGAGACTCACTTTTCAATACTGATAGTGGGAGACTCAATTCCCAGCACTGATAGTGGTGGACTCACTTTTCAATACTGATAGTGGGAGACTCAGTTTTCAATACTGATAGTGGGAGACTCAGTTTTCAATACTGATAGTGGGAGACTCAGTTTTCAATACTGATAGTGGGAGACTCAGTTCCCAACACTGATAGTGGTCGACTCACTATTCAATACTTATAGTGGGAGACTGACTTATCAATAATGAAAGCGGAAGAGTCAGTTTCCCACACAGATAGTAGCAGATTCAGTTCCCAGCAGTGATAGTGGTAGACTCAGTTTTCAATACTGATAGTGGGAGACTCAGTTTTCAATACTGATAGTGGGAGACTCAGTTCCCAACACTGATAGTGGGGGACTCAGTTTTCAATACTGATAGTGGGAGACTCAGTTTTCAATACTGATAGTGGGAGTCTCATGTTTTCAATATCGATAGTGGGAGACTCAGTTTTCAATACTGATAGTGGGAGTCTCATGTTTTCAATACCGATAGTGGGAGACTCAGTTCCCAACACTGATAGTGGGAGACTCACTTGTCAATACTGATAGTGGGAGATTCAGTTTTTAATACGGATAATGGTAGACTCACTTTTCAACACTGATAGTGGGAGACTGAGGTTTCAATACTGATAGTGGGAGACTCAGTTTTCAATACTGATAGGGGTAGACTCACTTTTCAATACTGATAATGGGAGACTCAGTTTTCAATACTGATAGTGGGAGACTCAGTTTTCAATACTGATAGTGGGAGATTCAGTTTTCAATACTGACAGTGGGAGACTCAGTTCCCAGCACTGATAGTGGGAGACTCAGTTTTCAATACTGATGATGGGAGACTCAGTTTTCAATACTGATGATGGGAGACTCAGTTTTCAATACTGATAGTGGGAGATTCAGTTTTCAATACTAATAGTGGGAGACTCAGTTCTGAACACTGATAGTCGTAGACTCAGTTTTCAATACTGATAGTGGGAGATTCAGTTTTCAATACTGACAGTGGGAGACTCAGTTCCCAGCACTGATAGTGGGAGACTCAGTTTTCAATACTGATGATGGAAGACTCAGTTTTCAATACTGATAGTGGGAGACTCAGTTTTCAATACTGATAGTGGGAGATTCAGTTTTCAATACCAATAGTGGGAGACTCAGTTCTGAACACTGACAGTCGTAGACTCAGTTTTCAATACTGATAGTGGGAGATTCAGTTTTCAATACTGATAGTGGGAGACTCAGTTGTGAATACTGATAGTGGGAGATTCAGTTCCCAACTCTGATAGTGGGAGACACACATTTCAATATTGATAGTGGGAGACTCACTTTTCAACACTGATGGTGGGAGACTCACTTTTCAACACTGATAGTGGGACATTCAGTTTACAACACCGATATTGGTAGACTCAGTTTTGAATACTGATAGTGGGAGACTCAGATTTCAATACTCATGGTGGAAGACTCAGTTCCCATCTCTGAAAGTGGCAGATACAGTTTTCAACACTGAAAGTGGGAGATACAGTTTTCAACACTGAAAGTGGGAGACTCACTTTTCAATACTGATAGTGGGAGACTCAGTTCCCAGCACTGATAGTGGTGGACTCACTTTTCAATACTGATAGTGGGAGACTCAGTTTTCAATACTGATAGTGGGAGTCTCATGTTTTCAATACCGATAGTGGGAGACTCAGTTTTCAATACTGATAGTGGGAGTCTCATGTTTTCAATACCGATAGTGGGAGACTCAGTTCCCAACACTGATAGTGGGAGACTCACTTGTCAATACTGATAGTGGGAGATTCAGTTTTTAATACGGATAGTGGTAGACTCACTTTTCAACACTGATAGTGGGAGACTCACTTTTCAATACTGATAGTGGGAGACACAGTTTTCAATACTGATATTGGAAGACTCCGTTTTCAATACTGACAGTGGGAGACTCAGTTCCCAGCACTGATAGTGGGAGACTCAGTTTTCAATACTGATAGTGGGAGACTCACTTTTCAATACTGATAATGGGAGACTCAGTTTTCAATACTGATAGTGGGAGACTCAGTTTTCAATACTGATAGTGGGAGACTCAGTTCCCAGCACTGATAGTGAGAGACTCTGTTCCCAGCACTGCTAGTGGGAGACTCACTTTTCAATACTGATAATGGGAGACTCAGTTTTCAATACTGATAGTGGGAGACTCAGTTTTCAATACTGATAGTGGGAGATTCAGTTCCTAACACTTTTATTGGGAGACTCACTATTCAATAGTGATAGTGGGAGACTCAGTTCCCAGCACTGATAGTGGTGGACTCACTTTTCAATACTGATAGTGGGAGACTCAGTTTTCAATACTGATAGTGGCAGACTCAGTTTTCAATACTGATAGTGGGAGACTCAGTTTTCAATACTAATAGGGATAGACTCAGTTTTCAATACTAATAGTGGGAGACTCGGTTTTCAATACTGATAGGGATAGACTCAGTTTTCAATACTGATAGTGGGAGACTCATTTTTCAATACTGATAGTGGGAGACTCACTTTTCAATACTGATAGTGGGAGACTCAGTTCTGAACACTGATAGTCGTAGACTCAGATTTCAATACTGATAGTGGGAGATTCAGTTTTCAATACTGATAGTGGGAGACTCAGTTCTGAATACTGATAGTGGGAGATTCAGTTTTCAATACTAATAGTGTGAGACTCAGATTTCAATACTGATAGTGGAAGACACAGTTTTCAATACTGATAGTGGGAGATTCAGTTTTCAATACTGACAGTGGGAGACTCAGTTCCCAGCACTGATAGTGGGAGACTCAGTTTTCAATACTGATGATGGGAGACTCAGTTTTCAATACTGATAGTGGGAGACTCAGTTCCCAGCACTGATAGTGAGAGACTCTGTTCCCAGCACTGCTAGTGGGAGACTCACTTTTCAATACTGATAATGGGAGACTCAGTTTTCAATACTGATAGTGGGAGACTCAGTTTTCAATACTGATAGTGGGAGATTCAGTTCCTAACACTTTTATTGGGAGACTCACTATTCAATAGTGATAGTGGGAGACTCAGTTCCCAGCACTGATAGTGGTGGACTCACTTTTCAATACTGATAGTGGGAGACTCAGTTTTCAATACTGATAGTGGCAGACTCAGTTTTCAATACTGATAGTGGGAGACTCAGTTTTCAATACTAATAGGGATAGACTCAGTTTTCAATACTAATAGTGGGAGACTCGGTTTTCAATACTGATAGGGATAGACTCAGTTTTCAATACTGATAGTGGGAGACTCATTTTTCAATACTGATAGTGGGAGACTCACTTTTCAATACTGATAGTGGGAGACTCAGTTCTGAACACTGATAGTCGTAGACTCAGATTTCAATACTGATAGTGGGAGATTCAGTTTTCAATACTGATAGTGGGAGACTCAGTTCTGAATACTGATAGTGGGAGATTCAGTTCCCAACTCTGATAGTGGGAGACACACATTTCAATATTGATAGTGGGACATTCAGTTTTCAATACTGATAGTGGGAGACTCAGATTTCAATACTGATAGTGGAAGACACAGTTTTCAATACTGATAGTGGGAGATTCAGTTTTCAATACTGACAGTGGGAGACTCAGTTCCCAGCACTGATAGTGGGAGACTCAGTTTTCAATACTGATGATGGGAGACTCAGTTTTCAATACTGATGATGGGAGACTCAGTTTTCAATACTGATAGTGGGAGATTCAGTTTTCAATACTAATAGTGGGAGACTCAGTTCTGAACACTGATAGTCGTAGACTCAGTTTTCAATACTGATAGTGGGAGATTCAGTTTTCAATACTGACAGTGGGAGACTCAGTTCCCAGCACTGATAGTGGGAGACTCAGTTTTCAATACTGATGATGGGAGACTCAGTTTTCAATACTGATAGTGGGAGACTCAGTTTTCAATACTGATAGTGGGAGATTCAGTTTTCAATACTAATAGTGGGAGACTCAGTTCTGAACACTGATAGTCGTAGACTCAGTTTTCAATACTGATAGTGGGAGATTCAGTTTTCAATACTGATAGTGGGAGACTCAGTTGTGAATACTGATAGTGGGAGATTCAGTTCCCAACTCTGATAGTGGGAGACACACATTTCAATATTGATAGTGGGAGACTCACTTTTCAACACTGATGGTGGGAGACTCACTTTTCAACACTGATAGTGGGACATTCAGTTTACAACACTGATATTGGTAGACTCAGTTTTGAATACTGATAGTGGGAGACTCAGATTTCAATACTCATAGTGGAAGACTCAGTTCCCATCTCTGAAAGTGGCAGATACAGTTTTCAACACTGAAAGTGGGAGATACAGTTTTCAACACTGAAAGTGGGAGACTCACTTTTCAATACTGATAGTGGGAGACTCAGTTCCCAGCACTGATAGTGGTGGACTCACTTTTCAATACTGATAGTGGGAGACTCAGTTTTCAATACTGATAGTGGGAGACTCAGTTTTCAATACTGATAGTGGGAGACTCAGTTTTCAATACTGATAGTGGGAGACTCAGTTCCCAACACTGATAGTGGTCGACTCACTATTCAATACTTATAGTGGGAGACTGACTTATCAATAATGAAAGCGGAAGAGTCAGTTTCCCACACAGATAGTAGCAGATTCAGTTCCCAGCAGTGATAGTGGTAGACTCAGTTTTCAATACTGATAGTGGGAGACTCAGTTTTCAATACTGATAGTGGGAGACTCAGTTCCCAACACTGATAGTGGGGGACTCAGTTTTCAATACTGATAGTGGGAGACTCAGTTTTCAATACTGATAGTGGGAGTCTCATGTTTTCAATATCGATAGTGGGAGACTCAGTTTTCAATACTGATAGTGGGAGTCTCATGTTTTCAATACCGATAGTGGGAGACTCAGTTCCCAACACTGATAGTGGGAGACTCACTTGTCAATACTGATAGTGGGAGATTCAGTTTTTAATACGGATAATGGTAGACTCACTTTTCAACACTGATAGTGGGAGACTGAGGTTTCAATACTGATAGTGGGAGACTCAGTTTTCAATACTGATAGGGGTAGACTCACTTTTCAATACTGATAATGGGAGACTCACTTTTCAATACTGATAGTGGGAGACTCACTTTTCAATACTGATAGTGGGAGACTCAGTTTTCAATACCGATATTGGAAGACTCCGTTTTCAATACTGACAGTGGGAGACTCAGTTCCCAGCACTGATAGTGGGAGACTCAGTTTTCAATACTGATAGTGGGAGACTCACTTTTCAATACTGATAATGGGAGACTCAGTTTTCAATACTGATAGTGGGAGACTCAGTTTTCAATACTGATAGTGGGAGACTCAGTTTTCAATAGTGATAGTGGGAGACTCAGTTCCCAGCACTGATAGTGGTGGACTCACTATTCAATACTGATAGTGGGAGACTCAGTTTTCAATACTGATAGTGGCAGACTCAGTTTTCAATACTGATAGTGGGAGACTCAGTTTTCAATACTAATAGTGGGAGACTCGGTTTTCAATACTGATAGGGATGGACTCAGTTTTCAATACTGATAGTGGGAGACTCACTTTTCAATACTGATAGTGGGAGATTCAGTTTTCAATACTGATAGTGGGAGACTCAGTTCTGAACACTGATAGTCGTAGACTCAGATTTCAATACTGATAGTGGGAGATTCAGTTTTCAATACTGATAGTGGGAGACTCAGTTCTGAATACTGATAGTGGGAGATTCAGTTCCCAACTCTGATAGTGGGAGACACACATTTCAATATTGATAGTGGGACATTCAGTTTTCAATACTGATAGTGGGAGACTCAGATTTCAATACTGATAGTGGAAGACACAGTTCCCATCTCTGAAAGTGGGAGATACAGTTTTCAACACTGAAAGTGGGAGATACAGTTTTCAACACTGAAAGTGGGAGACTCACTTTTCAATACTGATAGTGGGAGACTCAGTTTTGAATACTGATAGTGGGAAATTCAGTTCCCAACTCTGATAGTGGGAGACTCACTTTTCAACACTGATAGTGGGAGACTCAGTTCCTAACACTGATAGTGGTGGACTCACTTTTCAATACTGATAGTGGGAGACTCAGTTTTCAATACTGATAGTGTGAGACTCAGTTTTCAATACTGATAGTGGGAGACTCAGTTTTCAATACTAATAGTGGGAGACTCAGTTTTCAATACTGATAGGGGTAGACTCAGTTTTCAATACTGATAGTGGGAGACTCACTTTTCAATACTGATAGGAGTAGACTCAGTTTTCAATACTAATAGTGGGAGACTCAGTTTTCAATACTGATAGGGGTAGACTCAGTTTTCAATACTGATAGTGGCAGACTCAGTTTTCAATACTGATAGTGGGAGACTCAGTTTTCAATACTGATAGGGGTAGACTCAGTTTTCAATACTGATAGGGTAGACTCAGTTTTCAATACTAATAGTGGGAGACTCAGTTTTCAATACTGATAGGGGTAGACTCAGTTTTCAATACTGATAGTGGGAGACTCAGTTTTCAATACTGATAGTGGCAGACTCAGTTTTCAATACTGATAGGGGTAGACTCAGTTTTCAATACTGATAGTGGGAGACTCAGTTTTCAATACTGATAGTGGCAGACTCAGTTTTCAATACTGATAGGGGTCGACTCACTATTCAATACATATAGTGGGAGACTGACTTGTCAATAATGAAAGCGGAAGAGTCAGTTTCCCACACTGATAGTGGGAGACTCATGTTTGCATCACTGATAGTGGTAGACTCAGCTTTCAATACTGATATTGGAAGACTCCGTTTTCAATACTGACAGTGGGAGACTCAGTTCCCAGCACTGATAGTGGGAGACTCAGTTTTCAATACTGATAGTGGGAGACGCACTTTACAATACTGATAATGGGAGACTCAGTTCCCAACACAGATAGTAGCAGACTCAGTTCCCAGCACTGATAGTGGTAGACTCAGTTTTCAATACTGATAGTGGGAGACTCAGTTTTCAATACTGATAGTGGGAGACTCAGTTGCCAACACTGATAGTGGTGGACTCAGTTTTCAATACTGATAGTGGGAGACTCAGTTTTCAATACTGATAGTGGGAGATTCAGTTTTCAATACCAATAGTGGGAGACTCAGTTCTGAACACTGACAGTGGTAGACTCAGGTTTCAATACTGATAGTGGGAGTCTCATGTTTTCAATACCGATAGTGAGAGACACAGTTCCCAACACTGATAGTGGTAGACTCAGTTTTCAATACTGAGAGTGGGAGACTCACTTTTCAACACTGATAGTGGTAGACTCACTTTTCAATACTGATAGGGGTAGACTCACTTTTCAATACTGATAGTGGGAGACTCACCTTTCAATACTGATAGTGGGAGACTCACTTTTCAATACTGATAGGGGTAGACTCAGTTCCCAACACTGATACTGGTCGACTCACGCTTCAATACTGATAGTGGGAGATTCAGTTCCCAACTCTGATAGTGGGAGACACACTTTTCAATACTGATAATGCGAGACTCAATTCCCAACACTGATCTTTGGAGACTCAGTTCCCAACACTGATAGTGGTGGACTCAGTTCCCAACACTGATAGTGGTGGACTCAGTTCCCAACACTGATAGTGGGAGTCTCAGTTTTCAATACTGATAGTGGGAGACTCAGTTCCCAACACTGATAGTGGTGGACTCAGTTCCCAACACTGATAGTGGTGGACTCAGTTCCCAACACTGATAGTGGGAGACTCAGTTCCCAACACTGATAGTGGTAGACTCACTATTCAATACTGATAGTGGGAGCATCACTTCCCAACTCTGATAGTGGGAGACACACTTTTCAATACTGATAATGTGAGACTCAATTCCCAACACTGATCGTAGGAGACTCAGTTCCCAGCACTGATAGTGGGAGACTCAGTTTTCAAAACTGATAGTGGAAGACTCAGTTGCCAGAACTGAAAGTGGGAGATACAGTTTTCAACACTGATAGTGGGAGACTCAGTTTTCAATACTGATAGCGGGAGTCTCAGTTTTCAATACTGATAGTGGGAGACTCAGTTCCCAACATTGAGAGTGGGAGACTCAGTTTTCAATACTGATAGTGGGAGACTCACTTTTCAAAACTGATAGTGGAAGACTCAGTTGCCAGCACTGAAAGTGGGAGATACAGTTTTCAACACTGATAGTGGGAGACTCAGTTTTCAATACTGATAGCGGGAGTCTCAGTTTTCAATACTGATAGTGGGAGACTCAGTTCCCAACACTGATAGTGGGAGACTCAGTTTTCAATACTGATAGTGGTAGATTCAGTTTTCAATACTGATAGTGGGAGACTCACTTTTCAACACTGATAGTGGGAGACTCAGTTCCCAACTCTGATAATGGGAGTCTCAGTTCCCAACATTGATAGTGGGAGAATCAGTTTCCAACATTGATAGTGGGAGACTCACTTTTCAAAACTGATAGTGGGACATTCAGTTTACAACACTGATATTGGTAGACTCAGTTTTGAATACTGATAGTGGGAGACTCAGATTTCAATACTCAGAGTGGAAGACTCAGTTCCCATCTCTGAAAGTGGCAGATACAGTTTTCAACACTGAAAGTGGGAGATACAGTTTTCAACACTGAAAGTGGGAGACTCACTTTTCAATACTGATAGTGGGAGACTCAGTTCCCAGCACTGATAGTGGTGGACTCACTTTTCAATACTGATAGTGGGAGACTCAGTTTTCAATACTGATAGTGGGAGACTCAGTTTTCAATACTGATAGTGGGAGACTCAGTTTTCAATACTGATAGTGGGAGACTCAGTTCCCAACACTGATAGTGGTCGACTCACTATTCAATACTTATAGTGGGAGACTGACTTATCAATAATGAAAGCGGAAGAGTCAGTTTCCCACACAGATAGTAGCAGATTCAGTTCCCAGCAGTGATAGTGGTAGACTCAGTTTTCAATACTGATAGTGGGAGACTCAGTTTTCAATACTGATAGTGGGAGACTCAGTTCCCAACACTGATAGTGGGGGACTCAGTTTTCAATACTGATAGTGGGAGACTCAGTTTTCAATACTGATAGTGGGAGTCTCATGTTTTCAATATCGATAGTGGGAGACTCAGTTTTCAATACTGATAGTGGGAGTCTCATGTTTTCAATACCGATAGTGGGAGACTCAGTTCCCAACACTGATAGTGGGAGACTCACTTGTCAATACTGATAGTGGGAGATTCAGTTTTTAATACGGATAATGGTAGACTCACTTTTCAACACTGATAGTGGGAGACTGAGGTTTCAATACTGATAGTGGGAGACTCAGTTTTCAATACTGATAGGGGTAGACTCACTTTTCAATACTGATAATGGGAGACTCACTTTTCAACACTGATAGTGGGAGACTCACTTTTCAATACTGATAGTGGGAGACTCAGTTTTCAATACCGATATTGGAAGACTCCGTTTTCAATACTGACAGTGGGAGACTCAGTTCCCAGCACTGATAGTGGGAGACTCAGTTTTCAATACTGATAGTGGGAGACTCACTTTTCAATACTGATAATGGGAGACTCAGTTTTCAATACTGATAGTGGGAGACTCAGTTTTCAATACTGATAGTGGGAGACTCAGTTCCCAGCACTGATAGTGAGAGACTCTGTTCCCAGCACTGATAGTGGGAGACTCACTTTTCAATACTGATAATGGGAGACTCAGTTTTCAATACTGATAGTGGGAGACTCAGTTTTCAATACTGATAGTGGGAGACTCAGTTTTCAATAGTGATAGTGGGAGACTCAGTTCCCAGCACTGATAGTGGTGGACTCACTATTCAATACTGATAGTGGGAGACTCAGTTTTCAATACTGATAGTGGCAGACTCAGTTTTCAATACTGATAGTGGGAGACTCAGTTTTCAATACTTATAGTGGGAGACTCGGTTTTCAATACTGATAGGGATGGACTCAGTTTTCAATACTGATAGTGGGAGACTCACTTTTCAATACTGATAGTGGGAGATTCAGTTTTCAATACTGATAGTGGGAGACTCAGTTCTGAATACTGATAGTGGGAGATTCAGTTCCCAACTCTGATAGTGGGAGACACACATTTCAATATTGATAGTGGGACATTCAGTTTTCAATACTGATAGTGGGAGACTCAGATTTCAATACTGATAGTGGAAGACACAGTTCCCATCTCTGAAAGTGGGAGATACAGTTTTCAACACTGAAAGTGGGAGATACAGTTTTCAACACTGAAAGTGGGAGACTCACTTTTCAATACTGATAGTGGGAGACTCAGTTTTGAATACTGATAGTGGGAAATTCAGTTCCCAACTCTGATAGTGGGAGACTCACTTTTCAACACTGATAGTGGGAGACTCAGTTCCTAACACTGATATTGGGAGACTCACTATTCAATAGTGATAGTGGGAGAATCACTTTTCATTACTGATAGTGGGAGACACACATTTCAATACTGATAATGCGAGACTCAGTTCCCAACACTGATAGTTGGAGACTCAGTTCCCAGCACTGATAGTGGGAGACTCAGTTTTCAAGACTGATAGTGCGAGACTGACTTATCAATACTGAAAGCGGGAGAGTCAGTTCCCAACACTGATAGTGGGAGACTTAGTTTTCAATCCTGAAAATGGGAGACTCAGTTCCCAACACTGAAAGTGGGAGACTCAGTTCCCATCACTGATAGTGGTAGACTCATTTTTCAATGCTGATAGTGGGAGACTCAGTTCGCAACACTGATATTGGGAGACTCACTTTTCAATAATGAAAGCGGGAGAGTCAGTTCGCATCACTGATCGTGGTAGACTCAGTTTTCAATACTGATATTGGGAGACTCAGTTCTGAACACTGATAGTGGTAGACTCTGTTTTCAATACTGATTGTGGGAGTCTCATGTTTTCAATACTGATATTGGGAGACTCAGTTCTGAACACTGATAGTGGTAGATTCAGTTTTCAATACTGATAGTGGGAGTCTCAGTTTTCAATACTGATAGTGGGAGACTCACTTTTCAACACTGATGGTGGGAGACTCAGTTTTCAATACTGATAGTGGGAGTCTCAGTTTTCAATACTGATAGTGGGAGTCTCAGTTTTCAATACTGATAGTGGTAGACTCAGTTTGCAATACTGATAGTGGGAGACTCAGTTCTGAACACTTATAGTGGTAGACGCTGTTTTCAATACTGATTGTGGGAGTCTCATGTTTTCAATACCAATAGTGGGAGACACAGTTCCCAACACTGATAGTGGGAGACTCACTTTTCAACACTGATAGTGGGAGACTCACTATTCAATACTGATCGTGGGAGACTCAGGTTTCAATACTGATAGTGGGAGACTCAGTTTTCATTACTGATAGTGGGAGACTCAGATTTCAACACTGATAGTGGGAGACTCAGATTTCATTACTGATAGTGGGAGACTCAGTTTTCAATACTGATAGTGGGAGACTCAGTTTTCAATACTGATAGTGGGAGACTCAGTTTTCAACACTGATAGTGGGAGACTCAGTTTTCAACACTGATAGTGGGAGACTCAGTTTTCAACACTGATAGTGGGAGACTCAGATTTCAATACTGATAGTGGGAGATTCAGTTCCCAACACTGATAGTGGGAGACTCAGATTTCATTACTGATAGTGGGAGACTCAGATTTCAATACTGATAGTGGGAGACTCAGATTTCAATACTGATAGTGGGAGATTCAGTTCTGAACACTGATAGTCTTAGACTCAGTTTTCAATGCTGATAGTGGGAGATTCCGTTTTCAATACTGATAGTGGGAGACTCAGTTCTGAATACTGATAGTGGGAGATTCAGTTCCAAACTGTGAAAGTGGGAGACACACATTTCAACACTGATAGTGGGACACTCAGTTCCCAACACAGATAGTAGCAGACTCAGTTCCCAGCACTGATAGTGGTAGACTCAGTTTTCAATACTGATAGTGGTAGACTCAGTTTTCAATACTGATAGTGGGAGACTCAGTTTTCAATACTGATAGTGGGAGATTCAGTTTTCAATACTGATAGTGGGAGACTCAGTTTTCAATACTGATAGTCGTAGACTCAGTTTTCAATACTGATAGTGGGAGACACAGTTTTCAATACTGATAGTGGGAGATTCAGTTTTCAATACTAATAGTGGGAGACTCAGTTCTGAACTCTGATAGTCGTAGACTCAGTTTTCAATACTGATAGTGGGAGACACAGTTTCCAATACTGATAGTGGGAGACTCACTTTTCAACACAGATCGTGGGAGACTCAGTTCCCAACACTGATAGTGGTAGACTCACTATTCAATACTGATAGTGGGAGCATCACTTCCCAACTCTGATCGTGGGAGACACACTTTTCAATACTGATAATGCGAGACTCAATTCCCAACACTGATAGTGGGAGCCTCAGTTTTCAATACTTATTGTGGCAGACTGACTTATCAATAATGAAAGCGGAAGAGTCAGTTCCCCACACGGATACTGGGAACACAGTTCGCATCACTGATAGTGGTAGACTCAGTTTTCAATACTGATAGTGGGAGACTCAGTTTTCAATACTGATAGTGGGAGATTCAGTTTTCAATACTGATAGTGGGAGACTCAGATTTCAATACTGATAGTGGGAGATTCAGTTCTGAACACTGATAGTCTTAGACTCAGTTTTCAATGCTGATAGTGGGAGATTCCGTTTTCAATACTGATAGTGGGAGACTCAGTTCTGAATACTGATAGTGGGAGATTCAGTTCCAAACTGTGAAAGTGGGAGACACACATTTCAACACTGATAGTGGGACACTCAGTTCCCAACACAGATAGTAGCAGACTCAGTTCCCAGCACTGATAGTGGTAGACTCAGTTTTCAATACTGATAGTGGTAGACTCAGTTTTCAATACTGATAGTGGGAGACTCAGTTTTCAATACTGATAGTGGGAGATTCAGTTTTCAATACTGATAGTGGGAGACTCAGTTTTCAATACTGATAGTCGTAGACTCAGTTTTCAATACTGATAGTGGGAGACACAGTTTTCAATACTGATAGTGGGAGATTCAGTTTTCAATACTAATAGTGGGAGACTCAGTTCTGAACTCTGATAGTCGTAGACTCAGTTTTCAATACTGATAGTGGGAGACACAGTTTTCAATACTGATAGTGGGAGACTCACTTTTCAACACAGATCGTGGGAGACTCAGTTCCCAACACTGATAGTGGTAGACTCACTATTCAATACTGATAGTGGGAGCATCACTTCCCAACTCTGATCGTGGGAGACACACTTTTCAATACTGATAATGCGAGACTCAATTCCCAACACTGATAGTGGGAGCCTCAGTTTTCAATACTTATTGTGGCAGACTGACTTATCAATAATGAAAGCGGAAGAGTCAGTTCCCCACACGGATACTGGGAACACAGTTCGCATCACTGATAGTGGTAGACTCAGTTTTCAATACTGATAGTGGGAGACTCAGTTTTCAATACTGATAGTGGGAGATTCAGTTTTCAATACTGATAGTGGGAGACTCAGTTCTGAATACTGATAGTGGGAGACTCAGTTTTCAATACTGATAGTCGTAGACTCAGTTTTCAATACTGATAGTGGGAGACACAGTTTTCAATACTGATAGTGGGAGAATCAGTTTTCAATACTAATAGTGGGAGACTCAGTTCTGAACTCTGATAGTCGTAGACTCAGTTTTCAATACTGATAGTGGGAGACACAGTTTTCAATACTGATAGTGGGAGACTCACTTTTCAACACAGATCGTGGGAGACTCAGTTCCCAACACTGATAGTGGTAGACTCACTATTCAATACTGATAGTGGGAGCATCACTTCCCAACTCTGATCGTGGGAGACACACTTTTCAATACTGATAATGCGAGACTCAATTCCCAACACTGATAGTGGGAGCCTCAGTTTTCAATACTTATTGTGGCAGACTGACTTATCAATAATGAAAGCGGAAGAGTCAGTTCCCCACACGGATACTGGGAACACAGTTCGCATCACTGATAGTGGTAGACTCAGTTTTCAAAACTGATATTGGAAGACTCCGTTTTCAATACTGACAGTGGGAGACTCAGTTCCCAGCACTGGTAGTGGGAGACTCAGTTTTCAATGCTGATAGTGGGAGACTCAGTTCTGAATACTGATAGTGGGAGACTCAGTTCCCAGCACTGATAGTGGGAGATTCAGTTTTCAATACTGATAGTGGGAGACTCAGTTCTGAACACTGATAGTCGTAGACTCAGTTTTCAATGCTGATAGTGGGAGATTCCGATTTCAATACTGATAGTGGGAGACTCAGTTCTGAATACTGATAGTGGGAGATTCAGTTCCCAACTCTGATAGTGGGAGACCCACATTTCAATACTGATAGTGGGAGACTCACTTTTCAACACTGATCGTGGGAGACTCAGTTTTCAACACTGATCGTGGGAGACTCACTTTTCAACACTGATCGTGGGAGACTCACTTTTCAACACTGATAGTGGGAGACTCAGTTTTGAATACTGATAGTGGGCGGCTCGCTTTTCAATAATGAAAGTGGGAGACTCAGTTCCCAAAACTGATAGTGGGAGACTCAGCTCTCATCACTGATAGTGATAGACTCAGTTTTCAATACTGATATTGGAAGACTCAGTTTTCAATACTGATAGTGGGAGAATCACTTTTCATTACTGATAGTGGGAGACACACATTTCAATACTGATAATGCGAGACTCAGTTCCCAACACTGATAGTTGGAGACTCAGTTCCCAGCACTGATAGTGGGAGACTCAGTTTTCAAGACTGATAGTGCGAGACTGACTTATCAATACTGAAAGCGGGAGAGTCAGTTCCCAACACTGATAGTGGGAGACTTAGTTTTCAATCCTGAAAATGGGAGACTCAGTTCCCAACACTGAAAGTGGGAGACTCAGTTCCCATCACTGATAGTGGTAGACTCATTTTTCAATGCTGATAGTGGGAGACTCAGTTCGCAACACTGATATTGGGAGACTCACTTTTCAATAATGAAAGCGGGAGAGTCAGTTCGCATCACTGATCGTGGTAGACTCAGTTTTCAATACTGATAGTGGGAGACTCAGTTTTCAATACTGATAGTGGGAGTCTCAGTTTTCAATACTGATAGTGGGAGTCTCAGTTTTCAATACTGATAGTGGTAGACTCAGTTTGCAATACTGATAGTGGGAGACTCAGTTCTGAACACTGATAGTGGTAGACGCTGTTTTCAATACTGATTGTGGGAGTCTCATGTTTTCAATACCAATAGTGGGAGACACAGTTCCCAACACTGATAGTGGGAGACTCACTATTCAATACTGATCGTGGGAGACTCAGTTTTCATTACTGATAGTGGGAGACTCAGATTTCAACACTGATAGTGGGAGACTCAGATTTCAGTACTGATAGTGGGAGACTCAGTTTTCAATACTGATAGTGGGAGACTCAGTTTTCAATACTGATAGTGGGAGACTCAGTTTTCAACACTGATAGTGGGAGACTCAGATTTCAATACTGATAGTGGGAGATTCAGATTTCAACACTGATAGTGGGAGACTCAGTTTTCAATACTGATAGTGGGAGACTCAGTTTTCAATACTGATAGTGGGAGACTCAGTTTTCAACACTGATAGTGGGAGACTCAGTTTTCAATACTGATAGTGGGAGATTCAGTTTTCAATACTGATAGTGGGAGACTCAGTTTTCAACACTGATAGTGGGAGACTCAGTTTTCAACACTGATAGTGGGAGACTCAGATTTCAATACTGATAGTGGGAGACTCAGTTTTCAACACTGATAGTGGGAGACTCAGTTTTCAACACTGATAGTGGGAGACTCAGTTTTCAATACTGATAGTGGGAGACTCAGTTTTCAACACTGATAGTGGGAAACTCAGTTTTCAATACTGATAGTGGGAGATTCAGTTTTCAATACTGATAGTGGGAGACTCAGTTTTCAACACTGATAGTGGGAGACTCAGATTTCAATACTGATAGTGGGAGATTCAGTTCCCAACACTGATAGTGGGAGACTCAGATTTCATTACTGATAGTGGGAGACTCAGATTTCAATACTGATAGTGGGAGACTCAGATTTCAATACTGATAGTGGGAGATTCAGTTCCCAACACTGATAGTGGGAGACTCAGATTTCAATACTGATAGTGGGAGACTCAGTTCCCAACACGGCCAGTCATCACCTTGATGAGCACAAAAATTCACCAAGCTTCACAAAAAGATGAAGGGAACAAAACATAACTGGCAATATGAATGTATTTTGATTTTCAGTTGGTGGGTTCTGAATGCTGAATTTATATTTTATGCACCAGGGTGAGTTTTTACAATTAGCGGTGGGATCAGTAATTTAACAGATATGACCTGCTCCTTCGTAACCATGTCTTTTTTAATTCATTTTTGAATTACGGTGTAAGACAGACCTGAATTATTGTTGGCAATTACCTGGCGGAAGCCAAATGCCTCAAGACAGACAGGGAGGGAAAGTCAGAGACTGATGGCATGAGACTGCTCTTGTACTTGCTTCTGGCAGAGGCATGAATGTCGGATGCCTGACGACATGGCTTCTCACATGATGGTGGAGCATAGTCTTGTTAGACAATGACAAACAGAATGGAGAAAGGGAATAATGTGGAGTGTAATACAATGTCAAAATGGAGGAATTTCAGAGGCTGACATACCCTTGAACAGTGTAAAAGACTGAGCTTTGCTGTTTTTTTTGCAGGTCCTTTGGAGTGTTACTGTGGGAAATCTTTTCACTTGGGTATATGCCATATCCCAGTAAGAGTAACCAAGAGGTGCTGGAGTTTGTCACCAGTGGTGGCCGAATGGACCCACCCAAAAACTGCCCTGGTCCTGTGTACGTAAATTCTTCTTGAACTGTTTTGCATCTGTTTTGTTAGAGGTTTTATCTAGACAAATTAAATCTTTCTGCTGTTTCAGTCTCTAGAGTACTATGATCCGCTTCTTTCAGTGTTACTTGCATTTCATTGCAATAATGTACTTACTGACAGGCTAGGTACACAGAGATCTATGGTTAGATAGCTTTCATTTCTACAATGGGCTTCCAATTGGCAGGCAAATGACTGGGATTGAGATGATCTAGCTTACTTCAGTTAAATTAATAATGTAGCACCTTACAATTGATTTATTTTGGAGCAGTGTTGTATGCAGTCTGAGACGATGCAATGTAGCCAGAATTATACATAAGGAGCTGCGATGATGTTTAAACATAAGATAATTTTAATCGCTGAGGGCAGGATTTTCAGCCCCTGATGGGGGCGAGCAGGGAACTGGGCAGGTACGAAAATTTGCGCTACCAGTCGGCATGCTGCTTTACCGACTCCATCCCGCCCCCAGAGGCAAGGGGCGGGTAGCCACTTAACAGTAGTTGCAGGCCAATTAGGGCCTATTGCCAGAGGCCGACTAGAATTTTCCAGTTTGGCCTCCAGGCCCACCAAAGCATCAGGGAGCAGGCCAGCTGCATGGAGGCGGCCTCCTGGTGGCAGACCTGGGGGACCAGCTCTCCAGGCAGGCTTTGAAGAATGCCCTGCCTGCCTAGCTTAGCTGCAGCTGTATGCCACCCTATGGAGGGCCTTGCCCTGAGGGGATTTTTTTAACTTAAGAGATAAAAAAGCTGGAGAGAGGGTGCCTCCATCTTGAAGCATGCTCTCTCTCTCTCTTGCCTGTAAAGACAAGCGTCAGTTTCTTCAGTGCTGGAGGGCCTCCTATTGGCCCTCCATCTTCAAAAGCTCGCCTCAGGATAGCAAACCTGCCCTCAGGCCACTATGTGGCAAATTCTGGGAAAATCACTACCAGGTGACTGTCCCCCACACAAAGCTGAATTTTGTGCTTCTGTCTAAGGCGGGTTCAGTGGCGTGGAGGGACGGAGAATTGCTGTGGAGTTGTCTGCCTCAAAACCCAGTGCTGTACCGCAGTGTCCCGATAATGTCAGAGGCGGGGAAGTACTGTGGCAGTATTGACACCCCAACGTAACAGCAACGTAATTTAAATTGCTGAAATACTGTTTAGCATTAATTTGAATGTAATTATTCTTGATTCTACGAATGGTCCGTAATTTTGTGAGTGACGTGGCAATCACGTGCCTTCAGATTTGCAACCCTGAAAGGGAAGATAACCTGACCGTAGCACATAGGGAACGTGGGGAAGTATTGGGGGAGGGGGCTGGGTACTGCAGCCGTTGCTGCTAAGCTGAGTGTCCAAGGGAGTTCTGTGTACTGCAAGAGGGATGTGTTTACCAGGTGAACTCTGCAAGGGGGATGTGTTTACCAGGTGAACTCTGCAAGGGGCAAGTGTTTATTGGGTGAACTCTGCAAGGGGGTTCTGGGTATCATATGTGTTTGCTGGGAGTGCTTTATAAAAGGGTTCTGTGTATCGGATGTGTTTACTGGGGGTGCTCTGCAAGCGGGTTCGGTATATTGGATGTGTTTACCCGGGGTGTTCTATAAGGGGCTTCTGTGTATTGGATGTGTTTACCGGGGGTGCTCTAAAAGGGGGTTCTGCGTATCGAGCGTGCTCTGCAAGGGTATAGGTTGTATCTGTCCGGGGGCCATTCGAGGGTATCATAAATGATGTTGTCATGTGTGTGATGTCTATCACAGCTGGAAAAGATGGTAGACCAACATTAACCTTCAGTCTTCGGGCACATCAGGCATCCGGTCGAGCAAAGATTGATAAACATATTTGGCTAGACAGACTCATCTCTGCATCGGAAGAGAGCTGAAGGTCCCAGATCACCTGCCATGAGTCTCATAGAACCTGTGTTTCTGAATGCCCTTGACAAGCCCAAGAGACAGCTGCGCCTGACCCTGAAGCTCCAAGACACGAACAGCAGCAGCCTGTCAAGGCCAAGAAGGGCCCAAGTACAGCAGAAAGTCTGCAGGACTCGCATCACCTACCTGCAGATGTCCAAACAACACTGTCAGCGAAGTCTACGGCTCTCCAGGGAGGCTGTCACAGACTTATGCAGCCTTTTGCAGGACGATTTGCAACTGATGGGCTTTGGTGGTCACCCCATGCCTGTGGCACTAAGGATAATCATAGCACTCAACTTCTATGCATTGGGATCTTTTAAGGGATCCACTGGGGACATGTGTGGCATCTCCCAGGCTGCAGCCCACTGCTGCATCAAGAAGGTGACCAATGCCATGTTCAAGAGGGCCAGCGACAAGGTGCGCTACCAGACTGAGGGCCATCGGATTTGGGGCAATAGCTGGATTCCCACAGGTGCAAGGTGTGATAGATTGTACGCAAGTGGTCATCAAGGCTCCCAGGGACCAACCAACCGTCTTCATGAACAGGAAGGGCTTCCATTCAATCAACGTTCAACTGGTCTGCAACCACCAAAAGCATTTCCCACAGGAAGCAGCCACAACGCCTACATACTTCAACAGCTCCAGGTGTCTCAGCTTTTCAATCCCCCCACTTGCCTTCAGGGGTAAATTCTCAGGGACAAGGGCTACCCATTGAAGATATGCCTTCTGACACATCTGAAGAACTCTCGCAATGCTGCGGAGGAGAGGTACAATACCTGCCACAGATCCACCTGAGCGACCATCGAGCAGGCCACTGGGCTGCTGAAGATGAGATTCTGTTGCCTTGATCGATCTGTTGGAGCCCTGCAGTATGCCCCAGTGAGGGTTTTGCATATCGTGGTGGTCTGCTGTGCTCTGCATTTCAGACAGGGCAGGCCTTACGTGATGAAGGGATGCATGAGCGACAAACATCCTCTGACGAGGAGGATGCGGAGGAGAAAGAGAGCCAAGCAGCTATGGAAGATGACAACACAGCGATGGAGGCCAGATATGCTGAGCGATGTGCAAAGGAAGCAAGAGACAACCACATAATGATTCACTTTCAGCCACCCTAATGCCTACTCAATAATAATGCAATGAAGACTGACCCTCATGCATGTAGTCTTCCGCCTCCTTTCCATCCTGCGTTACCTGAATGCAGACCAGCTGTACCTCAGTTGGTAGCACTCTCATTACTGTATCAGAAGGTGTGGATCAAATTCCACTGCCCTGCCTTTAATTAACAAACACCATGGATAAAGGGGCTCCTGTGGAGGTCCTCTGCTTAGATTTCCAGAAGGCATCTGACATGGTGCCACATAAAGTTTACTAAGCAAAATGAGCTCATGGTGTTGGGGGTAACATATTAACATGGATAGAGGATTGGTTAGTGAACAGGAAACAGAGAGTAGGTATACATTTTCAGGTTGGCAAGATGTGACAAGTGGAGTGCCACAGGGATCAGTCCTAGGACCTCAACTCTTGACAATTTATATCAATGACTTGGATGAAGGGACCGAATGTATGGTTGCTAAATTTGCTGATGACATAAAGATAAGTCAGAATGTAAGTTGTGAAGAGGGCATAAGGAGTCTGCAAAGGGATACAGATTGGTTAAGTGAATGGACAAAAATTTGATAAATGGAGTACAATGTGGGAAAATGTGAACTTACCAACTTTGGCAGGAAGAATAGTAAAGCAGCATATTATTTAAATAGAGAGAGATTGCAGAACTCTGAGGTACATAGGGATCTGGGTGTCCTGGTACATGAATCACAAAAGGTTGCTATGCAGATACCGCAAGTGATTAGGAAGGCAAATGGAATATTGTTGTTTATTGCAAGGGGAATGGTATATAGAAGTAGGAATGTTTTGCTGCAGTTGATTCGGGTATCGGTGAGACCACATTTGGAGGAATGTGTACAGTTTTGATCTCCTTATTTTAAAAAGTATATAAATGTGTTAGAGGTAGGTCAGAGAAGGTTCACTCGACTGATACATGGGATGGGGTATTATGAAAAAAGGTTGAATAGGTTGGGTCTGTATCAATTGGAGTGTAGAAGAATGAGAGATGATCTTATTGAAACATATAAGATCCTGAGGGGACTTGACAGGGTGGATACTGAAAGAATGTTACCCATTGTGGGAGAGACTAGAGCTAGGGGACAGTTTAAAAATAAGACAGAGATGAGGAGAAATGTTTTCTCTCAAAGAGTTGTGAGTCTTTGGAACTCTTTCTCAGAGAGCTGTGGAGGCAGGATCATTGAATATTTTTAAGGCAGATGTAGATAAATTTTTGACTAACAAGGAGACAAAGGGTATCAGGGGAGGCAGGAAAGTGGAGTTGAGGCCACAATCAGATCAGCCATGATCTTATTAAATGGTGGAGCAGGCTCGAAAGGACTACTCCTATTCCTAATTCATATGTTCATATGTGCGCTAGGGCCCATGGGGGAACATATGTTGATTACTTCTTCAGTCACATTTCCATGGTCACATTGGCACTTCTCCAATAGTTTTGGAATTTAGAGGGTCACAATTAAGGTGTGGTGGAAGCTGGTTTCCACACAATGAAGGCTAATGTTTGGCATAAAAGAGCGTTTCATTAAATTGTGCATCACATAATTGCGTTATCAATAAATAACCATGTGTGGCTAGGTGATTTTTTTTATACACTTGCAGATGCTCCTACATGGTGTGCCCCTCCGCTAGCAAGTGTGCTGGAGGCAGGCTGCTGATCAGGACACTCCTTGGCTTTGGCGGGCTCTTCTGGGTAACTGGAGGGCCCCAGCTGCCTGAGAGTTTCCTGCACTAGTGCAGGACTCTCCTCAGGCATCGCAGCTGCTGGAGCTGGCCTCACTGGTGGAGAGGCTGAGGAGCAGGTGTCCACACTCGGAGCGCCCCGAGGGGAGCCCCCACATGTGAACCACATCCTCTCCTCCTTCCTCCCGAGGCTTGCATGAGCCTCCTTGCTAACCAGAGAAGGACTAGGAGCAGGAAAAGTCTCCAGGCTCTTAGTCCTTCTTCTGCCTTAACACTGCTGATCTGAGCTTATGGCTAAGGCGAGGGTTTGCAAGTCTTGGCACATCAGTGGAATGTGGCTCTCCAAGAGGGTCGCCAACCTCTCGATAGAGGAAGCCATCTGCTCACATGCCTGGGACATGGCAGCAATCATGGCATGGATGAGCTCCTCCATCGTTTGCTCAAGGCTACGCATGGCCTCTGGCATCTCTTCCAGATGTTGCCTTAGTTCTCCTTGAAACTCCAGCATGCCCTGTGCTGACGACACCAGAGTCTCGTCATCAGCCTGAGGCTCAGCATAGACCTGGCCACCCACAGTCTTCCAAATGATGTCCTAGGGGGAGTATTTGCTAGAGTGGTCGGGGAAGGTTTAAACTAAAATGGCAGGGGGATGGGAACCTTTGCAAGGACTCAGAGGAGGGGAGATCAAAGACAAGAACAAAAGACAGTAAGGAGAAAAAGAAAAGTGATAGGCAGAGGAATCAAGGGCCAGAATCAAACAGGGCCACAGTGAAAAATAGTGGGAAGGGGACAAGTAATGTTAAAAAGACAAGCCTTAAGGCATTGTGCCTTAACAGACGGAGCATTCGCAATAACGTGGATGAATTAATCGCACAAATAGATGTAAACTGGTATGGTGTAGTCAGGATTACGGAGACATGGCTGCAGGGTGACCAGGGATGGGAAATGAACATCCAGGAGTATTCAGTATTTAGGAAGGACAGACAAAAAGTAAAAGGTGGTGGAGTTGCATTGCTGGTTAAAGAGGAAATTAATGCAGTAGTGAGGAAGGATATTAGCTCTGACGATGTGAAATCTGTATGGGTAGAGCTGAGAAACACTAAGGGGCAAAAAAGTTAGTGGGAGTTGTATATAGACCCCCAAACTGTAGTGGTGATGTTGGGAATGGCATTAAACAGGAAATTAGAGACGGATGCGATAAAGGAACATCTGTAATTATGGGTGATTTTAATCTGCATATAGATTGGGCAAATCAAATTAGTCACAATATCGTGGAGGAGGAATTCATGGAGTGTATAACGGGATGGTTTTCTGGACCAATACATTGAGGAACCAACTGGAGAACAGGCCATCCTAGACTGGGTATTGTGTAATGAGAGAGGAATAATTGACAATCTAGTTGTGCGAGACCCCTTGGGAATGAGCGACCATAATATGATAGAATTCTTCATCAAGATGGAGAGTAATGTAGTTGATTCTGAGACTAAGGTGCTGAATCTTAATAAAGGAAACTACGAAGGTATAAGACGCGAGTTGGCTATGACGGATTGGGAAACGTTACTTAAAGGGATGACGGTGGATAAGCAATGGCAAACATTCAAAGAGTGCATGGATGAACTGCAACAATTGTTTATTCCTGTCTGGTGCAAAACGGGAAAGGTAGCCAAACCATGGCTTACAAGGGAAATTAGAGATAGCATTAGATCCAAGGAAGAGGCATACAAATTTGTCAGAAAAAAACAACAGACCTGAGGATTGGAAGCAGTTTAGAATTCAGCAAAGGAGGACCAAGGGATTGATTAAGAAGGGGAAAATAGAGTACGAGAGTAAGCTTGTGGGGAACATAAAAACTGACTGTAAAAGTTTCTGTAGGTATGTGAAGAGAAAAAGATTGGTGAAGACAAATATAGGTACCTTACAGTCAGAAACAGGGGAATTTATTATGGGGAACAAAGAAATGGCTGACCAACTAAATGCATACTTTGGTTCTGTCTTCTCAAAAGAGGAGAAAAATATCATACCTGAAATGTTGGGGAACACAGGGTTTAGTGACAGGGAGGAACTGAAGGAAATCAGTATTTGTAGAGAAATGGTGTTGGGGAAATTGATGGGATTGAAGACCGATAAATCCCTAGGGCCTGATAATCTACATCCCAGCGTACTTAAGGAAGTGGCCCTAGAAATAGCGAATGCACTGGTGGTCATCTTCCAAGATTCTATAGACACTGGAACAGTTCCTGCAGATTTCAGGGTAGCTAATGTAACCCTACTATTTGATAAGGGAGATAGAGAGAAAACAGGGAATTATAGACCAGTCAGCCTGACGTGGGGAAAATTCTAGAGTCCATTATGAAAGATTTTATAGCAGAGTACTTGGAGAACAGTGGTAGAATTGGACAGAGTCAGCATGGATTTACGAAAGGGAAATCATGCTTGACAAATCTACTAGAATTCTTCGAGGATGTAACTAGTAGAGTTGATGAGGGAGAGCCAGTGGATGTGGTTCATTTGAACTTTCAGACGGCTTTCGACAAAGTCCCACATAAGAGATTAGCGTGTAAAATTAAAGCGCATGGGATTGGGGTAGCAGACAGGAAACAAAGAGTAGGAATAAACGGGTCTTTTTCCGAATGGCAGGCAGTGACTAGTGGGGTACCGCAGGGATCAGTGCTAGGACCCCAGCTGTTCATAATATATATTAATGATTTAGGTGAGGGAACTAAATGTAATGTCTCCAAATTTGCAGACGATACAAAATTGGGTGGGAGGGTGACTTGTGAGGAGGATGCAGAGAGGCTTCAGGGTGATTTGGACAGGTTGAGTGAGTGGGCAAATGCATGGCAGATGCAGTATAATGTGGATAAATGTGAGGTTATCCACTTTGGTAGCAAAAACAGGAAGGCAGATTATTATCTGAATGGCTATAAACTGAGAGAGGGGAATGTGCAACGAGACCTGGGTGTTCTTGTACACAAGTCGCTGAAGGTAAGCATGCAGGTGCAACAGGCGGTAAAAAAGGCAAATGGTATGTTGGCCTTCATAGCGAGAGGATTCAAGTACAGGAGCAGGGATGTCTTGCTGCAATTATACAGGGCCTTGGAGAGGCCACACCTGGAATATTGTGTGCAGTTTTGGTCTCCTTATCTGAGGAAGGATGTTCTTGCTATAGAGGGAGTGCAGCAAAGATTTACCAAACTGATTCCTGGGATGGCGGGACTGATATATGAGGAGAGATTGAGTTGGTTAGGATTATATTCGCTGGAGTTCAGAAGAGTGAGGGGGATCTCATAGAAACTTATAAAATTCTAACAGACTTGACA
This sequence comes from Heterodontus francisci, assembly GCF_036365525.1. Classification (NCBI taxonomy): domain Eukaryota; kingdom Metazoa; phylum Chordata; class Chondrichthyes; order Heterodontiformes; family Heterodontidae; genus Heterodontus; species Heterodontus francisci. Next base: position 99,039,546 of record NC_090383.1, on the reverse strand, counting down.
GAGTAGATGCAGGAAGGATGTTCCCGATGGTGGGGGAGTCCAGAACCAGGGGTCATAGTCTAAGGATACGGGGTAAACCTTTCAGGACTGAGATGAGAAGAAATTTCTTCACCCAGAGAGTGGTGAGCCTGTGGAATTCGCTATAACAGAAAGCAGTTGAGGCCAAAACATTGTATGTTTTCAAGAAGGAGTTAGATATAGCTCTTGGGGTGAAAGGGATCAAAGGATATGGGGTGAAAGCGGAAACAGGTTACTGAGCTGGATGATCAGCCATGATCATAATGAATGGCAGAGCAGGCTCGAAGGGACGAATGGCCTACTCCTGCTCCTATTTTCCATGTTTCTAACTATCAGAGGCCTCGGCTGTCTGAGCCTCAGCCAGCTGCTCAGGCATGTGTGGTGCTCTCACCAGCTTGTGACCCTGATTCTAAAGCTGAGCAGTTACACACCGAGGTGAAAGTAGCTGCGCTGGTAGAAGGTGCAGGAGAGTCATGGAACGGTGCATCTTCTGAGTGTTGCTCCTCCTCAGAGATTGACTGGAGTCCTTCCGGGGCTGCAGTCACCTGTGAATGCCGACCTGCAAGATACAATGAAAATGTGTGGGTTAGGCTACACATATCCCATTAATGACAGTATGCCAGAGCTATCTCTCCATTATTAATTAATTTTTAGCTGATCGGCAATAATCACTCTCTTGCTCAGGAACGCAGGGCTCCCGATCTCCCTGTCTGAAATAGTGCGTCCACCTTGGCCCACCACTACTTCGAGGGGCCTCTTCTTCGGCCTGGCTGAAAGGACACATGTCTGGTACTCTGCCATTGGTCCTGGCTGCCTTTCTCCTGTTACGGGCCCCTTTGCTCCTGCTAAGGGAAGGATGTAACAATTATAAATTGGCAATTATAAGTTTCAGCATGATGTTTCTGCTAACATTGGCCCCTCATCTACAACTGGGGGATGTAATGTATCTCATTCTGACTCAGCCAATCATGGGATTTATTTGGGCTGAGGTATAATCGAGGGAGACCTGTTTCACAGATGCAGTTAGTCATTTGTCATGAATCTGTTATTATCTCCCTGTCTTTGGAATGGCAGTGGCACCCTCACCATATGGCACACACTCTGGTGACAACCAAATCTCACAAAACAATTTTGGAACGTATCACTTACCTTGGCTGTATGCAGGAGGTCATTGACCCTCTTCCTGCACTTCACCCAGTTGTGTGAGGTGACCCCACAGCTGTGACCTCCTCTGCGATCTCCAGTCAGACTTACTTGGTCAGGCAGGAGGACCTCTTCTTGCCATCGCTGGGGAAGAGGACTTCCTACCTCTCCCTTGCAGCCTGGAGGAGAATCAGCACGGAGGCATCATTGAAGCATGAGGCCACCCTTGCTCTGACCTCTGACATCCTCAACAGTCTTCCCAGTGGAGTTGTTTGTTGATGTTGCAATTGATGTTAATGTAGAGACGTTTCCGATGAATGAACTGCTGTAGAATGCAAGGAAAGAGTGAATGCAGGGCGGGCAGGCTCTTAAAGATGGCGCCAGCACCTGCTCCAAGATCAGCTGATCCTGTGATTGGCGTCTCACCAGCTGTCCCCGCCACGTGATTGGAGGAGACAGCCACCTACATTATGTTAAATGGCTGCCCACTGCATAATCACCGCGGCAGAACTCTCACGTGAAACACGGGACGGCCGCCATTTTGTGCACCCGCTGCCATTCCCAGTGGCGGGATCATTAAATTCAACCCACAATGTGGGCTTCTGACCCCCATTTGACCCTGATGTTGGGGTCCCAAAGCCTGTGGAGAACATCCTGCCCCTTGTCTCAGTAATTAAAAGGAATTTAAAATAGAGTTTAAAAAAAACTAACCTGACTTAAGTATAAAAGTGTTGCTATATAGCACAGTAAAGGAATTGAGACGTGGCATATAACCATGTTTAATAGGACTGACTATAAGAGTTAGCACATTTTCATCCAATAGGGATTCGCAGACAACATTTGAGTTTCTGAAGTGCATTCCAAAATAATCAAACACATGAAAAAAAGAAATGACTTTCCCTTTAACTACCGAGATTGAATACTCTTGGAATATTTTATTTTTATCTTCAGTTGTCACGTGAGAACGAGGGAATAATTAAAGGCTCTCAGCTGCAGCTTGATTCGCAGTCCATGGGTCCTGATCACACCCACAGCATTGACAGGTCTAATGATGTTCAGATAGACCAAATTTCACATTAACATAGGCTCTGTAATTAAGGGGAGTTTGCAAGCTGATTTATATACTTTTTCCTGTGGTAGTTATATTGGGAACAGTTTGAGAATGAAATGCATAATTAACATGTCAAAGTGTAGCTGTGTTTGTGTCCATGGATCTAACTTTGAAGCATTGCAGTATTGTCCTCTAGTCTTTAGCATGTCAGTATCCATGCTGAAGCCAGTTTAATGTAGGGCTGCCACCTTCTCCCAAGTCCAAAACTTGACAAGGACAAGATAGGGGCAAGGAAGAGGGCGGGCGGGCCTGTGGCTTCAGTTCTGATACTTTATTGTTGATGAAAGTTCTTGCAAACCGTAATGACTGTTGCCTCCACAAATGCAGCAGCAGGTGATTCTCCCCCAAAAACATATGCCTGGTGATCCATTACTGCTTCTTGGAGAGCCCAAGAGAAAATGCTTTTTTAAAAAGAAACTGGGCAACACCAATACCTATTCCCACAATTCTCCCCATTATGTCACATTAAGAAACATAATTGGCCTGCTGCCAAAAAGGCACAATGGTGCCACATACTGCTTAGCTTGAATGAGGCAATCTTACTTTAGCTGAAATTTTTTACATCATTGACTCTCCAATCACAGGCTCACATCAACACTTTTATGTAGTTTAATAAGGAATCAAGGCCTACAACACCAAGGTTGAAAGAAAGTAAAAAGGAATGGAAAATAAATTAAGTAGTAATTGTGTACATGTAAATAAATACCACATGCCTGTACTAATGTTCCTTCTACTTTAATTTTTAATACTTCAGGTATCGAATAATGACTCAGTGTTGGCAGCACCAGCCAGAAGACAGACCTAACTTTGCAACAATATTGGAACGAATTGATTATTGTACACAGGTAACCCTTACATATACATTTGATATATCTCGGGTGAGGTTACAATTATCTAGGATTACAGAGATGATGGTGTTCCTAAGAAAAGAATTATCGGCATTATTTGAGGATAATGTGGTAGTTCTTATCAAAACTTCTAAAATGTTTTAACTGAGGATTCTAACAAAAATGGAAGCTCATGAGATTTATGATGAAGTTATAAATTGGATTATTACTTAGCTAAATAAAAGGAAACAAAGGGTCATTATCAATACCTATTGGTAATAATTCAGAGAGAATTCCAAGGAACTGATAATGACACTCTGATGAGATCACAATACAGAGGCACAGAAAGGACTCAAGGAAAATCGGTACAAGCCTTAAATCAAAGAGAAATGAAGAGAGCTAATTCATTAAATCTATTTCCATTATGAAAACAGACAAGATTCAAGTTTTTTCTTAAATTATAAAGTAGAGTAACTTTTAATTTGTTCTTGAGATGTGAACAAAGCTTGCCGATCCAGCATTTATTACCCATCCTTAGTTTCCCTGAAGACATTTGTGTGGGACTGGAGAGACATTTAAGCCTCAGACCAGGTAGAGGGAGATACATATTTTAATTAAATCCCAGCAAATTTCTTTGTGATTTGCTAGTTTTTCTTTTATTTTTTCATGGGATGTGGTATCGCTGGCTAGGGCAGCATTTATTGCCTATGCCTAATTGCCTTTGAGAAGGTGGTGGTGAGCCACCTTCTTGAACCACTGAAGTCCATGTGGTGTACGTACACCCACAGTGCTGTTAGGAAGGGAGTTCCAGTATTTTGACCTAGCGACAGTGAAGTAACGTTGATATAGTTCCAAGTCAGGATGGTGTGTGGCTTGGAGGGGAGCTTGCAGATGGTAGTGGTCCCATGCATCTGCTGCCCTTGTCCTTCTAGGTGGTAGAGGTTGTGGGTTTGGAATGTTCTATCGAAGTAGCCTTGGTGAGTTGCTGCAGTGCATCTTATAGGTGGTATATGCCGCTGCCACTGTGCGTCGGTGGTAGAGGGAGTGAATATTGAAGGTGGTAGATGGGGTGCCAATCAAGTGGGCTGCTTTGTCCTAGATGGTCTCAAGCTTCTTGGATGCTGTTGGAGCTGCACCCATCCTGGCAAGTGGAGAGTATTCCATCATACTCCTGACTTGTGCCTTGTAGGTGGTGGACAGGCTCTGGGGAGACAGGAGGTGAGTTATTCGCTGCACAATTCCCAGCTTCTGATCTGCTCTTGTCACCACTGTACTTATATGGTTGGTCCAGTTCAATTTCTGCTCTTGATAACCCCCAGGATGTTGATAGTGGGGGATTCAGCGATGGTAATGCCATCGGATGTCAAGGGGAGCTGGTTAGATTCTCTCTTGTTGGATATGGTCATTGCCTGGCACTTGTGTGGCACAAATTTAACTTGCCATTTATCAGCCCAAGCCTGAATGTTGTCCAGGTCTTTGTTGCATGTTGACAGAGACTGCCTCTGTATCTGAGGAGTCACGAATGATGCTAAATGTTGTGCAATCATCAGTGAATATTCCCACTTCTGACCTTATGATGGACAGAAGCTCACATTAACAAGTTGCATTGATGGGATTTGAACTCATAACCTCTGGTTTGCTAGTATTGTACCATAACCTAATCAGGGATAGTATCACAGCTGCAGTAAGGGAGGTCGTCGAGGAGGGTTTGTCTACTCAGTCATTATGGGTGGAAGTCAGAAACAGGAAAGGAGCAGTCACTTTATTGGGAGTTTTCTATAGACCCCCCAATAGCAACAGAGACACGGAGGAACAGATTGGGAGGCAGATTTTTGGAAAGGTGCAGAAGTAACAGGGTTGTTGTCATGGGTGATTTCAACTTCCCTAATATTGATTGGAACCTCCTTAGTGCAAATAGTTTGGATGGAGCAGTTTTTATCAGGTGTGTCCAGGAAGGTTTCCTGACTCAATATGTAGATAGGCTGACTAGAGGGGAGGCTATGTTGGATTTGGTGCTTGGCAACGAACCAGGCCAGGTGGCAGATCTCTCGGTGGGAGAGCATTTCGGTGATAGTGATCACAACTCCCTGACCTTTACTATAGTCATGGAGAGGGACAGGAGCAGACGGGATGGAAAAATATTTAATTGGGGGAGGGGAAATTACAATGCTATTAGGCAGGAACTGGGGAGCATAAATTGGGAACAGATGTTCTCAGGGAAATGCACGACAGAAATGTGGAGGTTGTTTAGGGAGCACTTGCTGCGACTGCTGGATAGGTTTGTCCCAATGAGGCAAGGAAGGGATGGTAGGGTGAAGGAACCTTGGATGACAAGAGATGTGGAACAGCTAGTCAAGAGGAAGAAGGAAGCTTACTTAAGGTTGAGGAAGCAAGGATCAGACAGGGCTCTAGAGGGTTACAAGGTAGCCAGGAAGGAACTGAAGAATGGACTTAGGAGAGCTAGAAGGGGACATGAAAAAGTCTTGGCGGGTAGGATTAAGGAAAATCCCAAGGCGTTCTACACTTATGTGGGGAACAAGAGGATGGCCAGAGTGAGGGTAGGGCCGATCAGGGATAGTGGAGGGAACTTGTGCCTGGAGTCGGAGGAGGTAGGGGAGGTCCTAAATGAATACTTTGCTTCAGTATTCACTAGTGAGAGGGACCTGGTCGTTTGTGAGGACAGCGTGAAACAGGCTGATATGCTCGAACAAGTTGATGTTAAGAGGGAGGATGTGCTGGAAATTTTGAAAGACATGAGGACAGATAAGTCCCCGGGGCCAGACGGGATATACCCAAGGATATTACGGGAAGCGAGGGAAGAGATTGCCGCGCCTTTGGCGATGATCTTTGCGTCCTCACTGTCCACTGGAGTAGTACTGGATGATTGGAGGGTGGCAAATGTTATTCCCTTGTTCAAGAAAGGGAATAGGGATAACCCTGGGAATTATAGACCAGTCAGTCTTACATCGGTAGTGGGCAAATTATTGGAGAGGATTCTGAGAGACAGGATTTATGATTATTTGGAAAAGCATAGCTTTATTAGAGACAGTCAGCATAGCTTTGTGAGTGGCAGGTCATGCCTCACAAGCCTTATTGAATTCTTTGAAGATGTGACAAAACACATTGATGAAGGAAGAGCAGTGGATGTGGTGTATATGGATTTTAGCAAGGCGTTTGATAAGGTTCCCCATGGTAGGCTCATTCAGAAAGTAAGGAGGCATGGGATACAGGGAAAGTTGGCTGTCTGGATACAGAATTGGCTGGCCCATAGAAGACAGAGGGTGGTAGTAGATGGAAAGTATTCAGCCTGGAGCTCGGTGACCAGTGGTGTTCCGCAGGGATCTGTTCTGGGACCTCTGCTCTTTGTGATTTTTATAAATGACTTGAATGAGGAAGTGGAAGGCTGGGTTAGCAAGTTTGCCGATGACACAAAGGTTGCTGGAGTTGTGGATAGTGTGGAAGGCTGTTGTAGGTTGCAACGGGACATTGACAGGATGCAGAGCTGGGCTGAGAAGTGGCAGATGGAGTTCAACCTGGAGAAGTGTGAAGTGATTCATTTTGGAAGGTTGAATTTGAATGCAGAATACAGGCTTAAAGACAGGATTCTTGGTAGTGTGGAGGAACAGAGGGATCTTGGGGTCCATGTCCATAGATCGCTCAAAGTTGCCACCCAAGTTGATAGGGTTGTTAAGAAAGCGTATGGTGTGTTGGCTTTCATTAACAGGATTGAGTTTAAGAGCCGTGAGGTTATGCTGCAGCTCTATAAGGCCCTGGTTAGACCACACTTGGAATATTGTGTTCAGTTCTGGTCGCCTCATTATAGGAAGGATGTGGAAGCTTTAGAGAGGGTGCAGAGGAGATTTACCAGGATGCTGCCTGGACTGGAGGGCATGTCTTACGAAGAAAGGTTGAAGGAGCTAGGGCTTTTCTCATTGGAGCGAAGAAGGATGAGAGGTGACTTGATAGAGGTGTACAAGATGATGAGAGGCATAGATAGAGTGGATAGCCAGAGACTTTTTCCCAGGGTGGAAAGGGCTATCACCAGGGGCATAATTTTAAGGTGATTGGAGGAAGGTTTCGGGGAGATGTCAAAGGTAGGTTCTTTACACAGAGAGTGGTGGGTGGGTGGAATGCACTACCAGCGGTGGTAGTAGAAGCAGATACGTTAGGGACATTTAAGCGACTCTTGGATAGGTACATGGATGATGGGCGGTGGGCAGATATATTGGGGGGAGGGGGGGAACATGAAGAGCTTCTTTCTTTGAACCAAAAGAGCAAATGTAGAGCTGATAATACATGAATGAAACTGCAAGCTAAAGATAATTTGAGGAATAAAGAGAGTATAGCAGAGGGATGGTAGATCTGACACCAAAGCAAGAGGGAAATCAAAAAAGTCTAATCAACCGCAAGCTTGAACTTGAATAATAGGATGGGCAGAATGGTCTATTGTCATTCCTGCCTCCTTGTACTCTACTGTTTTATGCCTACTGGTGCACAAGGATTTGGATGGATCTGGCTCTTACCTCTTCCCTGTTCCTGCTGGTAACCAGAACCCAGTGAGAGAGTGCAACACTGAGGTGGTGTCTTTTTTTGAGGGAACTGATATTCGATAAAAGGGAAACTGTGGTCCTGCCAGTTGATTGGTAAGGTAACTAATTAAGAAGCAGAAAATCAGACATTTGGCCAAACAGAAAGAAGATTACAGATACATATAAAAAACTATTCATATTTTAGAAGTTAATTTCCTTTCTGAAGGTGGTGTTTCGCATTAGGGTACTAGCCCCTGGGCACTTGCAGCCATCTGATGCCTCACTGGAGTGACCTTTAGTGAACACAGCTAAGTCTGGTTTCTTCTTTTTCCTAATCTGGGAACACAGGGTCTATTTGTTCATGTATGAAGAGCTCTATTTATTTGTTGTGTGCGTATTTCTTTGCGGAGATGTATTTAAGTTGCAGGTTTGTCATGTGACCTGTGATCCAGCAGTCGATCATGTATTGTTTGCACTTTTTCCTTAGGATCCTGATGTAATAAACACTTGCTTGCCTGTAGAATACGGGCCTCCAGCAGAAGAAGAAGGAACTGTTCCTATGCGCCCAGATGACCCTGATGGATTATCACCACTTTTAGTTTCACCAGAACAAGAACCAGAGAATGAAAGTGCTTCCACTGTCCCCTCCCCACCACCCCAGCGTCCGACCAGCCTTTGCCTTGGTGAACATCGGATCAAATTTGTTCCAAATGATCCTGCCATTGTACATACTGGAGGGCCAGCTGAGGAGGGGGCTCATGTCAACAAGACATACTCACAAATGAACAACTCTTCTGCTTTACAACAAGGTAGGGGCTCCCAGAAAAAACCCACCAACCTCTGGAACCCTACGTATGGGTCATGGTTCACAGAAAAGCCTATTGTGCAAAATAACAACACTTTGACTGACAACAAACCACCGGAAAGGGAAGACTCTGGTTTCCATGCAAGTGGCGGTTCTTCTACTACCATGCCAACATCCAGACCGCAGGCCTCTGCTGTTATACTAGAACCTTCTTCCCTCATCGCCAATACATTGGATGTGCCTCTCTTCCGGCTACAGCATTTCCCTTGTGGGAATGTAAGTTATGCATTCCAGCAGCAGCAGCAGCAGCAGCAGCAGGGATTGTCTTCTGAAGCTACATCTGCTTGTGCTTCTTGTAAGGAAAATTACAACTCACATGTTAGTAAGGGCTTACCTGCCCAACAGGACCCACGTGTTCACCCTGTTGCCAATATACCCACTTGGGACTCAGGACTCTCACTAGCAGAGGATGTAAATGTCACTATATTGTAAATAAGAAAAACTAAAAGGTGGTTTTACTTAGGCAAGTATGACACCAACCAAAATAAAAAGCAGCAGCAAGTACCGTTTGGCTCACAGGACTAGTGCAGGGTTTTTGTTTTAAGCTGAAAATATAGTGAGAACTACATTTGAATATGAGACGAGCTGCAATGCAGTTAATGCATGTTAAGGTACCAAGCCTGTGTACAGGTAATCTTGAGCTGAAGTCACAAGTACAGGAAAGCTTCTGCAGCACCAACCGAGCTAATTTATACTGCTACAGTAACTTTTGAGCTAAAATAGACACAGTGGTCTTTTAATTATCTCACCAGCAGAACCCAGTAGCTTCAGCATATAACACCCTGAGGAGGGAGATGATTCGGTTTGAAAACTATGAGGGGGATCAGTAGGATCAAAAAGAAGAACTTGCACTTATATAGCGCCTCTCACAATCTCAATATGTCTCAAAGTACTTCACAGCCAATCAAGTACATTTGAAGTGTAGTCACTGTTACATTGTAAGAAAATCAATGTGAAAAGCTGTTCGTCTACAATCAAAGGGGGAGCAAGGAGACTTAACATCCTCTAATTTATGGCAGGATCTCACTCATCTGTGTTTCTCCACTACTGATCCCACTCAAGTATGCAAAATCAGTGAATGATCATCTAATCTGCATACAGGTGGCAGGCACCCTCAAGATCCCCAAGATCACCTCACATGCACTAGAAGGAGTCCAGTACAACTCTTCTGACTGCAAATACTGACCTTCTGTGAGGTCAAGATTGCAGGAATTCCCAATGTATGGAAGCCCCAATCCTGACCCTCCACACTTCACTGGGCTGTAAGGGGCAGGCGGAGACTCAGTGGGATGTAAAACATTAGGCCAGTACCTGGTGTATCCAGATACTGGCCTATTTTCTGGACCTTCTGCTGCACTCCTACCCTCCCACCAGAGTTACAGCAGGGGTGCACTGGAAAAGTCAAAGCATTTCAGGCCCGGAATGTAGAAACAAGCAAAGGCCATTTGGCCACACCAAGCTTATTCTGTTATGTGGTCCATCATTTAAGACCCTATTTAACCATTTATTCATCCTTTTCATTCAGAAATCCATTTCCCTCCAATTCCTGCTAAATTTGGAATTGTCCCAATTTCCTTTAACTTCTTCAACAAATAGCAGTGTTTTGCACAAGTCAATAATTGCAAAGAATATATTTATAAACTGAATGAAACCACAAGTCAAAGTTCACATAATGAATAACTTCTTTAGACTTATATTGTAAATAATAAGCCAACCATAAAATACATGAACATGAACTGGTTAAAGTTGGTTAAATTGTTTCTGCAGGCATAGAACTTTGATTTTGATTAGATAGTAATTTTGATACCTGTAATATATGAATGAATGACCATGCCTAATACTCCTACTTATATCTTCTTCCACATCGTGAGGATTTCAGTTCTTCTGAACTCTTAATATTTTGGGTTGGGCAGGTGGTATTCAGATGTTAAAGTGATTAAATATACAAACCCCATCATTGCTTTTTCTGAAGGCCTCCGTGCATCATATTGAAAATCCCATCCCTTTGAACTAGTGTTGACTCCCTTTCAACTCACTTGGATCCTGGGGATAGTTGCCCTGTAGCATACAATGGAGACATGAAAATTATCTATAAGTGCAGAATTTTCCAGAGTAACTCCATTTTCCCTTAATAGAGTTTTTAGTGGTGTATTTTGAAAATGTAGAGTTTGGAAGTAATTTATTTGCAATATGTTCAGGTCCGAAAGTTGTGCATTGTTGCCTTTACATGTTTATCCCAACTGGAGATTTGTTAGATAAAAACATAAAATGGTGGAAATACTCAGCAGGTCAGGTAGCATATGTGGAGAGAGAAATAGAGTTAACGTTTCAGGTTAATGACCTTTCATCAAACTGGGAAAAGTTAGAAATGTTATAGATTTGTTCGGGTTGAATGATCTTCCCTGGCACAATATTTTTAGAATATCATTATGAAACACTGGCCTCAATTTTAACTTGAAGGTGGCAAGCACATCCCACCTTCTCCAAATATGTAGATCAGGCTCCAGTCATGTAATCGGGGTCTGATTTGCTATTTTAACCTGAGGCTTCAGTGGGGCTGCACTGGTGGATTCCCTGACAAGCAACCGGAGTCAGAAGAGGTCAAGTTTCAATTTTTTTTTTCCCGTTTCTTTCTGGACCAGGAAAAGCAGCATCTGTAGCAATGATTTCCCCGCCTGGGGTCCTCCAATGGACTTTCCTAATGCTGATGACCAATCCTGCTCATCCCCTGGGACGGCCTCCATCCTCCTGGCTTTGATTCCTGCCAGGTTCAGGTGGAAGTTTGAGCTTGCATATGTAAATGGCGTCCAGGAGATAAAATCTCTCGGCCTCAGCATGCAAGTACGTCACTCGTCATTGCCGGAGGTGGGGGAAGGGATCCTTCCCTGCCCTGTGTTCAAATTGAGGCTGCTATTCCTGGAGTGAGTAAATGAATTCTGTGGGGAAACCAAAATTTAGCAACAGGGAAAGAATCCTAGGTCCCACAAGCCAGTTTCTTTTCCATAGATCAACCTCACCATTTTACTATATCTCTCAATGACTTTTCTCAAGGAATATATCAGTGTGTTTGTTGACTCTGTTGTACTGTCTGCTTCAATGCCTTTTTCCATGTTAAATTCTAACTATCTATTTATACTTACTTCCTCATGTTTAACTTGAAATAGAAAATGAGACCAGAGGATTGTAAATTTGTATCCTAGTATCAACTGACATTTGAATTTTTGTGGGGGTTGGCTATACTAAACGGGAATGTATATACACTGGTTATTGCTTCTTTCAGTAACTGTTATGATTTTATGAAAACATTTGCCTACATATTATTGCACTCCAAAAGCAAGTAATTGTGTGAAGCACTTTTGAGATATTTTGGCGCTCCATAAATGCAAATATTTCTTTGCTGAATTGAAGGAAAATCCTATGTAAAGTCCTGTGAGACAGTATTCAGATTATTACAAAGAAAGGATGTCTTTTGTGGGTCTGAACTTATAGCTGCCTCAGAGAGATCCAATCTGTTAGTAACTAGGAAGCCAGCTTTTGACTTGCCATAAGAAAAAAAAAATTGCAACTAACCGAAAGAGACCAAAACGCTTACAACGTTAATGTTCCATGTTGGGTACAAGATTTACAAGCTGTGGGAGCTATCATTCTCAAAGAAGGAAAACTCTAAATAAGTATAAATGTTCATTATGTCTGTTTCCACACTGTTCAGATAATTCTTGTCATGGTGATACTAGCTCCTTATTGGTTGATACTGACTGCATGGTCACCCAGAATACTTGATAACTTAGAACATGGTGGTGTCAATGTACTACCTTTCTGCATAAGGGTTACTAATTGCAACTCCTCCCTGGTGATCAGTTGGCACAGTAAAGTTACTATAGATGCATGGCCCTATGATTGTTTTACACCGAGCATAGTTATCAGTTACAATGAATAGATTTTGAAGTCATGTATTTTAAAAAAGCTGGATGTTAGAATTAAAATCAATAAAACCTAGAAATTGCAATATTAGTGTAAGAATGCTTAATACATTTATGAATTACATTTATTTGTCAACAATGTCAACAGAGGCATTAACCTATTCATTTTAAATAGGATGACATCTCTGGTAAAATAGTGGACAGAAGTATGTCACAGGGTGCTAATGTTGGAAACAGTAATTTCTCAGTTTAAAACATTAATAATGCGCTCTTCATACTCTGAGTGATGAAAAACAGACAAATTAATTTTTTTGACCAAATCTTCGGGTTGGCAACTTTAAGCAGCAGTGTTATCCTATCTGGTTATAACACTGCATGAATAAAAATTTTTAACATGTACATGCATTTATATATCATGACAAAATTATTGATGACTGATTCCGTCAGTTCATACCTAGCGCAAAGGAAGATAGTTGTAGTTGTTGGAGGTCAATCATCTGAGCTCCAGGACATCACTGCAGGAGTTCCTCGGGATGGTGTCCAAGGCCCAACCATCTTCAGCTGCTTCATCAATGACCTTCCGTCAATCATAAGGTCAGAAGTGGGGATGTTTGCTGATGATTTCACAATGTTCAGCACCATTCACGACTCTTCAGATACTGACGCAATCCAGGTAGAAATGCAGCAAGACCTGGAGAATATCCAGGCTGGGGCTGATAAGTAGCAAGTAACGTTCGCACCACACAAGTGCCAGGCAATGTCCATCTCCAATAAATCAGAATCTAACCATCTCCCCTTGACATTCAATGGCATTACCATCGCTGAATCCCTCATCATCAACATCCTGCGGGTTACCATTGACCAGAACTGAACTGGAGCAGCCATATAAATACCATGGCTACAAGAGCAGGTCAGAGGCTAGGAATCCTGTGGTGAACAACTCACCTCCTGTCGCCTCTAAGCCTGTCCACCATCTACAAGGCACAAGTCAGGAGTGTGATGGAATACTCTCCACATGCCTGGATGAGTGCAGCTCCAACAACACTCAAGCAGCTCGACATCATCCAGGGCAAAGCAGCCTGCTTGATTGGCACCCTATCCACCACTTTCACCTTTCACTGCCTCCACCAGCAAAACACAGTGGCAACTGTGTGTATCATCTACAAGATGCACTGCAGCTCCTTAGACAGCACCTTCCAAACCCAGGACAAAGGCACCAGATGCATGGGAACACCACCACCTACAAGTTTCCTTCCGAGCCACACACCATCCTGACTTGGAACTATATCACCGTTCTTTCACTGTTGCTGGGTCAAAATCCTGGAACTCCCTTCCTAACAGCAGTGTGGGTGTACCTAGCCCACATGGACCGCAGCGGTTCAAGAAGGTAGCTCACCACCACCTTCTCAAGAGCAATAAGGGATGGGAAGTAAATGCTGGCCTAGCCAGCAATGCCCACATCCCATGAACAAATATTTAAAAAAAGTTGTTAACACATTATTTGTGGCATGCAGCTCCTTCAAGATGCTGAGGTAAATCATAGAATTGTTAAGCGCAGAAGCAGGCCATCATGTCTGCACTGACTGTCCGAATGAGCAATTCGCTTAGTGGCATTCCCCCCGCCTTCTCCCCGTAACCCTGCACATTCTTCACAGAATTGTTGAGCGCAGAAGGAGGCCATTCGGCCCAAAAGTATAGTTCTATGAGTATGACTGTGTCAGGCTGTTGCTTGATTAGTCTGTGGGAGAGCTGTCCCAATTTTGGCACAAGTCCCCAAGCTTTACTGAGGAGAATTTTATAGGATTAACTCAATAAGGAAAGCAGATTTCCTTCCATTAAGGGCAGTAGTGAACCAGATAGGTTTTTAATTACACTCCAGTAATTTCATAGTAGTTTTTTTTAAATTCCAGATTTATTTGAGAACTGAATTTAAAGTCCCCAGCTGCTATGGTGGAGATTTGAACTCATGTCCCCAAAACATTAGTCTAAATCGCTAGATTAGATTAGATTAGATTAGAGATACAGCACTGAAACAGGCCCTTCGGCCCACCGAGTCTGTGCCGAACATCAACCACCCATTTATACTTCTTTTTTCTTTTGGGCCTCCTTACCTCGAGAGACAATGGATATGCGCCTGGAGGTGGTCAGTGGTTTGTGAAGCAGCGCCTGGAGTGGCTATAAAGGCCAATTCTGGAGTGACAGGCTCTTCCACAGGTGCTGCAGAGAAATTTGTTTGTCGGGGCTGTTGCACAGTTGGCTCTCCCCTTGCGCCTCTGTCTTTTTTCCTGCCAACTACTAAGTCTCTTCGACTCGCCACAATTTAGCCCTGTCTTTATGGCTGCCCGCCAGCTCTGGCGAATGCTGGCAACTGACTCCCACGACTTGTGATCAATGTCACACGATTTCATGTCGCGTTTGCAGACGTCTTTATAGCGGAGACATGGACGGCCGGTGGGTCTGATACCAGTGGCGAGCTCGCTGTACAATGTGTCTTTGGGGATCCTGCCATCTTCCATGCGGCTCACATGGCCAAGCCATCTCAAGCGCCGCTGACTCAGTAGTATGTATAAGCTGGGGGTGTTGGCCGCTTCAAGGACTTCTGTGTTGGAGATATAGTCCCACTAATATACACTAATCCCATATTCCTACCAAACATCCCCACCTGTCCCTATATTTCGCTACCACCTACCTATACTAGTGACAATTTATAATGGCCAATTTACCTATCAACCTGCAAGTCTTTTGGCTTGTGGGAGGAAACCGGAGCACCCGGAGAAAACCCACACAGACACAGGGAGAACTTGCAAACTCCACACAGGCAGTACCCGGAATCGAACCCGGGTCCCTGGAGCTGTGAGGCTGCGGTGCTAACCACTGCGCCACTGTGCAAAGGTAACTTCTAACCTCCAGCACCTGTTTCAATTCAACTTTCCCAGATAGCCAACATGGTTCTTTAATGTTATTAAACATAAATATCATTCATTTCCACAGGGTTCCCCAGATTGGCCACATTATACCACTTCTTTGGGGTTTCCAAACCTTGTGCTCCATTCAAAAAGCAGCCCTCAGCACTATTCAGTATGTGTAATCTCATTACATATTATTATTTTACCTCCCACCCGTCCGCCACCCCCCACCTTCCACCACTTAATTTGGTTCACCTCGTAAAAGTTTGTTATTGGAATGTGGATGTCACTTGCAAGGTTAACATTTATTGCTCATCCCTCATTGCTATGAACAGTTTGATACAACTGAGTGATTTGCTAGGCTACTTCAGAGACAACTACATTGGTGTGGGACTGGAGTCACATATAGTACAGACCAGGCAAGGAAGCAGATTTACTTCCATAAAGGATATTAGTAAGCCAGTTGGGTTTTATGATAATCCAACAGATCAGCCATGATATAACTAAATGGCTGAACAGGCTTGAGAAGGTGAATAGCCTACTCCAGATCCTATATGAGAGAGTCATGGTCACTTATTTATTGACACAAGCTTTTCATTTTAAATATTGTAATATAAAAATTCAAATTCTCAAATAGCTGTGGTGGATTAGAGCTCAATTTCTCTGATTAGTTCAAACCTATACTACCATACCCCCTTAAATACTTATACTTTGCTCTTCATTACCCACACCATCTTTACTTACCTCATACTCAACCACTCACTTACTTCCACTCCATCACTGAGGTCTGAGGATGTACTCATTATTTACTCGGGATTAGTACTAGAAGTATAAAGGGGAAGGTTAGAAGGTTTTTTTCATGCAAAGGATTATTAAAATATAGAATGCATTATGACAAGTAGATACTGAAATCAAGTCAATTTGCACACAAAGAATTAAATAAACACAAAGAAAATAATAAAGGGCAAGGAGAAAGCAGAGAAATGTGATTACATAGCTCTGATATGCAGCTAGCATGGCACAGACTTTGTGTACCAATTGGCCTAGTTTGGTGCCAAAATTTCTATGCCAAAGGCCATAAAGAATTATGCAATATTTTAACTTCTGCTTTTAATTTAGTCACAATTTGCTTGTGTTGCTCTGTCCGCATTTCAATCACACAAATCGCATCCTTGCATATTTATATAAATTTGAATATTCCACGAATCTACAAGTCTCATTTAAATTCTTCATGACAATCACAATTTTCTTAGTCATTGGTGCAAGGTAAACATGGCCTGGAGATTTCTGTTGTAATGGGTAGCATTGTGCTAGAAAAGTGACTTTTGGCTTGCATCATCATTGAAGATAACCTGTCTCAGAGACAAGACCATAATAACAGCAAGGAAGTAGAAAGGATTCAACCCACAGGTTATTTTCTTCTGGGGCACAGTAGAGGGAGCTTTACTGTTTGTCTATACTGCATGTGACCTGAGTGCCAGGAGGTAGGAATGAAGATTCCATTATCCAGCATAGATTGATATCCCTCAATGAATTCAGAGGAAGCAAAAAGGCAGAAAGGAATTAATTACTGAAAGTAATACACCAAAGTACAATGTGTCGGAATGGAGGATCATTGGGTTTGATCTATTGTGCTGCGTTTCCAATTTTTACCTATGCAAGTGGAAACTAGGTGGCAAACCTCACCAGGCTGCTCTTGTTACTAGTCCAGTAACATAACCACTATGCTATAGCACGCATAAAGTTCTACCTATTGAAGATAAAATAATTTTCTTGTGACATGTTTAACAATCTTAACCATCACTTGCTGAGTCAAAGATTTTTTTTATTCATTTCATGGGACATGGGCATCGCTGACAAGGCCAGCAGTTGTTGCCCGTCCCTAATTGCCGTTGAGAAGGTGGTGGTGAGCTGCCTTCTTGAAGCGCTGCAGTCCATCTGGTGCAGGTACACCCACAGTGTCGCTCGGGAGGGAGTTCCAGGATTTTGACCCAGCGACAGTGAAGGAACGACGATATAGTTCCATGTCAGGATGGCGTGTGGCTTGGAGGGGAACTTGTAGGTGGTGGTGTTCCCATGCGTCTGCTGCCCTTGTCCTTCTAGGTGGAAGAGGTCGCAGGTTTGGAAGGTGCTGTCAAAGGAGGCATGGTGAGTTGCTACAATGTATCTTGTTGATGGGACACACTACTGCCCCTCTGCCTCGGTGGTGGAGGGAATGGATGTTTATGATGGTGAATGGGGTGCCAATCAAGCGGGCTGCTTTTTCCTGGATGGTGTCGAACTTCTTGAGTGTTGTTGGAGCCACACTCATCCAGGGAAGTGGAGAGTCTTCCATCACACTCCTGACTTGTGCCTTGCAGATGGTGGACAGGCTTTGGGCAGTCAGGAGGTGAGTTACTTGCCACAGAATTCCCAGCCTCTGACCTGCTCTTGTAGCCACAGTATTTATGTGGATGGTCCAGTTCAGTTTCTGGTCAATGGTAACCCCCAGGATGTTATAATTTGCATCAGGATGTGGGAAGTCTGTCAACTGTTAATATGACTGATTACAAATCAGTGTAAATACATTATCAGCCTCGGAAAGAGGAAGACAACTTATTGTCTTCCGTGTGATTCTTCATCACGAAGGGTTACACCTGAAACATTAGCATATCCTTCTCTTTTACACGATTGCTTGAATGATCTCATTCTTCCAGAAAACAACGCCTCTTCCTATTAAAGCATCTAACTCTACTCTTAGAATCCAGCATCTAAAGTCTCAACCATTCTTTCTGACCTACCCACTGTGGACTTCTAGCATTTTATGTTTTATCTCTGATATCCAGCATTGTTGCAGATGGCTATCTTTGCAGCCCCATTTGTATACCAACTAATCTAAAAATTATCTTCAAAACGCCCTGTGAATTTCAACCGCTTTGCTTCGTTTCAAAGGTGGTTGGATGCTATGTATCTCTATGTTAAGCAACATTAATTGTATGGAGACTTTTCCACTTAGTCAAAATGCAATTTCCATCTCTCCCTGAACAGTAGTCACTGCCATCATCAAGCCGATTAATACATCCCCAAACATTCAAGACGGTTTTTTACTTAGATGCACTGTTCAATCTCTAAAATATGGCAGGTAGCATCGACCACCATTTTGGTGAATCATTTGGTGCTTTTTTCAGCATTCTCAGTGACAGGTATTAAAATATATTTGCATGTGCTTCAATTGTGTGTGTTTTAACTTTGCTGGAAAATATTGAGGTGTAGTGTCATTTCAATTGTTACCAGGAGCCCAGGACTAACTTTGGTTTTGTGTCAGGGTTTAATGGTCACTACTACATGTACAATATCAACTAATGATTACATTTTGATGTTTTCAATGACAAAATCATATTCATGGCACCATCTTTGTTTAGTGTTTCCAGCAAGATCCTACAAACAATAGAGAAAACATATGAAGTCATTCACTTTAAATAGTGTGGAGCTTCTATTGTTTATTTTGTATTTTATATATATATACATAAAACAAGAAGGCCACATCGACTGTGAGGTACAATGGCTTCTTGATTCACATTAGGCCTCGTCTTGCCAAGTATTTGCTTGGTTGACCTTTGGCAAAAATGAAGAACATTCAAGTGCAACTGACAAATATCCAGCTGAGGTCATAAGAAGATGCTATTGGTACGTCCCCAGGTTATGCTATCGTGTAGATAATGTGTGTAACTTCTCTTAACAGCAAGATGCACTGACTGCTTACATTTTTTTCATTCATGGGATGTGGACATTGCTGGCAAGACCAGCATTTATTGCCCACCCCTAACTGTCCTTTAAAAAGTGGTGGTGAGTTGCCGCCTTGAAAAGCTGGGGTCCATGTGGCGTAGGTACTCCACACTACTGTTGGGGAAGGAATTCCAGGATAATGACCTTGAAGGAACAGCAATATATTTCTAAGTCAGGATGGTGCGTGGCTTGGAACTTGGAGGTGGTGGCGTTCCCATGCACCTGCTGCTCTTGTCCTTCTAAGTGGCAAAGGTTGCGGGTTTGGAAGGTGCTGTCAAAGAAGCTTTGGTGAGTTGCTGCAGTGCATCTTGTAGATGGTGAACACTGCTGCCACTGTGCGTCGGTGATGGAGGGCGTGAATGTTTAAGGTGATGAATGAGGTGCCAATCAAGGGGGCTGCTTTGTCCTGGATGGTGTGAGCTTCTCGAATGTTGTTGGAGCTGCACCTATTCCTGCAACTGAAGAGTATTCCATCACACTCCTGACTTGTGTCTTGTAGGTGTTGGAGAGGCATTGAGGAGTCAGGAGGTAAGTCACTCACCACAGAATACCCAGCCTCTGACCTGTTCTTGTAGCCACCATATTTATGTGGCTGGTCCAATTAAGTTTCTGGTCAATGGTGATTCCTCAGGACATTGATGGAGGGGCATGCAATGATGGTAATGCCATTGAATGTTATTTCCCACTTATCAGCACAAGCCTGCATGTTGTCCAGATCTTGCTGCATGGGGGTGCAAGCTCCTTCATTATCTGAGGAATTGCAACTGGAACTGAAGATTCTTCTGGTGGAAAGGCCATTGATGAAGCAGCTAAAATGGTTGGGCCTAAGATACTACCCCGAGGAACTCCTGCAGTGAGTTCTTGGGGCTGAGATGATTTGCCTCCCAACAACCACAAGCATCTTCCTTTGTGCTAGGTATGATTTCAGCCAATGAAGAGATTTCCCCTTAATCCCTATTGACTTCAATTTTACTTGGGTTCCTTGGTGCCACACTCAGTCTAATGCTGCTTTGATGTCAAGTGTTGTCACTCTCACTTCATCTCTCGAATACAGCTCTTTCATCCATGTTTGACCCAAGGCTATAATCAGGTCCGGAACTGAGTAATCTTGGCGAAACCTAAACTGAGCATCAGGGAGCTATTTGATAGCGCTGTCGATGACACCTTCTGTTACTTTGCTGGTGATTGACAGCAGACTGATCAGGTGGTAATTGCTGGAATGGATTGTTCCTGCTTTTTGTGGGCAGGACATACGAGGCAATTTTCCACTTTGTCTGGTGTAGGTGTATTTGTACAGTTTGGCTATAGGTATTGCTAGTTCTGGGGCATAAGTCTTCAGGACTAATACCTGGACATTGTCAGGGCCTGTAGCTTTTGACATAACTAGTGTGCTCAGCTGTTACTTGTTATCATGTGGAGTGAATGGAATTTGCTGAAGACTGGCGTCTGTCATAGTGGGACCTCAGGAGGCCAAGATGGGTCATCCACTTGGCACTTCTGGCTGAAGATGGTTGTGAATGCTTCAGCCTTGTCTTTTGCACTCATGTGCTGGCCTCTGCCATCACTGAGGATGGGGATATTCATGGAGCCTCCTCTTCCCATTAGTTGTTTCATTGTCCAACACCATTCACGACTAGATGTGGCAGGACTGTGGAGCTTTGATCTGATCCGTTGGTTGTGGGATCGCTTGGCTTTGTCTATAGCTTGCTGCTTCTGTTGTTTAACATGCATGTAGTCTTGTGTTGTAGCTTCACTAGGTTGCCACCTCATTTTTACGTATGTCTGGTGCTACTCCTGGCATTCTCTTCTACACTCTTTGTTGAATCAGGACTGGTCATCTGACTTGATGGTTAATGGTAGAGTGAGGGATAGTTCGCGCCATGAGGTTACAGATTGTGGGTGAGTACAATTTTGTTACTGCTGATGGTCCACAGTGCCTCATGGATGCCCAGTTTTGAGTTTCTAGATCTGTTCTGAATCTATCCCATTTAGCACATTGATAGTTCTACACAACATGATGGAGAGTGTCCTCAGCACAAAGACGGTCTTTGCCTCCACAAGGACTGTGCGGTGGTCACTCCTATTGATGCTGTCATTGGACAGATGGATCTGCGACAGGTAGATTTAAAAACAAACAAATTTAACAAATTCCAAATGTAATAACGTTCATAATTTCCATCATGTGAAAACCTTCTAGAGATAATTTTCTCTGTGCAATGGTGTAAAACAGGTGATAGTGAACTGGCTGCTGATTTTACATCTCTCCCAATTTTTATTTCCATTGATTTCAAAATCAGAGAAATAAATAAGACATAAATTGTTGGTTTGGGCCTTTCTTTAATTTTTATATAGGCCTAGATTTTCCTGTTAAAATAACCCTGAGGTTAATGGCGTGCACCATTATTTATGTACAAATGGTATTGCAACTTCAAGCGAGGGGAAGGTGCATGGTTAAACTCAAAAATCCAAAAGTTGCTATCTGAGTCGTGCCACTCCACCATTAGCTGAACAGAAATGGCATCTTGCTGACTCCCTCACCATTGAAATGCATTGAATGTCATGATGTTACTGTATTTGCACCGTAAATATGAACTAAACTCACCACAGAAAGTTAAGTCTTGTCCATTACAGTGTAAGTATCATTTTAACAAAGTGATGTGTTAATTACTGTCAGACAAGCTCTCTGCTGCTGAAAATTACCAGTTACAATTGCGGGGTTTAATTCCTTCAGGTTTTAATTGTTGTTGGAGGTTCTAAAAATGTAAAATTTAAAATTTTATTTTACTTTTCACATTACCTTTCTTTTTCTCTCTCCCTTAATCTAATCTTTCTTTCCCTCTCTTTATTTCTCTTTCTGCACCTGATTCGACATTAAATTTGCCCACTCTAATTTACACTTCATTCTCAGTCCTTGTGCTGTTAATTTCACAATCCTTCAATCTGATAGGTTAAGGAGATACACAGCTGTTTGCCCTGTTCACCCCAGCCCCAGATGCTATGTTTCCCTTGCTATGACATTATCAGCTCACACTTTCAGCAACTTGCCATGCAAAAGATGTAAAAGCATAAACATGCAAGGGTAAGTCTAACTAAAAGCAGACATTACTTGATGTAACCTGCTTCAGCAAAATTGGGTCCCATTATTTTTATATGAGGTCTAGGAGGGAAGCAAGGGGTTAATTTATCCACACTTACCATTCACTACAGAGGTTGCTGAATAGTGATCAGGAGCAGAACTCTGATCAATTTTCCCCTCCCTAACATTGGAACTCAGTTGTTAGGTTTCCTTTCATAATCAGTTAGCTTTCCAACAGTCAAGGTTTAAACATGAATATTGGCCACTTGGGAGAGGTACTGTGGAGCAACTGATACTTGTGGAACCATATCTCAAGGAAGCGATGAGAAAATAAAAGTCATCAGTGTGCATTTCCTGGGTTCTCTCTACAGTATGTACCCATGCTAAACGCATAATTCTTATTGATTAAAGTGTACCTTCTTTGCCTTCATAACAACTTTTACAATACTTCAAAGTAATTTGTTGTAACTAAAGGGCTTTCAACATTTCTGAGATGTGATCAAGTACTATATATATAAATGCAATTTCAAAAAATGACAAGACTTTTTCTCTTACTGTTATATAAGAAATTGAAATGCATTCATTGTTAGCCGTGTTATGATGAGGTTCTTTTCCCTGTCCAAACAAAGAAAATCGTTTGCTGATTATTTTTCCCTGAAGACATTGTCCATTGAGCAGCAAGCAATCATTTTGAATGACTCTTCATCAATAGACATGAAGGGGCACCCAAAAAATTACTTTGGCTTTCTATTTCCATTGCTAGCTGATTTGCTGTATCTTTCTAGCACTTATAGCTTCTCTTATCTTCAAGAAATTATTTGTAACGCTTCATAAAAAAATTTATGATAGCTGAGGGAAGGATTTAGTCAATCAAATTCAAGTACGCTTTTGAAAAGCTAGTTTACAAAGATTCAGATACATATTTACCAGAGGGTCATTTATATTAAATAATTAGACAAAGGCCATATAAAATGTTGAATGTAATGCAAGGCAAAGGAAAGATCTGAGAATTCAGTAAAAAGTGCAGGCAAAGCATTTGAACACCTTATTTGGCAACAATAGTCAGGGCTTCCATCTTGTCACAGGTCCAACGCTGCAATGCAGGAATCAGTCCTGCAAGCTCATGTAAGAACTATTTTGTGCTATAGATTTGTTATAATTGAACTGTGACAGACCCTGATGCCTTTCCCTTAGATCCTGAGGTCACAGAAAAGAAGCTTTCATGCAACAACTGCAAAGGTAGTTACAATGCACTAAACTACATAATAATCAAACCTTTCAAACTAATTTAAATACATCACATTTCTACATTATTGAATTGGAAATTAACTACAACGTTTGTTGGAGACATGAATAATTAATTGCCATTTTCTCATGTCTATGTACCAAATTATGTTTGACAACATATCTGTATGTGAATAACACCTTTAAATCCCTGCAGACATATTAGCTTTTACTTGATCAATAACAGAGGGAGTCGGGTGCCAGCATTTTTTAAAGGTCACTCTCCACTGTGACGTATTTGTTAGCATAGCAACTTGTAATGGGAAATGACTGGTTTAGCTGTTCAGCTGTGACAGAATGATCACAAATTAATCTGACCTGTCAATATCTAATATGAATTTGTAGTAAAAATAAGTGTCATCAAAATTCAGTTATTTTTTTTCTTTATTGTAAAATAGATCCATTTAATCAGCTGGCAAATAGTCCAAGTTGAATATAACTGTGCATTTATATATATCTTCTCGCACCCTCAGGACATCCCAATCTCTTGACAGCTAACTCATTGTTTTTGAAATAAAGTCACTATTGTTTATTGGCAACCAATCTGCACATTGTGAGGTCACACAAGCACATGACCATTTTTTGATGGTGTTGGTTGAGGATAGCATGTTGGTTAGGACACCTGTAAAACCCCCTCTTCTGTTTTTAATAGTACCATGGGGTTGTTTACGCCAACCTGAGCTACCAGATAGGGTTTAATGTCTTTTTCACAAGATGGAACCACCAACAATGCAGCACACCTCTGTCCTGCAGTGAAGCAGATTTTGTGCTTGTCTGTAATGAGGCATGATCCCACATGGAGTTAAATTGAGCATACTGGCGTCTGTTTTTCAGGTGCTACACCACCTCCTAAGGCTCCAAAATGGAAGGTAGCAAGTGCTTACACACTTTTAACTGGAAGTGCACCACCTGCCATATTGAGTAACAACAAACAAGAGGCATCTTTTACCCACACTAAACATTACAAATATTTTTTTTAAAAGTTTTACCACAAACACCATCCTGATTACCACCGCTCCCAAGATCTCCTACCTCCACGTCCAGCCCCTACTTTTCATGTCCCTCCCTCTAGTCCTAACCGACAGGACCCCCATCTCTGTCCCCTGCCCCATCATTCAGGCCCCCATTTCTAAGAACGCAATCCCCTGATTTCTCCCTCACGTGGTCCCCCAATTGCTCCCCGACCCCCGTGATCCAACTCCCAAATACCTGATTGTTTACAGCAATCCGACCCTTGTAGCACCTACCTTGTGTTGCCTTCTCCCATAGCTCCATCTTCATTGTAATTCGAGCCACAATAATCCGTAGCTCCTCAGACATCAGCATTTGTGATGAAGGTAATAACCCTGTACGCTTGTAAATTTCACCCCCAGAATCTTTTGACAGAGATGAAATCCCTGCAGCTGAGCCAAATTGATAATAAAGGAAAGGGAGATTTTATTTTTATACAGTGGGGTGAGATTATTCTCAAAAGTTATTGTGCATGCCGCATTTTAGTTGTCTTGTCCCTAGACCTCAATATTTTGATACCCCTCTTCCATGTATCATTTACCTGCTTGACTGGGCAGCCAACTGTTCTCAAGTCTCCATCAAAGTTGCTTTGCAACTGCTGCTGGTGTTACCATGGGTAATTTTCACCAAAATTATTTCCCTCACCAGGGGGACACAGTCTTACCCTATACTTACCATTGCTCTTAAAACACCATTATCAAAATCAATAACTTTCTCAACACTGTGGAAAACAAGACGTCAACTTGTATCATACCCATACAGCAATCTAAAATGCTTTGTCCATTTTTCTCTATTTTATTCTTTTTATTTGATTAGCAGTTGAAATTCTCAAGAATACAGCCTTTTTGCATCCTTTTGCTTTAAAACTGTAATGGTACAAAGGCTTAATATCTGAAAGGTCTACCAGAAAATACATTAAATTGGACATTCAATACTGAACAGTAAATCGAAGGTATGTTGGATATCTTGAGTTCTTTAAGTTAAAGTTATATTCACTGTTTATTTTTGAAACTTATTTCAATGCAAAATAGTTCTGAAGGCGATGTCAACTTTCCACTTGCTGGTATTTGAATTCCGAGGACGGAAAATTGTCCTCAAGACAGCTGGGCACGTGAATTTCCATGGAGATTCTTCTGCTCATCCGCTATGGAAGAGGAGTTGTGGAAACCTCAGACGGAATAAACACTGTTCATCCCTTTGCTCTTTAGTACTGAATTCAGTTTTGAATACCAGAAGGTTATATTGGCCCTGGAGGGGGACAGCACAGATTTACCAGACTGATACCAGTGTTTAAAAAGTTAAGTTTTGAAGACAGTGGCGCAGTGGTTAGCACCGCAGCCTCACAGCTCCAGGCACCTGGGTTCAATTCTGGGTACTGCCTGTGTGGAGTTTGCAAGTTCTCCCTGTGTCTGCGTGGGTTTTCGCCGGGTACTCCGGTTTCCTCCCACAACCAAAAGACTTGCAGTTTGGTAGGTAAATTGGCCATTATACATTGCCCCTAGTATAGGTAGGTGGTAGGGGAATATAGTGATAGGTGGGGATGTGGTAGGAATATGGGAATAGTGTAGGGTTAGTATAAATGGGTGGTTGATGGTCGGCACAGACTCGGTGGGCCAAAGGGCCTGGTTCAGTGCTGTATCTCTAAATAATAAATAAATAATAAAAATAATAAACCTGGCTTATAATTCCCTTGTGTTTCAAATGTTGAGGGGTGATCTAATCAAGGTGTTTAAAATGATAAATGGGATCCAATAGAGACGAAAGAATAACCTCTTACATTAATTATATCTGTGTGGAAATTCAGAACAAGAGGGCATAACTTTAAAGTTGCATCTAGGCCATTTGACAGTGAAACTAGTCAGCGCTTTTGCACACAAAGAGTACTGGAAATCTGGAACTTGCAAAATGGTGAATTAGTTGAAATTTTCAAGACTGAGATCGATGGATTTTTATTAGGTAAAGATATCAATGGAAATGGAATTGAGATACAGATCAGCCATGATCAAATTGAATGGCATAGCATGCTTAAAGGGCTAATTGGCCTACTACTCTACCTATGTTCCCAGTGCCAAAACTTATGACTACAAGCTCAGCTGTCTAAAATGTTCTGCAATGGTCTCTTACAGGGAAATTCAAGGAAATATGAATGAGATTTATGATCAAAATGAGTGAGATGGATTGAAATCCATTTTGACTTAGAAAAAGATTATATTTTAGGAGTGAATTAGGACACATTTTAGAATATAAGTGAGTCTCACCCCAAATAGTAACAGTTGACAGCCTTGTTTATGTTGGCAATGATTTCTGCAGACATAATGAATTGTAGTTTCCTTAGGACCTCAATGCACCCAAGTGTAAATGGAGCTTCAAGGAACGACAAAAACAAAAAATTCAAACATGTTTATTCTTGTTAAGGGAAGAAAAGAACTAAACAATTTAGTTAAGTTTCAATTTCACCCATTATTGAAGGAATTAGGAGTTTGTCCCACATCACAGAACAGTATTAATAATGCATGATTCTAAACGGAGCTGTACTGAACAGATGATTTTTAAATGGGTGTGCCCAGTACTGTATTTGTGTTGTAAATGTGTTGTCTGTCATCTATAGTTGTACATGTTAAAAAATAAAGTTGAAGTCTCTCTTAGCACAATGTCTACAATCATTTTAAGACAAAGACTTGTACATTAAAATAGTTCTGCATCATCCATTGTTTATATTGCTTAAAATTCTTTCAGTAAAATATTGCAACATCTTTTATTTTAGTAAGTCAGAAAGCAATAGCTAATTCCCCAGAAGTGCCACAAATAGATCAAAATAACTATAGCAGCATCCAAAAATAGCGCAAACCTTATTAATCTTAATAATTTCTTTAAATACCCTAATGCTGTTATGACAATTTACTCAGATATAACGTTTTGAAGAGACAGTGGCCTTTTAGTTATCTTACATGCAGGTTAAATATTCCTCCTGGCTTTAGTTGCTTCTCAAGCAATAAAACAGGGGAAAAACTGCCCTTCACGTTCCCACCCTATCAAAAAATGTGGAAAGTACAGAGGTGATAAGTCGTTATAAAGACGTTTTTTTCCCCTCCTTCCCATAGGGATGCCTTGACACAAGATTTATTAACAATATATATATATATTTATAACAATCTTGCCCTGTGAATTAATCTAGCTAAAAGCTGCATCCAAGCTAAGTCATGAATCCTACAGTTTCCTAATAAGCTGAAGCCATGAGCTCATCATAAATTTAATCTACCTATATAAAGGTTTTGCACCTAGTGCATCAATCGCATGTGTTACTCATGCAAAGTCGTTGCCACATTTGGACCGAATTGGCTCACGTATATTCATAAAACAACAACAAATCATAACTGAAGATAGCACTTATTCACGTGTGGTTTTATTATCTTAAAAACTTTTTTGAATACCTGATTTCTTCTGACCTGTAATTGGAATTTACAAGCTGCTGCCAATCCATAAACCTCCCTCACCAATAGCAATTAGCTTCTATTTGATCACATGATACAGCTACATTAAAAATACTTTGCTGCTTCAATGGGTTCGACCACATTAAATATAGTTCTACCTTATACAACAGAATAATGTATTTTATGTTACATGGTTATGACACATCTGCTTTCTTACTTCGCCTACGGGTGTAAAATGGGCACAACAATGACAAATTTATCAGTGGGAAAGCAACTCAGGCAGTGTTGCATTTGGCAAGGCCTTTTTTAGATGGCAATGGCAGCCACCTGAAATGAGTGCAGGCCTCATTTCAATACCGCAATGAGGCTCCTGCACCCATTTCCGGGTCAGATCACAAAATTGGTAAAAGTAGTCGGAACTTGCATTGCTGCAAACTCCGACGACTTTTCCAAGCTCTATAGCAGCCCTTAAATGGACTGCTGGAGGCTAGGGAAGAAACCTGCCTTCAATGGAGTCAAGAGGATCAGGAGCATCTATAATACTTGGGCAACACCAGGCCCAACCAAAATTGGTCAGCCTCTGACCGACAAGATCAACCCAAATAACACAGATAGTGGAATTATGATGATGGGGGCTGAGAACTGATTTAGGGCAATTTTCAGGCCATTCTGTTCTTGCATGCCTTGACTGCACACCACATGAAACGTACCCAGTTTTGGACAATAATGAATTTAGGCCTCATTATAATCCTCCAACTTGCCATTTGCAACACCATGCAAGACCCACCACGGCTTAACTATTTTGCAAAAAGTATGCCAAATCTTTTAGAATGTTTGATGTACTTTAAATCAAATTGAAGAACAAGCCAATGGTAGTCCAGAAGCCAACTATCAATAAAAATATCATGACAAACTTTTCAGAACATTTTTAAAACAGTATGTTGAGGATATTACATATTTACCAGCCTGAATTTAGGGATTAATGTCCCAGCTCAGCTTAAGATGAGATGGTGTTTAAACACCATGGGCTGAATTTTATCAGCCTCTTGATGGTGGGGTCCGTGGCGGGAGGGGCCCGTAAAATACCTGCGGAAGATGCCCGCCACAACCTCTGATGGCGAGAAGGCCCCGCCGCATTTTACTGGTGGTGGCGAGGCCTCGGTGCAGCTCCCCCACTATACGGCGGCAGAGCCTTCATTTCCCTAATAAAATTAATGCAAACACGTAAATAAGCTTACCTGGAATGGATGGCCTTCCCACGCCGATATGCCAGCCTATGGCCAGAGGTCCCGCGCCTTCTGATCACCGTTTAGGGATTCAAGGTGACACACAGGTGGGGAGGAGGGAGGAGTTTCATTTTCAGGTGGGGTGGGGCGGGGGGAAATTGAGAAAACTTATTGGCTGAGAGGATGTTGGGAAGGGGTTGAAGGGCAAAGGTGACCATGTTCGGGGGTGGGGGGGGGTGCAGAGGTCGGGTTGGGAATAAAGTTTTTTTTGGTGGGAAAGGCCCAAAAATAAGGTGTGTGGTCATTTATTGAGGGGGGGGGGGGGTGGTGGAGACAGGGACAGAGGGGCTGTCATCTTTTATTGAACATTGGAAACTAAATGGCAAATGAATGTTTCTTTAAAAATGTAAATACTCCAGAAGGGCTTGAAGCCCTTTAGAAATGTCGACGGCACCTGCGCGGTGGAGCCAGACGCTGCTGCTGGGGATGGAGCGGCCGCCCCCTCTACGTCATCGGGGGGCACCCGTTCTGCCTCTTCCATTTAAATGAGCCCCCCACGTGTAATATCGTGGGGGGCTCAGTGACGCACAAGGCGCACGTGCACCGTGCCTTCTTTAAAGCTCTCTGCCATTCAGCCCCATGAGTTCCTAAAGAAGATATTCATTATCCAAACAGGGTTGTAGCTTTAGGACATCAGGAAGGATGTACATTCTTTTGTCAATCCTATTTACGAATTTTGAGGTCAGTCTCACAAATTAATACAAAAATTACAAACCACCATATATATACTCACTCAGTTTATTTTCTTAAGTGAGGAAGTCAGTAATTAATTCTTAAAATAGAACATATTTAAACAAACTATTCCAGCAATAGATTCCTAATCAGATGGTCATTAAGGCAGATTCAGGGTGATTTTCAGCTCCATTGTGCCAGGTAAACAGGTATACTTGAGGGTATAACAGAGTGGAACATAAGCAGAAATAAATTGTGCTCAATATTCACTCATAAAGCACATAACATGCATTTCTATTGGTCACTATGCATAGTGCAAGCAGCTCCCTTCAGAAACAGGTGCTTCATTTCAATATATTAACAAGAGGGAAGAGGCTCCAATATTTTCCAGTCTTCCCACAAGATCTGATAGAAGTGGCTATAAAAACACCCACTGACAACAGGTGGCCAGGATTGGTCAGCAGTTGTAGGAGGTATGACTTGATGTAAAGGGACAGGGTAAGAGGGAGTCTAAGTTTGAAAGGATACTTTGCATGTGTTTCTGTACAGTTTTTGTAAAAATAAACTTCTCTGACCCATTAAATTTTTTAAAAGGTTTAGCACCACAGGTTCCATCACTGTCACGTTTTGATTTGGTCCTAGAAAATTATGACGATGGGTTTTCCTATGGGAATCCACTTTTTGTTTCAGACCATTTTTTGCAGACTTTTATACAAGAAAAACTTTTTTAAAATTAAATGCAGTGTTTTAAAGCAAAGGGTGTTACTACCAGTGAAATAAAGGCATTTGAGACGATAGGTCATTGAAATACTAAAGCCTTGACATTGTTTCCTCATAGAAATAAGCAGTTTGGTGGCTTGTTCTGTAATTGATTTAAGAAAACCTTATACTCATTATGTTGGAAAGTATTTGATCTCTTTTTGATTGTGTATATTTGGAAATAAATCAGACATCTAAAAGTCTTCTGGCTTTGGAAGTGAACCACCACATAGGCTATGCTTCTGCAACCTGCAGCTCCAGAGGCACTTGCGACTCTTTAACATCTCATTTGCAGCTCCCAACCTTTTCCAATTAGATCGCATTAACATGAAAAAAGCTTTAAAAAAATTAAGTCACGAAAAGTAAGAGTTGTGTTTTTATTGTGGGGATAAAAAGCTAATCATTATGCTGCCTTTTACGGTTTCAAATGATTATTTTAACAAAAACCTCATCATTCTTTAAATAAACCTGTCCGAGTGGTATTGCTACACCATGGTTATAGATAATGCCTTTGGATCGAGGAACAGATTTTATGGTTGAAATTGTTATTGTTTCTATTAGAGCTGAGATGGTAAATTATTCCAAATGTGCTATTGGAAGCTTTTTTTAATCACTAGAATCAATAGCTGAAAAATTTGTCTTAATTCTATGCATCTTAAGTTAAAATTTGTTTTAAAGATGACTTTACTGACAAAATTATAGTCAAAAAATGCAATACTTCAGTTAGGTCTTATTTTAATTTCTATTTTTTTCTACTGATACATAAATTCAACATGTATTTTATTTATTATATATGCAAATTATGCATTCTACTAGAGTTACTTGGCAACTTGCCAAGTATTTCGTTTAGAAATGCTGAATTTTCATCTTGCAACACCCAATAGTTTTTATTTTCAGCAATTGTTTATAAAAAGGCTGTTCAGGTAAAAAAAGGTTTAAGACCCCTGGCTTAGGCAGTCAGGCAGCAAAAGACTGCAGAAGACAGGGATCTGCAGGGCAAGGTAGTTTTGCCCTGGGCTGTTGGGACAGGATGCAGAGAAGTTAGTCTGTTTATGTCAAGCAAAATGAACCACTGAAGTACGGTAGCATAGTGTGCCCATTATTTTCATGTTATTTCACAGACATAAGTTGTATCGAATGGACCAAGCAAATCTGATCAGAGCGACTGCGCATACATTCAACTTACCATGGAATAATGCAGCTTAACAATTCAAACTAAGCCTGGCCACATCTTGTACCTGCAAAATGACTGAAGAAAATATCCCTTTCAAATCACAATGGGGGTTACAACCATGGGTCCCGCTATCATATAAGCAGATAGAAGGCAATGTGATAAAAGTAAGACGTTCAGACTGTCTCTGGGAATGACTGATAACAGTGAATCCAAGATGGATTTACAGCAGCTCCAAATGTGTAAAACTGCTATATTTATGGTGTCTGCAACAAGCACAGGGGATGAGGGATTCCAGGAAAGGGAGACTACATCAGAGGAAAACTGTGATCGTGCACAATACTCACCAACTACCTACAAGAGGCAGAAATCAACTTACTTGAATTGATCCAGGAATTGTGACTATGAGCTAAGCTTAAGCAGGGAAACTGTTACAGCGTTGTATCGCACATTACACAAGGATACCTTCAATTGACCTATACCATAGCGTTGGCACTAACAGTGGTAAACAAGGTTACCAGTGCACTCAACTTCTTGACTCCACCTCTTTCCAGGCTGGCATAATCATCAACAGCACTACCAACTTGCATGATGTCCACAGATGCCTGGAACAGCCAGCTAGTTTATCTCTTTTCCTGCTGAGCAGCAACAGAAATGTGACACAGTTGACCAGACTGCTGCATTTCTCAAAGTACACTGCAAAAGTGACTATACATCAGAAGTACTTCACTGGTTGTAAAGCACGTTGATACATCCTGATGTGTGAAGGGGACCTTAAAAATTCAATTTTTTTCTTTTCAGGGAATCTTTGATGACAACCAGAAGGATCCACTTCTCTTCTGGAACCATCATTTGCTCCTCCCCACCTGCTTTCCCTTACATAACCAGTGCTGCCTCCTTAGGATATATGTAGCTGTACTGCCACTTGCAAACGTTGGTGAGAAGGACATAGAATTTTGTGAGGGGTTGCCCTGTTCTCATCCACTGGCAATATGCTGTTAATATTACAATGTTCTCTCCAAGACACATCCTTCAAAACAATTAACATCACAAAACTGCCAACTTTGTATGGTGGTTGTGGATATGTCTATATGGGAATCAGTGAGAAAGGGTACCCTGCTCCAAGGCAGTTAAAGGCTTGTAATTTCTCAGCCCTTCTCCAGTTCAGGTCTGTTTGCATTAGATGTGCAAGCAGATAAATAGTCAGGACATGTAAGTTGAAGTAACAAATGCAGATTGACAGATGTGCCAAATCTGTAGCCCATCATGCATGTCACAAAGGGACCATGAAGCATGCAGCCAGATTGCATTAGTGTTTTTAAATGTGAAACTGTTCAAGGGTTTCAATTGTAAGTTTCAGCTGCAATATGTCCCCTGTGATTGTCAGCAATCAACAAGCTATGATGCTGTGTACAGCCATGGCATAGTTTGCATATATAGGTTGCTGGATAAGCTTACAGTAGCAGCTTGTTACATGTACCAAGATCTTATGAGTAGGCATTCAGGATTGAGTGTGACCACCTCCTCCTCCCAAGCATGCTACCTTACATCATCTGGGGCTAATGATTTGGAGCGGAAAACAGGACATTCCTTCTTGTACCCACCTCATTCAATACTGTCTCCATTTTGCCAGCAGGGGTTAAATGATGCACTATTCCAGAGGTCCCATTTCCAGCTTCCACATTTGTGTGCCAGCCATTGATTTTTGGCAGCCTCTTTCATCATCAAGAAGCTTTTAGAAATGCTTAAATATACATTAAAAAGAATTCCAGCTTAATTAAAAGGTAACACAATTTCTTCCGCCAAAAGTCTTCTTCTTCTTTGGCTTCCTTGTCTCGAGAGACAATGGGTAAGCCCCTGGAGGTGGTCAGTGGTTTGTGCAGCAGTGCCTGGAGTGGCTATAAAGGCCAATTCTAGAGTGACAGACTCTTCCACAGGTGCTGCAGATAAAATTGGTTGTCGGGGCTGTTACACAGTTGGCTCTCTCCTTGCGCTTCTGTCTTTTTTCCTGCCAACTGCTAAGTCTCTTTGACTCACTATGCTTTAGCCCCACCTTTATGGTTGCCCGCCAGCTCTGGCGATCGCTGGCAACTGACTCCCACGACTTGTGATCAATGTCACAGGACTTCATGTCGCGTTTGCTGACGTCTTTAAAGCGGAGCCATGGACGACTGGTGGGTCAAGTAACCACTTACTTTTAAGCGACTACATTCCTTTAAAGTTTCTCCTCATTCCTTGTCAGCAGCCCTTAAAAAACTGCTGACACTAATTTCCTGCCATCTATCTGACTAGTGCTTAGCACCAGGTCCAGTACAGGCACAGAACTGACCAGCTTTAAAAAAATACCAGTGATCTGGAAATCTGGCCATGTCTGCACTCATCTATGCAGGTAAATATTTTTCCTGTCATATCTGTCTCCTGTGAATCTGCTCATGGTCCTAAATATATGCCCTAGCGTCCCAAGAAATCACCTATTAACTCATTTGAGATTGATTTTCCCAGTAATCACCCATGTCACCAGGAGGAGTATCTGATTTGCATATTGCCAGCTCACCAAACCACAGTACATACCAATTGTCGTAATGTAGCCTATTTTCTTTTAGCATCTATGTGTTAATCATTTATACCTATTGCTGGGTCACTGGGGAAAGGAAATTGTCTTTTTAATATTAAACTTCGAGGGTTGGTTTATAAGTGCAGTTAACCCCTTCACTGTGATGCATAGCTAAAGATTTCTGACCTTGATATACAGAGCTTGTCAGTTAATAGGAACATTTGCTCAGCATTTGGGTTTCTTCCCAATAAATTACAATGAAGGAAATGCTGTCTTATAGGAACTATTGAGACTGTGGGTGTATATTTTACAGGCATATTTCTCAGCTAGTGCCACAACAACCCAATCGCTGCATCAGCAAGTATAGGGACTTAAAACAGAAACAGTCAGGTTTAATTTGCACATAATTGGAACAAATTAATATTTTTATATTCACTGATATATGCCCTTCTGATGAGTGTTGATTTTTAAAATAAATGCAAGGCATACAAATAGTAAACTGAGTAGATTTACACCTGCTCTATATTATCAGTGCAACAGTAGTACTACTTCCAGTTGCAATATAAACACAAATGGTGCTAACATCAAAAAACATCAAATAGTCATGGCCATTTGTCAGGCTAGGTAATTAAAGTGAAGCTGCTCTCCTTGGTACATGTGTGAAGCAGTTTCACTACCACTCAGGTCTGTACAAGGTTTTCCTAACCACCGCTACCAAAATGAAAGAAAAAGATAAAGTAAAGTTCAACAAAATTGCATTAACGCAAACATGTTCATGTTTAGTTATTGTAAAATCTTGCCTAAAAACTAAATCAAACCTGCCCACCACTAGAAAAGATAGCCAGCAACTACAGTTTTTATATGGCTATCACAGCATTGCTACATCTGAAGGTGAAAATGATCTCTTCAGGGAATCTTACTGCTGGCTTGCTTACCTTATAAAACTGCCACTGAGGCGGCTGCTAATGGCAGGTAAAGTAAATGCATCACTAGTGAGTCAGTTTTACAACCTCATCACCCTGGGGTAATGATGCTAGCTCTTCATCATTTACAGGAAGTAATACTGCTAATTTAGATCCGGTTACACTACTTATTATTGTTGATGAAAGGTCATTGATCTGAAACGTTAACTATGTTTCTCTCTCCACAGATGCTGCCTGGCCTGCTGAGTATTTCCAGCATTTTCTGTTTTTATTACAATACTTTTTATCCTGATTACTTAATTATGAATAAATAGACAAAAAAGACTATTTTACTTATCACGAGTACATTCCCATTAAGAAACATATTCTGTACTGCAAAATATAACAGCACAATGAAACAAAGCACACTTTAACACTTATATTCAAAAATAACAACCCCTCTCTCTGAAAAAACTATATATATTAAAAACTTCACAGTGCATCACATTTCTTTTTTCCCTATACAGAACATGAACGACTTTTCCTTATGATATATTTTATAATGATGGATTTTTTGGGGGGTGGGGGCATTCTGTGAAAATAAATGTGCTTAGATTAGCACTGGATATAACTCCATTGTTTTGAAAGGACACTACAGCTGTAAGTCAGCAGTTAGTAAGGAAGAAGTGTGTCGGTTGTGTATGCACATTCACCAGATGATTGAAAATGTCTAGGGAACAAAAATACCTTGTCAGACCTAACCAGGAAGTAACATTTTGTTTGTGCTTTCAGGTACTTTCATGCAGACTACAAAGTACATAACCTGTGGAACTTTCACATAATGAAGCATCATATGCGAAAAGTTACTAATCTGTAATGCAATTGCTTTTCTATTTATAAATCTGCTACTGATGTCTCTTAACAGTCAGACAGCAAGAGCATTACCTTCATCAAAGTGCACAGACTGTGTGGATTATGTATACACTTCTAAATAATTACTAATGTCATATTCAGGCATATAATCAGCATTGTAAAACTTTTCCCTATATTTTCATTCTGACCGTTTTCATTTTCATGCTTGATACACAGGCCTGGAGTTTCCTCTGTGGATGCAACCTGGAATTTGTACCCAAAATTGCACCTGAAGCTGCGACCATTTTGCTGATGTAAAATTACATCCAAGTATTCTTCCAATCTTAGAGTATGCCCAAACTTACACACCGTGTGTATAATGGGCATAAATCAGCAGAAATTAACATAAGCAAATTGGGGCTCAAGGAAATGCTGAACCCACACCGTATATTTCTTCTTTGTGTCTTAAAATTAAAGTTTCAACTCATTTAACCATTATTCATGCACATTAGGCACAGCATGTTTAAGAACCTGCAATCTGGGAAGCTTTTCAATCTTTAATGTGACTTCTACTTGTGCTATAAGACAGCATGGATTCAGCAGACTTATACCAGACCTAAAAGAGTTAAATTATGAGGACTAGTTGAATAAACTTGGTTTATATTGTCTGAGTTTAAAAGGTTGAAGGGTGATCTAACTGAGGTCTTGACATTGTTAAAAGGATTCAACAGAATAAATGGAGAGAAACTATTTCATCAAGTGGGGGAATCCAGAACAAGAGGGTATAAACTTACAATTAGGACTAGGCCATTTAATAGTGAGATCAGGAAGTACTTGCTCACACAAAGGATTGTGGAAATCTGAAACTCGCTCCCCAAAGAAAAGATCAACAGATTTTTGTTAGATATGGGATTCAAGGGATATGGAACAAAGGCAGGTAAATGTAGTTGAGGTACATGCCATGATCTTACAGAATGACGAACAAGCTTGAAAGGTAAATTCTGTTTCGAGTGTCAAAACCCATTACTACAATTACATAGAATTTACAGCACAGAAACAGGCCATTCAACCCAACTGGTCTATCTCAGTGTTTATGCTCCATACGAGTCTCATCCCACCTTCCTTCATCCAACCCTATCAACATATCCTATTCCTTTAGAGAGATACAGCACTGAAACAGGCCCTTCAGCCCACCAAGTCTGTGCCGACCAACAACCACCCATTTATATTAATCCTACATTAATTCCATATTCCTTACCACATCCCCACCACTCTCCTACCACCTACCGACACTAGGGGCAATTTACAATGGCTAATTTACCTATCAACCTGCAAGTTTTTGGCTGTGGGAGGAAACCAGAGCACCAGGCAGAAACCCACGCGGTCACAGGGAGAACTTACAAACTCCGTACAGGCAGTACCCAGAACCGAACCCGGGACGCTGGAGCTGTGAGGCTGTGGTGCTAACCACTGCGCCACTGTGCCACGCCTTTCTCCCTCATGTACTTATCTAGCTTCCTCTTAAATACATCGATGCTAGTCACCCCAACTACTCCATTGGTAGCAAGTTCCACATTCTAACCCCTCTTTAGGTAAAGAAATTTCTCCTGAATCCTTTATTGGATTTGTTAGTGACTATCTTACATTTACTGCCCAAATTTTGGACTCCACCACAGGTGGAAATATCTTCTCTACATCTACCTTATAAAATCCTTTCGTAATTTTAAAGACCTTTATTAGGTCAACTCTCAGCCTTTTTTCTACAGAAAAGAGCCCCAGCCAGTTTACTCTTACCGGTAGTTATAACCTCTCAGTTCTGGTATCATACTTGTAAATCTCTTCTTACAGAGCGGTCACCTTCAAGGAAATGTAAGTGAGATTTATGATCAAAATGAACGAGAGGGATTGAAAACCCATTTCAACTTATGAAAATGTATATATTTTTAGGAGTGAGATATTTGAAATAGGTAACATTTTTAGAACAAATGAGTAAGATTCATCTCAAATGGTAAGAGATGACGGCCTTGTTTATGTTGCCAGAGATTTTTGTGGGTATAATGAAGTGCAGCTTTCTTGGGACTTCAACACATGCATTTAAAAGGAGAAAATACAGAGTACGTCTCAGTGAAGGTAAATGTTTAAAAAAATGCATAAAAATTATAAATAAAAGACCAAAACATGACTGTTTTCTGCTGTGCCCGAAAATCTGGTTTGTTGGAAAAACGTAAAAGGTCTAGGAGACATGTGCATATTGTGTAAATCACGGCCAAAATTACACAATCTTTTAAGTCATGTACCCAGATTATAGGTATATTTGGGTGCAAATGTGCAGGAAATTCCAGGCTTAAGTGCATATGTTAAATTCAGTATGCCTACATTCTCCTTGATCTTGCCACAAACAAATCCTTTACCCATAAATATCATCCACTAGTTTGGTGCCATTAATCCCTCGGTATGTGACCCGGCTTGGTCGTACCAGAACCCCATAATTTGGTTTACAAGTAAAATAACGTTTCTGTCCCACAGAGCCATCATTTTTTCCTTTTGGTGAGCGCAATTCTAGTCCAAGCCATACACCAGGAGCAAAGTCAGTAGGTCCAATGTATTTAATAGTTGCCATTTCACTGGAACTGCTCAGTAGCACCTGTGACCCTTCCTGTAACTTCACGTTTCTCTCAATGGTACTTGTGCTGCTCCAGCTTCGTCTTATGATGGCATTTTTTGGCCTGGAAGCAAGAAATAGTGTTGTGAGAAGTAAATCACAAGTTCTGATGAAAGGTCTGTACCAAAACATTCTACTTTTCTCTTTCTTCGCTAATTGACCCATTGTGCATTTCTAGAGTTTCCTGCTTTCATTTCAGATTTTTAGCATTTGTGGCTTTTTTGTTTATTTCTACGAAATCATACTATTATAACATAGAGGTTCCACGGTCTGAAGATCGAGAGAAACTCCTGCTTCTGACGATACTGGCTCTATTTGGTTAAAGTTCAATCTAATCTCCTTGAAAATAAAAAACACTTTCAAAGCTGTTTCTAATGTTAATCACTCAATATTGCACTCTGGTTTCACTCAATTTAATTATATTATTCAATTAAAAAAATACTCCCAGTAGACATTTTAAGAACTGTGGTACAAAATATCTTCAGGATGAAACAAATTTCATGACAAAAGGAATTAATTAGAAAGTTTTTTTAATATTCTTCTACTTTTTTCTCAATAGTTGCCCCATGCCTGGCTGACAGGACAGACTGGAGATTTGCTTATAGAATGTTAGAAATTCTGCAACATAACCCACAA
The DNA here is from genome assembly GCF_036365525.1 of Heterodontus francisci. NCBI lineage: Eukaryota > Metazoa > Chordata > Chondrichthyes > Heterodontiformes > Heterodontidae > Heterodontus > Heterodontus francisci. Next base: position 99,000,166 of record NC_090383.1, on the reverse strand, counting down.
CTCTGCCGTGTGTGAAGTCTAGCGGGGTGGCTCTCCTCCTCATGGGAAAATGCTTGGCCGCTCTCTTGGGGGCATGATTATGATCAGGAAATCACTGTGGGGAGACTTATGAACTCAAACCTGTATTTTACCACTACAGAGCATAAACTGCTATACTGTCAAACAAAACATTTTTTTTTACAAAATTACATTAACATTGACATTCCTATCTGCAAAACCTTTTAACTAAAAGTTGTATTTTTCTATTAATCTAACTAGGTTCTAGTTCAAAAATAAAGGGGCAAAAATTGGTTTAGGCTGGAAAACGGGCATGGGGATCACCACGTGTGATTAACATGTGCCTGTTCATAGCAATGCAGGTAGCACGCAAACTTTGTGCTATTAACTATTAAAATTATAATTAATATTAACTGATAGTGGCATGCAGCCTGTGATAAGCACACTGCTGGGTGGCTGCATGCCTCAGCAGAGGGCCCAAGTTTGTGCAAGGCTATGACTACTTAAAGCTAGCCTGCACTACTTAAAGACAAGGTGCATTCTGGCTGCTTCAGGTGCTGAACTGGTTATCAAAGAGCAGCAAGAGGAGTGGAAATGGTGCAGCAGGCCAGAGAGTGTGCTCCAAGGTTCTCTGATGCGACACTAGAGGCCTTGGTACAGGAGGTGGACCGGAGGAGAGAGGTCTTCTTCCCTCAGGGGGCCAAGAGGCCTTCTGACGACACTGAGAAGACAGTGGAAGCAAATGGGCAGGAAGGTCAATGCTTGCAGTGCAGGGAAAAGTTTAACGTCTTCATGTGAGTAGGCAAGGTCAGTCAACTTCAAATGACTTAATCTTACAAATGAACGACTAGTATCACACACTGCTCAATTCAGCACCCCCCTTTACTCACTTACCAACAGTCTCTATCAAGCACAACTCAGAGTTCATATTCACAGCCTCACCTCACCCTCATACATTTAACTGCTGGGATTTTATGGGCCCATCCGAGGTGGGATCGGAGGCAGGGGGGGCACAGAGAATTGTGACTGGTTGGGGGGGGGGGGGGGGGGTTGGGGGACAGCAGGGCGGATATCCTGTCGCCTCTCCATAGCCCAGCGATCTTCCCAGGGCAGAATAGGCTGACGATAGCCTTCCTGCCGAGGTAAATTGAAGCCCGTAAGTGGCCTATTAGGGGCCTCTTCTTGCCGCTGCTGGACTCTTGTCAGTGGCAGGGGATGGGGGGCCTCCGCTGCGCGGAGAGGATGCCTTATAAAACAAGACGCCCTCCCTGTGGGCTTAGGGGGGGGAGGTCCCTTCTTCATGGGTAATTTGAGGACCTCCACCCGGAACCAATTCACCCATCGGGACCCCCCTCTCCCTAGACCACAAGACAACCCCCCAAACCCACTTGTGACCCCGTCTCACCTACCTCTTCTCCGAGGTTACAGCACTGGGCCTGGGTCCAAGGCCTCTGCAATACCAGCAGTGACCACCGCTCCTGGTGGCCCGGCCGATACTGCTTTTTTTTTCTTGTAGAGGGAGCTTTACTCTGTATCTAATCCCCGTTCTTTTTTTTTTCTTAAGGTGGCCTTTATACCCCAGGCCTCTTTTATATTTTTCATGTCGAGGGGGCCTTTATTCCTCAGGCCCCCTTTATATACGGCCGATACTGCTGTGCTGACAGTCCTTTGATTGGCCTGCAGCTGTTGGAAGCGGGATCCCCATCTCTTTAATGTATTTAATGGGATGGGGATCCCGCCTCCTGATTCTTTGATTTAAAAAGACCCGAGGATTGCACTGGGGGTGAGGGAAGGCAGAGTTGCGGTTCCCCCCACCTTTTCAGCCTGGTGCCGGGAGCCCCACCTCCAGTGCAAAACCCAGCCCAACACTTCCAGCTATTCGACTATGACAAGCATGTTGCCCAAACATATTGCAGCATACTCACTGACACACTTCCCTCTCTCTTGCAGGATAAGGTAGCCCGTAACCAGAGGCAGCAACACCTAACTGGCTGCATGCCCACAGCACCATGAAAGAGACTGTGCTGGCTATCACTGGAGCAGCCATGACAAAGGCCATGGCTGGGCTGAAACCATTAGAATTAGAATTAGAACATTACAGCGCAGTACAGGCCCTTCGGCCCTCGATGTTGCGCCGACCTGTGAAACCATCTGACCTACACTATTCCATTTTCATCCATATGTCTATCCAATGACCACTTAAATGCCCTTAAAGTTTGCGAATCTACTACTGCTGCAGGCAGGGCGTTCCACGCCCTTACTACTCTCTGAGTAAAGAAACTACCTCTCACATCTGTCCTATATCTATCACCCCTCAACTTGAAGCTATGTCCCCTCGTGTTTGCCATCACCATCCGAGGAAAAAGACGCTCACTATCCACCCTATCTAACCCTCTGATTACCTTATATGTCTCGATTAAGTCACCTCCCCTCCTCCTTCTCTCCAACGAAAACAACCTCAAGTCCCTCAGCCTTTCCTCGTAAGACCTTCCCTCCATACCAGGCAACATCCTAGTAAATCTCCTCTGCACCCTTTCCATAGCTTCCACATCCTTCCTATAATGCAGTGACCAGAACTGCACGCAATACTCCAGGTGCGGTCTCACCAGAGTTTTGTACAGCTGCAGCATGACCTCGTGGCTCCGAAACTCGATCCCCCTACTAATAAAAGCTAACACACCATATGCCTTCTTAACAGCCCTATTAACCTGGGTAGCAACCTTCAGGGCTTTATGCACCTGGACACCAAGATCTCTCTGTTCATCTACACTACCAAGAATCTTCCCATTAGCCCAGTACTCTGCATTCCTGTTACTCCTTCCAAAGTGAATCACCTCACACTTTTCCGCATTAAACTCCATTTGCCATCTCTCAGCCCAGCTCTGCAGCCTATCTATGTCCCTCTGTACCCTACAACATCCTTCGGCACTATCCACAACTCCACCGACCTTAGTGTCATCTGCAAATTCACTAACCCACCCTTCTACACCCTCTTCCAGATCATTTATAAAAATGACAAACAGCAGTGGCCCCAAAACAGATCCTTGCGGTACACCACTAGTAACTAAACTCCAGGATGAACATTTGCCATCAACCACCACCCTCTGTCTTCTTTCAGCCAATTTCTGATCCAAAGCTCTAAATCACCTTCAACCCCATACTTCCGTATTTTCTGCAATAGCCTACCGTGGGGAACCTTATCAAACGCCTTACTGAAATCCATATACACCACATCCACTGCTTTACCCTCATCCACCTGTTTGGTCACCTTCTCGAAAAACTCAATAAGGTTTGTGAGGCATGACCTACCCGTCACAAAACCGTGCTGACTATCTCTAATGAACTTATTCTTTTCAAGATGATTATAAATCCTGTCTCTTATAACCTTTTCCAACATTTTACCCACAACCGAAGTAAGGCTCACAGGTCTATAATTACCAGGGCTGTCTCTACTCCCCTTCTTGAACAAGGGGACAACATTTGCTATCCTCCAGTCTTCCGGCACTATTCCTGTCGACAATGACGACATAAAGATCAAGGACAAAGGCTCTGCAATCTCCTCCCTAGCTTCCCAGAGAATCCTAGGATAAATCCCATCTGGCCCAGGGGACTTATCTATTTTCACACTTTCCAAAATTGATAACACCTCCTCCTTGTGAACCTCAATCCCATCTAGCCTCGTAGCCTGAATCTCAGTATTCTCAACAACATTTTCTTTCTCTACTGTAAATACTGACGCAAAATATTCATTTAACACTTCCCCTATCTCCTCTGATTCCACACACAACTTCCCACTACTATCCTTAATTAGCCCTAACCTAACTCTAGTCATTCTTTTATTCCTGATATACCTATAGAAAGCCTTAGGGTTTTCCCTGATCCTATCCACCAATGACTTCTCGTGTCCTCTCCTTGCTCTTCTTAGCTCTCCCTTTAGATCCTTCCTGGCTAGCTTGTAGTTCTCAAGCGCCCTAACTGAGCCTTCACGTCTCATCCTAACATAAGCCGCCTTCTTCCTCTTGACAAGCGCTTCAACTTCTTTAGTAAACCACGGCTCCCTCGCTCGACAACTTCCTCCCTGCCTCACAGGTACATACTTATCAAGGACACACAGCAGCTGCTCCTTGAATAAGCTCCACATTTCGATTGTTCCCATCCCCTGCAGTTTCTTTCCCCATCCTACGCATCCTAAATCTTGCCTAATCGCATCATAATTTCCTTTCCCCCAGCTATAATTCTTGCCCTGCGGTATATACCTGTCCCTGCCCATCGCTAAGGTAAACCTAACCGAATTGTGATCACTATCACTAAAGTGCTCACCTACATCTAAATCTAACACCTGGCCGGGTTCATTTCCCAGTACCAAATCCAATGTGGCATCGCCCCTGGTTGGCCTGTCTACATACTGTGTCAGAAAACCCTCCTGCACACACTGGACAAAAACTGACCCATCTAAAGTACTCGAACTATAGTATTTCCAGTCGATATTTGGAAAGTTAAAGTCCCCCATAACAACTACCCTGTTACTCTCGCCCCTGTCGAGAATCATCTTCGCTATCCTTTCCTCTCCATCTCTGGTACTATTCGGAGGTCTATAGAAGACTCCCAACAGGGTGACCTCTCCTCTCCTGTTTCTAACCTCGGCCCATACTACCTCAGTAGACGAGTCCTCAAACGTCCTTTCTGTCACTGTAATACTCTCCTTGATTAACAATGGCACACCCCCCCCCTCTTTTACCATCTTCTCTGTTCTTACTGAAACTTCTAAATCCCGGAATCTGCAACATCCATTCCTGCCCCTGCTCTACCCATGTCTCCGAAATGGCCACTACATCGAGATCCCAGGTACCAACCCATGCTGCAAGCTCACCCACCTTATTCCGGATGCTCCTGGCGTTGAAGTAGACACACTTTAAACCAGGTTCTTGCTTGCCAGTGCCCTCTTGCGTCCTTGTAACCATATCCCTGACCTCACTACTCTCAACATCCTGTACACTGGCACTACAATTTAGGTTCCCATTCCCCTGCTGAATTAGTTTAAACCCCCCCGAAGAGCACTAGCAAATCTCCCCCCCAGGATATTGGTACCCCTCTGGTTCAGGTGAAGACCATCCTGTTTGTAGAGGTCCCACCTACCCCAGAAAGAGCCCCAATTATCCAGGAAACCAAAACCCTCCCTCCTGCACCATCCCTGCAGCCACGTGTTCAACTCCTCTCTCTCCCTATTCCTCAGTATGCTCTTAACTAATCCACCGTCTCACATTTCACTTCCCACTTATCTTACAATCTCTTGCTTTCCCCCGTTTCTCTCACCCAACCACTACCCTTGTGCCCTTATCCTTTCAAAGATCAAAGAACTGCCACCTGGTCAAGCACTGCTGCGGGACTGTGAAGTCCAAGAACAGCAGGACACTGAAGAAGAAAAACACTGTCACTGGATTTCAGACTTGCAATCGCCAACTCAAATACTGGCACTGCATATAATTTAGAGTGTAGCATGGAGGTGGGATCTGCACATGGTGAGCTGGATTTATGAAGCTGGTGGGGATCACGACACTGGGCCAAAAAGGGGAGGGGAACTGTACCTTGGCCGTTTGGTGGACCCCTGGCTGGATTTCACGGCTCTTGGGCAATTAACAGGGCTTCTGCATCCAAGAGCTGTCAGCCAATCAGAGGGCCGGCTGCTCAGCAGTCCCAAAAGTGCCACCAGGAGCAGTGGTCACTGCTGGAACTGCAGCAGTCACCAGACCAAGTGCAGCCACGGAGAGCCAGACTGCAGGTAAACAGGGGGCGGGCTCGCCAGAGCCAGTCAGGTAGGCCCCGTCGAGGAGTGGGGTGGGAGAAGGGTTGTTCAGGGCAGGGGCTTGGGTGGCGGCACTGGGGTGGCCTTTACCGCAAGGGGCCCTCATTGGGCCTCAGACTGCCCATGGAGGAGGGCACCTCCACCAGCCCACCTGGAAGCTGCCTGGTTTTACTGGGTGGCCTCTGTACGTGGTGGAGGGTCCCTCCCGCCGCTGGTAAAATGCCAGCAGCGGTGGGAAGACCCCCTTAAGTGGCCATTAATTGGCCACTTAAGGGCCTCAATTGGCCTCTGGGCAGGAAGGCTGTCCTCAACCTTCCCTCCCCTGGACTAAATTCAATGGTGTCAAGGAAGGTGACGGGCACTCCATCCCGCCAGCCTTCCTTCACAATTTTATGGGCCCTTCCCACCCCTGGCCACACTGCCCGTCCCTGGAGGGCTCATAAAATTCAGCCAGTTGAGTCACTGGTCACAAGTGGCCTGCAGCCAGGGCAGGGGGTAAAGTATAGAGCAAATGCCAGCTCCCCAAAGGCAAGGTCGCACACAAGTGCTGCTGCTGTGGACTTTGATGGGGCAGTGTACGGAAAAAGGCTGATGGCTATGCACACAGAAACATGGTGCATTGGCAGGCCTGCCAGAAAGCTTGATCTCATCGTCAAGGAGCATGGAGGAGTCCGGCTCTAAATTTCACAGGGCTTTGTGCAGAGCTTGGAGCCAATTCTTTCCAGCAAGGAAGTGTTAGCCAACTCCATGAGAACACTTGTGGACCCGACCATGATGCAGCATCTGGTGGTCAATGTGTCAGCTTCCAAGGAAGCACAAACGGAAGCAAACCCAATGTCTGGGTACTGCAGTGGAAGCTCAGACTGAGGTCATCAATTCTCAGCTTGCTGCCATGTAAGCTCAGGCTGCTGCCATCATGGCTGCAGATACCAGTGCTCAGAAGGGTTTTCGGGGTCTCATAGCAGTCGAGCAATTTGTGCTCCAGCGAATTACTAGGATTGCTGAGGCGCCAACCCGGGGCAGTGGCAGTAGTACCATGGAGTACAAAGCTGCTGTCCTCTCTCTGAATGACAGCATTTGTGCTCCCACCACTGCTACTTTGCCAGTGCCCTTGCTGTTGCCTGTCAGCCAACCAGCCCAGACTCTTGCAACTCATGCTGAGGTGGTGCAGTCCGAAGCTGAGCCTTCTTGGCCCAGAACTGCTTGAGGGCATGCTGCAAGGCCACTTGTAATCTCCCCCACTGAAAGTCAGCAACTTTCCACCAGCCATGCTGCAGTCACTGGGACAGCACTGCGTAGGAGCACTAGGCCAGGCAAAAGCATCCATAAGATAGGCATTAAAGAATGCTTCAGGGTGATTAGTTAACTTTTATATGGAATATTGGATGATTAATTGGATAAAGTTGGTTTGAATGGTTGTTTTGTGGTGGCTTTTATTTCAGTATTTTAACTAAAAGGACACAGTGGCGCAGTGGTTAGCACCGCAGCCTCACAGCTCCAGCGACCCGGGTTCAATTCTGGGTACTGCCTGTGTGGAGTTTGCAAGTTGTGTCTGTGTGGGTTTCCTCCGGGTGCTCCGGTTTCCTCCCACAGCCAAAATACTTGCAGATTGATAGGTAAATTGGCCATTATAAACTGCCCCTAGTATAGGTAGGTGGTAGGGGAGTATAGGGACAGGTGAGGATGTGGTAGGAATATGGGATTAGTATAAATGGGTGGTTAATGATTAGATTAGATTAGATTAGATTCGAGATACAGCACTGAAACAGGCCCTTCGGCCCACCGAGTCTGTGCCGACCATCAACCACCCATTTATACTAATCCTACACTAATCCCATATTCCTACCAAACATCCCCACCTGCCCCTGTATTTCCCTACCACCTACCTATTCTAGTGACAATTTATAATGGCCAATTTACCTACCAACCTGCAAGTCTTTTGGCTTGTGGGAAGAAACCGGAGCACCCGGAGAAAACCCACGCAGACACAGGGAGAACTTGCAAACTCCACACAGGCAGTACCCAGAATCGAACCCGGGTCCCTGGAGCTGTGAGGCTGCGGTGCTAACCACTGCGCCACTGTGCCACCCTGGTCGGCACAGACTCGGTGGGCCGAAGGGCCTGTCTCAGTGCTGTATCTCTAAATCAAAAAAAATCAGACACTGTGATGGTCTGTAACAGAGGGATGGTAAGGTGTGCGGCTGTTGTACACGAGGACTTTGAGTTGTGTTCGGTGGAGCTGTAGTTGATTGAGACTTGGCTGGAAAGGGGGTATGCAGGTTGTCTCCTCCTTTCCTCTTGCTCTTCCTGCTCCTCCTCCTGAGCTGCTCGCCATATCCTTGGTGGCAAGGGCTGTGCCATCATGACAATGAGGTCATGCAGGGTAAAGCAGACTACTATGAATTGGCACATATGCTTTGGCAAGTACTGCAGGAGTGGTCCAGGCAGTGGAACCATTGGCCAAGCACCCCAACGGTCTGCTCTTCAATGTTTTGTGTGGCAACATGGCTTTATTGCACAAATGCTAGACATATGTGGTTGAGTTGCGAAGCAGAATCATGATCCAGGTGTTAAACGGACAGCTCTGGTCACCCAGCAGCCACCCTCTGGTCTGTTGTGGTGGCTCAAATAGTGAGGGAACAGCAGGCTGGTGCAGAATATAAGCATTGAGACTGTTGTCAGGATAGTGGGCATTCAATAGCATGATGTGTTGAGCGTGGTTGCACATCAACTGCACAGTCAGCAAGTGGTAACTTTCACAGTGCAGTACATCTCAGTAGACATAGCCTCTGCGCGTTTGCATAGTTGATGTCACCCTGCATCATGGGTTACCCGTTTTCTGGCAAAGCAATGTGCATTATCTGCCTGCTCCTCTGGTCAGCGAGAGCACTCCACCCTGGCATAAATAGCATGTCATATCTCTTATGCAGCAGTGGATGGCAAACTGGGAGATATTGCCAGCTCCAGCCTGAAAGGATCCCAATATGAAGAAATTCAGGGCCACAGTCACCTTCACAACCACTGGCAGTGCTGTCCTTGCCCTGCTCTGAGGTTGCAGGCCTGCTTGCAAGAAGTGGCAGAGTTGTATTAGCAACATGTTTGTAAAGCACAGACAATGTACACATTGTTCCTGGTTTAGGTAGAGGTAAGAGGAATGGTCCCGGAAGATCCTTAGTAGATAAGGCCTCCTGCTGAGAGTCCTTCTTCCCATCCTCTTCCTTCTCCCTCTACGAGCAGCTTGTCCTCTTCTCTGCTGCCTCTGCTCCATCTCCCTCTCATGCTGCAGCCCAAGGGGGACAGTAACTACAACACTCAGGAATGGGAGCAAGTGGTCTGACCAGAACCCTTAAAGTCAGAAGCAAGGCCTTCAAAAGAGAATTGGATTAGCATCTGAAGGGAAAAAAATTACAGGGCTATGGGGCATGGGCAGGGGAGTGGGACTAGCTACATTGCATGTACAGAGAGCTGGCACAGACTCAACTGGCCGAATAGCCTCCTTCTGTACTGTAACCATTCTATGATGCTATGATCCTCCACATGCAGCACATTCCCTGTCGACTTCACCAATGTGGCATAACTTTGAAAACCAGAAGAACATAAGAAATAGAAGCAGGAGTAGATCATATGGCCCCTCGAGCCTGCTCCACCATTCAATACGATCATGGCCGATCCTCAGCGTCAACTCCACTTTCTTGCCCATTCCCCATATCCCTTGATTCCCTGATAGACCAAAAATTGGTCTATCTCAGACTTAAATATATTCAACGATGGAACTTCCACAATCCTCTGGGATAGAGAATTCCAAAGATTCACAAGCCTCTGAGTGAAGAAATTTCTCCTCATCTCATTCCTAAATGATCAGCCCCTTGTCATGAGACTATTCCCCTGTGTTCTAGATTCTCCTACCAGGGGAAACAACCTCTCAGTGTCTACCCTAACAAGCCCCTTCAGAATCAAATCCCACACGGGCGCCCTGCTGTTTTTGAAGCTCGCCGCCGATCTAGGCGGTGAGCTGGAAAAATTCAGCCCAATCTCACATTCTTCTAAGCTCCAGAGAGTATAGACCCAATTTACTTAGCCACTCATCATAGGACAACCCTTTCATCCCAGGAACTAATCTAGTGAACCTTGGCTGTACTACTTCCAATGAAAGTATATCCTTTCTTAAATAGGGAGACCAAAACTGCACACAATATTCTAGGCATGGTCTCACAAAAGCCCTGTACAATTGTAGCAAGACTTCCTTATTCTTGGATTCCAATCCCCTTGCAATAAAGGGCAACATGCCATTTGCCTTCCTAATTGCTTGCTGAACCTGCATGCTAACTTTGTGTTCCTTGTCCAAGTACACCCAAGTCCCTCTGAACATAAACATTTACAATATTCACACCTTTTAAAAAATATTCTGCTTTTGTATTCTACTGCCAAAGTGAATAACTTCACTCTTCCCCACGTTACACTCCATCTGCCACTTTGTTGCCCACTCACTTAACCTGTCTATATCATTCTGCATCCTCTTTGTGTCCTCCTCAGAGCTTTCATTCCCACTATGCTATGTATTGTCAGCAAAGCTAGATACATTACTCTTGGTCTCTTCATCTATGTCATTGATGTAGAGTATAAATAGCTCAGGCCTTAGCACTGATCCTTCTAGCGCTCCGTTCATCAAGCATACCAACTTGAAAATGCCCTGTTAATCCCTACTCTTTGCTTCCTGTCTGTTAATTAATCCTCTATCCATGCTAAAAAATACCCCCAACTCCATGAGCCCTTATCTTGTGTATTAACCTTTTGTGTGGCACCTTTTGGAATGCCTTTTGGAAATCCAAGTATTACATCTACAGATTCCCCTATATCTACCCTACTAGTTACATCCTCAAAAAACCCTAATAAATTTGTTAAACACGATTTCTCTTTCATAAAAGCATGTTGACTTTATCTGATCATACTATGATTTTCTAAGTGCATTGTTAAGACTTTCTTAATAATAGGATTCCAGCATTTTCCTGATGACTGATGTCAGGCTAACTGGCCTGTAGTTCCCTGTTTTCTCTCTCCCTCCTTTCGTGAATAATGGTGTTACATTTGCTAACTTTCCAATCTGTTGGAATGGTTCTAAAATCTAGGGAATTTTGGAAAACCAGCAAACACTTCTACAAACTGACAGAGCCAGAAGAAATTAATCAGCAACTAACCTGAGAGTGCTTGATGATCCCTTTAAATAGCGCTGGTGGGAGGGGTGAGGGGTGGTTCCTTCCTGCTGCTGAATGCACGTTCAATTATGCATATTTTAGAGAAGGCGTTAGCGGAGCGGCGAGGACAAAGATGACAGTGTTTGCATCAAAGCAGCGTTATACACTAACTGACATCACGATCTACCTACTCTGCATATTTCTGGTGCACACTCCTAATACCCATGCAAATGCCCTCATCAAAATGGCATTCAGTGCAAGCCATGCTGAAAGAATGCGCATGGTGGGGACCCCATTCTGGTACCAAAACGATACCAGTCGCACTGAAACTACAGGCGCTATGGAGCCCAATTTTACAGCCAAGGTTCCATATATCAAGTCCATTTCTCAAATGTCATTCTTTCCATCAGCATAAACTTGTAACAGGTTTGCATAAAATAGCTTCAGTAGAATATATTATTAAATGCACCCTATAACTAGCTTCATGTTGCTTCCTGTCTTTTTTTGTTTCAGGGGCACACCAAAAAAAGTAAAATGTCAGGGCATTAAGGCACTATTAACTTGTACTTTTTAATTATACTTATTAAAGTATCTTGAATTTTGTTAAAATAGTGCAGGTTAAGATGACAATTTAATAGTCACGTTGTAGAGCTGCTGCTGACAGCAGTTCTAAACTCTACTGGTAATGCTGTAAAGAGGTCGGGGAGAGGCTCTAATAGCATAGTCCACATTTATATGTTTCATAAACAACCCCAATTAAATTATGGTAAAAAATATTCATTACTTTTGCTAACAGTTGGCATCCTAACAACTGTGGGCTATGCAATTCCACATGTACGGTCTTGTCACCAGCTTTGATAAATATTACTAGCTTGATGTTTTGTAAAATAGTGCTGAGTAATGAGATCAATATTTGTTCATGAGTAACTATAGAAATAAAGCCACTATTTGCTTCACCATCAAAAGTGATGGCATTTCTACAACACAGCTTTGAATGCTGTTAAAAACCAATAAAACAAATGAAACCCAGCTGGAGGTATTGCAACATCTAAAGGTCCTCTCATTTTCTCCAACATTATAATCCTACAGTTTCATTATCATCAGGCTTCTTCAAAGAAATAAAATGCATACAAAATTTACCATAGCACTGATAGCATTCAGCTGTTAGATGGCAGCATTCCTCTCTTTCCAAAAAACACCATTATATATTGTCATAAAAATATCAGACAATGTAAGCCTCATTACAGACACTGTATGGAGTCCAGATTGCTAACTATTTGTCCACCATCAAACATTCATCACTTACAATTTTTTCTGCAACATCGATGCCCTATCCCATCATTCAAACAACAACTTTCATTTATATAGTGTCTTTAACATAGTAAAACATCTCAAAGCACTTCACAGGAGGGTTATCAGACAAAATATGACACTGAGCATAAGGAAATATTAGGACAGGTGACCGAAAGCTTGGGCAAAGAAGCAGATTTTAAGGAGCATCTTAAACGAGGAGAGAAAGGTAGAAAGGTGGAGACGTTTAGGGCATGCCCCAAGGTTCCATTCTAGGCCACTACAATTCCTTATCTATGTTCCATCCCTTGTCAACATCATTCATAGATATGGATTCAGCTTCCTTGTATTTGTTGAGTAAACCCAGCTCTGTCTTTCCACCACTTCATAACCAACACTGGCAGTGCTGCCCATTTGTCTGATATCAAATCATGAATAAATGCTTTCTCCAACATCAACAAGATCAAAATCATGCTGCTTGTCACCAACCAAAAACTTCACACTCTGGCCCTTCTTCATTTCCCTCCTTATCTGTTCATACAGCCTGAACTTAACAATGCACAATCTTGGCAGCCTGTTTGACCCTGAGCTGAGCTTCAACCCCCACATCCTTTCCATCACCAGGACCATCTTTGTAACATCAGCTCCCTCTGCTCTTGCATTACCTCAACCCAGTGAAGCTCTCATCCACATCTAGAATCCATTACCAGGGATGGGAAGAGGCCGAAGAAGATCATAATATGGTTGGATAGAGTCAACATGGATTTATGAAAGGGAAATTGTGTTTGATAAATCTGTTACAGTTTTTTTGATATTGTAATGTGAGGTAATGCATTTTGGAAGGTCTAATACAGGTGGGAAGTATACAGTAAATGGCAGAACCCTTAGGAGTATTGACAGGCAGAGAGATCTGGGCGTACAGGTCCACAGGTCACTGAAAGTGGCAACGCAGGTGGATAAGGTAGTCAAGAAGGCATACGGCATGCTTGCTTTCATCGGGGTCGGGGCATAGAGTATAAAAATTGGCAAGTCATGTTGCAGCTGTACAGAACCTTAGTTAGGCCACACTTAGAATATTGCGTGCATTTCTGGTCGCCACACTACCAGAAGGACATGGAGGCTTTGGAGAGGAGGTTTACCAGGATGTTTCCTGGTCTGGAGGGCATTAGCTATGAGGAGAGGTTGGAAAAACTTGGATCGTTTTCACTGGAACGACGGAGGTGGAGGGGCGACATGATAGAGGTTTACAAAGTTATGAGCAGCATGGACAGAGTGGATAGTCAGAAGCTTTTTCCCAGGGTGGAAGAGTCAGTTACTAGGGGACATAGGTTTAAGGTGCAAGGGGCAAAGTCTAGAGGGGATGTGTGAGGCAAGTTTTTTACACAGAGGGTGGTGAGTGCCTGGAACCTGCTGCCAGGGGAGGTGGTGGAAGCAGATACGATAGCGACGTTTAAGAGACATCTTGACAAATACATGAATAGGAAAGGAATAGAGGGATATGGGCCCCGGAAGTGCAGATGGTGTTAGTTTAGGCAGGCATCAAGATCGGCGCAGGCTTGGAGGGCCGAATGGCCTGTTCCTGTGCTGTACTGTTCTTTGTTTGCTCTTTGTAAGTAGTAGGGTGGATAAGAGGGAGCCAGTAATGTAGTTTTAGTTTTAGTTTTAGAGATACAGCACTGAAACAGGCCCTTCGGCCCACCGAGTCTGTGCCGACCATCAACCACCCATTTATACTAATCCTACACTAACTCCATATCCCTACCACCTACCTATACTAGAGGCAATTTATAATGGCCAATTTACCTATCAACCTGCAAGTCTTTGGCATGTGGGAGGAAACCGGAGCACCCGGAGCAAACCCACGCAGACACAGGGAGAACTTGTAAACTCCACACAGGCAGGACCCAGAATTGAACCCGGGTCGCTGGAGCTGTGAGGCTGCGGTGCTAACCACTGCGCCACTGTGTATTTGGTGTCATGCTCGGAAGGAGCCATGATGAAGTAAACAATGAACTGGAGAAACTATGAAAGAAAAAAATCAACTGTTAAACTGAACCAAAGAAAATAGGCACCTTTGTGCCACAGACAAAATGGAGTAGAGGTATGGTATCCTGTACTGTCAATAAACAAGACTATCTACAAAGACAAAACTCAATAACTGCATCTGAATTAGCTCTGGGGAAAACCCATTGAAATTGAAAGGAGCCCATTACATGTTGATGACTCCTATCTACAGGAATGAACTGACAAAGGTTCTGTAAACAGACTGACTCCACAGCCTCAAGCAAGATGAATAGGTGTGAAGTAGCACCATTGTAATAGAATGGTCCCCATCCAGACACCAACAGATACCAATGGTTTCCATATCCTGCACCATTGTGTAGTCACACCATGGGAGAGGACCCTACCCTGTATCATCTGACAGAGACGCAAATGCGATAGATTTTTACCTGAAAAGATAGCCCTCTAGAGAGAGTGGGGAGATCAAGCAAAGACTACAGAAAGCCAGTTCCAGCCAAAGGCTGTGAGATTGGTCCAGCTAAGGAAGAAGCCTTGTTGCTGATACTATACTTCAACATGCTGCAGCAGAGAACTTAAAAGGTGACCACTGCCTCGGACTGAAGTTTTAACCACCAGAAATCTACAACACCTCAGCAAGCTCACTATAAACATCCAGGCCTGCACCTTTGAAAAGCCTTTCCTCCCGAAAAGATTCAACAGGTTTCTGTGAACCACAAACTGTTATATCACTTTGAACTTTAGTTGCATCCTAACCTTTTTCTCTCTATATATCTATTCTTGTGTATGCATGTTTATATGAATGCATGAGTGGGTGATGACTGCAAACAATTCCGGTTTTTTTCAGTTTAAACAAAAATTTAACCTTCCCAGAATACTGAGGGAGGCAAGGGAGGAAATTGCTGGGGCCTTGACAGAAATCTTTGCATCCTCATTGGCTACAGGTGAGGTCCCAGAGGACTGGAGAATAGCCAATGTTGTTCCTTTGTTTAAGAAGGGTAGCAAGCATAATCCAGGAAATTACAGGCTGGTCAGCCTTGCATCAGTGGTAGGGAAATTATTGGAGAGGATTCTTCGGGACAGGATTTACTCACATTTGGAAACAAATGGACTTATTAGCGAGAGGCAGCATGGTTTTGTGAAGGGGAGGTCGTGTCTCACTAACTTTATCGGGTTTTTTGAGGAAGTGACGAAGATGATTGATGAAGGATGGGCAGTGGATGTTGTCTACATGGACTTCAGTAAAGCCTTTGACAAGGTCCCTCATGGCAGACTGGTACAAAAGATGAAGTCACACGGGATCAGAAGTGAGCTGGCAAGATGGATACAAAACTAGCTTGGTCATAGAAGACAGAGGGTAGCAGTGGAAGGGTGCTTTTCTGAATGGAGGGATGTGACTAGTGGTGTTCCGCAGGGATCAGTGCTGGGACCTTTGCTGCTTGTAGTATATATAAATGATTTGGAGGAAAATGTACCTGGTCTGATTAGTAAGTTTGCAGACGACACAAAGGTTGGTGGAGTTGCAGATAGCGATGAGGATTGTCAGAGGATACAGCAGGATATAGATCGGTTGGAGACTTGGGCGAAGAAATGAGAGATGGAGTTTATTCTGGACAAATGTGAGGTAATGCATTTTGGAAGGTCTAATACAGGTGGGAAGTATACAGTAAATGGCAGAACCCTTAGGAGTATTGACAGGCAGAGAGATCTGGGCGTACAGGTCCACAGGTCACTGAAAGTGGCAACGCAGGTGGGTAAAGTAGTCAAGAAGGCATATGGCATGCTTGCCTTCATCCGTCGGGGCATAGAGTATAAAAATTGGCAAGTCATGCTGCAGCTGTACAGAACCTTAGTTAGGCCACACTTGGAGTATTGCGTATAATTCTGGTCGCCACACTACTAGAAGGATGTAGAGGCTTTGGAGAGGGTACAGAAGAGGTTTACCAAGATGTTTCCTGGTCTGGAGGGTATTAGCTATGAGGAGAGGTTGGATAAACTTGGATTGTTTTCATTGGAACGACAGAGGTGGAGGGGTGACATGATAGAGGTTTACAAAGTTATGAGTGGCATGGACAGAGTGGATAGTCAGAAGCTTTTTCCCAGGGTGGAAGAGTCAGTTACTAGGGAACATAGGTTTAAGGTGCGAGGGGCAAAGTTTAGAGGAGATGTGTGAGGCAAGTTTTTTGCACAGAGGGTGGTGAGTGCCTGGAACTTGCTGCGGGGGGAGGTGGTGGAAGCAGGTACGATAGCGACATTTAAGAGGCATCTTGACAAATACACGAATAGGATGGGAATAGAGGGATATGGACCCCGGAAGTGCAGAAGGTTTTAATTTAGACAGGCATCAAGATCGGCGCAGGCTTGGAGAGCTGAATGGCCTGTTCCTGTGCTGTACTGTTCTTTGTTCCTTTTTTTAACCTACGAGAAAAGCTGCCATGTGTCTGTTTATTTGACCCTAAAAACACTCAGGGACTAACACACCATTTTTAAAAAAAACATTACCTGCGCTCAGTTGGGAGGTGTCCGTAATATTGGATTTTCAATAAAATTTTGATAAGGTGCCACACAAGAGGTTATTACACGAAATTAAGACTCATGGGATTGGGGATAATATATAAGCATGGATTGAGGATTGGTTAAGGGATGGAAAACAGAGAGTAGGAATAAACGGATCATTTTTATGTTGACAAGCTGTAACTAGTAGGGTGCCCAAGGATCAGTGCTTGGTCTCAGCTATTTACACACTATATGAATGACTTAGATCAGGGTACTGACTGTAATGTATCCAAGAGGACGCAAAGAGCCTGTGGGGCAGCAGAGTGGCGCAGTGGTTAGCACCGCAGCCTCACAGCTCCAGTGACCCGGGTTCAATTCTGGGTACTGCCTGTGTGGAGTTTGCAGGTTCTCCCTGTGTCTGCGTGGGTTTTCTCCGGGTGCTCCGGTTTCCTCCCACATGCCAAAGACTTGCAGGTTGATAGGTAAATTGGCCATTATAAATTGCCTCTAGTATAGGTAGGTGGTAGGGATATGGAATTAGTGTGGGATTAGTATAAATGGGTGGTTGATGGTCGGCACAGACTCGGTGGGCCGAAGGGCCTGTTTCAGTGCTGTATCTCTAAAATAAAAAAAATAAAATTCAAAAAAAGGACTTAGACAGTGTTAAGTGAGTGGGCAAGAACGTGGTAGAATGGTGATGTTATCCAGGTTGGTCAGAAAATAGAAAAGCAGAATACTTTTCAAATGGTGAGATTGGGAAATGGTATGCAGACGGTTGTGTGTGTCTTTGTATATGAATCACAGAAAGTTAATTTGCGGGCAGTGCAAGCAATTAGGAAAGCAAATGGTATGTTAGCAATTGTATAGGCCTTGGTGACACCACACCTGGAGTACAGTGTACAGTTGTAGTTCCCTTATCTAAGGAAGGATATACTTGCTTTAGAGGGAATGCAATGAAGGTGCACCAGATCTATGCCTGGGGTGAGGGGATTATCCTGTGATCAGAGATTGAGTAGACAAGGCCTATATCCCTAGAGTTTAGAAGAATGAGAGGTGATCTCATTGAAATATATACAATTCTTAAGGGTAGATGCTGGAAAAGTGTTTCCCCTGGCAGGGGAATCTAGAACACGGGGTCACAGTCTCAGAATAAATTGTTGGCCATTCAGAACTGAGATGAGGAGTATATTTTAACTCAAAGGTCGAAATTTAATGTAGGGTGGGAGGCCCCGCCCATCAGCTGAAAAGTCAGGGCTCCGCTGGGCCTGGGGAGCCACACTGGAATTTTTCACTCCCCAGGCCCTTAATTGGTCCTGGGTGGGATTTCCACCTCCTTGAGGCAGGAAGCCCTGCGTAGTGCAGCTGCCGGCCAATCAGCGGGCTGGCAGATCTTTGTCCCAGCACCACCACTGGGAACAGTGGCCACTGCTGGGACTACACCCAGCAATTGCAAACAAGGTGAAGGACACCCCCAGAACTCAGGTAAGTTTTTGGGGACAATTGACCGGGCCCTGGTGAGGCAAGGGGGGTTCGGTTAGAGGGGGAGGGAAGTGTCGTGCATTGGGGCTTCGGGGGTGGCCCTCCGTGGAGCACAGGGTGCCCGATCAGGAGGGCCCCCCAATAGCCCGCAAGAAGGCCGCCAGGTTTTACCTGACTGTGTTCTTGGGGCCTTTGCCGTCCACCCGCTGTGGGTAAAATACGCGCAGCGGCAGGAGGAGACCCTGAAGTGGCAGTTAATTGGCCACTTAAGGGCCTTGATTGGCCTGGGGCGTTTCTCACTGCTGACATCCTGTGTAAAACTGTGTCTAGGGGCGGGAGGGGGTCAAGAACAGCCCCCATCCCCATCTCCCAATCAATTTTACCCCGCCCCACCCCCCGCCACCAGCCCGCTCATTGGGGGGGGGTGGGGCGGGGGGAGTCAAGAAAATTCCAGCCAAAGGATTGTGAACTTTGGAAATCCTCTATCCTAGAGAGCTGGGGATGTTCAGACGTTGAGTATAAGCAAGGCAGAGATTGCTAGATTTTTGGATACTAGGGGAATTAAGGGATATGGGGACTGGGTGGGAAAGTAGATGTGGATGTTCAGTCATGATCGAATTGATTGGCGGAACAGGCTTGAGGGGTTGAATGGCCAACTCCGACTCTTATTTATTCCATTCTTATCTTCATCACCCACTGGCTCAGCTTTGCCAGTTCTCCTCACTAACTTTCCCCTGGCTGGGGAATCTAGAACACAGGATCACAGTCTCAGAATAAGGGGTTGGCCATTTGGCAGAGCAGGCTCAAAGAGCCAAATTGGCTACACGAGCTCTTATTTCTTACATTGTTATGTTTCCTTACTTCACCCGATGGATACTCCAACCAGTGGAAACGTATCAATGTAAACAACAATTTGCATTTATGTAGCACCTTTAACATAGTAAAATGTACCATGGCGTTTCACAGGGCTATTATCAAACAAAATTTGACACTGAGCCATGTAAGGAGATATTAAGGTAGAGCTTGGTCAAAGAGGTAGGTTTTATGGATTCTCTTTGGGAGAAAAGAGAAGTAGCGAGGTTTAGAGAGGGAATTCCAGAGTTTAGGGTCTCAGCATTTGAAGGCACAGCCGCCAATGATGCAGTGATTAAAATCAAGGATGAACATGAGGCCAGAATTGGAGGAATGCAGATATCTCAGAGTGTTGTAGGGTGGGAGAAGGTTACAGATATAGGGAGGGGGCGAGGCTATAAAGGGATTTGAAAACAAGAATGAGAATTTTAAAATTGGGCTGTTGCTTAACTGGGAGCCAATGTAGGTCAGCAAGCACAGGGCTCATGGGTGAATGGCAAGGGAGATTTGAATGAACTTAATTTTATGGAGGGTGGAAGCTGGGAGGCTGGCTAGGAGTGCATTGGAATAGTCAAGTCTAGAGGTAACAAAGGCAAGGATGAGGGTTTCAGCTGCAGATGAGCTGAGGCAGGGGTTGAGTTATGTGATGTTATGGAGGTGGAAATAGGCAGTCTTAGTGACAGTGCAGGTATGTGGGCGGAAGCTCACCTCGGGGATAAATACGACTCTCTCGCATTCACTCATCGATTCACACTCATTCTCACACAATCACACTCATTCACCCATTTGCTCACTCAGTCACTCTCATATTTACTCACTTTCACTTAGTAACTTACGCTTTCACACACTGTTTTACACTTATTCCCTCACAGTCTCACACTCTTAATGTCACTCCCTCACTCACATTTTACTCAATTGCTCACTCAGTCAGACTGTTCCTTACTCTCTATCGGTCTCTCTTAATCTCTTACTCACTCATTCACACTTTCATTCACTCACTGGTTCAATTGATCACTCCCTTTCTGACTCAGCAACTCATCCCTTTCATTTTCATATTGTTACGAACAGGTGGGAAATGATAGAAGTGGTTTCCCTTTTCACCTCTCAACTGACCAAAGACCATGTGTTTTTATTAGAATTGTATTTTAACCTTTGATCATTTTAATGGTCAATAAACAGACAAATGACAGCTTTTTCCTGCAAGTTTAAAGAAAGATAAATGTTTATTAAATAATAACTGAAAATATTCACACATACACACACACAAGAAAAGACAGAAATTAAAAGATAGCATGCATTTAGGTCTGATGGTTTAAAAAAAAGTTAATTGTGAAACCTTGTTCCATTCCCTGGAAGGAAGATTTAAAAATGATGCAGCCCTGTTTGTTCTTTTTCCTGGTTCACTGACGTCAAACTTTGGAAAGTTCAGGTGGACAGATACTTTGGTTGCAGACTCCTTTGGTCAAATCTCAGTCACAGTTCAATGGTGAAGATCCTGTTACCATTTCTCAGGTAGGGACCTTCAAAGGTCACCTTTTGTCTCTGCCACTAGGTAGTTTAAAAATGATATTCTGTCAGGGTCCATCTTCTTGCTGGGATGGGTCTCTCTCTTCCTTCTGGCTTATGGCTTTCTCTGCAGACAAAAGTGTCTCTTATTTAAATTCCTTATCAGGGACTTGGTTTCTGTCAGGTGTCCAAAGTTTCTCTCCCATTGTGTTTTAATAGGTGATGTTTGACCGTGTGGCCATTGTTAGACAATAGGTTTGGACGTTGCCTATCTTTATGCCATCTTCATAAAATGGTGTTTTTTCATACTCTTTATCCTGGAGTCTCCAGGTCTGCCAAGTCATTGTTAGTCCAACTGGTTTAGGAGGGGTAGCCAATAACATTGAATAGGCTATTTACATTTCTAAAACTTTCTTCAACACTTGACCCGACATGACGATTGATTCAGGGTTCCAGCAGTTACCATGTCTATTCGCAGTACAGGAGAGGTCACCTGACCTCTTACTCCATCTTCTTCTGCAGCAAACGGTGTCTGTTTTGCGTTAAATTCATCAGTTCATTTTATAGTTCATAATTTCTCCTTGCGTGAGCGTGCTAATATTCAGTTACTGTCTCACAATCATTCATATTCAGTCTTACACTCACTCATTCTCTCACGCTCACGTTCAAGGCAACACATTGAAGAACATTAGAGAGCGGGAGGGTGGCATAATGGTAGTATCACTGAGTCATAGACATAGAGAGACAGTCATAGAGAGATACAGCACTGAAACAGGCCCTTCGGCCCACCGAGTCTGTGCCGACCATTAACCACCCATTTATGCTAATCCTACATTAATCCCATATTCCCTACCACATCCCCACCTTCACCCAATTCTCCTACCACCTACCTACACTAGGGGCAATTTACAATGGCCAATTTATCTATCAACCTGCAAGTCTTCGGCTGTGGGAGGAAACCGGAGCACCCAGCGGAAACCCACGTGGTCACAGGGAGAACTTGCAAACTCCGCACAGGCAGTACCCAGAACCGAACCCAGGTCGCTGGAGCTATGAGGCTGCAGTGCTAACCACTGCACCACTGTGCTGCCCCTTACTGGACTAGTAATCCAGATGCCTGGACTATTGCTCCGGAGACATGAGTTCAAATCTCACCACTGCAGCCAGGGAAATTTAAATTCAATTAAATAATAAATCAACAAGGGCACACCCTGCCCCATCAACCCTGCAAAGTCCTCCTCAACAGCATGTGCAGACATACAAAAATTGAGAGAGCAATAGCCTGACATAGTCATATTCACTGAATCATATCTGATGTCCCAGACTCCTCCATCACCACCCCTAGGTATGTCCTGTTCCACCTGCAGGACATACCCACCAGAGGTAGTGGCACAGTGGCATACAGTTGGGAGGAAGTAGTCTTGGGAGTCCTCAACATTGACTCCAGTCCCATAATCTCTCACAACATCAGGCCAAACATGGGCAAGGAAATCTCCTGCTGATTACCACTTACTCCCCACTTTAAACTGATAAAACAGTACACTTCCATGTTGAACACCACTTGGAAGAAGCACTGAGGGTAGCAAGGGCACAGAATGTACTCTGGATAGGGGACATCAATGTCCATCACCAAGAGTGGCTCGGTAGCACCACTACTGAGTGAGCTGGCCAAGTCCTGAAGGACATATTTGCCAGATTGGGCCTGCAGCAGGTGGTGAATAAACCAACATGAGGGAAAAACCTACCTGACCTCGTCATCACCTCACCAACCTACCTGCCGTAGATGCATCTGTCCACGACAGTAGTTGTAGGAGTGACCATCGCACAGTCCTTGTGGAGACCAAGTTCCATCTTCACACTGAGGACATCCTCTATCATGCTGTATAACATACCACCATGCTAAATGGGATTGATTCAGAACAGATCTAGCAGCTCAAATCTGGGCATCCATGAGGCACTGTGGGCCATCAACAGCATAAGAATTATATTCAAACACAATTTGGTAACCTCGTGGCCTAGCACATCCCTCACTCTACCATTACCATCAAGCTAGGGGATCAACACTGGTTCAATAAGGAGTATAGGAAAGCATGCCAGGAGCAGACCAGGCACACCTAAAAATGAATTGCCAACTGGATGAAGATTCAACACAGAACTACATGCATGCTAAACAGCAGAAGCAACACGTATGGACAGAGCTAAGCGATCCCAGAAACAACGGACCAAAGCTCTGCAGTCCTGCCACATCCAGTCATGAATGGTGATGGACAATTAAAGAATTAACCAGAGGAGGGGGCTCCACAAACATCCCCATTCTCAATGATGGGGAAGTGTGGATGATCCATCTCAGCCTCCTCCTGAGGTCACAGCATCAGAGATGTCAGTGTTCAGCCAATTCAATTCACTACATGTGATATAAAGAACACATTGGATATAGCAAGGTTGTGGGCCCTGACAACATCCCTGCTGTAGTACTGAGTACTTGGGCTCCAGAACTAGCCAAGTCCCTCGCTAATCTGTTGCAGTACAGCTACAACACTGGCATCTACTAAAAATGTAGAAAATTGCACTGTTATGCCCAGTCCACAAAAAGCAGGAGAAATCCAATCTGGCCAACTACTGGCCCATCAGTCTACTCTCAATCATCAGCAGAATGATGGAAGGTGTTGTTGACAGTGCTAGCAAGTGGCACCTACTCAGCAATAACCTGTTTACCGATTTTCAGCGAGGGTCACTCGGCTCCAGAGCTCATTACAGCCTTGGTCCAAACTTGGACAAAAGAGCTGAATTCCAGATGTGAGGTGAGATTGACTGACCTGGCTATCAAGGGAATAACTCCCCTTCTCTTCTTCAAAATACTGCCATAGGATCTTTTACGTCCACCTGACAGAGTAAACAGGGCCTCGGTTTAACGTTTCATTTGAAAAACTGCATCTCCAACAGTACTGCACTGGAGTGTCAGCCAAGGATTTTGTGCTCAAGTCTCTGGAGATATTTTATTGTAGACTGTGATATAACTGCACTTAAAGGTGCTAAGACTTACAGTATAGTGGTCAAACCACACATACAGTGTGTTCAAAATTTTGCTCTCCACAATGCAAAAAATATACACTTATATTGGAAAGGGTACACAGAAGGGCAACAAAACTGATGCTGAAAGATTAAAACTTGAGCTTAATAGCATGGAAAGCTGATTATTAAGAGGGGACCTCATCAAATAAGATAAAACCACACTAAATGATACAGGTAACTTGCTGTTTTGTTTACAAGCCTATTTTTCTTAAAGTTTTGCATTATTCCCTACAGAAGAAGTTCTATACAGATCCCTAAATATAATACTACAGGATCGAGGTGATTGACTTACCGCCCTGTTCTTCCTCCATCGCTATGTTCTCCGGGTCTTCATTTGGGCATCACAGGCACCCACCTGAATTAAGCAAGAACCTCATTAATCTATGCAAATTGGGGTCCTATAATGAGGATAGGTCCCCAATGACATTTTAATGGTCGACTTGGCAGAACATGGGCCGTAGACACTCCACTCAGTAAAATCTGGTGGGAAAGAGGAAGATGCCTGGAAAGGTAAGTATTCAAATTATTTTTGTGGTACCAAGAATAGGATACAGAATAATATGGACTTCTGAGCAACACCAATGCTCCCCCCATGCCCTCCAACCGACCTTCTGACTGGCTAGGATGATCTGATATTTTACTGGCCTCAAATAGCTGCAGGATGCCCAACTGGGGGGCTAAATTTAGTGAGACCGCATGGAGCGGGAACAGAGGCCTAGGGGGCTGGAGAATAGTATTGGACGAGGGCATCCGGAAATCTGACGTGTGACATGAGTCCCGGATTTAGTCAGTGGCGGGAAAGCACCAAGGCATTGTCACCATCCCGACGTGACGGGAGAGCATTTTAAATTGTAGAACAGTTGGTTTTAATACAGCTGCATGCAATTGAAAGCAATTCGATAGGGGCTTGGAATTAAGTGGACAGCCCTCGTGTGCCTTCGGATGCCCAGCCGTTGAGAGCTGGTGCCATCGAGACGAGGCCTCAGTGCCATGACCAGCACTGCATAGGGACAGAACGGGGACCAGAGGCCATTTTCGGTCTGCAGTGCTGTACATGGATGGACTCAGTCTTGGGTGGCAGTACCGGATGAGCTTGGTCTTGGGTAGTCTGCAACGGAGGGCTTGGTTTTCGGTGGCAGTACCAGGTGCCCATTCTGTTGGATGGCAGCATTGGGTCCCCAACCTGTTGGGTGAGAGGGCTGGGTGCCCATGCTGCTGGGTGAGTGGGTCAGCTATCAGCAAGGGTGGGCACTGAGGGCCATTAGCGAGTCTGCCTAGAGAAATAGCAAAGGGAAAGCTGCAAAGGCTCCGCAAGGACAGCACTCCGTAGGTCTACTGATCATCTGGCATGGGTCTCACATACCCAGTCTTTGTGGACCCCCAACTGTGATGCAGTACCTCCAACGGAGGGAGCACCAGGAGGCATCTGTACCTGCCTGTGAAACTCCACGATGAGAGTGGCAGCAGCTGGCCATGCCAAGAAGAGCACATCTGCACATGAGATCATACCAGACTCGACTCTGATACTTTCAAATGTCCGAGTGGCATTGTCAATTAAGACTATGGCTCTCCAGGGAGGCCGTCACTGACTTTTGCACCTTGCTGCAGGACAATTTATGTCCTATGGGATTTGGTGGTCACCCTACGCCAGTGGCCTTGAAGATCACATAGCACTTAACTTTTATGCGTCTGGATCATTCCAAGGATCCACTGGGGACATGTGTGGCGTCTACCATGCTGCAGTGCACTGCTGCATCAAGTAGGCGACCAATGCCTTGTTCAAGAGGGCTGACACTCTGTGCGCCAGCAGGCGACCCTGACAGTCAGGCTGAGAGGACCATTGGATTCGAAGTCATCACTGGATTCCCCCAGGTGCAAGGCGTGACAGACTGCACGGATGTGGCCATCAAGGCTCCAATGGACCAGCCAGCCACCTTCATCAACAGGAAGGGCTTCCATTCCATCATCGTTCAGTTGGACTGCGACGACCAAAAGCGTTTCCTGCAGGTGTGTGCCCACTTCCTGGGAAGCAGCCTTGACACCTACATACTTCCACAGTCCCAGGTGCTGCAGCTTTTCTGGCCCCCTGTTCGCCTACAGGGATGGATTCTACCATTAAAGACATGGCTACTCATGCATATGAGGAACCCTCACACTGCAGCACAGGAGAGGTACAACACTTGCTACGACTTCACTCGACCGAGCATCGAGCAGGCCATTGGGCTGCTGAAGACGAGATTCCAGTGCTTGGATCAATCCGGTGGACCCCAGTGAGGGTCTCGCGTAGCGTGGTGGTCTGCATAGCTCTGCACAATCTAGCATTGCAGAGGGAGGAGGCCCTGCATGACAAGGACATGATTGAACGCCACTTCCCCACCGACAAGGAGGATGCAAAGGAGGGCAATGAGCAGGCAGCACTGGATATTGAACCCCTTGCCAGGAAATCAGGCAGATTGAGCGATGGGCCACGGAGGCGAGCGACAGTCTCATACTTATCTGCTTCCAGCCACCAAGATGGCCTCTCAGAGTGAAATCAATAAAGACTGACCTCAATGTATTCAGTCTGTCACCTGCTTTCTACTTGTCTAAGGTGCCCAGCGCCCAGCTGAACCACACGGTTCATGGGAGACGCTAATCAAATGAGGGTAATGCCAACACTGGCAGCCACTAAGGCAAAAGGTGAAGTCAGCAGCTCACAATTAAGGCATGATAGAATAATCATTTCCCAGAATAAAAGTTAATTTCAAAACCACAAGAACTTTATAAGAGAAAACAAATGTCAAATGTCAAGCACACGTGAAACCCTAAGTGTGACTAGGTAGTTTTCTTCATATGCTTACGTGTGCTTCTACAAGGTGTAATCCCTGCTCTGGCAACTCGGCTGCAAACAGGCTGATAATCATGCTGCCCCTTGGCCTGTGCAGGACTCTCCTCAGGCATCATGGCTACTGAAGCTAGGCTCACTGGCGGAGAGGCTGAGGAGTCGCTGTCTATACTCAGAGCATCCTGAGGGCAGCCCCCAGTTGTGGAGTTCAGCCTCTCCTCGTCGCTTTCAAGGCTTACTTGAACCTCCATACTCACCAGAAAAGGATGAGGAGCTGGAGAAGACTCCAAGGAACTCATCATTCTCTCACTTTATCACTACTGCATTGAACTCATGGCCAAGGCGATGGTGTGCAGGTTTGCATGCATTTGTGGGCTCTGGCTCTTCATGAGGGTTGCCAACCTCTCGAAGGAGGAAGCCATGCGCTCACACATCTGAGATATGGGCAGCACTCATTGCATGGATGGACTCCTTCATCGTCCACTCATTGCTGCGCACTGACTCTGGCATTTCTGCCCGATGTTGCCTTATCCCTCTCTGCAACTCCAGCATGTCCTGTGCTGTTGACACCAGAGGCTCATCATCAGCCTGGGGCTCAGCATAGGCCTAGCCTCCCACAGTCCTCCAACTGTCAGAGGCCTCGGCTGTCTCAGCCTCAGCCAGCTGCTCGGGCGCGTGTGCGATGCTCTCACCAGCTTGTGATCCCGATTCTACAACTGAACGGAAACCCAGAGGTGAAAGTATCTGCGTTGGTGGAAAGTGGAGAGTCATGTGACAGTGCATCCTAATCCTCTCTGACTCCTGATCCTCCTCAGAGATGGAATTATGTCCCTCTTCAACTAGAATCTCCTCCGGACGCTGACCTGCATGAGAGAACACAAACATGTGTGGGTTAGGATGTCCAGATCTCATCATGCCAACCATGCATGATGTGGGTCTCCAGAAGTGAACTCTTTGCCAATGGAAGACAATTCTCACTCTCGTGCACAGAGACTCCAGTTTCACCATCCATTATTGAGCGGCCGCCTGGGGTCTCCGCTAGTTCATGGAGAGAGGCCTAATGTCCGGGATACCTCCGCCAATTCACACGGTCTCTCTGTTGTTATGGGCCCTCTTGTCTTGAAAGTGAAAAGAGGGAGATAGAGAGATCAACATGACAGTTCTGCTAGTGGCAGCCCCTCGTCCGCTGCTGGGGATTACAGTATAGCATCCTCCTGTCAGCTTTCAAGGGAGTTAATGGAGGTGAGCTGTGAAAGAAGGTGGCCTGTGGTCGAGATGCAGCCATGCATCTGTCAGGATGAGGTGAGGCTTATCTCCCTTTGCCAGAGCCTTTGTGGTGCCTCCCTCCCCATGTCCCGCTTCCTCCTGCGTAATCACATGCAATCCCTAAAAACGAGAGAGGTATGGAGCAGTCACATTGGCAGAACGAAGGAGGTCATTAACCCTCGTGCAGCACTATAACCATGTTCGGGTGGCGGGGGTGACCCCACGGCTACTGACCTCCTCTGCGATCTCCATCCAAGCTTGCTTGGTCAGCCGGGAGGACCTCCTTACCATCATGGGGGATGAGAACCTCTCACCTTTCCCTTGCAGCCTGCAGAAGAATCTCAAGGGTGGCATCGCTAATCCGTGGACAAACCGGTGTCTTCCTTCAGCCATGGTCACTGCAGCTTCGCATTCAGCTCCTTGCCTATCAGGCAGCAGAGGCAGCAAAAGGGATTCTGGGGCAGCAGAGGGCGCCATGGAGCAGCAGAGGCAGCAGAACAGGTCCTCGGACAGCAGATGCAGCAGAAGGGTTCCAGGGGCAGCAGACACCAGGAAGGGACTTGGGGCAGCAGAGGGCACTAAAGAAGGCACTCTTTTAAACCAGCCAGCAGTAAATGCAGGACTAGCAAGCCTTTAAATATGGCACCAACACCTGCTCCAGAGTCATCTGATGCCGTATTCAGCACCCTAAATTCTGCCGCCATTGCAGAATTGGATGGGTCCTGTGCCTCTATTCTTATAATTGGCCATTCGCCACGTGATCGCAGTGGTCCAGCAGCACACATGAGGAACGGCAACGGTGCCCATTTCCAAGTCTGGTGCCTGGACCTGCAACGGCTCTCTAAATTGAGCCTGGGGTGTTCAGTTTGCTGGCGTCATGTTGCTGATGAACTGTCCAAGAATTAAAATCTACTTTTCGGAACATAGGAATAGGAGTAGGCCATTCAGCCCATCGAGCCTACTCCACCATTCAATACGATCATGGCTGATCATTCACTTCAATGCCTTTTCCCCATGTTCCTTTACGTCATTGGTATTTAGAAATCTATCAATCTCTGCTTTAAACATACTCAGTGACTGAGCTTCCACAGCCTTCTGGGGTAGAAGATTCCAAAGATGCACAACCCTCTGAGCAAAGAAATTTCTCCTCATCACGGTCCTAAGTGGCGTCCCCCTTATTTTGAAATTGTGTCCCCTGGTTCTAGACTCTCCAACCAGGGGAAACATCTCACCTGTGTTTACCCTGTT
Organism: Heterodontus francisci; assembly: GCF_036365525.1. Classification (NCBI taxonomy): domain Eukaryota; kingdom Metazoa; phylum Chordata; class Chondrichthyes; order Heterodontiformes; family Heterodontidae; genus Heterodontus; species Heterodontus francisci. The sequence goes on along the minus strand of NC_090383.1, from coordinate 98,971,122 downwards.
TGACCCTTTAAGTATTTTGTAGGTTTTAATAAGATCACCTCTCATTCTTTGAAACTCTGGAGAATACAGGCCAAGTTTCCCCAATCTCTTTTCATAGGGCAGTCCCGCCATCCCGGGAACAAGTCTGGTGAACCTGTGTTGCACTCCCCCTATGGCAATAATATCCTTGCTAAGGTAAGGGGACCAAAACTGCACACAGTACTCAGGTGTGGTCTAACCAAGGTACTATACAATTTAAGCAAGACTTCACTGCCCCTGTATTCAAATCCTCTTGCGATAAAGACTAACATACCATTAGCCTTCCTAACTGATTGCTGCACCTGCATGCTAGCTTTCAGTGACTTATTGACGAGGACACCCAGGTCCCTTTTTACATCTACACTTTCTAATCTCTTACCATTTAAGAAATACTCTGCACATCTATTCCTCCTACCAAAGTGGATAACCTCACATTTTCCCACATTATATTCCATCTGCCATGTTCTTGCCCACTCACTAGGTCTGTCCAAATCACCTTGAAGTCACTCTGCATCTTCCTCACAACACAAATTCCCAACTGATTTTGTGTCATCTGCGAACTTGGAAATATTACACTTGGTCCCCACATTCAAATCATTGATATATATTGTGAACAGCTAGGGCCCAAGTACTGATCCTTGCAGTACCCCACTAGTCACAGCCTGCCAATTTGAGAATGACCTGTTTATTCCTACTCTCTTTTTTTCTGCCTGGTAACCAATCCTTAATCCATGCCAGTATATTACCTCCTATCTCATATGCTTTAATTTTGCTAACCAACCTCTTATGGGGGATGTTCTCAAAAGCCTTCTGAAAATCTGAAAATCCAAGTATAGTATGTCCACCGACTTCCTCTTTACCAATTTTGTTAGTAACATCCGCAAAAAATTCCAACAGGTTCATCGAACATGATTTCTGAATCATAAATCCATGTTGACTGTGCCCAATCAGATCATTATTATCCAAGTGTCCATTCATCACATCGGTTAGAATAGATTCTAGCATTTTCCCTACTACTGATATAAAGGCTAACAGGTCTGTAGTTCCTGGTTTTCTCTCTCCTGCCCTTCTTAAATAGTAGGGTGACATTTGCTACCTTCCAATCTGCAGGAACCATTCCAGAATCTAGAGAATTTTGGAAGATGATCACCAATCCCTGCACTATCTCCATAGCTACCTCTTTCAACACTCTGGGATGTAGAATATCAGGTCCCGGGGACTTATCAACCTTCAGCCCCATTAATTTCTCCAATACAATCTTCTTACTAATATTGTAACTTCCTCAGTAAAGACAGACACATAGTCATTATTTAGCTTCTCTGTCACTTCTCTATTCCTCATTATAAATTCTCCTGACTCTGCCTGTAATGGACCCACATTTGTCTTTGCCAAACATTTTCTTTTTACGTACCTATAGAAGCTTTTACAGTCCGTTTTTATGTTTTTTGCTAGTTTACATTCATATTCTATTCTCCTTTTTTAAAATCAGTTTCTTGGTCCTCCTTTGCTGCATTCTAAAATCCTCCCAATCCTCAGATTTACTACTATTTCTAGCAACGTTATAGGCCTTTTCTTTTAATCTTATACAATCCTCAACTTCCTTTGTTAGCCATGGTTGACTGCCTTTACTTTTGGGGTTTTTGTGTCTTGAAGGAATGCATAGTTGCTGTAAACTATGTAATATTTCTTTCAAGACTATCCATTGCCTATGTACTCTCATACCTTTTAATGTATTTTCCCAATCCACCTCAGCCAATTTGCCCCTTATACCTTCATAGTTTCCTTTTTTCAAATTTAACATCCTGGCTTCAGATTGAACTGCCTCATTTTCAAACATAATGTAAAATTCTATCGTATTATGGTCACTCATCCCTAAAGGTTCTTTTACAACAAGATTATTAATTAGCCCTTTCTCATTTGTTATGACCAGGTGAGAAATGTGTCTTGGGGTCTTTTGCTGTGTTCACTTGGTCTTATTGTAACAGGGTTTAATTTTAAACACACTGTGTTTTGAGCTCCCCCTTCGTGAATTCTTGTTCACAGCTTTCCAATTACAAGGCAAAAAAATTAACACACCAGGTTTTTCACCAGGATTAAAGAAGAAAGGTGAAATTTATTAAACTTACTTAAACTTAAACTCTAATACGGCTCATGCCTACGGGTATACGCATGCCCATGCTCGCATGCACACGTGATATACACGTGCAAATAGGGACAGAAAAGAGAAGAGAAATAAAATGGAGAGACTTGAGGCAATTTCAGAAGAGTTTCTGGTTTACTGTGCTGTGTTTCCAGCTCACCGTAGAGTCTTTGATTGTAGATAGCTCTTACTTTTCGTTGGGGCTCAGTATTCTTCTTAAACTTTGTTCACTGTAGGAGACTTTTCTCTCTTAGTGTTCATATGTCTTCAATGGTTTCCGATGCTGGTGTGAGCGAGATGAGAGCAAACAGGAGAGAGATGTTCTCAAACCTGGAGCTTTCTGAGTTCAAATCCTCTGTTGGAAGTTCAAATTCAAAAACACCAACAGTCAGTCAGTCATGTAACCAAAGCTGGTCTGACCACTTCTTCTGTGTATTGGGGAAGCAACGACTGGGTCCCTATTGTTCCAACACTGTCTGTTACTATGCAAATGTCTTTCCACTCAGGGGCATGCAATTTTAAGTTTTAATGTTCATGTGGCAAAATAATGTGTGTCTCCGTTTTGGCAGGTGGGGGGTTTGCCTGACACATTAAATAATACTAGATATAAAATAGCCTGTTCTCTAGTTGGTTTCTCAACATACTGCTCTAGAAAACGATCCCTAACACACGAGAAACTCGTCCTCCACAGCATTAGTGCTCATTAGATTTACCCAGTCTATATGCAGATTGAAGTCACCCATGATTACTCCAGAACCTATGCTACATGCTTCTCTAATCTCCTGATTAATACCATACCCCACACTACCACTACTATTTGGTGGCCTAGTTGATGCTCACATTTGTTTCGCCTGCCTTCTAATGTCACTTGCTACTTTTCTACCTCCTCCTGTTACCAGCCTTAGTTCCTTTCAATTTGAGCTACCCCTCAGGTTCCCATCCCCCTGACAAGTTAGTTTAAACCCTCCTCAACAGCACTAGCAAATCTCCCTGTGAGGATATTATCTCTGGTCCTGTTAAGGTGTAGCCCGTAAATCTTGTACAGGTCCCACCTGCCCCAGAACTGGTCCCAATGACTCAGAAATCTGACGCCCTCCCTCCTACACCAATTCTCCAGCCACATGTTCCTCCTATCCCTATGCTCACTAGCATGTGGCACTGGGAGTAATCATGAGATTACTGCTCTTGCGGTCCTGCTTTTTAATTTCCTTCCTAACTCCCTAAAATTTGCTTTCAGGACCTAATCCCTCTTCCTACCCATGGCATTGGTACCAATGTGAACCACGACCTCTGGCTGTTCACCCTCCCCCCCGAAGGATGTCCTGCAGCTACTCCATGACATTCTTGACCCTGGCACCAGGGAGGCAACACACCAGCCTGGAGTCACGTTTACTGCTGCAGAAATGCCTGTCTGATCCCCTGACTATCGAATCCCCTATCACTATTGCTCTTCCACTCTTCTTCCTTCCCTGCTGTGCAGCTGAGCCATGCGTAGTACCATGGACTTGGCTCTGGCTGCACTCCCCTGAGGAACCATCGCCCTCACCAGTGTCCAAAATGGAAACTGATTAGCAAGCAAGATAGACTCAGGGGACACCTGCACTGCCTGCCTGGTTCTCTAAGACTGCCTGGCAGTCACCCATTCCCTCTCTGCCTGCATGCTCCTAACCTGCGACCACCTCCCTAGATGTGCTACCTATGTAGTCCTCCGCCTCGCGGATGCACAACAGTGACTCCAGCTGCCACTTAAGTTTCGAAACCCGGAGCTTAAGCTTCTGCAGCTGGTGACACTTCCTGCAGATGTGTTCGTCTAGGACACATGGTGCGTCCATGACCTCCCACATACCACAGGATGTACATTCCACTTGGCCGAACTGACCTGCCTTACCATAACTTTAAAACTTTAAGTGGCATTATTAACTGATATATTATTGCCTGCAGTATGATATGTGTAGTGTAAGGTTAATATAGGGTTGTTACTGGGCAGAATATGTAAATAGTCTGTGAGTGGCATCACAGGAAGGGATGTAATAGAACTTCTACAGAACCTCAGATACAGTAGAAGTGGAAACCAGAGATGTCAGACTTATGTAAATAAACTCCTGTTCCTGTAACCGGTAGTCTCTTAGATGTTCTAAGCCTTCATCGTATCAGAATATAACAATATGCAGTTACATTTTTCTCTCCTCATATTGCAAACAACATTCATCTCAACTAGTAATCTGAAACTTAAATTTATATGGATAAAATGTCTGTCGGAATCTCCACTGAAGTTACAATGAGAGATTGGAAGAACCCTATTAGAAATTTGACCCCACAATGTTTTAAACAATACAGGTATCCATTAAGGATGATTGCTTCTGAGTACAAGATTTTAATTACTTATGTATTTTTAGGCATCTTAACACTTCTGTTTATTCAAGGATAATGCTTCTCCCGTATTCGTATTGGTTAATTAGGAATAGCCCATGCTAGGCTTAAATTGTTTGTCAAAGGACCCAGGAACAACAATTTTTCTCAGGGAACTCAGTAATTCTGAGCTCATATGCACTGGACAACCAACACGATCTTCCAAATGTAATCTGAAAGTCTGTACACTCATTATTCTAGAACATGTATCTTGACTGTATGAATCACTTTCTAATATCCATGTTCCATGACAATTACTTCATGTACTAGTAATGAATAGTCATCTATAGTTATTAAAGATTTGGTGCTGAGAATAGGAAGCCAACCGTATTGCATTCATAGATGGCACTATAATGAAGTTACTCGACTGAAGGTGAGTCAAATGACTGCCAGAATTTTCAACATTAAAAGATGAAACAGCACAAGATGTTTTCTGGACATGTGCTTGAGTGAGTCCTGCAGCTGGCATTTTTGTTAATTTTCAAAATGTATTCTAGAAATATATTTTTGGCTTTGCAAGTTGAATAGTTCTCGTCCTATTTTATGTGGGTCAGAAAAACCCAATTCCACAGGGATGCATCAATATGCCTCCCCTTGCAAAGAACACAAAATTATTTTATGTTTTCTTAAACATTGTCTGCCCTTTAATAGGGAAGAAGGACATCATTCTTTGGAGAATGGAGATGGCCCAAACTAGATGGAAACCTTTCGCAGAAGCCTCTCTTCAGAAGGAGGGGTCTCTAATTATTCCTGGAGAGGTTGATCTGCACTAGAGCAGATAGTTCTAAACAAAACAAATTATCAAAAGTTGTATTAAAACTGTGAAATTGTGAAAACATTACAAAAGGTATCCTACAATGTCCATAGGTTGCAGGTGTTCAGTGAGCTCAGTAGTTTTGTCTCTTTTAGATAGATACTTGAATATAGAATGTGGAAAATGTATCTTGTTTGTGATATAAGTGAAAATCTTGATATCTTAGAATGTCTATGTTAATACTAAAACAAGAAATTCTACCATGAATTCCACTACCAACTTTGATATCACATATCACATTTAGGAAGTTATATTTGAGACTTTGGCTAGCCGGATGGTGGTGGTGTGGCGTGGCGTAAAATTGAGCAGGAGGCCTTCCCAACCCACTCCTGACTCTGCCCCACTTTACGTAGGGCTGGTGGGGAGGGGTGGGGGGGTGAAAAACAGGCCGCCTGCCCCAGACCAATCAAGGCCCTTAAGTGGCCAATTAATAGCCACTTAAGGGCCTTCGCCCACCTCCACGGGGATTTTACCCGTGGCAAGTGGGCATCCTGGAGGCATGAAAGGCCGCCCGGTGAAACTTGGTGGCCTCTCAGCGCACCGGGGGTGGTGGCCCTGACGATCGGGCACAGGATGCCCGATTGAGGGCTGCCCCCCACTTCCCCAACCACCCCTAGGACCCAAGACGCGCCTCCACCCTCCCCCCCAAACGACCACCCTTGTCTTGCCGGGGCCCGACTGATTACCCCCGACGAGGCAAACCAAACTTAAATGCACTCCTGGCTCCATGTCCTCGCCTGGGTGCGGTCCCAGCAGTGGCCATTGCTCCCAGTGGCCCTGCTGGGACTAAGAGCTGCCTCAGAACAATTAAAGCCCAGGGATCCGTAAAATGCGGGATGGGTCCCTAGGCTAGGCGGAAACGGGTTCACCACCAACTTTTACATTGGTGGCCAGCTCCCGTCCGTCTGACATAAAATCCAGCCCTTTGTGACTTTTGCTGCACTGAATAAAAAAACATACCGGGTGCCCAGTGGTTGCGCTTAAAATTGTGTACCAACAGAACTGAAACTCTTTACAGGGTATAACATTTTTGCTGAAGGAACCATGAAACTGCAAGATTTGTTTTATAACGGAGGTTTACTTGGTACTCTTCCAGACTACATGCCCTAATTTACTGGCTGCAATTTAATGCCTCAAAGAAATGACTCCTTTATTCATTTTCTCCACAAACATAAGTGCAATCTCCTGATATACTTTCATATGCCTGAAAATTTATGGATCTAATTTATCCAAAGCTTTGCCAAGTGGGCAACATGGAACTTTACATCAATGATCAACCAAGCAATCCCTAACGAAAATGAGAAATAATCTTTCAGATTCTCTGATGGATTTATAAAACAAAGTGACTCCGGATAATGTAGAGCATGCGCAGAGTGATTGCGGATGTCATCAGTGCATGCGAACATTTGCCAGCTTTCCAGTATGAATGTGCGCGCTGACGTCACCATGCAATGATGTCCTCACCCCTCAATAGCCAGGATCGCCGGCTCCATTCCCCCAAACAGTACCCTGCTCCCTCCTGCCATCCCCGCTTCCTTCCTCCACTGCTTGCTTCCCGTGTCACTGCTTCACCCACCTCGCCTCCCCACCACCGCCCAGCCACTCACTCCCATCCTCGCCGCTTCCCCCCCCCCCACCCGCTCCCAACCGCTCATTGCAGGCCTCACTGCTTCCCCCTTTGGCCACTCGCTCCCTCCCTCATCTCTTCCCTCTTTGGCTGAATGCTCCCAACTGCACCACCCAAAGAAGCAGCGGGGGACAGGGAACAAGCTTCCAAAGTGGCAAGGCGGGGAGTCAGCGGCTGAAATGGAGAAGAATCAGCAAAAATCCAATTGAATTCAGAGAATAAGAATCGATGAGATGTGGTTTGATCTTGCTCAGTAACAAACTACAATGGAAGAAAATATTTTTTTAAATTGTCTGAAGTCATTCTAACTTGTTCCTGTACTTCTGAAGCAGGGCAAGAACAATCCATCAGTTTCATTAGAATCATTCAGCATAGAAGGTGGTCATTTGGCCCATCGGGCCTGATTTGGCTCTGAGAGCCAGTCTGCCTCTCTTTCCCCATAGTCTTGTAAATGCTTTCCCTTCAAGTATTTGTTTGATTCCATTTTTAATGTTAATGTTGAATCTGCTTCAATATTCTAGTTTCAATTTACCTTTTTCCATCTTTGTTTATGAATTTGATTTAGCTACATTTAAATGTTGGATTTTAGGCAGTTATTCTACCTAAATCGAAAACAGAACTAATAGCAACATTTCTGCAGCGTTCTCCTGATATTCATCTGTAAGTTTGGCGGAATATTGGCAGAACTCCCAAAGAAACTGTGGCTGGAATTTTACATTGGACAGGAGGCCCCGCCCACTGGCCAAAATGTTGGGATGAGTGCGCCTCCACCGGACCTAGGAGCCACGCCAGGATTTTACGTGGCCCAGGCCCTTAATTGGACTTGGGCAGGACTTCCACCTCTCTGAGGCAGGATGTCCCACCTCCAAGAGCTGCTGGCCAATCAGCGGGCCAGCAGCTCTCAGTCCCAGCAGTGCCACTGGCAGCGATGGCCACTGCTGGGACTGCACCCAGTTGCAACAGGATCATGGTCTCCGGCGAAGGAAGAAAGGGTATGTTTTCAGGGTCTCGCCAGGGACAATAGGCCAGGCCCTGATAAGGCAAGTCAGTTGGGGGGTGGGTTCTTTATTTCAGTGGGATGGTTGGGGCTCTGGGGTAGGGGGGGGCCCCTCTGTTGGGGACATGGGGTTGCCCCCCAGCCCACAAGGAGGCCGCTAGATTTTACCTGGCAGCATTCTGGGGGCCTGAGGCACTTGCCGGCTGCTGGTAAAATACCAGCGGTGGCGGCAGGAGGCCCTTAAGTGGCAGTTAATCGGCCAATTAAGGACCTTGAATGGCCTGGGGCGGTCAGGCCGTTTCTCGCCGCTGCTGCCCCTGGTAATTGCAGCAGGGGCGGGAAGGCATCGGGAATGGCATCTCCCACCTCCTACTTAATTTTATGCCCTCCCCCCAACCCCCCCACCAGCCCACTCCTGTTGGGGGGGTGGGGGGCATAAAATCCTTGCCTGTGTAAACATTTTCTCTGAGGTTTCCACTGAAATTACGGCAGGAGATCATGAGAAACACTGGGATAGAAATGCAATACTGTACCAATATGCCTCCTGGCTTGCCATATCATATGACCTCTACCATGAGGTACTCTGACTGGGGCAGCCAATACAGTCAGTTTCATTAAAGACAGAGTCCACACCAGACTGATGTCTTGTGAGCTCGTAACAAGCACCGCACACTCCAATACCCCCTATGGAAATCTTACCACCTAGTATACAAAAGAAATTACAAAATCTGTTAATCTGTTCTGGCACCTACATTTTTAAAAGTTATCTTGATCCTTCTATCCTCTAATTTGTTGATGAATTGTTATGTTCTTACATTGATATTTTAACAACAACTTCTATTTATATAGCACCTTTAACATTATAAAACATCCCAGGGTGCTTCACATGAGCATTATAAAACAAAATATGACACTGAGCCACATAAGGAGATATTAGGTTAGATGACTAAAAGCCTGGTCAAAGACACAGGTTTTAAGGAGTGTCTTAAAGGAGGAAAGCGAGGTAGAGAGGCGGTGAAGTGTAGAGAGGGTATTCCAGAACTTTGGGCCTAGGCAACTGAAGGCGCAGCCACCACTGGTGCAGTGATTAAATTCAGGGACAGTCTAGAGGCCAGAATTAGAGGAGCGCAGATATCTCGGAGGGTTGTGGGGCTGGAGGAGATTAAAGAGATAGGGAGGGGTGAAGCCATGGATGAGAATGTATGAGAACAAAGATGAGAATTTTAAAATCAAGATGTTGCTTGACTGGGAGCCAACGTAGGTCAGCGAGCACAGGGGTGTTAGGGGAATGGGACTTGGTGCGAGTTAAGACATGGGCAGCAGAGTTTTGGATGACCTCTAGATAATGGAATGCGTGAATTTTAAAAATGTGTTGTATCTTTTTCAAGGAAAAACATTATTAAGTAAGCCTACATCCTACTACATTATTTAGCTGTGGTGTACGAAAGCCTAGTGTGTTATGAAATTCCTGTATTCTGAAATTTGGTACAGAAATCAATCAACAATCATCTGTAATTTGTTTTCACATGTTATAGGCCTATATTTAGGAGTTTTTTTTTTATTTGCCAGTTTCATGGGGCTGCATCAACGTTTTTGAAGTTGTCCAACTCTTACTTGGGAGTAAGATTTAACTTTATCAGTGACCCAGAACAGGCAGTAATGAATCGACTGCCTGTTATGCAGCCAGCCTGATTTTACTTGCCATTGACTTCAACAGAAAGGAAATTGAGCAATATATGCAACAGGTGGCTGATCCGCTACTGCCTATTTTGAGACCCCTGATGATGTTGATATTTACCTAGCTTCCCACACCACCCACACCACCACCACCCCTCCCCTTGCATTTTAGATTAGCATATCTAAAATTAGCCCAATCTGAATTTAAAGGTCAATGAATGCATCTGCACATGACATTTCTTACCCACCATACCACCAACTTCTTACACTGCTCAATGCACAACATACCCATCACTCACTCAGCAGCAAACTTTAGCACTCAGGAATCACACCTAACATTCACATAATCCACCTCACCCTCACACCCACCTCTCGCTGCCTCAACATATCTCCAGCTATTTAGCTATGGCAGGGATATCACCCAAACACAATGCAACATCAATCACAATCAAAGTTCTGATGAAAGGTCACAGACCTGAAACGTTAACTCTGTTTCTCTCTCCACAGATGCTGCCAGACCTGCTGAGTATTTCTAGCACTTTCTATTTTTATTTCAGATTTCCAGCATCCAGCTTTTTTTCCCCAGCTTTTATGCATAAGATTCCTCTTGTTCATCCAGCAGTGAGACTACTCCCAATGTACTTCATCTAACCTTATCAACATATCCTTCTATTCCTTATACTTATCTAGATACAGAAACCTTCACATTACAGGAAGAATAAACAAAATATTAAATATTATGATTGCCATCACAAACAAGAGGTAAGATATAAATGCACCAGAAATCTCCAAATAGTCCTTCAAAACAATAACTATTTTTTAATGTATTCAAAGCAATTGTAATTGGCATTTAGGGTATGGAAAAAAGTTCTGAAGATTAATCTGCATAGATTTTTGTCTGCGAAGTAAATCTTGTACCATCATGATTTGTGACATCTGAAAGCCCTTGATATTCTTGCAGTCAGTAAGTCAATTATTTTTGATGAATTCCTCGACTATTTCTTTCCTCTTATTGTGTCTTAATCATTCTTTTGTTCCTTTTTCTGTCTTAGCTTTTTTTCCTTCATACTGTTTATTTCTCTTGTCTGTAAAATAGATCTTTCTATATCATCTCAGTTCTTTTTTACCACAATGCAATCAATCATCTTGCCTAGTTTCCAATGTCACCAATATTAATGGAAGCATACCTGGCATATACTAGTGAAGGGGGAGGAGAATTAACTGACTTTTAATAATAATACATATTCTTTCTGATGAAAGGTCCTTACCTAGAACATTAACCTGCCTTTTCTTTTCTTAGTTGCTAGCTAACATGCTGCATATTGCCAGCATTTTCTATTTTTTATTCGTTTATTATAATGAATTAGCACTTTTAAACTGCCAACTGATTTTGGAAAGCAAAATCCCTCCCTAGCAAAGTCTCCAAGGAGTGAATCATAATTTTTACCATAGCAGATCAGCCACCTGTCTTACACATCGCCCGATTTTTGATTCCATTGACCCTGTGGCTTCATCCAGTACTTGTGACAGGACTTTCAGCCCCAAAGTTTCTCCTATGTCATATAATTAAAGACCTCAAAGCTTGCCATGGAGACATTTAAGAACAGGGATCAATTAATTAATAATGAAAATTAATAATGAAAACCAGCAGACAGAAATAGGCAAGGTCTGTTTAACAGTCTGCAGGAAACACAAGGCGAGTAAGATGAAATGAAGGAAGGAAAATAGGAAAAAATAGGTAATAGAGGAAAAAAAGACAGAAAATCTAGTAGTAACACATAAATAACAGTGGATTTGTGAAGAGGAACAAAGTCTTGAAAGCATTAAGTGAATGTACGTACATATAACATATTAAATGCCTTTCATTTGTTTGTATTGTTAAGTGTCACCCCATTGGTAGAAAACAAGGTATTCTCTAACTCAAATAAAAGCAAAATACTACGGATGCTGGAAATCTGAAATAAAAACAAGAAATGCTGGAACCACTCAGCATTTGTGGAAAGAGAAGCAGAGTTAACGTTTCGGGTCAGTGACCCTTCTTCAGAGTGTTCCTTCTGTTCCGAAGAAGGGTCACTGACCCGAAACGTTAACTCTGTTTCTCTTTCCACAGATACTGCCAGACCTGCTGAGTGGTTCCAGCATTTCTTGTTTTTATTCTTTTACTCAATCTGAGCAATGCCACAGGATTTCTGTTAATATATTAAAAGTCTTGGATATGATATGCACTTCTGTAAGTCTAACATTTGCTGACTGTACACTGCTAACACATATTATCATCAAGTTATTTCCACCATTCCTGCTTGTCACATTTAGATTTTCTGACTCCAAAAATCCACATTCCTTTGATTGTGGCGTAATACCCCAGGATTGGCCTTCTGGGAAACCCCACAAGCCTTTCCAGAGTCAGGGGCAGTTCTTTGATTCAAATAATCCTAGTGTGAGGCTATGCATCTTAGGCACCCTCCAGACAGGCCCCATAATGTGTCAGAGGGTGCCTGCATATGGAGGGCTGTTACCAGATTTCCTCCAACCCCAAAAATATGATACAATGTTTTCTACTGGCCTCTTTTAAGAAAAAGCCAAAATAAATAAGTACCCAAAAAAGCATTGTCAAGGCGTCAAGGCCATGGTTCAGGCCTGTGTCCCCAGTGAGGTCTCTTGGCACCCCTGCAGTGGCTAGTATGCCTCCTTTCACTTGTAATAGAGACTGCTGCTGTTCCACGGGTGATGAGGAAACTGAGTTTTTGAATGCACTACCCCCTGCAACACTCCTTTTGACACAGGTGATCTTGTCTGGGATGGTCAAAGAATCCTGTGGAAACTAGGCCCTGCAGAAAATGGTGAAGATGACCAATATTCAGTTTGTCAGGGTCCCAACCTAATTCATGGCCCTTCAAGCACTCAAGGATCCCCTCCCCAATACATCCTTTCCACTAGTTCCAGATCCCTAGATAAGCCACTGAACAGTAGCAGACCACACGACCCCACACCCAGTACTCATTACATATTTAGAACAATCATCATCACTAGGGAAAAAGTACTGAGCAAACTATTGGGGTTAAAGGCAGACAAGTCCCCAGGGCCTGATGGCCTACATCCCAGGGTCTTAAAGGAAGTGGCAGCAGAGATAGTGGATCCATTGGTTATAATATTCCAAAATTCCCTGGATGCAGGAAAGGTTCCAGCGGATCGGAAAATGCAAATATAACGCCCTTATCCAAAAAGGGAGGTAGGCAGAAAGTAGGAAACTATAGAGCAGTTAGTTTAACATCTGTCATTGGGAAATTGTTAGAATCCATTATTAAGGGAGCAATAACAGGACATTTAGAAAGTCAAAACACAATCCATCAGAGTCAGCATGGTTTTATAAAGGGTAAGTCGTGTTTGACTAATTTGCTAGAGTTCTTTGAAGATGTAAGAAGCAAAGTGGATAATGGGGATCCTGTAGATATAGTACATCTGGACTTCCAGAAGGCATTTGATAAGGTGCCGCAGAAAAGATTAATACACAAGGTAAGATCACATGGGATTAGGGGCAATTTATTAGCTTGAATAGAGGATTGGCTAACCAACAGAAAACAGAGAGTCGGGATAAATGGGTCTTTTTCTGGTTGGCAAGATGTTCCTAGTGGGGTGCCACAGGGTTCGGTCCTCGGGCCCCAACTATTTACAATCTATATTAATGCAGGGGTAGAAGGTACTATAGCCAAATTTGCAGATGACACTAAAATAGGTGGGATAGTAAGTCGCAACAAAGAAATAAGAAATTTACAAATGGATATGGATAGGTTAGGTGAATGGGCCAAAATTTGGCAGATGGAGTTTAATGTGAATAAGTGTGAGGTTATCCATTTTGGTCGGAAGAATAGAAAGACAAATTATTATCTAAATGGAGAGAAACTTCAGAGTGCTTCGGTGCAGAGGGATCTGGGTGTTCTCAAGCATGAATCGCAGAAAACTAGCATGCAGGTACAGCAGGTAATAAGGAAGGCAAATGGAATTTTGGCAGTTATTGCTAAAGGAATAGAGTATAAAAGTAGGGAAGTGTTGCTGCAACTGTACAAGACATTAGTGAGACCGCACCTGGAGTATTGCATACAGTTTTGGTCCCCTTACTTGAGGAGGGATGTAGTTGCATTGGAGGCAGTTCAGAGGAGGTTCACTAGATTGATTCCAGAGATGAGGGATTTGTCTTATGAAGAGAGATTGAGCAGTTTAGGCCTTTACTCTCTAGAGTTTAGATGAATGAGAGGAGATCTAATTGAGGTATATAAGATGATTAAGGGGATTGACAAAGTAGACATAGAGAGGATGTTTCCTCAATCTAGAACGAGAGGTCATAGTTTTAGGATAAGGGTAGCAGATTTAAAACAGATGAGGAGAAATTACTTCTCTCAAAGGGTCGTGAGTCTGTGGAATTCACTACCACAAAGTGTGGTGGATGCCGGGACATTGAATACATTTAAGGAGGAGATAGACAGATTTTTAATTAGTAATGGGTTGAAAGGTTATGGAGAACAGGCAGAAAAGTGGAGTTGAGGCCAAGGTGAGATCAGCCATGATCGTATTGAATGAGCAGGCTCGAGGTGCTGAATTGCCTACTCCTTCTCCTAGTTCTTATGTTCTTACGTCCTATCTAGCTGTGATCTGGAACATCTTCCTTGCCAGCTGTGCATGCATCCAGTAAGACTTCAAATTGAATACATAACTAAAGATAAAAATAATCAAGGCCACTGATTTCATTAAATATAATTGCATGATTTGAAGCAGAAAATGCTACGAACACTCCTGAAATGCTTTGTACTAATAACATAGTTTCACTCATTCTGTGTATTATATATATTGCATAGCATAAAGCAGATTGCCACTATATAAAAAGGCTGGGAAAACCTACTGTACTAGGCTAGGGAGGAAGTAAGGTCAAAACAAATACATCCCTTGTATACTTATGATAATGGCAACAGTATGGACAGCCTTTTACAGCACCACCAGTTCAGCAGTAATTTACAAACTAATTTACAGCAGGCTACAGGAGAAGACAGCTTACTTTAGCATATCAGCGATGTAAATAAACAGCCAAAGTGAGCTGGCAACAGAAATACACATAATCATTCAGTAACTGTGTATGTAACAGGATGGATTGAATCCACTCTGATCTTAAGAGTTCTTGATGCTACTAGTTGGTTTAAAATTGAAGTAAGTGCACTATTCTTGAGCACTAAGATTTCTTACTTCAATCAATATTTGAACTTATTTTATAAAAGCTTTTTTTGAATATCTTCAGCTATTTACTGTTTCCTATTGGTGACAGAAAAATCATGGTGTCATAATGTAACTACAGGTGGCTAATTTCATTTGAAATTTTCAATGATAATTGGTTGACAGGCTAGATTTGACAAGATTAAAGAATGTCAACTTGTCACAACCATTAGCAGAACAATTAGTGATAATTCACGTATTTTCAATGGCACAATTATTTCATTCAGTAGCATTGAAAATATGAATCGTGAAATCTTACTGATTCACTGGATTCCAAATAACAGCAAACACTAGAACTGTGTGACCTCAACCCTGCTCAACCAAGCTAAACTTCGAATCCCATAGCCAGCCTACTGCCAAGAATGCATATTTCTACCATTGAAATCTCACCCACTTCCACCTCACCTCAATCCCAACAACTCGCAAACATACTTTTGTCATCGGCAGGTTCAATGCTTCACTCTACCCAAACTTCAAAATTCTGCTGTGAGCATTATATCTTGCTTATCCATCATTCCAGTCACTGTTAAATTTCTTCCCACCTTCTGAAGTGTCTCCAAACTCTGCCTCTCTGTCTATGCCATCAGTCACCTTGCCTAACTCCAATTCTTGCTTGCTGCTGAATCTGCTGCTTTGGCAGACTTATTAATTGAGTACTTCATATCTGTTTCCATAGAGAGGACAAAGGAACCTAAAAATATGTCAAGGGGAGGAACTTAGTGGACTTAATATAAGGAAAGAAATGATAATGAAGAAAATAATGGGAGGGCGTCCAATTACTGACCCCAGGCAGCAGCGGGGTGGGGGACAGATAGATCTCTGATCCAAGTGGAGGGATGCTGTATGGGGTAGGTGGGGGGGGGGGGGGGTGGGTAGAAGCGCGGCTAGGGGTACAGAGGGAAAAACTTACCTTCTCCTCAAAACTGTCCTTGCCTCCATTCAGCAGCCAGAGTTTAACTTGAAAAACTAGTTAAATCAGAGGCTGCCAGCTTCATTAAAATATTTAATTGGCCAATCCACCTCCTGGGAATATGTTGATTGCCTGACCCTTGTCCCACCTCCTTTAAACCTGGAAATGAACGGGCTGGGATTGGGTATGAGATATTTAAAGTTTTAACATCTCACCCAAACCCAAACAACCCATTTTGGGGGGTTAATATTCAGTCCTATGTATTCACCAAATCCTTGTTTCTCCCTACACTGAGATTCTCCTCAAACTTTATGTCCCTGCCTGCATCCTTTGCTTTCCAACACTGGTCTACTATGTGTTTTCCCTTCCTCTGCCTTCAGTAGCAGATGGTAGCTGCATGCTTCATTTAAAAAGAATTAATGCAGAGCACTTTGCAGGTTTGTCATTGCAGGCTTTGCAAAAATATACCTGTTACTGGCTACCAATTAAAAAATATTGAATAAATTAAAAACTGCTACCCTTAGGGAATAAACTGCAATTCAGAACTGAATTTGAATTTAAAAGGTTGATTTTGTCTCAAAGATAAATGTGATTAAATCATATATACTTCCAGAATTAATTTTTACTGCAGCACTATGTAGGTAGGACACACTACAAGATGTCAAGCAAGAGATGTGTGGAAACTGAAATTAGTAAAGTTAACAAAGGCCTAGCCATAAAACATTTCATTATTATTTATGCTGCACTGACGTAGTTCCTATTTTTTCAATTAAAAATGTGTTCACTGTTCATAATTTCAGTCTTTGTGAATTGATTATCCATACCAATGAAAATAAAGATGCTAATCCAGACATAAACTGCTCTATTAATGGATTTGACAAGATGACACATTCTTGAATATTGTCAAATCCAGCCTGTGAATCAATTAGCAACTAAAATGTCAAATGAAGTAGGACACTGACACCAGTAGAAAGAAAGCACTTAGCTAAAGATATTCAAAAATAGCTTTTTAAAGTTAATTTATGTGCGCGACAAGTTGAGAAATGTGAACATTTGAGAAGATGACAGCCTCAAAATTGGGCTCCGTAATACCCCTGGTACAGGTGCCATGGAAGTCCCCAAGGAAGAAAATTCTGGCATGGCCCATGCAGAGAAGGGTGCCATGTGTGCACCGAAAGCTGCAGGATAGGTCCTATGATGATGTAATTCAAGCTGATTTCATGCACTGTTCAGAAACTTGGTCTGCTCATGTGCACTGAACATTTGTGGTAATCACTCTCAGCTGAACAGGTGTTAAGCAGCATGAGGAATTCCCCCATCCCCCACAACTCCAGCACTGCTATTATTTAAGGGGCAGGCATCCAACTTGCAGGTGAGGTACTTTTGACTTACCTCTGCTGTGGCAAACTTCATGGAAGTGCTGTGATATGTTTTTGGAGGTTTTGTGGTGAGCTGCCACATACTTTCAGGGAGGCCAGAGGATTTAGTAACCCAAATCTGTATGAGGTATGGGGGTGCTGTGCTGCAGGGCATCTGGGTCTGCAACATGACCAAGAAATGAAGCAGAGGCTGCAGAAGGGGACGCTCTATAAAGAGTGAGGAGGAGGAGTTCTCTGCACAGAAGGCCCTACCCACCACAGGTTTTATATAAGCACTTTTCTTACATCCACTTAAGCCAGGAGCAGTGCCGAAGGCAACTTAGTTCAACAAGGATGTGGTCACAGAACTGTGCCACCTCCTTCAACATGACCTGGAGCCTCGTCCGAGGGCGGGTTGACACTGCTAGTGGCTGTAAAGGTCATGGTGACATTGAACTTTTTTGTTTCCAAATATTTTCCAGACAGGAGCAAAAGACATATGTATCATCTCCAAATACACCATCCATGAAAGCATCCTGGAGATGGTGAAGGCCATCTATGCCAGGACAGCCAAATACATCATTTTCTCTCTCAGTAGGGAGAAGCAGGATGAGAGGGCATGTGGCTTTGCCAAGATAGCAGGATTCATATGATGCAGGGCACCAGTGACTGCATGCATGTGGCTCTGTGGGTCAATGGTTAGAGGTATAGGAACTGCAAGGCCTCCTACTCAATTGGCATGCAGTTGGTGTGCAACCATGCACAGTACATCATGGCTGGAATTTTACGCCATCCCAACCCCCCTCCGGGATGGGATGGGAAGCGGCGGGCGGGGTGGGGCGTAAAATTGAGTGGGAGCTGGGGGAGCTGTCAAACAGTCCACCCAGGCCAATTAAGGCACTTAAGTGGCCAATTAGTTGCCAGTTAAGGGCCTCCCACCGCCGCCGCTGGTATTTTACCAGTGGCCGACGGGCACTTCAGTCCCTGAAGAGGCCACCCAGTAAAACCAGGAGGCCTCCATGCAGGCTGGGGGCGGGTCCTCCTGAGCTCCACCGAGCCTCCCCACCCCCCCAACCCCGCCAGCAACAAGGGCTGCCCCTGCTAAAACTAATCCCCTGCCCTGCTATCCAACTCCCACCCACCTTGTTGGGGCACAGCCTGTGAGACCCGAACCCCACTTACCTTCCTGAGGGGCAATGTCCATGGTCTTTCTTGCTGGGCGCAGTCCCAGCAGGGCCACTGATCCTGGTGGTGCTACTGGGACTGAGGTGCTGCAAGCCCTCTGATTGGCCATCAGCTCTTGGAGGCAGGACTTCCTGCCTCAGGGGGGTAGAGGTCCCAACCAAGGCCAATTAAGGGCCTGTGCCATGCAAAATTGTTGCGTGACTTCCAGGCCTGGCAGAGATGGGCTCTCCCCTGACTTTTTAGCTGGTGGGCAGGGTGGGGCACCGCCATAATGTAAAATTCCAGCCCATGTCAGTGAAGCCTGCCATCCTGGCAACAGCCAGGATGCTTACATTCTGAAGCAGTCTACTGTTGCCACCATCTCACACCTTCAAGAACAAACAGAGTGTGACTGCTTTGTCTGCTTAAGGACAAAGGCTATCCCCAGTACACATGACCATCCCCGCTCCTCTGCCACACGACCACATGTGGACAGCGGACATATAATGAGAACCATGGAGCCATGAGCAACATCATGGAGTAGATCATCACTGTGCTGAAGCAACACGTTCCGATGTCTGTATCTAACCGTTAAAAATCTTTATCCAACAACATATCCAATTATACAAACAAAAATGAAATATGAAATATTCATCCTGTGCATTCCCTTCGTGCCTGTTTGCGGGTGCCTTTGCCTGGACTGGTGCTCCTGTGCAGCGCTACTCCAGTGGCTGCAGCATGGCTGGGGGAAGTCTGCTGGCTTTCACTGAGGAAAACTGCAGATGGCCTCGCAGGACCCTCGAGCAGCTCTGGGCCTTGAGGACTTGGCTTCAGATTGTACCACCTTGGCATGGGCACCAGTAGTCCATACTGGCTGGCTGAGAGGCCACAGCAAGGGCACTGGTGGAAAGGCAGTGGTAGGAACACAATTGCTGCCATCCTGAGAGAGGACAGAAGGTTCATGTTCTACAGTACCACTGCCAGTCCCCTGGGACAGCGCTTCAGCAATCCTAGTAATCTGTTGGAGGGCAGATTGACAGCCGTGAGAGCCTGCATGTCCTTTGCACACTGAGAATCGCTGCCACAATGGCAGCAGTCTGAGTCTGCACGGCAGCAAGATTGGATCTCACAACCGCCATCTGATCCTACACTGCAGCACTGAGATGTTGAGTGCTACCGCCTGTGCTGCAGTGGAAGCTGAATCAGCAGCCACAAGAAGCTGCATCATGGGAGGGTCCACAAGTATTGGCATGGAATTGGTCACCATTTTTACACTGTAAAGGATGGGCTCCAAGCTCTGTGCGAAGCCCTGTCCCACATGTTGGAGCCAGATTCCTCCAAGCACCTTGACAATGACTGGAGGCTGTGTGGCAGGCCTGCCAATGCACCAAGCATCTCTGTGTGCATGTTCATCAGTGTATTTTTGTATGCCACCCCATCGAAGTCCCCATCTGAGTCCCCTGCAGCAGAATGTGTCTGTGACCTCGCTCTCCAAATAGATGACAGACGAGCTATTCTTTCCCCCTGGTTTGCCTGTAGCCCACTCACCACCTGCAGATCCTGACTCTACTAGCCTCCACTGGCAGTGCCAGTATCTGAGCTGCTGGCTGCGAGTGTTGGATCAAGTGACGGTGCTTCTTCCTTGGAGGAATTGAGAAGGGTCATAAGGCAGTAACATATTGTCATCCTGAATGTTCTCCACAACACCAGACGCTATGGTCTTTGTCATATGACATGGAGCACCATCTTCTCCGTCAAGCTCAGGGGATGAAGGCATGCCTGATCCCCGCTGGTTCTCTGCTGTACCCTTGTATTTTGTGTCGCCTTGTGCTGCAAGAGAGAGGGCAGAATGTTAGTGATTGTGTTGCACTGTGTTTGGGTGATGTGCCTGCCACTGGTGAACAGCTGGAGGTATTTGGAGGCAGTGAGAGCTGTGTGTGAGCCTGGCATTGGAAAATGTGTGAGGGTGAGGTGAAGTATCTGAATGTTAGGCATGAGTTCTGAGTGCTAGGGACTGCTGCTTGGTAAGCAATAGGGATCTTGTGCATTGGGCAGCATGAGAGATTGATGGTGCGGTGGATATGAGAGGTCATTTGAAGATGCATTCAGTGACCTTGACCACCCTTGTGAGGTCATTAAACTCCATCCAGCACTGCTGTAAGGTCCTCAGAGCCAGACTCCAGGAAACATTATATGCTCAAATCTCTGGAGTGAGGCTTGAACTTTATTGACTCATCCCGACTCAGGTGTACATCAAGATGTTCCCCATTCATTTTA
Organism: Heterodontus francisci; assembly: GCF_036365525.1. NCBI lineage: Eukaryota > Metazoa > Chordata > Chondrichthyes > Heterodontiformes > Heterodontidae > Heterodontus > Heterodontus francisci. Next base: position 98,950,472 of record NC_090383.1, on the reverse strand, counting down.
GAGAACAGCAGGAGATGATTTCTAGGGACCCACACACCAATTGTGGGGGGGAGGGGAGCATGGCTGGTGGGTAGAGGTAGACATTCTTATTGACAAGCCAACTAGCAACCTACTGAACAGAAAAAAAAGGACAGCCATCACATTTCCTACAAACACAAGAAGAGAAAAGGAAAAAGGACACATGTAAAATTCAGGCAGCTAATTCGATCTGAGAGTGAGTGAGCTCAGCAAGGGACAGTTCAGTCATGTTAAACTCAGACCCAATCAGAACCAAAAGACTGACCAGCAAAGGTCAAGTGGTTCCACTACGAAAGGGAGTGTGATGTTTATTTATTACTTTTTCTTATTCTCAAATTGAATTAAGGCGAGATTTGATTATAACTATTACTGTGCTTGGTGGTCTGGCGTTTCCACTAAGATGCAAGAAGAAAAAAAGATTTGCATTTATATGGTGCCTTTCGGAATCACCAGACATCTGAAAGTGCTTTACAGCCAATGAAATACTTTTGAAGTACTGTTGTAAAGCAGGAAATACAGCAGCCATACGTGCGCAGCAAACTCCCACAAACAGCATTGTGATAATGACCAGATAATCTGTTTTTGTGATGTTGATTGAGGGATAAATATTAGCCAGGATACCGAGGATAACTCCCCTGCTCTTCTTCAAAATAGTGCCATGGGATCTTTTACATCCACCCAAGCAAGCAGATGGAGCCGCGGTTTAACACCTCATCCAAAAGACAAGCTTCTTTTTTCAGCCTGATGCACCCGAAATCAACCAAACCAGCCCAAAACATCAAGAAATTTCAAGCGGAAATTACATCCAGTGTAAATGGAGTTTCTGCAAAATTTCGGTTTTAAAAAACATGCTAGATGTTGGCACTAAAATAAAAGCAAAATATTGCAGATGCTGGAAATCTGAAATAAAAACAGAAATAAATGACCCAGTTCTAATGAAAGGTCATTGACCTGAAATGTTAACTCTGTTTCTCTCTCCACAGATGCTGCCAGATCTGCTGAGTATTTCCAGCACTTTCTGTTTTTATTTATGCTAAAAGTTGGCCCTGCCAACAAAACTGGCCACAGGAACAGGAAGACAGTAATGCTTTGCAAGAATGAGAAATTGTTGGAAATTAAAGGTATTTGATTTGTATTTTTCTCTTTCAAGGCACAAAAGACTTACTTGAGACTTACTTAGTAGCGACTTTGAGTTGAACCCCAAATTTGTGAATAATTTGACCCACTCTAAACTGCACTCCTAAGTTATAAAAACATCAAATAGTGCATATGAACTTAAAAAAAAATGTGTTCCTTTCCTGCTTGAACTGCTGCAGTCTATGTTGTGTAGGTACACCCATAGTGTTGTTAGGGAGGGAGTTCCAGGATGTTGACCTAGTGACAGTGAAGGAGGGGCGATATAGTTCCAAGCCAGGACGGTGTGTGACTTGGATGGGGGGAACCTGCAGGTGGTGGTGTTCCTGTGCATCTGCTGCCCTTGTTCATCTAGGTGATTGGAAAGGAAAGGTGTGAACGTCACTGGCAAGAACACCATGTATTGCCCATCCGAATGGCCCTTGAGAAGGTGGTAGAGGAGGTAACATTAAATTGTTAAATTGAATGTGACAACTGATACAAAAACAAATATATTTACATTTAATTATTACATTGGATATACTAATAGACTGGCTAATAAATTAGTTAATAGTTTAATTGATCTTCATAACAAGTGACCCTGAATGAATTACACGAGGATAATTCATAGTTAAATTGGGCTTGCTAATCGATACACAGGGGAATAACTTGACAGCTTATTGTTAAAACGGACATGGTAAACAATAATAGGGAATAGCATTACAATTAACTTTTCAATTGAGCTTTATCACAAATACACAGGGTTAAGGTTAGTGCTCATTCTTATATGGAACTTATATGGAGCTTGATAAAATTATTGCTTATTGTTAATTATTAATTTGGGCTTGAAAATGAAAACATTGGGTAATACTGAAGAGCTCCGTGGAGAGCCGGCATGGACTTGATGAGCCAAATGGCCTCCTTCTGTGCCGTAAATAACTCTGGGACTCTGAGATCGAATTAAACATGAGTTTCTGCTAATTACGCCCATTTGCAGGCCTTTGAGGAGGCTCTTAAAATTAAGCTGCGTTTTTTGTGTGCAAGGTCACTAACAGGCACTTATTAAAAGCTTCTGAATTTAAAAATTTACTAAGAAACTGAATACTGTACACCAATATAAAAGAAAGACTTGCATTTATATAGTGCTCTTCATGACCACCAGATGTCTCAAAGTGCTTTAGAGCCAATGAAATGTAGACACTGTTGTCACGTAGGGAATATAAGTAGTAAATAGTTTCTTAAAGTCATTTTCTGTTATTTAAAATTGAGCTATCATAGATGGTAGACTAGACACTGTTACAACCGAGGCAGCAGGAGTGCACTGTTTATTCTAGTCCCACTTCTCCATAGATCACAACATATATTTTTAATTTTCCCACTTACCGATACAGTCATTCATATACTCGATTTTTTCCCAGAATAGAACACACTAACAAGGTTTCTTCAATGAACAACAACATTATCAGTTTATTATAAAACAAGTCTTAACTAGTAATGAAAACTGAAATTTTAAGTCCCTTTTTTTACCTAAGCCCCTCACACTCACATACATACACCGGTTTACCAGAAAAATAAAAGGGATTTTTTTTGGTTCAGAGCTCTATTATAGACAAAAACAAACACTTGGCTGAATACTTGCTCATAATTGAAGAAACCAGCAGCTGAGATATGTTGTTCCAAAACTGGCATACAGTCTAGCCTCCGAGTACACGTAAACAGGTCACTGGGATCTTTTAGAACAGTTCTTTTCAGGTGGCATTGAGAATTAATTTAGCAGGCTTTCTTCAAAGACAGGAGACAAGATGAACTGACATAGTGGACTGCTCAGGGTCTTTTTTAGATAGTTGCTGGAAAGCGAATTGAGTTGTGGTCTTCTCTCCTTCCTTGACACTTCTTCAGCAGCAGGCTAACTTTATCTCACTCCAGAAGGTAAAAACATACTACACGACAACCAAAAGATTGTGAGCTTTTTGCCATTTCAGGTGCGCACTGCTGCTCCCGAGCTTGTCCTATCTAGGGGTACCTGTCATTTCTCTGCCCACATCTCCCCCTGTTACCAGGGTTTCTGTTCTATTTTTAACTTGAGTCATGTGACAGCCAGTAAACACTGTTGCCAAACCAGTTCTTTCAGTGTCCCCTTGTTGACTGTCTTGAAAAAAAAACTGGTCGAACATTTCTTCAGCTTGACTATGAATTCCTGAAAAAATATTTTAACAAAAAAAACAGAAGCACCTTCATAGGTAGGAAGAGAGATGGGGATTTAAGGCAGAAATTCAGGGAGCTAGGGTGGAAGCTTAGAGCGAGAACAAACAGAGTTGTTATCTCTGGGTTGTTGCACGTGCCACGTGATAGCGAAGCGAGGAATAGGGAGAGAGAGGAGTTGAACACGTGGCTGCAGGGATGGTGTAGGAAGGAGGGTTTTGGTTTCCTGGATAATTGGGGCTCTTTCTGGGGTAGGTGGGACCTCTACAAACAGGATGGTCTTCACCTGAACCAGAGGGGTACCAATATCCTGGGGGGAGATTTGCTAGTGCTCTTCGGGGGGGTTTAAACTAATTCAGCAGGGGAATGGGAACCTAAGTTGTAGTTCCAGTGTACAGGATGTTGAGAGTAGTGAGGTCAGGGATAAGGTTACATGGACGCAAGAGGGCACTGGCAAGCAAGAACTTGGTTTAAAGTGTGTCTACTTCAACGCCAGGAGCATCCGGAATAAGGTGGGTGAGCTTGCAGCATGGATTGGTACCTGGGATCTCGATGTTGTGGCCATTTCGGAGACATGGGTAGAGCAGGGGCAGGAATGGATGTTGCAAGTTCCGGGATTTAGATGTTTCAGTAAGAACAGAGAAGATGGTAAAAGAGGGGTGGGTGTGGCATTGTTAATCAAGGAAAGTATTACAGCGGCAGAAAGGACGTTTGAGGACTCGTCTACTGAGGTAGTATGGGCCGAGGTTAGAAACAGGAGAGGAGAGGTCACCCTGTTGGGAGTCTTCTATAGACCTCCGAATAGTTCCAGAGATGTAGAGGAAAGGATTCTCGACAGGAGCGAGAGTAACAGGGTAGTTGTTATGGGGGACTTTAACTTTCCAAATATCGACTGGAAATACGATAGTTCGAGTACTTTAGATGGGTCAGTTTTTGTCCAGTGTGTGCAGGAGGGTTTTCTGACACAGTATGTAGACAGGCCAACCAGGGGCGATGCCACATTGGATTTGGTACTGGGTAATGAACCCAGCCAGGTGTTAGATTTAGATGTAGGTGAGCACTTTGGTGATCGTGATCACAATTCGGTTAGGTTTACCTTAGCGATGGGCAGGGACAGGTATATACCGCAGGGCAAGAATTATAGCTGGGGGAAAGGAAATTATGATGCGATTAGGCAAGATTTAGGATGCGTAGGATGGGGAAGGAAACTGCAGGGGATGGGCACAATCGAAATGTGGAGCTTATTCAAGGAGCAGCTACTGCGTGTCCTTGATAAGTATGTACCTGTCAGGCAGGGAGGAAGTTGTCGAGCGAGGGAGCCGTGGTTTACTAAAGAAGTTGAAGCGCTTGTCAAGAGGAAGAAGGCGGCTTATGTTAGGATGAGACGTGAAGGCTCAGTTAGGGCGCTTGAGAGTTACAAGCTAGCCAGGAAGGATCTAAAGGGAGAGCTAAGAAGAGCAAGGAGAGGACATGAGAAGTCATTGGCGGATAGGATCAAGGAAAACCCTAAGGCTTTCTATAGGTATATCAGGAATAAAAGAATGACTAGAGTTAGATTAGGGCCAATCAAGGATAGTAGTGGGAAGTTGTGTGTGGAATCAGAGGAGATAGGGGAAGCGTTAAATAAATATTTTTCGTCAGTATTTACAGTAGAGAAAGAAAATGTTGTCGAGGAGAATACTGAGATTCAGATAACTAGGCTAGATGGGATTGAGGTTCACAAGGAGGAGGTGTTAGCAATTTTGGAAAGTGTGAAAATAGATAAGTCCCCTGGGCCAGATGGGATTTATCCTAGGATTCTCTGGGAAGCCAGGGAGGAGATTGCAGAGCCTTTGTCCTTGATCTTTATGTCGTCATTGTCAACAGGAATAGTGCCGGAAGACTGGAGGATAGCAAATGTTGTCCCCTTGTTCAAGAAGGGGAGTAGAGACAGCCCTGGTAATTATAGACCTGTGAGCCTTACTTCGGTTGTGGGTAAAATGTTGGAAAAGGTTATAAGAGACAGGATTTATAATCATCTTGAAAAGAATAAGATCATTAGCGATAGTCAGCACGGTTTTGTGAAGGGTAGGTCGTGCCTCACAAACCTTATTGAGTTTTTCGAGAAGGTGACCAAACAGGTGGATGAGGGTAAAGCAGTGGATGTGGTGTATATGGATTTCAGTAAGGCGTTTGATAAGGTTCCCCACAGTAGGCTATTGCAGAAAATACGGAAGTATGGGGTTGAAGGTGATTTAGAGCTTTGGATCAGAAATTGGCTAGCTGAAAGAAGACAGAGGGTGGTGGTTGATGGCAAATGTTCATCCTGGAGATTAGTTACTCATGGTGTACCGCAAGGATCTGTTTTGGGGCCACTGCTCTTTGTCATTTTTATAAATGACCTGGAAGAGGGTGTAGAAGGGTGGGTTAGTAAATTTGCGGATGACATGAAGGTCGGTGGAGTTGTGGATAGTGCCGAAGGATGTTGTAGGGTACAGAGGGACATAGATAGGCTGCAGAGTTGGGCTGAGAGAAGTCAAATGGAGTTTAATGCGGAAAAGTGTGAGGTGATTCACTTTGGAAGGAGTAACAGGAATGCAGAGTACTGGGCTAATGGGAAGATTCTTGGTAGTGTAGATGAACAGAGAGATCTTGGTGTCCAGGTCAATAAATCCCTGAAAGTTGCCACCCAGGTTAATAGGGCTGTTAAGAAGGCATATGGTGTGTTAGATTTTATTAGTAGGGGGATCGAGTTTCGGAGCCACGAGGTCATGCTGTAGCTGTACAAAACTCTGGTGAGGCCGCACCTGGAGTATTGCATGCAGTTCTGGTCACCGCATTATAGGAAGGATGTGGAAGCTTTGGAAAGGGTGTAGAGGAGATTTACTAGGATGTTGCCTGGTATGGAGGGAAGGTCTTACGAGGAAAGGCTGAGGGACTTGAGGTTGTTTTCGTTGGAGAGAAGGAGGAGGAGAGGTGACTTAATAGAGACATATAAGATAATCAGAGGGTTAGATAGGGTGGATAGTGAGAGTCTTTTTCCTAGGATGGTGATGGCAAACACGAGGGGACATAGCTTTAAGTTGAGGGGTGATAGATATAGGACAGATGTCAGAGGTAGTTTCTTTACTCAGAGAGTAGTAGGGGTGTGGAACGGCCTGCCTGCAACAGTAGTAGACTCGCCAACTTTAAGGGCATTTAAGTGGTCATTGGATAGACATATGGATGAAAATGGAATAGTGTAGGTCAGATGGTTTCACAGGTCGGCGCAACATCGAGGGCCGAAGGGCCTGTACTGCGTTGTAATGTTCTAATAACAACACTCTGAATAAAAATGCTTATTTCTGAGATAAACTATTTTCAGCCATACTGATCAAACTGCACCAAGTCACCCCTGTTAAATGTATGACAGAATATTTTAAAAGCAAAAAAAATTTTTTTAATACTTACATTCTAAAACACTGCCCAATTGTACTGGTTTATGGAAAATTTTACGTTTTCCAAAATGCAAATAATTTCAGTGGAAACTTTAGAAAACAAAATTCTGAAATCTAGCACAATTTTGAATGCAATTCACACACATATCGCCAATTGCGCCCAAAACAGAAACTCTATCCCATGGATTGTAAAAATAAATCAGGTTAATGATTTGGTCCACAGCGCACCTCACTAAAATGTTTTCAGTCTGCTTACTAAAACAATGGAGAAGCACATACGTCGGCACCTTTTAAAGGACATATTATTCAGTTCTAATCACAAGGGGCCTATTGTTATACCTTCAGTTTACACTCTCATATAAATTAGATGTTCAGCAGTATGGGTGCATGCCTGAATGAGCATCCCACTTATAGGAGTGATCAACACCAATGAAGCCATGACAATATCAAACGCCGGCCCGGAATTTGTAATAGGGAAATTAGAGTGACACATTGATGACAGACAGGTTACTGATTTCCAGAATAAAAACAGAAAATACTGGAACTGGACAGCTGGTCTGGCAGCATCTGTGGAGAAAGAAACAGAGTTAACATTTCAGGTCGATAACCTTTTGTTTCAGGTCGATGACCGTCCTGATTAAAGGCCATCGACATGAGACCTTAACTCAGTTTCTCTCTCCAAAAATGCTGTGTGATCTGCTGAGTATTTCCAGCATCTTTCATTTTATTTCAGATGTCAAGCATGCACAGTATTTTGCCTTTGTACTGATTTCCAGAGTTTGGCGAGATTTGAACAAGAGGATTAGGGGAATTTTTTGATTGCTAAAAAAAGGTAGTTATAAAAGATAAGTTTTCTGGAATGAAAGTATTCAGTTTTTTTAAAACTTCATCCTCGTGTCATAAATCTTCACACACCAGGAATACATAGCAAGTATGTTGATATTGAGGTCAGTGAGCCCTACAAAGGTTTCTGTTATTAAAAAAAGACTTCAAACATACATCTAATGGCTCTGATAAAATCAGCTGCCTTGCAGAACAACTAGCAATAGTCATTATTTAAAAAGAATAGAAAGGAAAGCTTTCCTAATTGATGTCACATGCTATGTTACTAAGAAATTTCCAGCATTGAATGTTACCTGCTAGAAGCATTCTTTCGTTTGAACTCCCTTGGTGACAGAAGAGCAGATGGCGTGCTGTAACTTCGATGGAAACCTAAACACCAGGGGCAATTATTACAAGATTTTAAGGAAACTATCAGCATTTCTTGCTTTTTTTATAACAAATATTCTGAAACCCAGAAAGAACAGATATAAAATAATTTAATCCAATATCGAATGTAAATACAATATGCATAATATTGACAAATAAAACAATATCCTCAAAAATGTACATTGCCTGGTATAGAATCATAGAAGGAGGCCATTTGGCCCATAGTGTCTGTGCCGGCTCTGTGCAAGAGCAACTCAGCTAATCCTACTCCCCTGCCCTTTCTCCGTAGCCCTGCAATTTTTTTTATCTTCAGCTGCTTATCTAATACCCTTTTGAAAGCTTCGATTGTATCTGCCTTCACTACACTTTCAGGTAGTGCATTGGCTGCGTAAAAATGTTTTTTCCTTATGTCGTCATTGGTTCTTTTGCCAAACACCTTAAATCAGTGTTCTTTGGTTCTCGACCCTTCCACCAAAACAGTTTCTCTCTAGTCACTCTGTCTAGACCCCTCATGACTTTGAACATCTTGATCAAAACTCCTCTCAAACTTCTCTTCTCTTAGGAGAACAACCCCAGCAGACCACACAGCATTTAATCTATCCATGCAACTGAAGTCCCTCATCCCTGGAACCATTCTCATAAATCTTTTCTGCACCCTTTCTAAAGCTTTCACAAATTTCCTAAAGTGCGGTGTGCAGAACTGCACACAATACTTCAGTTGAGGTCAAGCCAGAGATTTATAAAGGTTCATCATAACTTCCTTGCTTTTGTACTCTATGCCTCTATTTCCTCAAAATCAGTTACACCTCTGTTGCCCCATTAAAAAAAATTGTCCATAGATTGTGTCCTGCAGAGGTTACACATGGGTTTCTTGGGTCCCATTGGTGCAGTCATGGTGTAAAACCCGTGTATACTGGTGTATACAGCTGAAATACCAGGTACTTCTGTACAGCCTTTAAAAAGACAGTTCAGCCTGCACTCTTCAGCAGCAGATTGGGGGAACAAACATGAGAGAGAGGAACAGTATTTGTCACTTTTACTTTGTTCACTATTAACTTCACTGCATGTATTAGCAATATTTTTAATATACTTATACAGAATTATGTCTGTGCAGACACCATCAGGACACAGAGGACAGAATGGCATAGCGCAACCATAGAAGGACACAGAGATTTATTGACTCAGACCTCCAAGCTCTCCTTGAGAAAGTCAAAGGCAGAGACTCCTGGGTGTGGGTGCCATCAAGCTACCCAGATAGATAACTCGTGCTGCCTGGAGAGAGGTTGCACTAGAACTAGGACTGCAGAATAATGCTGGCAAAAGTTCAATGACATCACCAGGGCTGACAACTTAGCACACTAGACACTCTCTTTTGCATCTGTGCCCATCCTGATCACCAGCACATTTCACCCTCTTAAAGCAACACTTCCATAATTAGGCCTTCACACTGCACTCTAGTTAAGGCCAGCTCTAACTTGATGTAAGAACATAGGAATTAAGAGCAGGAATAGACCATTTGGTGTATTGAGCCTGCTCCACCATTCAATGCAATCATGACTGATCTTCTACCTCAAGTTCACTTTCCTGCCTGCTCCTCATATCCCTTGATTCCCTGAGAGATCAAAAATTTATCAATCTCAATCTTGAATATACTCAACGATGGAACATCCACAGCCCTCTGGGGTAGACAATTCCAAAACTTTACAAACCTTTGAGTGAAGAAATTTCTCTTCATCTCAGTCTTAAATGATCGATCCCTTGTCCTGAGGCTGTGGCCCTGTGTTCTAGATTCCCCAGCCAGGGGAAACAACCTCTCAGTGTCTACCTTATCAAGTCCATTCAGAATCTTGTATGTTTCAATGAGATCACCTCTTACTCTTTTGAACTCAAGAGAGTATAGGCCCAATTTACTCATCCTCTCATCAAAGGGCAATCCTCTCATCCCACGAACCAAACTAGTGAACCTCCATTGTACCACCTCCAAGGCAAGTATATCCTTCCTGGGGCGGCACAGTGGCGCAGTGGTTAGCACCGCAGCCTCACAGCTCCAGCGACCCGGGTTCAATTCTGGGTACTGCCTGCGTGGAGTTTGCAAGTTCTCCCTGTGTCTGCGTGGGTTTTCTCCGGGTGCTCCGGTTTCCTCCCACAAGCCAAAAGACTTGCAGGTTGGTAGGTAAATTGGCCATTATAAATTGCCCCTAGTATAGGTAGGGAAAATATAGGGACAGGTGGGGATGTGGTAGGAATATGGGATTAGTGTAGGATTAGTGTAGGATGGGTGGTTGATAGTCGGCACAGACTCGGTGGGCCGAAGGGCCTGTTTCAGTGCTGTATCTCTAAACATAAACATATGGAGACCAAAACTGCTCACAGTACTCCAGGTGTGGTCTCACCAAAGTCTTATACAAATGTAGCAAGACCTCTTGATTCTTGTACTTCAAACCCCTTGCAATAAAGGCCAAAATGCCATTTGCCTTCCTAATTGCTTGCTGTACCTGCACTTAGCATGCTACTAAGTATCATCACCTCATTCCATGACAATATGAAAGGCACAATTCAACATGGTGGCTCCTCATCAGAGCCCTTTCCTATCCTGAGTGGTGTGAAACAGGGCTGTGTTCTCGCACCCACACTTTTTGGGATTTTCTTCTCCCTGCTGCTTTCACATGCGTTCAAATCCTCTGAAGAAGGAATTTTCCTCCACACAAGATCAGGGGGCAGGTTGTTCAACCTTGCCCGTCTAAGAGCGAAGTCCAAAGTACGGAAAGTCCTCATCAGAGAACTCCTCTTTGCTGACGATGCTGCTTTAACATCTCACACTGAAGAATGCCTGCAGAGTCTCATCGACAGGTTTGCGTCTGCCTGCAATGAATTTGGCCTAACCATCAGCCTCAAGAAAACGAACATCATGGGGCAGGATGTCAGAAATGCTCCATCCATCAATATTGGCGACCACGCTCTGGAAGTGGTTCAAGAGTTCACCTACCTAGGCTCAACTATCACCAGTAACCTGTCTCTAGATGCAGAAATCAACAAGCGCATGGGTAAGGCTTCCACTGCTATGTTCAGACTGGCCAAGAGAGTGTGGGAAAATGGCGCACTGACACGGAACACAAAAGTCCGAGTGTATCAGGCCTGTGTCCTCAGTACCTTGCTCTACGGCAGCGAGGCCTGGACAACGTATGCCAGCCAAGAGCGACGTCTCAATTCATTCCATCTTCGCTGCCTTCGGAGAATACTTGGCATCAGGTGGCAGGACTATATCTCCAACACAGAAGTCCTTGAAGCGGCCAACATCCCCAGCTTATACACACTACTGAGTCAGCGGCGCTTGAGATGGCTTGGCCATGTGAGCCGCATGGAAGATGGCAGGATCCCCAAAGACACATTGTACAGCGAGCTCGCCACTGGTATCAGACCCACCGGCCGTCCATGTCTCCGTTATAAAGACGTCTGCAAACGCGACATGAAATCGTGTGACATTGATCACAAGTCGTGGGAGTCAGTTGCCAGCATTCGCCAGAGCTGGCGGGCAGCCATAAAGACAGGGCTAAATTGTGGCGAGTCGAAGAGACTTAGTAGTTGGCAGGAAAAAAGACAGAGGCGCAAGGGGAGAGCCAACTGTGCAACAGCCCCAACAAACAAATTTCTCTGCAGCACCTGTGGAAGAGCCTGTTACTCCAGAATTGGCCTTTATAGCCACTCCAGGCGCTGCTTCACAAACCACTGACCACCTCCAGGCGCGTATCCATTGTCTCTCGAGATAAGGAGGCCCAAAAGAACCTGCATGTTAACTGTCTGTGTTCCTTGTATGAGTACACTCACGTCTCTCTGAACATCAACATTTAAAAGATTCACGCCTCTAAAAAATATTCTGCTTTTCTATTCTTACTACCAAAGTGAATAACCTTATAGGTCCCCACATTATACTCCATCTGCCACCTTGTTGCCAATCACTTAACCTGTCTATATTACTTTGCAGCTTCTTTGTGACCTCCTCACAGCTTATATTCCCATCTAACTTTGTATCATGAACAAACTTAGATACATTACTCTTGGTCTGTTCGGCTAAGTCATTAATATAGATTATAAATAGCTGAGGGCCCACCATTGATCCTTGCAGCACTCCACTAGTTACAGCCTGCCCCATTTATCCCTACACTGTGCTTCCTGCGTGTTAACCAATTCTCCATCCATGCTAATATATTACCCCTAACTCCATGAGACCTTATCTTGTGTATTAACCTTCTGTGTGGCACCTTATCGAATGCTTTTTGGAAATCCAAGTATACTACACCCACTGGTTCCCATTGTATACTATGGTTATACAGCTCCTCTCACTTACTTACATACATGCACCACCCCAAAACGCCTTCCTGCAGACTTATATAACAGTAGGTTCAGATAAGTTCCTACCTAAAATAGAAATCGGGATCCTGGTCATGCCATAATTCAAAATTCTGACAGTTCAATCCTTACTAATACAAGTCCTAAACACCCATCATCCAAGCTTCTCCCTTTTGCAAAACGCTTTTAAAAATATATCTCTTCCACTGTACTTTTGGCCCCCTCTTAATTTCCTGTCCTTCCTCTGATTTTTGTCTTCCAACTAGATGCTTTGGGATGTTACTTTATGTGAGTAGCACTATATAAATTCAAGTTGTTCTGGTTCTCATTATAAATGTAAACAAGAAAAGACACCATAATCACAGTTCACAGTGTCAATGAAGTATTGCTGAATAAATTAAAGAAAAAAATCGAGTTTAATTTAAACTAAACATTTTCAGCATAGCCATCTCCATTAAGTCCAATTTACTTCAGAGAAACTAAAGGCGTTTTTATCAAGATTCTTCCATCATTTGGCTATGCAGTCCAGTGTTAAGAATACCTAATATACTCTAACAGCATAATAAATCATTGTCAATCTGACTCAGTCACAAAACGTGCATCAAATAGAAAAATAGGCGATCCTTTCAAACATCACCCTGTGAAATGAATGTTAATAAGGAAGGCTGTGAATTTCTTCCCCAACTGGGAAGTCATCTAAACATGAGAAGGAATCAAAGAATACATAGAAATGTCACCGATAACCAAAAAGATAGGCCGTATATTGCAATGAAAATCACTTAATTGCTCATTAGTTAAATATGCATATCGTAAATGCACAAATTTCAGAATCTCAATTTTTTTGCCATTAACTCTATGTTAAACATTCTGGTTCAAAGCATGTCCTATTTATGCTTGCAGATTTTCACTGCATGTGTTAGAGTCTTAGAGTCATACAGCACAGAAACAGGCCCTTCAGCCCATCGTATCCATGCCGGCGATCAAGCACCTAACTATTCTAATCCCATTTTCCAGCACTTGGCCCGTAGCCTTGTATGTTATGGCGTTTCAAGTGCTCATCTAAATACTTCTTAAATGTTGTGAGGGTTCCTGCCTCTACCACCTCTTCAGGCAGTGCGTTCCAGATTCCAACCACCCTCTGGGTGAAAATATTTTTCCTCAAATCCCCTCTAAACCTCCTGCCCCTTACCTCAAATCTATGCCCCCTGGTTATTGACCCCTCCTCTAAGGGAAAAAGTTTCTTCCTATCTAACCTATCAATGCCCCTCATAGTTTTGTGTTGAGTCAGTTATTCACAAAAGTGCACAGATTCTTCTCTTATCAGTGCATTGTCCAATGCAGACCAAATATTTCATACATTTTAATGTAAGTGATCAGTGTTAATTGCTACAGATGTGTCTACCTGAGATGTAATAAGACTAACGACAATGCACAGTTAGATCAATCAAGCATGTTCTGGCTAATTGCTTGAGAAGTGGGAACTGACACCCATTACCCCTTTGTCAAACTCTTTTAAATGTAGACCATTTTAAATTTAACAGTGAACAGATCAACAAAAAAATTACTGTTTTTAAACTCCAATCCCTCAAACTATACTACAAGCACTAACCTTGTATTTGAGATGCACTCTGTGTATGTTTTTCTATCACTTTGTGCCAAAGGGGAAAGCTATTTAAACAGCCGATACCTTCCATGTGACTCACGCTTCTCTATTAAAACTAGTGTTCATGACCTGGTTTTTGAACCTATTGACTGGCTTATGCTGCTCAGATCATGAGCTGCACACTGGAAGAAGTCAGCTACAAAGAAATTGTACTGCCACCTTGACTTCCAGACATAGAGTAATATCTATGCAGTCTTCATACAGTTGGCCATACAATTCCCTCAGCCCATCTTTGGGCAATCTCAGGTGACGACATTCCTGGATTAGGTGCTGTCTGCTGCCTGTACAGTTGTATCAGACGATATGGATAAATTGAAGCCTTTGTCTTTCAGGATGCCATCTCTACCTATCATTAATCTCAGAAACATAGGAACAGCAGTAGGTCAGTCAACCCCTCGAATCCGTTCTGCTATTCAATTAGATCATGGCTGATCTGTATCTTGACTCCATCAACCTGTCTTGGCTCCATACTATTGTCTAACAAAAATCTATCTCAGTTCAACTGAACTAGCCTCAAAGATTTTGGGGGCGAGCCTTCCCTGTTTTCATCACACTCTGTATGAAGAATTGCTTTCTGACATCACCCCTGAATAGCCAACTCTAATTTTAAGGCGATGCCTCCTTGTCCAGCACTCTCCCATCAAAGGAAATTGTTTCTCTCCATTTACCCAATCAACTCCTTTAACCATCTGAAACACCTCAATTAAATCATCCCTTAATCCTCTATACTCAAGTGAATACAAGCCCACTTTATACAACCTGCCCTTATAATTAAACCCTTTTAACCCTGTTATCATTCCGGTGAATCTGTGCGACAATACATTCTTCTTGAGGTGTGGTGCCCAGAGCTGAACACAGTACTCTAAATGGGGTCCAACCAGAGTTTTATATACCTATAACATAACTTACAACCCTTTGTACTCTAGCTCCTTTGAGATAAAGGCCAACTTTCCATTAGCCTTTTTAAATTATTTCTTGTACCTGTCTACTAGCCTTTAGTAATTTCTGTACTTGGATCCCAAAATCTCTGCTCCTCCACAGTTCCTAACCGCTCAACATTTAGAAAATACTCTGATCTATCTTAGATTTTAAGTAGATGACTTCACATTTCCTCACATTGGACTCCATCTGCCACAGTTTTGCCACTGACTTAATCTATCAGTATAAAAGCAAAATAATGCTGATGCTGTAAATCTGAAATAAATAAAGTGCTAGAAATACTCAGCAGGTCAGGCAGCATCTGTGGAGAGAGAAGCAGAGTTAATGTTTAGGTCTGTGACCTTTCATCAGACCTGAAATGTTAACTCTGCTTAATCTATCAATGTCCCATTGCAACATTCTGCTCTCATCTACACTATTTACTGTGCCACCTAACTTGTTGCCAGGAAACTTTATGACTCTCTATTCCTTCATCTAAGACATTTGTAACTCCTCCAAGTATGCCAAATACTGTAGTATTCCATATGGTATCTTCCTTTTCTCTACTGGAAAGTGGGAGAATAAATTAAACAGCTTCCCCAGTACTAGGACTACTACTATAGCCTTGACAGACACTTTGAAATGCAGCAAAATGAATTGAAAAGCAATTTTTAATTGTTCAGTACTTACTCGAGGCTATCAGCTTAACCCTTTAAGCACCTAAATGGCAGTATAGAAAGCAACAGCACAAGATTTTATGGGGTCAATTTACACCAGGCATCTCTGACATTCATTTGCATGAAATTTGCATTGCTGGATCCTCTTTAGATGCAGAGACCAGAAAAATCATGGAGGAAGATTGTATATAGTGTTTGTTATGACCAAGGTGGGAGGAGTCCACTTCTTCACAGGTCATAACTTATTTTTAAAAATGTTTACTCAGTTACCAATTCGGTCAATCATCTTCTCTACTCTTTATCCCAGAATAAAATAGACCAACCAGGTTTTTTTAATAGACAACAAAATTATCAGTTTATTATCAAACAAGACTTATCCAGTAAAAAAACAAAGCATTAACCACAGATTGAAATATGAAAGTTCCCTTTTTAAATTCCCCACACACACACTCACACAAACCCTGAAAAAAATACAGAAATTCTCTCTGAACAGGTCTATTACAAAAATAAAGACAAAAAAGAATGCTTTGGCCAAATACGTACTAATTCTTGAAGAAAAAGAGAAGATATGGAAGTAAGTCAGTTGTGCTTTTTAGTCTAGCATCCAGGTATACAGAGACGAGTCACTGGGATCTTCTCTAAAGCAGTTCTTTTCAGATGGCTTTGAGAATTAATCTGGCAAGTTTTTCCAGTTTCTCAGGAGAGATGCAGCACCAGGGATTTTAGCTCTCCCATGCTGGATCTTAGCAGGGTTTCTTCAAAGAGGTAGAGAAAGAGGTGAGCTGGGTGGTTTTTCCTTGGCAAGTTGATCTCCAACTGTCTTCAAAACAGTTCACAACAAACAGAAAGTCAACCTTTTGACTTCCATAAACCTTGACATGTGGCTTCTCTGTAAACATCTTCCCCAAATCACCAAGGTTTCTGTTGTTTATTGAACTTAAAGCACATGATTTCCAGCACAGGTTGTTTTCAAACAACATCTCAAGTGTCCTTTCAGTGAACTTGGTAAAAAAATCCATGGAATCTTTTCAGTTTTAACACAAGTCCTCAAAAAAAATTATTACAAAATGGAAGCACTTTCGTAACAGTTATTAAGGATTAAAATGCGGCAAAGGATTAGAGCCCTATTTTTCCTATGCAAATACATCCAGACTAAAGGAATATTGGCCTTATAATTGTTGTGTAAAAAATTGTTCTCAAAACATAGGTAATGCCCTGAGAAGCTGGTGGTCGGCATTTTCTTTGAATCATTGCAGTTCTTGTGAGTTGCATCTCCCAGGATGTTATTAAGTAGAAAATCTTGGATTTTGATCCAATGAAGGTACAGCAGTATGTGTCGACATTAAGATGGACTGTAACTTGGAGGATGACATGCAGATGATGCTGTTCCCATGACATTGTTGCTCTTGTGCTTCTTGAAGCAGAGATCATGGAGCTGGAGAGAGTGTTGAAGTTGGGCGAATTACTACAGTACTAGAGATGACCACTGCCAGGCACTTATGTGGCACAAATGTTGCGTGACATATGATCAGCCCCAGCCTGGATGTTGTTCAGGTCCTGGTGTGCATAGGCGCAGGTTACTCCATTATTTGAGGAGTTGTGAACAAAGCTGAACATTATAGAGGTGGCAATAGTGGCGTCTGGCAACCACAGTCATTTTCCTGTGTGTTGGTTATAATCATACACTGGAATGTTTCTCCACTGACCCCCAAAGTCCTCAGCTTTGCTAACACCATCTGGTGTGCAGCATGGAGGAGTACTGATTCATTACCTAAGACCAGGGAGGCATGTGATAATGAGTAAATTTCACTGGCATTATTTCTCCTGAAGGCATGAAACTTCAGGGGTTTGCAGCCAATGTTGAAGGTTCTCAGGCATATGCCCACCCAACTGTATACCAATGTGCCTCACCCTTGATGCGTCTTCCTGCCAGTAGGACAGAGATGGTGACCAAGGATGGTTTTGGAGAAACCTAAGATGTTGACCTAAAGGTATGACAGAGTATGACTGTCTGGCGGTTATGACGAGTCAATGGGACAGCTCTCCTAATTTACGCATCAGTCCTCAGATGTTAGACATGCAGTACGGGACAGGAGGGTGGACAGCTGTCTTATCAGCCTGGACCAGGAGAAGGCTTTTGACAGAAATATCGCACACCAACATGATGGACGTGCTTTCCAAAATGGGGTTTGGGGATGGAATCTGCAATTGGATCAAACTGCTCTACACAAACATCAGTAGCGCAGTCTCAATCAATGGGTGGGAATCAGAAAGTTTCCCAATCCAATCTGGAGTCAGACAGGGCTGTCCTCTCTCCCTGGTCTTGTTTGTTTTCTGTATTGAACCCTTTGCTGAGTCTATTAGGAAAGATGCGAGCATAAGAGGGGTGACAATCCCAGGCAGTGCAGGCACTCAGGTTAAAACCTCCCTGTACATGGATGACGTTGCCGTCTTTTGCTCGGACCCGCTGTCTGTGCGCAGACTGATGAGCATCTGCGACCAGTTCGAACTGGCCTCGGGAGCCAAAGTTAACCACGGCAAGGCGAGGCCATGTTCTTTGGGAACTGGGCTGACTGATCCTTTGTCCCCTTCACCGTCAGGTCAGACTACCTGAAGGTGCTGGGGATATGGTTCGGAAGGGCCAGGGCGTGCACCAAAACCTGGAAGGAGCGAGTAGCCAGGGTACAACATAAGCTGAGCGTGTGGGAGCAGCGATCTCTCTCCATTGTGAGTAAGAACCTGGTCATCAGGTGTGAGGCACTCACGTTGTTGCTGTACGTGGCACAGGTCTGGCCCATACCCCACTCCTGCACTGTGGCAGTCACCCGAGCCATTTTCCGCTTCATCTGGGGATCAAAATGGACCAGGTCCGGAGGGACACGGTGTTCAAACCTCTGGATAAGGGCAGGAAAAATGTACCCAACATCGCCCTCATCCTGATGACTACCTTCGTGTGCGGCTGCATCAAGCTGTGTGTAGATCCCCAGTACGCAAACTCCAAGTGTCACTACGTGCTGAGGTTCTTTCTGTCCCCGGTGTTGAGAAGGATGGGCCTGGTCACATTGCCGTGGAACGCTCCATCCAGGTGGACAGTGCCGTACCACCTAACCGTCGTGGGAAAGTTTCTGCGGAAAAACACCTTTGATCACCAATCCATCAGTCAGTGGTCTGCACGGAATGTCCTCAAGGTCCTACGGGAAAAGCAGATGGTGGATCCGGTCGGATGGTTCCCCGAGCAGACCGCCAAAGTCATTTGGCGGAATGCCTCATCACCAGAACTTTCAAACAAGCACCAAGACGTAGCTTGGCTGGTGGTGAGAAGAGTCCTCCCCGTCAGATCCTTCCTGCATGCCCAAAGTCTCACCCCCTCCGCACAATGCCCTCAAGGTGGCTGTGGTGGGGAAGAGATGATTGCCCACCTCCTTCTGGAATGTGTCTTTGCAAAGCAGGTGTGGAAAGAGATGCAGTGGTTTTTGTCGAAGTTCATCCCAAGCATCTCTGTAACAGGAGTCTGTGCTCTACGGGCTGTCCCAGGGACGCAGACCGAGATAAACATCTACTGCTGCTGGAGGACTATCAATTTGGTGAAAGACACGCTTTGGTCTGCCCGAAACTTGCTGGTCTTCCAGCGCAAAGAGTTGTCCACCACTGAATGTTGCAGACTGGCACATTCCAAGGTCCAGGACTACATGCTGAGGGACGCACTAAAGCTTGGGGCAGCCACAGCAAAGGCTCAATGGGGAAAGACCACTGTGTAAGGTCCCCCCACCAAGGTGAACTGAGGGGCTGGATCCATGGAAAACCCCTCGGGCTGTTCCAGAAAATATTTGTTTGCTGTAAAATGTACATGGCACGTAAAAAGAAATGGAAGGATTGTGAGGTAACTCACTCCTGTATTGAAAAAAACTGATCTCCTTTGCACTCTTTGTATTGTTTGACTTGGTGCTGTTTGGAACTGTTTTGTAATGTATTTTTACAGATTTTTATGAATAAAGTATATTTCGGAAATAAAAAAAAAAGTTAGACATGCAGGGTTGACTAGGCAGGAATTACTTGAATCTTGTCCTGAACCACAGTTGAGTGCAATGATTCTATCTGTCATGGTTGAGTTATTCAGTATGAGCAGTTCAAGAAATTGCACTTATTCCCATGATTTGATTAATATAATACTTGAATAATTTTTAAACTTTATTAACTATCTGTCTTTTGTGTTATGTTCTTTGTAGAGACAAATTATGACTCTGATTAGGTCACATGGTACAGCTCATTAATGTAAAATATAGCCTTGTGGCAAAAGTGGTAAACTGCTTGAGAGATCACAATAATCATGTGATGAACATTGCAAACTAATTACCTACCTATAAATGATCGATTGAGTTTACTGATTGGAACATCGGAGAAGGAATCCAGTGCTTCTGTTAGCCTACAGATAGAAGCAGGTACAGTTTAGATTCAAGAAGAATAAAAGATAAATTGAAATGCACATTTTACTCACATTTTAAAGTGAATCTACTCAAGAGAAATAAGTTATACAATGTTGATTTTTGTCTCCTCAGCACTCTGATTTGGGATGCTAATGGGGCAGTAAAAGTAAAAAAATCACACAGTATTCAGCTCTGTTAGATTCCAACAGGTTTTAGGCCCTACTCTAGCTTCATGTCAGACCTGGAGCGGATAGTTGAAGCTGCTGCTTGAACCATGGAGATGCTTAGGTTATATAAAAGGAACTGAAGAAGGGTGCTACATAATGTTCCAGCCCATGGGCATATTGGACGGAGTCTCCAGCACTCCTAGTGAAACCGGATAGGAAGGAACACAAGCACCGACTTGCAGGTGGAAGGGTCTTTAAAAGAACTTTAAAAAACAATGGCCTAGAAACTCATTGGCACGTTATCTGATTATAGTAGGAAGTCGACCACCTGCCATATTCATAAAGACTCCTGTATAAGTGTTCAGGGTCCACAGATAAGACAGACATCAGGTCCTTTGCAGATACTATGGGCAAAGAGCAGGGTAGTGAAACTAATTGGACAGCTCTTTCAAAGAACCAGTGCAGGCACAATGGCCCAAATGGTCTCCTTCTGTGTTACATGATTTTATCATGTGTTTGAGACGTCCTTTCCAAAATACATTAGGAGCTGACCTTTCTTTCCCCAAAATATACTTTATTCATAAAAATCTGTAAAAAATACATTACAAAACAGTTCCAAAAAGCACCAAGTCAAACAATACAAAGAATGCAAAGGAGATCAATTTCCTTCAATACAGTAGTGAGTTGCCTCACAACCCTTCCATTTCATTTTACATGCCATGTACATTTTACAGCAAACAAATATTTTCTGGATACAGTTCAAGGGGTTTTCCATGGATCCAGCCCCTCAGTTCACCTTGGTGGGGGGACTTTACACAGCGGTCTTTCCCCATTGAGCCTTTGCTGCGGCTGCCCCAAGCTTTAGTGCGTCCCTCAGCACGCAGTCCTGGACCTTGGAATGTGCCAGTCTGCAACATTCGGTCGTGGACAACTCTTTGCGCTGGAAGACCAGCAAGTTTCGGGCAGACCAAAGGGCATCTTTCACCGAATTGATAGTCCTGCAGCAGCAGTAGATGTTTATATCGGTGTGCGTCCCTGGGAACAGCCCGTAGAGCACACACTCCTGTGTTACATTAGGAGCTGACCACAGAATTTACCGTACATGCTGCAGTCAGTATGCTCAGGCACTTAGCAGCCAAACCAATAGACCTTGTGTTGCAAGTGCACCCTTAATGTCATCCTAGGAGTGCATTTTTCACATGGTGTGCAGGAGAAGAGCAATAATACACTTTTAAGCAATAAGAAATTATCTTTGACTCTTCATTTCTTATCAAAAGATAATGTAAATGATTCATAATAGCCTAGAAGATTGTATAAATGACAACTAATTAAAGAAGTACTTTTTCAGTGTTGATGGAATTTTAATCATCACCTTCAGAACAATTTTGCCTTCTTAGCATTTAGCATAATATTTTCCCCAACCTCCTATAATGCCTAAAAAAGCTCAGCTTTCTCCCCCAGATTTTGGTGAATTAGGTCAGAATTTCCCTTATGGCAAGTTTTTTATTGTGCACTTATCTACTAATATTCTCAAACTGCATTGTAAATTATCACAGCAGCCATGAACAGTCAGATTCACCAACATATCAGTGCTGTCAGAGCTACCATGATTAGCATTAATTTGCTGATATTAATCCTGTAATTGTAATCTACTCTGTTAATTATTCCATAGATTTTCCCAGTTTTATAGGTTTATGAGTGGGGAACAAGGAGACATTGTACGTCATAATGTCAGACTGATGCATCAATAAAGAGCTTAATGAGGGCTCTCTGGTGCACTGATCAACAGTAAATTAGCCTACAGTGCTTTGGTGAGTGATGACCTGAAGAGCTGAGATAAACTTTCACAGTACAAACTACATATTAACTGGTGATATACCAGACTGGCACTGCAGGGGAACCCTGGTGAGATAGAGAACGAGGAACCACACAACCACAGCAAATGGCCCTATCCAACAGGTACAATGTACTTACTACCCATGAGAAATAAAGATAAAGACTGCTGGAAGGACAGTCAGAATGCAGACCATGGCAACTTGGAGCAGGAAGCTATCCAAAAAGAGGGAGGAAAAGGAGGAGGAGGGGAAGCCTAATGTGGTAGATGATTTAAAGGCACAAATAGAGAGGTAAATGGGTATGATCTAATTGCCATTACGGAAACATGGCTACAGGGTGACCAAGACTGGGAACTGAATATTCAAGGATATTCGACATTTAGGAAGGACAGGCAAAAAGGAAAAGGAGGTGGGGTTGCACTGATAATAAGGGATAGGATCAGTACATTAGTAAGGGAGGATCTCAGATCAGAAGAACAAAATGTGGCATCTACTGGGCTGGAGCTAAGAAACAGCAAGGGGCAGCAAACATTGGTAGGGGTTGTCTATAGGTCACCAAACAGTAGTGGTGGTGTGGGGCATGGTATTAATCAGGAGATTAGAGAAGCTTGTAGCATGGGTAATATAGTAATAATGGGTGACTTCAATTTGCATATAGACGGCGTAAACCTAATGAGCTCTAATGCTGTGGAGGACAGGTTTCTGGGGTGTGTTAGGGATGGATTTTTAGAGCAGTATTTTGAGGAACCGACTAGAGAACAGGCTATTTCAGATCTAGTATTATGTAATGAGAAAGGGTTAATTAATAATCTTGTTACTAAAGAACCTTTAGGGCTGAGTGACCATATATGATAGAATTTTACATCATGTTTGAAAATGAGGTAGTTCAATCTGAAGCCAGGGTGTTAAATTTGAAAAAAAGGAAACTCTGAAGGTATGAGGGGCAAATTGGCTGAGGTGAATTGGGAAAATACATTAAAAGGTTTGACAGTAAATAGGCAATTCATAGTCTTCAAAGAATTATTACATAGTTTACAGCAACTATACAGTCCTTCAAGGCACAAAAATCCCAAAGGAAAAGGCAGTCAACCATGGCTAACAGAGGAGGGTAAGGATTATATAAGATTAAAAGAAAAGGCCTATAAAGTTGCCAGGAAAAGTAGTAAAGTTGTGGATTGGGAGAATTTTAGAATGCAGCAAAGGAGGACCAAGAAACTGATGAAGAAAGGGAAATAGAATATGAATGTAAACTAGCAAAAAGTATAAAAACAGACTGTAAAAGCTTCTACAGGTAAATAAAAAGGGAATGTTTGGCTAAGACAAATGTGGGTCCATTACAGGCAGAGTCAGGAGAATTTATAATGAGGAATAGAGAAGTGGCAGAGAAGCTAAATGATTACTTTGTGTCTGCCTGCACTGAGGAAGTTACAAGAAATCTCCCAGAATTAGAGGTCCAAGGGACTAGGGAAAATGAGGAATTGAAGGAAATTAGTATTAGTAAGAAGGTTGTATTGGAGAAATTAATGGGGCTGAAGATTGATAAGTGCCCGGGACCTGATATTCTACATTCCAGAGTGTTGAAAGAGGTAGCTAAGGAGATAGGGATGCATTGGTGATCATCTTCCAAAATTCTACTGATTCTGGACCATTCCTGCAGATTGGAAGGTAGCAAATATCACCCCGCTATTTAAGAAGGGAGGGAGAGAGAAAACTGGGAATTACAGACCTGTTAGCCCTTACATCAGTAGTAGGGAAAATGCTAGAATCTATTCTAAAGGATGTGATAAATGGACACTTGGATAATAGTGATCTGATTGGGCATAGCCAACATGGATTTATGAATGGGAAATCATGCTTGCCGAACCTGTTGGAATTTTTTGAAGATGTTACTAACAGAATTCATAAAGGGGAGTTAGTGGATGTAGTATACTTGGATTTTCAGAAGGCTTTTGATAAAGTCCCCCACAGAAGGTTAGTTAGCAAAATTAAAGCACATGGGATAGGAGGCAATATACTGGCATGGATTAAGGATTGGTTAACAAGAAGAAAACAGAGAGTAGGAATAAACAGTCATTCTCACAGGCTGTAACTAGTGGGGTACTGCAAGGATCAGTACTTGGGCCCTAGCTGTTCACAATATATATCAATGATTTGAATGTGGGGACAAAATGTAATATTTCCAAGTTCACGGATGACACAAAACTATGTGGGAATGTGTGTTGTGAGGAAGATGCAAAGCAACTTCAAGACTTAGTGAGTGGGCAAGAACATGGCAGATGGAATATAATGTGGGAAAATGTGAGGTTATTCACTTTGGGAGGAAGAATAGATGTGCAGAGTATTACTTAAATGGTAAGATATTAGAAAGTGTAGATGCACAAAGGGACCTGGGTGTCCTCGTCAATAAGTCACTGAAAGCTAGCATGTAGGTGCAGCAAGCAATTAAGAAGGCTAATGGTAAGTTAGCCTTTATCGCAAGAGGATTTGAGTACATGAGTAGTGAAGTCTTGCTTCAATTGTATAGAACCTTGATTAGACCGCACCTGGAGTACTGTGTGCAGTTTTGGTCCCCTTACCTTAGCAAGGATATTATTGCCATAGAGGGAGCGCAACGAAGGTTCACCAGACATGTTCCCGGGATGGCGGGACTGTCCTATGAAGAGAGATAGGGGAAACTGGGCCTGTATTCTCTAGAGTTTCAAAGAATGGGAGGTGATCTCATTGAAACCTACAAAATACTTAGAGAAAGACAGGGTAGATGCAGCTAAGATGTTTCCCCTGGTTGGGGAGTCTCGGGGACACAATTTCAAAATAAGGGGGAAGCCACTTAGGACCAAGTTGAGGAGAAATTGCTTTACTCAGAGGACTGTGGAAGCTCAGTCATTGAGTATCTTTAAAGCAGAAATTGACAGATTTCTAAATACCAATGACATAAACGGATATGGGGATAGTGTGAGAAAAAGGCATTGAAATGGATGATCAGCCATGATCGTATTGAATGGCAGAGCAGGCTCAATGGGCTGGATGACCTAATCCTGTTCCTATGTTCCTATGTAGGTGTAGGGGATTCAATAATTAGGGGGTCAGCTGGCATCCTTTGAAAGCAGGATCGAGAGTCCCGCATGTCGTAAAGGCAGAGTGGTTTTAATGAGCGATTTTAACTTTCATATAGATTGGGATAAGCAAAGTAGCACATGTCAGAAAGGTAGTGAATTTTTTGAGCATGTCTGGAATAGTTTTCTGCACCAATATGTTCTAAAACCAACAAGGGTACAGGTCATACCAGAATTAGTAATGAATAATCAGTCAGATTTAGTTAACAGCCTAACGGTGTGCAAAAATTTATCTGATGGTGATTTTAATATGATCGAATTCAATATTGTGTTTGAAAGGGAGAAATTAGAATATATACAGATGGGTGGTAAGCGGTGTGGGTGGCTTCCACTTTTCACCTCCCAACTGACGGTAGGTAGTGTTTTGTTAAAAATGGTGTGTTAGTCCATGAGTGTTTTTAGGGTCAAATAAACAGACAAATGACAGGTTTCTCATAGGTTTAAAAAGAAAGATAACTATTTATTTTTAAACAATTCCCAAATGGTCACAACCTCATCCATACACGTATTCACACAGACGTGCATACACAAGAATAGAGAGAAAAGGGTAGGATGCAATAAAATCCAAATTACTGTACAAGAGTCTGTTACTTAAAGAACCTTCAGCGTTTCTTTCAGGAGGAAAATTTTATAATGGCGTTGTAGGCCTGAATGTTCCTTGTCTTGGAGTTGCTGAAGTGTTGTAGTTTTTTGTGGTTAAAACTCAGCCCAATGTTTGTGGTGTGAATCTGGTTAACTTTCGCAGATGGAAAGTCTCAAAGTCACCTTGCAATTTCTCTGCTGCAGTGGTTGTTCAAGTTGTTATTCAGTAGGGTTCTTCTGCTTAGCTGGACCGTATCTCACAGCCACTGGCTAGAACTGGCTTTTGTTTTTATTTTGTTTTTTAGAGATAAAGCACTGAAACAGGCCCTTCAGCCCACCGAGTCTGTGCCGACCATCAACCACCCATTTATACTAATCCTACACTAATTCCATATTCCTACCACATCCCCACCTGTCCCTATATTTCCCTACCACCTACCTATACTAGGGGCAATTTATAATGGCCAATTTACCTATCAACCTGCAAGTATTTTGGCATGTGGGAGGAAACCGGAGCACCCGGAGGAAACCCATGCAGACACAGGAAGAACTTGCAAACTCCACACAGGCAGTACCCAGACTTGAACCCGGGTCGCTGGAACTGTGAGGCTGCGGTGCTAACCACTGCGACACTGTGCTTTCTGTGGTCTTTGGTTGATCTCCCCTCTCTCTCTCTCCAGAGAGTTACCTTTTAAAGTAAAAATCCATCACATGTAAGTCTCTGTCTGGTGACAAAGGGCTCTCTCCCCTGGTGTGACCACACAATGGTCCAGGATATGAAAACCATTTCTATCTGTTGGCATCTGTATGGGGACCATCCTGTTACAATGGTGCTACTTCACACCTAGTCATCTTATTTTGGGCTTTGGAGTCGGTCTGTCTACAGATCCTTTGTTAGTTCATTCTTGTAGAAAGGAGTCATCAATACGTAATAGGGTCCTTTCAATTACAGTAGGTTCTCTCCAGAGCTAATTCAGATGAGGTTAACAAGTTTCATCTTCAACAGATGTGTTTATTGACAGTACAGGAGGGGTCACCTGACCTCTACTCCATTTGTCTGTGGTACAAATGTGCTCATTTTGTTGTAGTTCAGTTCAACAGTTGACTTTAATTTCATAATTCCTCCAGTTTATTGTTTATTTCATCATGGCTCCTTCTGAGCATGATAAGAAACAGCTACTATGGGTGGAATTTAATTGAAATAGGCCCACTCGCAGCTGAAGGCCGGCAGTAGGCCGGGAATCTGTTAATCAGAGAAGTGGGCTTTCCTGACCAATCACAGAATGCAGGTGTGATGATGACCAGCACTCTGTCAGATTGCCACATAAAGGGACCCTGTTAGGGGTCAAAGAAACTGAATTCTACATTGTTTCCTGAGGCTTCAGCAACCACAGAAATGGAAAGGGGATGTGGAAGGGCTGCCCGCTGGGTCTCTTCCCTGGAAGTCCTGCTTCGGGATCTGAGAGACTAAAGTGAAGTGCTGTTTTCCTGGATGGGAGGAAGATGCCGGCCTCTCAAACTAAGCAGGTGTGAATGAAAGTGGCCAAGGAAGTGAGCAGTAGAAGGGTGGACCCTCAAACTGGATATAGTGTCACAAGACGTTCAATGACCTTATGAGGGTGGGACAGATGTGAGGCATCCTACCATCATTTCAGATGCCAAGACCCACACTCTGTCTTTCCCAGCATTCTCACAGACAGCATTCCGCAGACTTGCAGCTCCACTCATTCCTCTCTGTCCAGGCACCTCCTCACATCCCCATCAGAATAACTGACATACACTCACCCTCTTATTGACATCTTGCACCCATTCTTCACAGTCGCCCTCCATAAATAATATCATTCCCTCCTTTCCATACAATCTATTTCTCACACTCATAAAATAGAATCATAGAAATTTACAACATAGAAATAGGCCAGTTGGCCATCGTGTCTGTGCTGGCCAACCAGAAGCCATGCAGCCTAATCCCACTTTCCAGCTCTTGGTCCATAACCTTGTAGATTTCGGCACTTCAAGTGCAGAAGAGTGCCCAACTCCAGGGAGAGGCAGATAACCAGGGGTCACCCTCCAGTGATAACCACCTTTAAGGCCACTGGCAATGCATGCTCACCTGGTCCAGTGAAGGAGGTCTTCCTCCACGAGGCTGCAGATGACAGCAACAACCTGCCTTGAAAGCCTGAGCCTCATGAGGCACTGGTGCTTAGGCATGTCGGGAAAGCTGATCCTCTGCCTGCAGAACCTGTGTTGGTGGTATTGCCACCTTTGAACAAGAATCCCTGTTCATCCCCTCTGTCATGTGGAGTGGCATGTTGTTGAAGAGAAGGCAGCTGATGCTGCTGCTGGTGTTGGTGCTCCTCTTGTTCCTCATCAGCGGTCCAGGTTGGAGATGCATAAGCTGTTCCCATGCTGCTGACAGCAGGAAAGATCAGATCAATATAAGCAAAGTCCAAGGTGGTTAGTGGAAATCACCGTGAAGCAGTGAAAGCACGCTCTCATAAGTGCTATGATCACAAATCTTTCACATATGCAGGCCAGCATCGATGCAATTTCACTGTTTAAAGGCATTGCAGCTTGTCAATTTCATTGATCAATGGGGCTCCCTGCTGTGCTCTCGCCTTGTTGACCCTGGCAAGTTCCACCCAGCTTGAGAAACCCACTTGCAGGCTGTTAAAGCCAAAATTCAGAGTTAAAGACTCAATTAATGGATTTTTAAAATATTTAAACGACTGACCCGACAGCTCCAATGCAGTCTCCCACTCGTTACCAAAGCCCCAGTGAAACACTGAAGCACGAGTGTTTCCAAATCACCAGCATTTTTGGGGGATTTAAAACCCCCACCCGGACCTGAACCCACCCCTCCCTTGGCAATTATACTTTTGCGCTATGATGCTAGATTTAGGTAAGGCTGACTTCAATGGAATCAGACAGAGATTGCGTAAACTGAGAAAATCTGTTATTGGGTAAAATGACAGAACATCAGTGGGTGGTGCTCAAAAGAGAATTAAATGTGACACAGAAGCTGTTTTTACTCCAAAAGGGCAAGAGTTCTACTTGCCAAAAAAGACAGTCATGGACAACTAAAGTAAGAGTCAACTCAAAACTAAAAGAAAATGCATACAAAAATGCAAAAAATAGCACAGATCCTGGCGAATGAAAAAGATATAAAGAGTAGCAAAGAGTGACAAAGCAGCTAGCAAGAGCTACAAAAAGGGAATATGAAAAAAATCTTGCAAGGGATATCAAAATCAACACAAAAACATTTACAATCACATTTGGAAAAAGATGGTCAGAAGCAATATGGGCCTCTTGAAAATTGATAACGGTGATGTTGTTAACGAAAAGGAAATGATGACCATGTTAAATACTTCACATCAGTTTTTACAGTAAAGGAAGAGGTCAGCATTCCAGACATCCCAGGGAAACTATTATTGAATTGGAAATGCAGAAAATTAACATAAGCAATATAACAGTCATAGAGAAACGAATAGCACTAAAGAGCAACAAATCCCCAGGACCAGATGGTTTCCATCCAAGAGTTTTAAAAGAAGTAGGTGAAAACATTGCAGATGACCTAACTATAATCTTCCAAAGTTCTCTCGATCTGGGAACCTTTACTTTAGATTGGAAAATTTTGCATGTCACTCCACTATTTAAGTAAGGTGACAGAAGGAAACCAGGGAATTATAGACCAGTTAGTCTAACATCTGTTGTCAGGAAATACTAAAGTCTATAATTAAGGATAGGGTGACAGAATACCTTTTTAGTTGATCAGGGAGAGCCAGCATAGATTTTTAAAGGATAGGTCATGCTTGACAAAACTGATTGAATATTTTGAAGAGGTCACTAAATTAGTAGACAGGGGAATGTCTATGGATGTTATTTATATGGACTTCCAGAAGACATGAGATAAACTCTTTCATAGCTAAAGTTGAAGTTCATAGAATTGAAGGCAAATTGTTGAACTGGTTCGGAAATAAGTTGAGCAGAAGGAGACAGAGAGTAGGGACAATGTGGTGCCCTGCAAGGATCTGTGTCGGGGCTTCAACTGGTCACTGTATTTATTAACAACTTAGATGATGGGATAGAAAGCCAAATATCCAAATTTGCCAATTTCACAGTTGTAAGCAGGGTAAAATTACAGAGATGTTGGTAAATTAAGTGAATGGGCAAAAACATGGGAAATTAATTTCAATGTAGGCAAATGTGAGGTCATCCACTTTGGAGCTAAAAAGGAAAGAAAATACTTTCTAAATGGTGAAAAGCCAGAAACAGTGGAGGTCAAAGAGTCTTGAGATCCAGGTACATAGATCATTAAAATGTCATGAACAGATACATAAAATAATCACAGAGGCTAATGGAATGTTGGCCTTTATATCTAGAGGAATAGAATACAAGGAGATAGAAGTCATGTTTCAGCTATACCCTGGTTAGACCTTACCTGGAATACTGTGAGCAGTTTTGGGCACCACACCTTAGGAAGTAAATATTGGCCTTGGAGGGATTGCAACCTAAATTTACTAGAATGATACCTGGACTCCAACGGTTAAGCTATGAGGAGAGCTTAAACAAATTAGGGTTGTATTCCCTGGAATTTAGAAGGTTAAGGGATGATTTGATCAAAGCTTTCAATATATTAAGGGGAACAGATAGGGTGGCTTGGGAAAAACTATTACCACTGGTTGGAGAGTCTAGGTCTAGGGGGCATAGTCAACAAATTAGAGCCAGACCTTTCAGGAGTGAAATTAGGAAACATTTCTTCACGCAAAGGGTGGTAGAAGTTTGGGAATCTCTTCCGCAAATGGCAATTGATGCTAGATCAATTGTTAATTTTAAAACTGGTATTGATAGATTTTTGTTAGTCAAAGATATTAGGGATATGGGACAAAGGCAGGTAATATGGAGTTAGGTTGAAAATCAGCCATGATTCCATTGAGTGGTGGAACAGGCTCGAGGTGCTAAATGGCCTACTCCTGTTCCTAAATGTAGACACTAAGAATAAGGCAGCAAGTGCAAAGCTTACAATCTTCTTAGTATCAGAATAGTTTTAAAAGAGGTTTTGTCAGTCACAGGGAATGAATGAATAGTCATGTTTCACTTCTTTCACATTGACATAATTGCTGTAATTAGTGCTTTCTGAACCTGTTGGAGTTTCTGTTGGATTTTAGGGGGATGTGGGAAGTTCCTGTCTGAAGCAGGCTGTAGCGTCATTACCATTATTCTAAAGAGGGTGTAGAAGGCCTCATCAAAATTTCCCAGCTAGAGGTCATGCTGGATTCCAAGTCCAATACACACCTAGACAACTTATTGGGAAAGAAGGCTTGGAATGGAGTTTCAGACAGGAGGTAATTTACAAGACCCACAGTGCCTCAGGTGAGTGCTTTAAGACCATTTTGTAATTATGGGTGACATTAATCTACATATAGATTGGACAAACCAAATTAGCAATAATACTGTAGAGGAGGAATTCCTGGAGTGCGTACGTGATGGTTTTTTGGACCAATACATTGAGGAACCAACTAGGCAACAGGCCATCCTAGACTGGGTATTGTGTAATGAGAAAGGATTAGTTAACAATCTTGTTGTGCGGGGTCCCTTGGGGAAGAGTGACCATAACATAATAGAATTCTTCATGAAGATGGAGAGTGAGAGAGTTGAATCCGAGACTAGGGTCCTGAATCTAAATAAAGGAAACTATGAAGGTAAGAGGCATGAGTTGGCTATGATAGATTGGGGAATGTTACTTAAAGGGTTACAGAGGATAGGCAATGGCTAGCATTTAACGAGCGCATGGATGAATTCCAATAATTGTTCATTCCTGTCTGGCGCAAAAATAAAACAGGAAGGGTGGCTCAACTGTGGCTTACAAAAGAAATTAGGGATAGTATTAGATCCAAGGAGGAGAAATATAAAATGGCCAGAACAAGCAGCAAGCCTGAGGATTGGGAGCAGTTTAGAATTCAGCAAAGGAGGACCAAGGGATTAAGAAGGGGAAAATAGAGTATGAGAGTAAGCTTGCAGAGAACGTAAAAACTGATTGTAAAAGCTTCAACAGATATGTGAAGAGAAAAATATTAGTGAAGACAAATGTGGGTCCCTTACAGTCAGAAACGGGGTAATTTATAATGGGGAACAAAGAAATGGCAGACCAATTAAATACATACTTTGGTTCTGTCTTCACAAATTACCTCCCAGAAATGTTAGGGAACATAGGGTCCAGTGAGAAGGAGGAACTGTCTGAAATCAGTATTAGTAGGGAAATGGTGTTAGGGAAATTGATGGGATTGAAGACCGATAAATCCCCAGGGCCTGATAATCTACATCCCAGAGTACTTAAGGAAGTGGCCCTAGAAATAGTAGATGCATTGCTGGTCATTTTTCAAAATTCTATAGACTCTGGAACAGTTCCAATGGATTGGAGGGTAGCTAATGTAACCACACTATTTAAAAAAGGAGGTAGAGAGAAAACAGGGAATTATAGACCAGTTAGCCGAACATCAGTAGTGGGGAAAAAGCTAGAGGCCATTATAAAAGATGTGATAGCAGGGCACTTGGAAAACAATGACAGGATCGAACAAAATCAACATGGATTTATGAAAGGGAAATCATGCTTGACAAATCTACTGGAATTTTTTGAGGATGTAACTAGTAGAATAGATAAGGGAGAACCAGTGGATGTGGTGTATTTGGACTTTTAGAAGGCTTTCGATAAGGTCCCACATAAGAAATTAGCGTGCAAAATTAAAGCACATGGGATTGGGGGTAAGGTACCAACATTGATAGAGAACTGGTTGGCAGACAGGAAACAAAGAGTAGGAATAAACGGGTCTTTTTACGAGTGGCAGGCAGTGACTAGTGGGGTAATGCAGGGATCAGTGCTAGGACCCCACCTATTCACAATATATATGAATGATATAGATGAGGGAATTAAATGTAATATATCCAAGTTTGCAGATGACACAAAGCTGGGTGGGTGTGTGAGCTGTGAGGAGGATGCAGAGATGCTCCAGTGTGATTTGGACAGGTTGAGTGAGTGGGCAAATACCTGGCAGATGCAGTATAATGTGGATAAATTAGGTTATCCACTTTGGTGACAAAAACAGAAAGGCAGATTATTACCTGAATGGTGATAGATCGGGAAAGGGGGAGGTGCAGCGAGACCTGGGTGTCCTTGTGCACCAGTCACTGAAAGCAAGCATGCAGGTACAGCAGGCAGTTAAGAAGGCAAATGGTATGTTAGCCTTCATAGCGAGAGGATTCGAGTACAGGAGCAAAGATGTCTTGCTGCAATTATACAAGGCCTTGGTGAGACCACTTCTGGAGTATTGTGTGCAGTTTTGGTCTCCTTATCTGAGGAAGGATGTTCTTGCTATGGAGGGAGTGCAGCAAAGGTTCACCAGACTGATTTCTGGGATGGCAGGACTGACGTATGAAGAGAAATTGGGTTGATTATGCTTGGATTTGCTAGAGTTTAGAAGAATGAGAAGGGATCTCATAGAAACCTACAAACTTCTAACAGGACTGGACAGACTAGATGCAGGAAGGATGTTCCCAATGACGGGGGAGTCCAGGACCAGGAGTCATAGTTTAAGGATAAGAGGTAAGCCATTTGGGACTGAGATGAGGAGAGATCTCTTCACCCAGAGAGTGGTGAACCTGTGGAATTCTCTACCAAGGAAAGCAGTTGAGGCCAAATCATTAAATATATTCAAGAAAGAGTTAGATATAGTTCTTAGGGCTAATGGGATCAAGGGATATGAGAGAAAGCGGGAACAGGTTACTGAGTTTGGATGATCAGCCATGATCATATTGAATGGCGGAGCAGGCTCGAAGGGCCGAATGGCCTACTCCTGCTCCTATTTTTCTATGTTTCTATTTTTGTCAAATCTTTTTAATTTTTTTCTACTGGTCCATAAACTTTCAGGAATGTTTGTGCTTTAATTTTTTTTACCCCATGTGTCTTCACTGATATTAAAGGGATTCATAATTGGAATCCCCTAAGCTGAA
The DNA here is from genome assembly GCF_036365525.1 of Heterodontus francisci. NCBI lineage: Eukaryota > Metazoa > Chordata > Chondrichthyes > Heterodontiformes > Heterodontidae > Heterodontus > Heterodontus francisci. Next base: position 98,916,784 of record NC_090383.1, on the reverse strand, counting down.
TTGTTCAAAAGAAACGGAGGAACTATGGAGAGATGCCTGGCAAATCAAGTTGCCCGAAAAGAGGCTTGTCACTCTCACGAAGGGAACAGTGATGAAATATGAAATGAACTGGAGGAATTATGAAATAAAAGTCAACTGTTGAACTGAACTACAAATGGGCACATTTATGACACAGACAAAATGGAGCAGAGGTCAGGTGACCCTTCCTGTTCTGTTAATAAACATATCTGTCTGTTGAAGACAAAACCCATCATCCATATCTGAATTAGCTTTGGGGAAAACACATTGAAATAGAAAACAGCCCATTCCATGCAAACAACTCCAATCTTCAGGAAGGGAGCAAACAAAGACTGTTGTAGACAGAATGACTCCACAGCCAAGACTAATATAATAGGTGTGAAGTAGCACCTATTTATCAGAATGGACCACATTCAGACGCCATCATGGAACAATGGTTCCCGTATCCTGGAACATTGTATGAAACACCCCAGGGAAAGAGCCCTTAGTCACCTGACCAACACCCCAACCTGACAAGTTTCTACCTTAAGAAGTATCTCTCTGGGAGAACAGCAGAACAGCCAGAGAAAGTCTTTTCCAGCAGAGCAGCTGTGAGACCGCTCTAGCTAGGCAGGTGACCTGCTGACTATATCTTCTAACTACTGCAGAAGAGAAATTGCAAGATGACTTTGGGACTCCCCATCTGCGAAAGTAAACCAGGAATTTCCCCATTGACTTCAGACAGAGGCTTATTCACAAGGAGCCTGCAACACTTCATCCTTTTCAAGACAATGAACACCCAGGCCTGCACCGATGAAAGATTTCCTCTCAAAAAGCTTCTAAAGACTTTCTTAAAACAATGAACTCTTTTACCACAATTGGACTCTAACTGCATGCTACCACTTCATCACTATCTTTTCCTGCCTGTGTGTTTTTGTGAATGCATGAGTGAGCGAGGTTGCTAACCTTTTTCGGTTATCGTGTAAAAATAAACATTTATCCTTTTTTTAAACCTATGAGAAAACCTGTCATTTGTCTATTTATTTGACCCTTAAAAACAGACAGGGAGTAAAACGCTATTTTTTAAAAACACTCTCTGCGGTCAGTTGAGAGGTGAAAAGTGGAAGTCACCCATGTCACTTCTCCCCTGTCTATAACATGCTCCATACTCTCCTGATCCAGCTGCACATCCACATCTGCAGAAAGGTAAAATGACCTTATTAAAAAGTAATGGCGGAGATACCATTTTCTGAAGGAATTTTTGCCAGCATACTCCTGATTGTAGTATGATATGTGAATACCTGACTAATTGTTATGCTGGGTGATTCTTCAGCAGCACATCAATTCCAGTGTCATACTTTACATGGTATTGGATAAAAGAAAGCATGTATGGGTGAAGAACATCCAATAATGGCTAATTGGCTGGACCTGCTAAAATACCTCTAACAATTTCTACTGGCTCTGGCCCATTTACCTAGGCAGACTCAGGGCACTCAAAGCAACGAGTTTTTCTTAGAGAATTAATGACCAAACCCTGACAAAATGCTTTGTGACCATCATTAGTACTTCGGCATCAAATATGACAAACAATAAAATAGTGAAAGAGCACAACAACCTGGAGTTGTTCACCTCAGCCAATATTAAGCTCATAAGCTTTAACATTATACTCGGTGATCTTAGCATACAAATACTAAAAGTTTTCATACGAAATTGATTTACTATTTTATCTAGAGCAGTAACCTATCAAAATTAAAAATTAATCTGTTAAAATAGCATACAAAGGAATTTAATGAGAACATGTTATCTATTCGTCCATTAATATTTCAAAAGTATAATGATGGGTGTCTGCATTACAAGTGTTGCTGTGATGTGGCAGCTTGTAATTGGGACAAGTGGTATCAGGTATGCTACAAAAGTAGGCTATTATTGGTTAATCAACATCATTTTTTCCTAGCCATATTATTACAAAACATAATGGATGCATCCTTGCACTTAGAATTGGCATCTGCTAAACTGCCTGATAGCACAATTTGCAGCGTGCCAGGATCATCAGGGCAACCCACATGTCGATTGATGGATGGATCATGACCTCATGAGATCAGTTATAACTCACTATTCATCCACACTAATACAGGAACATATCAAAGCTCATAAAACACATACAATGCCAAGCCATTGAAAGATTCAAGCATTGTTCTGAAAATGTACAGCAACATCATTAAAACAATGACTGTGCTGTCGACCAAGTCTGAATGGAAGATTTTTAAAGATGCTACGTGAAGGGACAAAACAATCCAATTTCTTTTAAATTGTAACCATTAACTTTTCTGTTTTTCCTTTTTTTAATGTATCATTATTTACTTGACACCAAGTTAATCAAGATTAGATTTCATTCCCTGAACAGATGATGGATTGAAGATGTTTCACACCATCTCAGCTGACCTCACCTTCTTTCACCTTCATCCAAAAAAGGAACTTCACAATACAGTTATGTGTGGCCAAATACTTAAATTACTTATCCAGAAATGAACCATTGAAATGTTTTGTTGTTCCATTTTTCACCATTTTAACCTTAATTAAAAACTCTGAATGAAAGAAAATAACTTTTTTAGCCCTCTCTCTGCAGGAACAGATTATTCACAGACTACTTGAACACCAAGATTGAACCTGAAACAGTCAAAGCCTTGAGGGAAAAAAAAGTTGTAAAAATGTCATTATAAGATGGAAACAGCAAAATCTTGTTCAGACTTTCCATCAGTAAAATGCATTAGGCAATTCTCATTAAAACCTCTCAAATCATACTTCATTTAAGTAGCTGCTTAAACTCCAATGACATATAGGTAGTATCAGTGGTTTGTAAAAGTCTTTTTTTTAATGGAAAATGTATTTGTGTGCATGCATCTCCCTCTCTTGGATGGAACTTGGAAATTGGAATGCATTTTTATCCCCTGAAGAGTAATAAATATGTGGAGTTAAGCAAAAGCAGTTACTACTGCATCAAATAATAACCTTAAAAGGAATAAGATAATGATTATGATAATGAGTACAGATTAAGATAGGGTTGCCCAATCTGGTTGGAGGCATTCCAAGAGATTTGATCATATGATGCTCTAGCCACATCATCTGACCACGTGATATTGCGTGACATCGCATCACCATGACATCAGATCCTTGCAACTTAAATTACCTGCGAGCGCTCATTACTGAGGCTACATGGCATCTTGGTAGCTAGTGCTTGACCGAATGCCCTCTCCGAACTGCAACCCGCTAATCGCGAGTAAATTAGTCATTGCAGAGGTTAAAGCGCAACTTAAAAGTGTTTCAATTTTTGAGAAAACAAGAAATGGGAGTAGGAGTAGGTCATTCAGTCCTTTGAACCTACTCCGCTATTCAATACGATCATGCCTAATCTATATTGGTGAGTTAGTCCCGACCTAAACTTGCAGCTTTTGAAAACCAGGGACAGCCAACACCAGACTGAAGTGAAATGATTGAAGTGAAACTTGAACTATCAATGATTCTATCCGAATGAGCTTTGGGACAGAAAATAGGCAGGAGGATAGACTACTTCCACCACCGACAATCCAGGGTGGCACAACGCTGCAGCAAGACACATGATAAAGACAGACAGGAAGGGATAAAAAGAATATACAACATGTTAGTGTAAGTAGTATTTAATTTGTTAGTGAGTAGAGCAGGCATTGAGTTTTATGATGTTTTAACCTGACAGTGACTAGAAAACCACTGAACTAGTCACACAGTCCTCAACCTCTACATATATAAAAAAGGAGAGATTGTTCTAATGGAGGAAATATTGGAGACTGATCAACTCCAATAAAGGCTCAGTCCAAGAAGTAGTGGGCCAAATGTAAAGCAGCTATAAAAGTTGATAAAGGACAACCCTTGTGGAGGCTATGGGCAAGGCTGTTACAGAAGGGGCTTAGTTGTTCAGCTACTTAGCAACATTGGTGATGACCCTATGCATAGTAAGAAAATTGAGAGAGGAAAGATTTGGAAGGGAGGAGGACAAAAATAAATTAAAGAATTAAGCGTTGGAGTGGCAGCTTTGTCCTTCGGCACTTGCGAGGAGGAATTCAGTAGTGATGACAATGAGGATGATTCAGTTCTCTGATGGCGCCCCCAACTCCTTGTTCCCTACCATGGGCAGGTAAGTGTAGTAACAAGGAGGACGACAACAGTTTAAATCAACCTCCTTCATATATAGTTAGCAGCAGCACAGGAAGTATAATCGATCACACTCGCAGGTAGCAATGTGGATGGGCATTTAGTGCCCCCACCCCACCACACAGTAACAAAATGCCTGTTCACACATGGGACAACAGACAGGAAGGGCAAACGGAATATACATATGGGGATCAGCAAGTTGGTAGGGACCTAACCCTCTCAGAATTATGCAAACCTAGTGGCTAACTGCCCAACTATGATGGTGTAGGAGACCCAACTCAGCTATTAAATAAAATCCATTGCTACAGCAAACTGATGCCTTGACAAACAAGGATGAGGGTCAAAAGCTACAGGCTGTCTTATCTCCAGGTTTGACACTGCCTAAATGGTTTATAGAGGGACCAAAATTCCCAGCCTAAGATTTGTGCAAGGATATTGTGAGAGACTGTGGACTATAGGATAAAGGTGGATCTAGAAAAAATAATGGACCATAAAGCTAGGGATGAGCACCCAACTTAATATCTAAAAGGCTTTGTGGAGGTGTATAATCAAAATCGTGTGAGTTATTGACAAGCAGAGTTAACTGGGAATTTTCCCACTTTTTGGGGTTTGGTGATTGGCAAGTACATGACCCTTGTCAGTCCTGCCTGTAAGCATGTGTTGCTGGAGGTTTGAACAGGAGCTTTGAAACACATCGGAAGGCATTTTTTGTGACTTTGTCAAGACTCCATCAACATTTATTCTGGAAATTCTCCAAGGACTTCACTTAAAAAGAGTAAGTACTGTGCTACACTGAATTACTGGGCACCATATAGGAGTCACCAGGAGGAAAGGAGTGCTTGACCACTGGCAACATGCCAGGGGTCCCCCTTGGTCTGCAAGTGGAATGGGAGGAGGACATGAGGCCAGGCAGAGCAGCACTAGCTGCTGCAGGAGAAAGGGACATTAAGTACAAGAGGGTGAGGTGGACTCTTTGCCTGTTGCAAGTACAGGACATCCATCCTCCTCTGGACCTCCTCCACCAGGACTTCCAATGCTGCATTCAAGAACCTATGTGCCCTCTCACTCAGTCCCTGAGCCATCCTGAAACCTATCACTGTCTGTCAGCAACCCATTCCACAGCTTCGGTGGAAGTGGTTGCATGGACTACATAAATACTGCTCCATGAAGATTATGTCATATAGGCATTTGAGAGCCAAACCTTGGGTGTTTGCTTTAGCACCTCTCGGCAAGTTCATTAATATATGGTAATCAGCAATTAGTACCAAAATTGTTTGCTCAAACCAGACTTTCAAACACATGCATCTTATTAGCACAGCACCCATTTAGGGCCTGTTTTCAACCCTCAGCAGTTCAGCAGTCCAGTCCCTTGTCCCCACCCCCAGTCCCAATCATATATAATGTAATTAACAGCAATTGAAACACATGTTCTGTTGGGGTTTTGAGTCTTTGCTTTTATTTTTGATTTTGTTCAATATAGTATCATAGTATCATGAATCAGAAACAATAACAACTTGCATTTACAACATCCCAAGGCACTTAACAACAATATTATCAATAAAAACATTTTTGACGCTGAGCCACAGGAGGAGCTATCAGGATAGATGACCAAAAGATTGGTCAAAGATGTCGGTTTTAGGGAGCATCTTGAAGGAGGAGTGAGAAGTAGAGAGGCGGAGAGGTTTAGGGAAGGAATTTCTCCCAAATTAGGAATTAGGGCCAGGGCAGCTGAAAGCACAGCTGCCAATGGTACAGCAATTAAAATCAGGGATGCACAGGTGACAGAATTGGAAGAGTGGAGAGATCGCAAAAGCTTGTAGGGGCTCGAGGAGGTTACAGAGATAAGTAGGGGTGAGGCCCTGGAGGGATTTTAAAACAAGGATCAGAATTTTAAAATTAAGGTGTTATCGAATTTGAAGCCAGTGTAGGTCAACAAATACAGGGATGATGGATGAATGAGATTTGGGGTGAGTTAAAATATGGGCAGCAGAATTTTGGATGAGCTTGAATTTATGGAGGGTGGAAGATGGGAGGCTGGCCAAGACAGCATTGGAATAGTCAGGTCTAAAGGTAACAAAGGTGTAGGTGAGGGTTTCAGCAGCAGATGAGCTGAGATTGGGGTGGAGTCAGTTGATGTCACAGAGGTGGAAGTAGGCAGTTTTGATGATGGAGTGGATATGTGGTTGGAAGCTCAGCTCGAGGTCAAAACACAACACCAACATTGCAGGCAGTCTGGCTGCTTCAGACAGTTTCCAGGGAATAGAAACAGCGGTCAGGGTATGGAGTTTGAGGCGGGGCAATGAGGGAATTTTCCCAGGCTGGAGAAGCAGGGTTTGGTGGTGGGCGGGGTTGAAATGTTGAAGGAAGTGGCTGGAAATTTTTGTCCACTGGCCGAAAAGTCAGTGGCGAGCCCGCCTACACCGGGCCTGGGGAGCCAGACTGCATTTTACGCTCCCCAGGCCCTTAATTGGTCTTGGGCGGGACTTCCACCTCCTTGAGGCAGGAAGTCCCGCCTAAAGGAGCTGCTGGCCCAATCAGCGGGCTGGCAGCTCTTAATCCCAGCAGCGTCATGGGAGTGGTGGGACTGCACCCAGCCATTGGAAGAAGATGAATGAAAGCCCCAGAAAAAAGGTAAATTTTTAGGCCTCACCAAGGACAATCGGCTGGGCCCCGACGAGGCAAGAGGAGTCGGTTAGGAGGGCAGGGGGGTTTTGCGCTTGGGATCGGTTGGGGTTTTGGGGGCTGCCCTCTGTGGGGCAGAGGGCCCCCCTCCCATCCCGCAAGAAGGCTGCCTGGTTTCATCAGGTGGAGTTTTTGAGGCCTCAGCCACCCGCCTGTCAAGTGTTAATTGGCCACTTAAGAGCCTTGATTGGCCTGTGGCGGACAGGCCCTTTCTCGCCACCACCGTCTGGCGTAAATTGGCAACGGGCGGGAGGGGGTCGGGAACGGCCCCCTTCCACCTCCCACCCAATTTTAAGCCCACCCCATCCTGCCCCCACCATCAGCCAACTCGTTTAGGGGACGTAAAATTCCAGCCAGTGACATTAGGTCGGGATCCCGAAGTAATCATGTCCTCTTTAGGCTTTCCTGGGGCGGGAAAGGACAGTGGGGAACACCCCCAGGTCCGGCAGGTAGTTAATTTACAAGTTATTGAGGTTGTTGAGAAGCCACTTAAAAGGTCATTTAGCACTGAATCCTGGATTTGCCAGCCATGGAGGCTGTTTCCCGACCTGTCAGCAACTTGTCTGGGCTACTGAAGTGAGTGCACAGTGAGAAGAGCTTCCTCAGTGAAACTAACAAGTTATAACTGCTTTGATCAGTTACACTGAAGATCTACAGCCATGGCCAGTTGTGAGGCTTCTGTTCTCAGCAAGTGCCTTCAGTGCTTGACAGGTGATTGCCAACTCCTTTGAAGGCACTTTACCTGATCAGCATCTCACCTTCGGCTGCCGGCATTCAGCACAGCATAGAAGCAGCTTATGCAACTTTACCTTCCACCTCTGCTGAGGTTCAAAGGCAAGGTACACACAACCACCAACTGCTCCAGCAGCAGCAGGAGGAACAACAGCAGCAGCACTAACTGCTTTCTCCTCAGCAACATGCTCCTCCACAGGCAGATGTTATGAACACCAAGATCCTGTTGGAAGAAGGCGAGACCCCCAACCCAGGGTCTAAAGGCAGAGGATCAGCTCTCTCGACATGTCTGTGCACCAGTGCCTCAAGAGGCTCAGACTCTCACGGCAGGTCGCTGCTGACATCTGCTGTCTTCTGGAACAAGAACACCTTCCCAGTGGACCAGGTGGTCAGGCATTGCCAGTGGCCGACAATGTTCCTGTCACTAGAGGCCCATCCCCTGCATCTCTGTTTCTCACCATATTGTGTGCCCTCTTCTTTTGCAAGGAGAGAATTCAGGGGGGTGTAATTGCTTGTAATGGATTGTATGCAGAGGAGGGAAGAACACATTTGTAGAGGGAGACGGTGAGGCGTAGGTGCGAGAAGGCAATAGGCTGAGGGTGATTGTGAGTGTCAACTGCTCAGATGGGGATGTGAGGTGCCTGCAGGGAGAGGCATGAGTGGAGCTACAAGGTGTGTTGATCTGAGGCATGCCAAGCAGGAGAATGCTGGGCAAGTCAGAATGTGGGGCCTGGCACCTGAAAGTGTTATGCCACTCACTTGTCATGCCCTCCTAAGGTCTCAGCTCCTCTTGGTGTGTGGTCTCCAGGTTGGAGGGACAACACTCCGGTTGCTGACTTCCTCAGCCATTTCCATCCATGCCTGCTTGGTCCTCTTCCACCTGTCCTCAAGAGAGCTCATCTCACTGCAGCCCCTCAGCAGAACCTGCAGGTAAGAGTCAGAGACCTGGTATGGGGGGCCAGGGGATGGGGGCAGCCTTCCCAGGTCTCCTGTCCTTTCCTGTCGGTGCTGCAGCCTAAAAAATCTGTGCTGGTGAGCTTTTCTGAAACCTCTGTGGTGCTTTAAATAGAAATCCTTCCTTTGACTGAATGGTAGAGTCATCCTGCCTACTCTCCGTAATTGGTCAGGGAGCCCGAAGGCAGGCTCTTAATTGGTTGGCTCTGGTAAAGAGCAACTGGAAGGCCTGCTAATCGGAAAGTCGGGTTTGCGACCTGAAAATGGTCCCACTGTTGCACCAGAAACTAAGGTAGTAAGATTCCGCCCAATGCTTTCAGTCTTCCCAATATTTAGTTAAAGGAAATTTCTGCTCATCCGATATTGGATGTTGGACAAACAGTGTGCCAAATCAGAGGCCATGGAGGTGGCAAGAGAGGTGGTGGTGAGATGTATTTGCAGATGATATCCCCAAGGGGCAGCATGTAGTTGAGAAAGAGGCCAAGGATAGATCCTTGAGGGAATCCAGAGGTAACAGTGTGGGAGAGGGAAGGGAAGCCATTGTGATTGGCTAAGATTTGATAGATCAGAATGGAAATAGGCAAGGGAAGTTCCACCCAGCTGGACGACAAAGGAGGAGGATGGTGTGGTCAACTGCATCAAAGGTTGCAGGATAGGTCAGAAAGGATGAGGGGGGATAGTTTACCACTGTCACAGTCAAATAGAATGTTATTTGGGACTTTGATACAGGCTGTTTGAGTACTGTGGGGGGTACAGAAACCTGATTGGAGGATTTCAAACATAGAATTGCGGGAAAGATGGGCACAGATTTGGGAGACGATAAATGTTCGAGGAATTTGGAGAGGAAAGGGAGGTTGGAGATGGGGCAGTAGTTTGCAAGGACAGAGAGGGCAAGTGTGAGTTTTTTGAGGATGGGGTGATGACGGTAGATTTGAAGGGGAAGGGAACAGTACCTGAGTAGAGGGAACCATTAACAATATCAGCTAACATGGGGCCCTGGAAAGTAAACTAGGTGATCAACAGCTTGGTCCAAATAGGGTCGAGGGAGCAGGAGGTGTGTCTCATGAACAAGATAAGCTCAGAGAAAGCAAGGCAGGAGATGGGATAGAATCTAGAGAAAGATGTGTGCTCAGGGATAGGGCAGCAGGGAACATGAGGGGAGGTTTGGTCTGGTGGGCTAGGAGAAGGGAGAGAAGCAGCAGAAGCAGTGGACCACTGATACCTTGCCTCTAAAATAGTGTGATTGTTGTTTTAAGACTGAGGCCCAGGTGCCACTGAAAAATACAGAAGTATAATTGATGAACCTTGTTGTAATATACTAAAAGTACTTTGCTTTTAACTGTTATCTTCATATTGCCAAGTTACAAAAAATCCTGTTCTGATGCTAGTAAGAGACTAATTAAATACAAAGCATTTTTTAAAAATCTGGTAATATGAGATGGAATATTTTGCCATTTACAGGATTTAAAATTGGGATGAGCTGGTTACCAAGTGTGCCCTGACTATTTTGTCAAATCTGGGTACTCTTGATAATCTGTTCTGATGAAAGGTCACAGAACTGAAACGTTAACTCTGCTTCTCTCTCCACAGATGCTGCCCAGACCTGCTGAGTATTTCCAGCATTTTGTTTTTATTTCAGATTTCCAGCATCTGCAGTATTTTGCTTTTACTCTTGATAATCGCCTGATCACCATTTCATGAAATCTAAATTCTTTATTGTTGATGACTAGACTTTTTATATACATATGACTAATTATCACAAGTGTCTTGCTTGCTGCTATTATTAATATACAATGACTTGATTGCATTACAATTTACTTTGGAGACCTATTCACCATCTGTTGAGAACTATATAATGAGAAATAAATACAGTAATGTAACAACATAATCTATATTATTTGAGTGGAAGCATTGGCCTAGAAATTGGATCACACTGTGCCCGTCTCACTGGTATAAAAATGGCACATAAGGGTCTAATATGACAAGTGCTGTGTGCGTATTCATTCTGTGCTGGAAGTGCACTGTCTGCCATATATGTAAAGGCTCCTCAATAGTATTCAGCATGCCTGAAATAGCTGTTAGGCATGAGGCCCCCGATTTGCATTTGCAATGAGCCTATTTCAGGTCCCTTTACAAAGTTGGATTGCACATAACCTGATCATGCATGTTAGTTTCTTCAGACACTTTGGCAACCAAACCAGCAGTCCTTAAAGTTTGAACATTTTTTTTTACTTACCTTTATTGCAGAGCCAGGAGGAGCAGGAGCCTCCACCTGCCTCCCTCGTAATTACCTTCTCCACGTTGGATTTATAACAACTTCAGCTGGTGTCTGAATCAGCTGATCTTGCATCTCCTGGGACAATCGAGCAGCCTCTGAGGCCATGACAGACACCTGCAACTCACTAGTAATAAGCCAATGAGATCAGCAGACCAATTTGCTATGGTCCTGACACCAACCTTATTAGGCACATTCAGCATACACTGCACTAGGATCACACCCCAATTCGGGCATGATCCAATTTCTAAGCTATTACACATTCAATTTTACAAACACTGATAATTATGGCCGGAATTTATGTGTCCTGCAGCGTTCCTGACTGCGGGACTGGAAGTTGGCAGAACTTCCGCTTCTGCCATTTTTCCCACATCCCAGGCAATTCTATATGTAAATAAACAGTGCCGTGACAGGCACGGGAAGCACGTGCGATCATGCAGCGGGGACGGCTTTTCATTAGTGGAATCCTAACCTGCCATCACTCAGTCAAGCACTATGAGCATCACGGCTATAAAGCTTTCTGTGTTTCAAGCCTCAAGGAGCAGCAGCCGTTGTGTTATCTAAGTGTCTTCAGAGTTATCAAAATTAAATCTTTTACTTATTTTTAACTGCTTTTTCCTTCCTTAATTTCTGTAATCCGGCACCAACTTCTCATCATTTTTTTTCACTGCAGCAAGAGCAAAGAAAATGTCATCCAGCAGCCAGAGTTCCGCACCACGGTTCAGTGATGCCTCCCTGCAGGTTCTCCTTCAGGTTGTCAGGGAAAGGTGGGAGGTCCTCTTCCCTGCAGATGGCATCAGAAGACCCTCCCACCAAATCAAGGCGGCCTGGATGGAGGTAGCAGAGGAGGTCCCGAACCTTGGGGTGAGGTGGAGAACCTGGGTTCAGTGTCGCAAACATATCAATGACTTGCTCAGATCGGCGAGGGTAAGTGGCCTTGGCAAAGCAGTTCCACTGTTTTTCTCCTTGGCTCCATGTCTTTAAGACAGAGGGCAGACAAGGCATGTACTCGAATGCGTGAGCAACCTTGGTCCCACACACTTACTGATTGTGTGCAAAGTTGACGATTGGCATTTTTAAAGTGCTTGGATGTGCCGTGCGAAAGCCATTCTGGAATGAGTGATGTTGATGCATGTATACAATGGGTGTGATGCACCTTTTGACATGTCATTAAATCTGTCCTGTTTCCTTAAGGATAAATGTATCCACAACCAGCACGAGCAAAGACAGGTAGAGATGTTCCAGACATCAGGGTGCTGACACCGGCTGAGGAGGAGGTGTCAGAAATAGCAAGAGAGGAAGGAGGCAGGGCTATCGAAGATGGTGAGATCGAAGATGGACACTTAACCCTTTAACTCTAGAAGGCGAGCAGACAGAGGATATTCAATCACCAGTGCTGCAACTCCCCAGTAGGATGGAGCCATCAAGACCCCATTCCTCCAAAGGATGCCTGACACAGTCATCTACAGCAACAGGGCAGTGCACTGGAGCACACTGCCTCCATCACAGCTGCTAATGTTGAAGTAGCACCTAGACGTAGTGCCAGAAAACATAAAAATAGTTTTGAGCACCAAGGTGGCACGGGGTACTGTAAATATTGTGCAAATATTGCTGAAGTTTAAATACATCGTAATTTACTTTAATATTTGATGCACTCTCGTAAATCATTTGCTTTGTTTCAGTTGGAAAGGAAATGCTTATTTAAGGCCTATGGCAGGAACGCATCGAAGTTTGCAACGCATTTCATAAAGTGTCCAGTGTCCATTTATCATTGACATTTGAGCCCTCCGTCTTCAATGATGGCTATTTGTCGCTTGCAGATTTTTCACTATTTCACTACCTACATGCCTCACATTTGTGGTTCTCTGGTCACCCCCTTACTTTCCTTGCACTGGTGTGTTTTTGGTTTCATCGTAAACCAGACAAGATTTGATCTGCCGGTCACATCAAAGTGTTGCAACATTGTAGCTTCCTATATGTGCAGGTTAATGTCTTGATGCAGGACAATATTTCCAATGGAAAGGCAGGTTTCTTTTAATGAAGTTGATAGCATTCAGACCATTAGGCACATCTCCAGTGCAGGTTCATGTGCTATTGTCATTAGAGCCCTTCTTTTTGATTACAGTAATGAATAAGACCTCAGGCTTATGTGAACATATTTGGCGAATGCTCTTTTTCTCCTTCCAACAATCCTTTGGGAAGAGGCTTAATGTTGGCTGAAACGTGAAAATATAAGGTTTCCCTGATGTCCCTTGCATGTCTCTATATGCCCCTTATATCTATAACGGCATTGTTTGCATTGTTGTCCTCCTCACCCTCTTCATAGTCATCGTCATCTGAGGAGGACTGGTGTTCGTCCACCTGCGGAATGTTGCCGCGTCTAATTACCAGGTTGTGCAATGCACAGCAGACAATGATTATTCGTGAGACACTCGGTGATGCATAGTGAAGAGCAACCCCCCCCCCACCCCCATCCCCCAGACTCTCCAGGTCAAGGCAGCGGAAGTGTCTGGTAATGAGTGTCATCAACCTTGCGCAAAGGGGGTAACGCTTGTCAGCCAGGATCCAGCTGTCTACTTTGGCTGGTTCCTCAAAAACTCCTGGCAGTTGAGTTCCTCAAAATGAATGAGTCGTGACAGCTCCCTGGGAAACCTGTGCAAACATGCATTATTCTTCTGTGGTTGCAAACCAGTTGTATGTTCAAAGAGTGGAAGTCTTTGCGATTCACAAATGCAGCTGGCTGGTCCCAGGGAGTTGTAATGGCTACATTAGTGCAGTTGATCACCCCTTTCACTTTCGGAAGCCCAGCGATGGCGCTGAAGACTACTGACCTTGCTGCCTGGCTGTCTTCGTCTATAGGTAAGTAGATGAAATCATTGGCACGACGAAATAGGGCACTGGTCATCTCTTTGATACACCTATGGTTCGCAGACTGTGAATGCCACATATGTCACCTGTTGATCCCTGGAAGGCAGCGCTAGCAAAAAACTTCAGTGCAGCAGTATCCTTCAGAGCAACTGCCATGGGATTCCCACCAAACTCAAGTGGTTGCAGGTCATGCTGCAGGATCCTACAAATTTCACGTGACCATTTCACGTTGACATCCTTAGGTGTCTCTGGCATTGTTTCTCTGACATTTGAAGGTAATTTGTCTTTGTCCTGAGGATGTGATGACGTGCCAGTCTTCGATATTGCCATTCCTGGATGTTATCATTCGGAGCATCCTCACCTTCTTGTTCTGCCTGTTGCTGGTATTCAGGCATCATGCGTTGAGTGAAAAGAGCCCTTCTTAGTCACCCCCTCTGCTCATCTTCCTGTGGTAGTAGACAAATTGGGTGTATGAGACCCATATCACTGCAGCTTTGCAAATAATGAAATGATCAGAGTTTTCAAATTCAGCCTTCTGTTGTCAGTCAGCTGAACCATCGAGGCAGTGAGCAGTTCGCTTTTATGTGCCTTAAAATTGCAGCCAGCTGAAAATCCTACCCACCATCATTTGTCTCCTCCCACTTGCCTTGCAATCCTTCAGTGGCCACGTGGTTTGCATTATCGTTTGAGAAAATGGTACAATTTAAGGCATGTTTCCCCACCTTCCAACCTCCTCCTCCTACCTTCCAGCCTGCACCCATCACCCTTGACCCACCCAAGATAACCTTAACCCTTCCCTCTTTTACCATTGAACTTTCCCACATTAACTTGGACAGTGTCACAATCTATTTATTCATGCCATGCTTCCCCCCCATTCCTACTCCTGTTACCATTGAAATGCCAACTCCAACCCTTGATCCTCCTGAAATCCACCTTTAATGTCATTGCCGAGTCCAATTCCTCTCCCAATGATACCATAGAATACCCAACCCTAATTCTCCACCTTCCCCCCCATAGAATCAATTTGCCCCTACTGACTGTGACCGTTCCCACTGCCAGCCAGTACGCTGAATATGCCCCACAGGTCCCCGACGTTGACAGCACTCATCCCTCCCTTTAGGCCCCTCATGACCATCTGTTGACTGTATGCTCAAATCAACTTACCACCTTCGCAGCCACCTACATCCAGCTTCAGCAGCAAACCACTACACATCCTGGAAGCTGCCCTCCTCCCTCCCCCTCCATGCACCCGATCACCCTACCCCTTGTCCTCCCATGCTTCTCCATGCACCCAATTACCCCACCCTTTGCCTTCCCTGCTCACTCCCCTGCTACTCCAATGTACATCACCCCATGTCTTCGCCGCTACCCCCTGGGAAGAATCGCCCTTACTGGTGCTGAGCCTGGAGCCAAAAACCATTTCAATGTTGGCGGCCCTAGTGCTGATGAGTTCAAGAAAGTAAAACCTCAGACACAACTGCAGAAAGCTAACTGATGTACACCACATTTAAACAAATATGAACCAGGTGGCATGGGAATACTGCTCGCCGCTAACTTAATCTGGCAGGTCGGGCAAAATTTGAACTAAGTGTAGGGTAATGAGTATTCATGGTATGGAAATGAATGTAAAGCTGCAATCTGCAACCGTGTGGGGGGAGCCCTGGACTGCCACAAACATGCCACTGAATTAATATTGAAAAAAAAATCCCACCATCAGAAATCCGAAAAAACAACTCATGCCTGATTAAATCACCCCCCACGCCACCAAAGCCGCTCTTGCAGGGCCCATAAAATTCCCCCATGTCAAAGTTTTCTGAAGCCACAGTGGTACTAGAAACAATATTGTGCTGACATTGTAAGACAGCTGAAATATCATTTATATTGGCCTGATTTTTGTAAGCAATCCCTATAATGTTGAAACAATAGTATTAAACCTGGTGGTTATCTGTCAATGTGTTCACAAGTTATTGAGCTGAAAAACAATGAAATAGAGACAACTTAATTTTCAAAGGAAACCCACAAGCTGGTTTCACATCCCTTGTTGCTGCCAGTTTCAGAGTGAAATTGTGAGAAGTCTTGTTGTGTGATATAATACAACCAGCAGAGTTTGCTCCCTTTGCTTACCTATTTGTTCAATTACCAAATTTAGTTGCACCATTATCGGGAGGTGTGGATGGATGGCAAAGGGAAGAAGGGTACATGCACAAAAAGTTGGCCCAGATTGCTGACACTTCCTAGGAGGCAAAGGAACACTGGTATAGGCTTGGGAGCAGGCTACCAGTCTTCCCTCTTGGTCAAGGATGATGCATCGTCCAGGGATATCACAAAGAAGGGAATGGGGAGAAATATAAATATCTTCAACAGAGACTTATCTAAAAAAAAATCATCAAAATACATGACAAAATAATAGACATGACAATATATTAAATTGGATGCAATTTCACCAACAAATTACTATGTTATCTTAAAGTCTGTACAGTACATAGAAACATAGAAAATAGGAGCAGGAGTAGGCCATTAGGCTCTTCAAGCCTGCTCCGCCATTCATTATGATCATCGCTGATCATCGAACTCAGTAGTTCCGGCTTTCGCCCCATACCCTTTGATCCCTTTAGACCCAAGAGCTATATCTAACTCCTTTTTGAAAACATTCAATGTTTTGGCCTCAACTGCTTTCTGTGGTAGCACCATTCTCTGGGTGAAGAAATTTCTCCTCATCTCAGTCCTGAAAGGTATACCCCGTATCCTTAGACTATGACCCCTGGTTCTGGACTTCCCCACCATCAGGAACATCCTACCTGCATCTACCCTGTCAAGTTCTGTTATAATTTTATAGGTGTCTATAAGATCCCCCCTCACTCTTCTGAACTCCAGCGAATATAATCCTAACCGACTCAATATATTGTCAATCATATGTCAGTCCCGCCATCCCAGGAATCAGTCTGGTGAACCTTCGCTGCACTCCCTCTATAGCAAGAACATCCTTCCTCAGATGAGACCAAAACTGCACACAATATTCCAGGTGTGGCCTCTCCAAGGCCCTGTATAGTTGCAGCAAAACATCCCTGCTTCTGTACTTGAATCCTCTCGCTTTGAAGGCGAACATACCATTTGCTTTTTTACCGCCTATTGCACCTGCATGCTTACCTTCAGCGACTGGTGTACGAGAACACCCAGGTCTCGCTGCATGTTCCCCTCTCTCAGTTTATAGCCATTCAGATAATAATCTGCCTTCCTGTTTTTGCTACCAAAGTGGATAACCTCACATTTATCCACATTATACTGCATCTGCCATGCAATAGCCCACTCACTCAACTTGCCCAAATCACCCTGAAGCCTCTCTGCATTCTCCTCACAAGTCACCCTCCCACCCAGTTTTGTGTCATCTGCAAATTTGGAGATATTACATTTAGTTCCCTCATCTAAATCATGAATGTATGTTGTGAATAGCTGGGGTCCTAGCACCGATCCCTGTGGTACCCCACTAGTCACTGCCTGCCATTCGGAAAAAGACCCATTTATCCCTACTATTTGTTTCCTTTCCGCCAACCAATTTTCTATCCATCACAATACACTACCCCCAATCCCATATGCTTTAATTTTACATGCTAATCTCTTATGTGGGACTTTGTCGAAAGCCTTCTGAAAGTTCAAATAAACCACATCCACTGGCTCCCCCTCATCAACTCTACTAGTTACATCCTCTAAGAATTCCGGTAGATTTGTCAAGCATGATTTCCCTTTCGTAAATTCATGCTGACTCTGTCTGATTCTACCACCGTTCTCCAAGTGCTCTGCTATAAAATCTTTCATAATGGACTCTAGAATTTTCCCCACTACCGACATCAGGCTGACTGGTCTATAATTCCCTGCTTTCTCTCTACCTCACTTTTTAAATAGTGAGGTTACATTAGCTACCCTCCAATCTGTAGGAACTGTTCCAGAGTCTACAGAATCTTGGAAGATGACCACCAATGCATCCACTATTTCTAGGGCCACTTCCTTAAGTACTCTGGGATGCATACCATCAGGCCCTGGGGATTTATCGGCCTTCAAGCCCATCAATTTCCCCAACACCATTTCTCTACTAATACTGATTTCTTTCAGTTCCTCTCTCTCACTAAGCCCCGTGTTCCCCAACATTTCTGGTATGATCTTTGCGTCCTCCTTTGTGAAGACAGAACCAAAGTATGCATTTAGTTGGTCAGCCATTTCTTTATGCCCTATAATAAATTCCCCTGTTTCTGACTGTACATTTGTCTTCACCAATCTTTTTCTCTTCACATACCTATAGAAACTTTTACAGTCAGTTTTTATGCTCCCCACAAGCTTGCTCTTGTTACCAACTTAATTTCTATAGGTTAATTTCCTATGAGAATGTGTATAATATTTATCTAAATACTGAATTTAGTGAAAACCTGCCAAAGGCGGCTACAGTTTTTGTTGCACAACTAGAAAATATGGCACAGTGTGAGCAGCTATGTTGACTTTCTCCAAAACAAGATATTTTGTTAAAATAATTCATACACTTGATGTGAGTCGAGTTCCCTATTCACCCTATTGTGTACATTTTTGAAAATTCATTACCTGTTTGATTTGTTATTTGTATGCGAGCCCAAAGAGAGCCCAACACCAAGAATTAATGTCTCTTACCTCTGAACTCTTGATGGGGGTGCAAACACTCCATGTTTTGGTGGACAGGTGAAATACTGTACTTCCCCTACAGAGCCATCATTCTTGCCATTGGGTTTATCCAACTCAATCCCATACCAATAACCTACAAAATGACATATGAATGAGACTTACATAGTACAAAAAAACACTTGATTTTTATCTTCACATCTGGCCAGAATTTAATGGCCATAGGGTAGAAATTGAACCTCATAAAATGGCTGCAACGAGAGACAATTTTGGGGACCAAAGCATGCCCGTAAGATGTTCCATTAGATAGTTGGGCAGCCCATTTTTTAGGCATTCCTGGTGACTGACTAAAACAGGCATTAAGCCCTTTATCTTCCCTGGGAAGCTGAATAGTGATGTGCAGAGCAGGAGTTAGGCCAACTCTGCTTAGGATTCTTTAGCTGCTGCTGTACCTTAAAAGCAACAATTTTTTAAATCACTCTTGTGGAACCAGGAACAGCAAGAGTGCTCCCCGACCTCCATAGTTCTTCCTGCAGTGACCCTCCCACCCCCTCTGGGATTTTACTTCAGGCCGAAGCCAGCAAGACTAATAGCTCAATATTCATATTTTTTAAATGGGCTAGCTGCCTGTTGTGATGTGACAGGTGACAACAGCTCACCCAAATAATAATGAAGACTGAGGCCCAATTTTGGACTGGCGTCGGGCCTCCAAATTGGGGTGTATGTATTGTACAAAGAGCATGTCAGGTTCGAAAATGGGCTTAAGGAAATTTCCACCCCCAAGTGTCATAAGGTACAAATAATCTGTAAGAATTTTTTTTAAATATTAAGATAGATCATATACAATTTACCCTGTTGGCTATATCCAACCTACTCAATCAACCAGCTATCAGTTAAACCTTCAAGAATATTCAGCTTTGCAAAATTTCTTTGACACACAAAAGTAATTAATCAAATCTCCAGGATATCAGTCACAGCTGACTAATTGCATTTAATAGATGACTAACCTATGGTTCCAGGACCAATGAAACCACCACCTTCTATGAAGTATTTGATCACCTAAATCTTTCCTCATATCCTTCAATTGTAATCTTCAACAGATACAACTCTTTTTAAAGGAGTTAATTGACACAGCATTAACTGATTATGCTGTGAGTATTTTCCACATTTCCAGTACTCTTTGGGGTTGGAATTTTCCGATTTCTAGTTTATTACTATCATGGTATTAAATTTCAAAGACATTAATGTAGCAAATTAAAATTGCGTGTTATCAACCTGCCAATCTATTTTATCCAGTTTTTATGTCATTATTGTGTTTGAAGGAAATGTCCAACTATTAAGTACATTAAATTAAAAAATCTCAAAGATATTCTGTCAGAGGCAAATATATTTTCCTGTTTTATTTCTCTTGATTATTTGTAACATTGAAATAAATAAATCTTGCAATAAATAAACTCAAATTGTAATTTAGAGATTAACTACCAGAGTTGAATGACATGGATTTTTTTAAATTTATTCTCATGGTGAAGTAAAAAGTGTTACTTTACTTTTAAAGGCCTTTAGAAATTTGTTTCCAGTCTAGGTCTGATACAGAGATAAATGTGATAATGCACTTGTCTCATCTTATACTGGTCACGCTTTATCAGAGGAAATAAGATCAGGCTGGAAGAATTCATGGAATACCAGGAGTTAGATTTTTCATTTTTTGATATAGACTAAAGATAGTAAAAAAAGGGACTTTCATTTATATAGCACATTTAGAGACCTCAGGATATCCCAATGCTCTGAACGGCCAATCGCTCTTGTAGTGTAGGAAAATGAGACAACCAATCTGCACACCGCAAGGTCCCACAGAAAGCAATGACAGCAATGACCACATAATTTGTTTTAGTGGTGTTGGTTGAGGGTTAAATATTGGCCAGGACATTGGGAGAACTCCCCTGCATGTCTTTGAATAGTACCTTGAGGTTTTTTATATCCTCCTGACAAGGTAGATAAGGCTTCAGTTTAGCATTTTATCTAAAAAACAGAATATTCAACTTTGCAGCACTCCCTCAGTACTGCACTGAAGTGCCAGCCTAGATATGTGCTCAAGTCTCTGGAGTGCAGCTTGAATCCATAATCTTCCAATCAGAGACAGGAGTGCTACCACTGAGATAAGGCTGGCATTTCATAAAGGAGAAAGCATTATTAATTCTTTTTACATTAGAGAGTGTTTTAATTTAAATATTTTAAGTAACAACTTGTTTTATTCAACTTTTGTTATTAGCAGTAGAATAAGTACATTAGCAATTTCTAGCATTAATAACTGACCTATGAACAAACCCACTGTAACCTGACCCAATTAATGGATGTGACATAAACACTACAAATATAACTAGGCAGTCTATAACTTATTAATAATGAACATTCAATGTTTAACATTTTCAGCTAGACATTTTGCATCTCAATATCTGCAAAGGTGCTTGCCAGTAGAATTGTTCACTAGAGAATAAAGCTAAGGTGTATTTTGTGAAATTTCTAAGTAAATTTCAGCATCTGAAAAATGTCAAGGAAACTTTTAGTAGTCACGCAATGAATTATTTTTATAGGCCTGGTCTACTGCATCAGCAGTGGCATTATCAGGCATGATGGCATCTTGCTAGCATCGTCCTGGTGATCCAGGTTATGAAGCATATAATGTGCCACAAAATTTAAAATAGTTCTTGACACATACACTATCTCCAATGTTATCCAACACTGGAACCTTCCTTTAAGCATCCCAATTGCTTGCTCAATTCTAATAGTACTGTGTGTTTCAATGTAGCACTGGTAGTCCTCTAAGAGACAGCATGAGCTATGAGATTAGCAGGCATGCCTTATCACCCAACAGCCATCCTTGACACTGCTGTTGAAATAAAGCTGCATCACTGATTGCAAATGACCTGCACATTAAGGGGATAAATACCTTTGCAGCTGATGCAAATATGGTGACTTACATTTGGGGGCACACCACACAATGCCACATGGTTCCAATCAATAGGCCCCACAATTTTGAGGAATTGAATTTAACGATTCTGAAAAAAATATTGCTGACTCAGTCATGTGTCTGGGATCATTGCCGCAGTAGAAACCCAGCTGCATTGACAAAGAAAGCGTGAATATACAGTTTATCAGCTGATCTGGCAAAAGTCCCTGTGGCTTCCTGGACTGAGCCCGTACCATAAAGGTACAGAGCTGTGGTCATTTTGTCTGCCACAGTTAAACTATCTACGCTGTAGACTTTGCAGATCTGGCTGTCACAATGAGCAGAGTTTTCTAACGTTTCATGACTTAAGCATAACCTCCAGAGAAACAGCTCATGAGAAGATCTTAAAACATTCATCTGAGTTGATACATCCTGCCAGATGGGTACTGTTGGAATGATCTGGCTCTCTTCTGTTGCTACTCCATTAATCTCAATTCCTTTAGAGCTTCCTGCTGTTCCCCTTTCATCAATGGGAATCCCATTTTGCAAACTTCAAATACTTGCTCCCTAATTCCCTTTAAATACAAGCTTCTCCAAAGGTAATGGAGAATGTAGGAGACGGCTTCATGAATAAAATGATGCAAGAATCTTGTGCATTCCTGCAAATAATTATATCTGCCTTGCTGAGCAAGCCTTGGCAACTGCACTTGCTAAATAATGGCATAGAATTAAAAGCACATGGGAAGGCGGATGTTTCGGGCTTTAGCATAGATCTCATTTTCCTGCATTAACTTACATATCTCCAGCACTGAGTGGGCACTTTTTCAACTTGGCCTGATACCAGACAGAATATCTGATACGTTGACTGGAATTTTATGTTCCCCCATATCCCGGGAGCGGGCTGGAGGCTGGGACAGGGAGAGTGTGGGGGTGGAACCTAAAGTTGATTGGGAGGCAAATGCGCCGTTCCCATCACTAACCGCTCCCGCTGCAATTTTACCAGCAGCAGGGGAGGTGGCAAACAGCCCGCCTGCCCCAGGCCATTTTAAGGCCCTTAAGTGGCCAATTAATTGCCACTTAAGGGCCTCCTCCCACCGCACACAGCCACTTCGCCACCTGGGGAGGCCACCCAGCTAAACCTGGTGGCCTCCTTGCAGGCTGAGTGGAGGGCCTCCTGATCGGGCACCCTGTGCCCCATGGAGGAGCCCCTCTCCCACGGCACAAGCCACCCACCCCCCCATCCCCCGCTGCAATACTCCCTGCCCTCTTGATCGATCCCTACCCCCCTAGCTGGGGGCCAGCCAATTGTCCCTGGCGCGGCCCCACACACTGACCTCTATTCTGGGACCTTTTCCATCTAGCCAGTCCTGGCTGGGTGCAGTTCCAGTAGTGGCCACTGCTCCCAGTGGCGTTGCTGGGACTGAGGAACTGCCTGCCTGCTGATTTGCTGGCAGCTTTTGGAGGTGGGACTTCTTCTTTCAGAGGAGTGGAAGGCTCAACCACTTCCAATTAAGGGCCTGGGCCATGCAAAATCGCTGCATGGCTTCCATTTATACAACAGAGCTGCAAACACATGTTATGCGTCTCCAGGCCACTTGCCAACAAGGTGAATATTATTTTTGAAACAAAAACAAGAAATGCTGGAATCACTCAGCAGGTCTGGCAGCATCTGTGGAAAGAGAAGCAGAGTTACCGTTTCGGGTCAGTGACCCTTCTTCGGATTTCCAGCATCCGCAGTATTTTGCTTTTATTATATGAATATTATTTTTGGGTCACTGATGCTGGCAGCAGCCAAAGTAGGACTTCCAGGAGGTGGAGGTGATTAGGACAGATCAAGTGGGGGCCGGTAAAGGTCCCCTCCACAAACCATTGCTTTGGCTGACACTAAAAAGGTAAGTTTCTTAAAAAAATTCTCACCTGAAGGTGGAGCTAGGAGCAGAAGTGATCCGCCCGGGTCCACTGCAGCCCCAAAGCTGCTCTTGTGAAGTGCCTTGGGACCTTTTACTATGTTAAAGACGCTATATAAATGCAAGTTGTCTTGGCCAGATTTAGGGCTCAGAGGCCTCGCCCAATGGCAAAAGAGTTGGGGGCGAGGCCTCCGACACAAGGTAAAATTCCAGCCGTCATATCTGAGTTGAAATCTAGGATTGCCCTAAGTTCCTGTTCCTGCTAAGGCACAAATATTGACTTCCTTCCGCTAGAACCCAGAAATTTTGTTTCCAAAATGGCTGATATAATGCAACATTGTATACAGTGCTACTTTGAAATGCAGAATCATTATTTCTGAAGGATATGCATCCACAGCACCATGAAACACCATGAATAATTTAGCGTATGGCATGAAACGTTGGACCTAAGCAAATATTCCACAACATTCCCTAACAATATTTTAAATGGAATAAAACCCACATATAAAACATTAATCATCAAATTAATAAATGGTTTCAAAGGAGCTTTGGCCTTACCCTCAAGGTTTACAACATTATCTGAACTCATCTATTTGATTACTGCCTTGAGAGTGCTTCAAGGCATCCGTCAATGTTAATAACCTCTAGCTCTAAACCTGAAATCAGAAGTAAAATAAATATTGATTTGAAGGCAGTGGATACCTATCAGATGACCACCAACTGGGTAACTATAGCATTTTTAATGTTCAGAAGATTCTGAGTCTTTTTGGTCCTACCATTCCCTTTTGTAATTCTTCCCCTTGCTAAGTTAGGCTAACTTTTCATTCTAGTCTAAATTGTCTAAATCTGGCCAAAACAACTTGCATTTATATAGTGTCTTTAACATAGTAAAAGGTCCCAAGGCACTTCACAAGAGCAGCTTTGGGGTTGCAGTGGACCTGGGAGGATCACTTCTGCTTCTAGCTCCACCTTCAGGTGAGAATCTTTTAAGAAACTTACCTTTTTAATGTCAGCCAAAGCAATGGTTTGTGGAGGGGACCTTTACCGGCCCCCACTTGGTCTGTCCAAATCACCTTCTCCACCTCTTGGAAAACCTACCTTGGGCTGCTGCCAGCATCAGTGACCCAAAAATAATATTCATCTTGTTGGCAAGTGGCCTGGAGATGCATAACATGTGTTTGCAGCTTTGTTGCGGCCCAATTTCAATCTGCTCTTGCAGAGAGTGTTTACTGTGCCCAGTTCATGGTGGCAAACAGGTACTATACAATTTATATTCCTGCATGTCAATATTTATTCAACAATTCAAATAAAGGGAAAAGCATCACCACCTGCCATTGTGCAGTTGCAGGCTTTCCACCACTGCTGCCACTGTGGCTTGAACCACACATTCCTAACTACCAGTTTGCATTTTTGCCAACTGCTTTCTCTAACCTTTTCCTTTTCCTTTTTGGCCTCCTTGTCTCGAGAGACAATGGGTAAGCTCCGAGAGGTGGTCAGTGGTTTGTGGAGCAGTGCCTGGAGTGGCTATAAAGGCCAATTCTAGGGTGACAGACTCTTCCACAGGCGCTGCTGGTACAGTTGGTTGTCGCGGCTGTTGCACAGTTGGCTCTCTCCTTACACTGCTGTCTCTTTTCCTGACAACTGCTGAGTCTCTTCAACTCGCCTCTCTTCAGCCCCACCTTTATAGCTGTCCGCCAGCTCTGGCAATCGCTGGCAACTGGCTCCCACGACTTGTGGTCAATGTTGCAAGACTTCATGTTGCATTTGCAAACGTCTTTAAAGCGGAGACAAGGATGGCCGGTGGGTCTGATACCAGTGATGAGCACGCTGTACCATACGTCCTTGGGGATCCTGCCATCTTCCATGCGGCTCACATGACCAAGCCATCTCAAGCGCCGCCTGCTCAGTAGGGCGTACATACTGGGGATGTTGGCTGCCTCAAGAACTTCTGTGTTGGAGATATGGTTTTGCCACCTGATGCCAAGGATTCTCCGGAGACAGCAAAGATGAAATGCGTTGAGATGTCGCTCTTGGATGACATACATTGTCCAGGCCTCGCTGCCGTAGAGCAAGGTACTGAGGACACAGGCTTGATACACTCGGACTTTTGTGTTCCGTGTCAGTGCGCCATTTTCCCACACCCTCTTGGCCAGTCTGGACATAGCAGCAGACGCCTTTCCCATGAGCTTGTCTCTAACCACTTCCAGTTAAACTGTGTAATTTATTCAACCACAGTCTTTCCCATTTTCTCTAACTCCTGCTTCTAAGTCCCATTTTGCGCCATGGTCTTGGCATGACTCATGCACTGCCAAGTTCCAGCCTGCTGCTTCATCGTTTTCTGCCCCCAGTCTGCCTATCCATTTCTCCAATCACCTCCCATCCTTTCAGGCTGGGCACCCTACCTGTTATTTGCATTATAAAGACTCATTGTGCTTTCAGAACTGAAGTTCAAGTTTCCTAACAAAGATCACAGTGGCGCAGTGGTTAGCACCGCAGCCTCACAGCTCCAGCGACCCGGGTTCAATTCTGGGTACTGCCTGTGTGGAGTTTACAAGTTCTCCCTGTGTCTGCGTGGGTTTCCTTCGGGTGCTCCGGTTTCCTCCCACATGCCAAAGACTTGCAGGTTGATAGGTTAATTGGCCATTATAAATTGCTCCTAGTATAGGTAGGTGGTAGGGAAATATAGGGACAGGTGGGGATGTGGTAGGAATATGGGATTAGTGTAGGATTAGTATAAATGGGTGGTTGATGGTCGGCACAGACTCGGTGGGCCGAAGGGCCTGTTTCAGTGCTGTATCTCTAAACTAAAACATCACAGATGACCCTGGGTTGTGCAGGAAAGATAACAGACATACTAGGAGTGACAAATAGGCAGCAGGCCCTGGTCCAATGGTGCATTGAAATGACAAGCTCAATGGAGGAAATGCCTTTTTTATAGATGATAGAAGATTGTGGTTGAGAGACTTGGGGAGAGCAGGGAAAGATAGTCTTCCCCAAATCCATAGTTGCAGTGGTGCTTCTTTCTCTAGTTTCTCTCCTTTCCTCCTTCATGCCCTCTTTGAGCTCATCTTGTCGATGAGACGCACCTCCTGCTCCCTCAACCCTATTCCTACCAAACTTCTGACCACACAATTTCCCTTCCTGGCCCCCATGTTAGCTGATATTATTAATGGTTCAATGTCTATTGGTACTGTCATCCCTTCCTCCTTCAAATCTGTTGTCATTGCTCCTCTCCTAAAAAAAAACCCACCCTTGATTCCTTTATCCATGTAAATAAACTACAGCTCTAACCAGGGCAAATCTGGTCCCTTAATCAAGGGAGAGCAAACCGCTGCCATGGCCAGACGTCAGGCTGCCGCTATTTAAGCCCGACCAAAAACCCATAAAAATGGGTGAAAACTGAAAAAAACATTCCCACGCAGCCCCATCTCCAATCTTCCTGTCCTCTTCAAATCCATTAAACATGCTGTCTTCCCCAATGGCAACTTTCCCAGAATACCTCCAATCAAGTTTCCGCGCTGACACAGTAATGAAACTGCTCTTATCAAAGTCACAAATTATATTTGTATAAATATAAACTATAAACATAAACTGGTAAACTATCCTGCATCATCCTTCTCGACCTGCCTTGACATGCCTGACCACAGCATCCTCCTCCAATGCCTCCTCCTTCATCCACCTGAATTTGATTGCATTTGCCTGGTTCCATTCTTATCTATCCAGTTGTAGCTAGAGAATTACCTGCAATGGTTTCTCTTCCCACTCCTGCATCATTACCTCTGAATCCCCCAAGGATGTATCCTTGGCCTCCTCCAATTTTCCGAAAACATGTCAAGTTTACGCAGACAACACCCAGCTCTACCTCACCACCACTTCTCTCAACCCCTCCACTGTCTCTAAATTGTCAGACTATCTAACATCCAGTACCGGATGAGCAGTTATTCCCTCCAACTAAATATTGGGAAGGCCAAAGCCACTGTCTTCGGTCCCCTCCACAAACTCCATCCACAAACTCCATTCCCAAGCCACTGACTCCACCCTCTCTCTGGCAACTGTTTGAGGCTGAACTAGATTGTTTGCCATTTCAGTGTCGTATTTGACCGCCAGATAAGCTTCCGACCACATATATGCACCGTTACTAAGACTGCCTACTTCTACCTCTGTTACATTGCCCAACTTCGCCCTGCCTCAGCTCATCTGCTGCTGAAACACTCATCCATGCCTTTGTTGCCTCTAAACTTGACTATTCTATTGCTCTGTAGGCTGGTCTCCCAACATCCACCGTCCATAAACTTAAGTTCATCCAAAACTCTGCTACCCGTATCCTAACTGACATCAAGTCCCGTTCACCGATCACCCTGTGCTCACTGACCTACATCGAACAATACCTCAATTTTAAAATTCTCATCCTCATTTTGAAATCCCTCCATGGCCTGTCCCTTTCCTTTCTCCGTAACCTCTTCCAGTCCTACAACCCTCAGAGATATGTGCTCCTCCAATTCTAGCATCTTGCGCATCCTCTATTTTAATCACTCCACCATTTCTGGGCATGCTTTCAGCTGCCTAAACCCTAAACTCTGAAATTCCCTCCTTAAACCTTTTTGCCCATCTACCTCTCTGTCCTCCTTTAAAACACTCCTTAAAACTTACCTCTTTGACCAAGCTTTTGATCCTCTATCCTAATGTCTCCTTATGTGGCTCGATGTCAAATTTTGTTTGATAATGCTCCTATGAGACTTTTTATTATGTCAAGGCGCTATACAAATGCAAATTGCTGTTATTGGTAGAGATGTTTGGAAATGGTGAGATAGGAGGAAGATCAGCAGGAGTGCAGAGAGACAATTGCAGAATGGCAGGCCTTGCAAAGATCAAAGACCAGGCCGAGAAGAAGCATGGAAAGTGAGCAGGAAAGAGGACAGACAACATATTCTTTAAGATCTACTAATGCTTTAATGAAAACAGATGAGTATTCTCATTTGTTATAGCAAGTGAGGATTTATTTGCTTTGTTGAATCCAATTGACCTACCCGGTGCAAAGTTTGTTTTCCCGTAGAATCGTATCATTCCATTCCTCTGCCCAACCACAACCACACGATCTCCAATTTGCATATCAGTCTTATCAGTCTCATCGCAGGCCAGGCTGCCAACAGATGGAGCTCGCTTCCGCAAACCTAATTTAATCAATCAAAATGTGAAAAGTCAAATCAAATTGCATTTTAACATGATTACTATTTATTAACTCTTCCTCTATATTTTCCTCTCAGCAATATTATCCTCCTCCGTGTTGTGTGAAGCATAAATTTATGTCTTTATGTGGTTTTTTAAAATACCAATAGTTAAAATGGAGGCTATCTCCTTCAAAATGGAAGACATCAGACTGCTGGTCTGTGGGAAAAGGGGAAATGACTTGTGGTGGCAGATCAATCATCATCATCATCAAAAATAACATGCATTCATATAGCATCTTCTAATGTAGAAAAACACCACAGAGGTGTAATCAAAAATTGACACCGAGCAAAAGAAGGAAATATTAGGAGGGACGATGAAAAGCTTGTCAAAAAGGTAGGTTTTCAGAAAGAGCATGATGTGGAGAGGCAGAGGAGTTCAGGGAGGGAATTCCAAAGCAAGAGCCTTGGCAGCTGAAGGTACAGCTGAAAAAGTAGGGGGGGGGGGGGGAACGATGCAATAGGCAAGAGTCAGAGAAATGGAGTATTTGGGGGGAGGGATTTGTAAGGCTGGAGAAGGTTACGGAAACAGATAACGGACAAAACCACGAGGCATTCGGAGACTGGAAGCCAGTACAGATAGGTAGATATAGGGGTGATGGTTAAGCAGGATAGGATTTGGCAAGCAGAATAATTTTTTGGATGTGCTTATGTTTACAGAGCATGGAGGGTGAGAGGTTAGCTAGGTGGTGACACAGTCATGGATGAGGATTCAGCTGCAGATGATCTTAAAGAGGTGGGACAATGGCAAAGTTATGATGAAATAGGGCAGTCTTTATGATTGAGAAGACATGCAGTAGGAAACTCAGCTTGGAGTCAAATAGGATGCCACTTTTGCTAACAGTCTGCATCAGCCTGAGACAGTGGCTACAAAGGAGGTCGGATTCAGTGGCTAGTGTATGGACTTTGTGAGGGGACAGAGGACAACGGATTCAGCCTTCCCAATATTTAAATGGACAAAAATGCGGTTCTTCCAATATTTGATCTTGCATAATGGTTTCGATTTTAACCCTACCCCCACCTTGATGGGCAGAAAAGGGTCGGGCGAGGAGTCAATATCCTAAAATCATGACCCTGGCTCCAAGCCACTGTGTTCCCGGCTGCTGTAATGTTAGCGGCGGTGATTCAAGTCCTGGACAAAGCCCTGCTAAAAGCAGGTTGTGGCCCACTTAAGATTCAAAAGTCCTGGCTTAACTTGTAAGATCCACACAGGGGAATCTGCGCTGTCTACTGGCGACAGCAGCAACAAGGTGGAGGAGCTGGCTGACCAGAAGAGGCCCAAGTAAGGTCTATTACTTTGCCTATCTTGAAATCCTTATAGGCCAGGAGCAACAGGAGTGTTGCCCTTAGATCCATCAAGGACTCCTTGGTCCTCCACAGCCCTGTCATTTCCCCGATTGCCAGGGGATTTCCAGCACCAGCATCCTCACAATCTCTCATCAAGAGGAAATTCCGCCACTGGTCTGATCTTCAATCAACAGGACATCCTGGCCTGCCCCTCATATTACAAATCATGAACACAAACTGACTCCTGGGGTCTGTTCCACAGAGATGCAGATTTTAGCTCATAAAGTGCTTGGTCTGCTTATGTAAATTTCTGTATAGTGTTGTAAAATATGTTTTCAGGACTTATAGTTGAATTATGGACATAGATTCACCTGGAATCTTGAATAGATATTGAACTTTACGTTTTTTTTAAAAGAAATCACCAGAAGGTTCCTGGACTTGTTTTACTAAAAGGTACCTGTCTGTGGATAATCACCCAGCGGGGGTTGTTTTTGACTTGGGGAGATGTTTACAAAGAAGTGACAGATCAAGATTTATAGAGGTCAGGAAGCTTGACTTCTGGAATGTTTTTAGTTTCAATTTGAACTGTTACAAAAGACAGTTGGTTTTTGCCTGCCAAGAACACCCAGCTCATCTCTCTCTTGAAAAGAAACCCTACATTTCCAGTGTGTCAGCTTTCTATTTCCAACTGTATTTGAAGAAACCCTGCTTATCGAATGAGTGAGAACTGAAACTTTCTT
Organism: Heterodontus francisci; assembly: GCF_036365525.1. Classification (NCBI taxonomy): domain Eukaryota; kingdom Metazoa; phylum Chordata; class Chondrichthyes; order Heterodontiformes; family Heterodontidae; genus Heterodontus; species Heterodontus francisci. The sequence continues at coordinate 98,886,344 of NC_090383.1, read as the reverse complement.
GCTGTATTTCTGCTGTAAGACCTATCTGAAGCCTCTGTAGTTGCATTTCTTGGAAAGCCTACCCAAACTGATCTTCAACATCCCCCGGAAAGAACTGTTCTAGGAACATCCCAATGACAGCCGTCTAAACGCATTTGGGATGCCAAACCAAAACCAAGGACATGTATTCCACCTAAGTTTTTTTTGTTTTCTTTGTAACAGCGGTATAAACAAAAATCCCTTTTATTTTTTCCGGTTAACTGGTGTATGTATGTGTGTGAAGGCCTAAGATAAATAAGGGGCTTTAATATTTCAATTTGTGTATGTTTTACTTGGTTAAGACTTGTTTTATAATAAACTGATAATTTTAATGTTTATTAAAGAAATCTGGTTGGTGTGTTTTATTCTGAGAAAAATAGAGTATATGATTGACGGTATTGGTAAGTGGGAAAATTTAAATATATGTTGTGACCTGTGGAGAAGTGGGACTAGAATAAACAGTGCACTCCTCCCACCTCAGTCGTAACAATAGCCATGAACAGACCTGAACAAAGGTGTTGGAAAAAGTCAAATCTGTAAAAGGCATAAATTTTCTCCTGGAATATAAATCCACCAGCACTGAGCACCCTCAGTCCAAATGACAATTATACATATGAGAGTTTTGAAGGGCTATTTCACCACAGGACACTTCACAGCTCCGAGGCTGATACTGTTCTTCCTCAACATCAGGACATGCACTTCCAGTGGGTGTAGTAGTTAGGAGCAGGATTCTCTGCTGATTTTCCTGGGGTGCCAAAACGATTGTAATGCTCTTACTACCACTCTGGCTATAATTATCTAACGCAGGAAAGACCAGGGGTGGAATTCATACCCACCACCGCACCCGCCCCCCCCCCCCCACCCACCCACCACCTAACCATGTTCACAGTGAGAACCGTGAGAGCACGCAACTATTGAAAGTAATTCTACAGATTGTAAATCTGGGGAGGCGGTGGCCTAGTGGTATTATCACTGGACTAGTAACCCAGAGACCCAGAGTATTTCTCTGGGGACATGGGTTCGAATCCCACCACAGCAGAAGGTGGAATTTGAATTCAATTAATAAATCTGGAATTTAAAGATAGTCTAATGATAGCCATGAAACCATTGTTGATTGTTGTAAAAACCCATCTGATTCACTAATGTCCTTTAGGGAAGGAAATCTGCTGTCCTTACCTGGTCTGGCCTACATGTGACTCCAGATCCACAGCAATGTGGTTGACTCTTACATGCCCTTGAAATGGCCTAGCAAGCCACTCAGTTCAAGGACAATTAGGGGTGGGCAATAAATGCTGCCCTGGCCTGCGACACCCACATCCCATGAAAGAATTTTAAAAAATCTTCTTACAATGTCATATAACAATGTAAAATTTATTAGATTCGTAAGCCTTACTTATGAGTACTTTGCAAACTTATTTTTTCACTGGCTAAACATATATTTAGGTTTGGAGAAACAATGTATGCTAAATCAGGAGCAACAAATGTTTATATTTAGTGCCTTTGTAATACCTGTGTCATAGTTCAAAATAGCTACACTTGGTGAAAATGTATAACTATAGTCATACCTAATATTATCTATCACTTGTCAGCTACAGGGTTCATCCAGTCACAGCATGGAACAAACTTCCAACATGTCCACGATGTAGCAGTCAGCTACCTGTTCCTGCACACCAATGGTGCTTGTAATACAGCCTGGAACCATTGGTGGCTCACCTCTCCTTCGTCTGTGGCCTGAAGCAGAGTTGCCGCTCCAAGTAACTGTGGGCCTACATTGACAAGCCACCAGTTCTACGATGTCACTGTCACCAGAATTGAAGGGCAAGAGCGAGAAAGAAATATGGGATAGTTTTAACCTAAGGTTCCGCCTGGAAGCCCACAGGGTCGGGTTTTACACCCCACCCAATATTACTCTCCCTGACTTCAATGCAGAATTAAATCAGGCATGGGGTAAAACCATGGTAAAAGCATGGTGAGGCACCTGGCCTCATTTGCTGCTTGATGGGTGGGTTGGGCTAAAATATCCCCCATAGTATTGAAAAAAACCTAAAATAAGCACGTGCTATGACTCTGAGAGATGCTCCTGAGTAGCTCACTCCTTAGGACTAATTACATTGTGACTCTCAAATGCATGAAAGTTAATAAGCTTCACTATTGTATATATTCTTTTCAATAATTGAACTATTTTCCTGATTGCGCTATCTTAATCTTGTGCAATTAACATTTAATATTTGTAGCATTTCATGAATGAAATGTGCTTAAAATACTGTATAATAGGTTTCATTTGCAAAATAGTACACCTGGATGCCAGCCACATTATTCTACTATAATGAGAGTTTTCACAACGTCACAATTGAAGGTTGAATGGATTATAGTAACTACTAACTACTTAGATGCAGTATTAGTTTCGTTTTTGAAGACACAGGGGTCAATTTTAGCTCCTCCTGCCTGGTGGCAACCTCATGGAAGGGCAATTAAAATTGAGCGGAGGACCTACCACCTTTTTCCCACCTCGATCTGGCCAACTGCAATTTAAAATTGCAGGCAGCAAAAAGAATCCACCCCAGCCAGTGGGATCCTATTCAAATATGCAGAATGAACTCTGATGATGTCATTGGTGCCCAATCTTCTATTTTAGCTGGAGGCCTGAATGGTGGAACAGTGGTGGCATTCACACCAAAACAAGCTGACCAGGATGAGGAATCAGGGCCAGAATAAGCCCAGCAAGGAAAGTTTAAAAAAAAGATTTACTTTCCTTACGGCATGAGGGCGTCTCTGCCCCGCCTCCTCCCACCCTCGCAGCAAGGATTCCCCATCAAGAGCATTTATGTTGTGCGGGGGCCATTTCACTGGATTCCAGATAGAAAGCTGTTTTCGTCAGGACGTCAGTGAACAGCATACAAATGAGGTTCTCCATCAAAATAGGCTGAGCCTCACTGCTAAGGCCTCCGGAAAGGCCAGTCGTTCGCTAGGCTACATTGCTGCCCAGGAATTAATATCAAGCCCGTAAATTCTACCTCATTTAATCTTTATAATGTCCAGTGACGTCTTATGTTGGCTATTGGCAATTCTCACAGTTGCTCTGCCTACACCATTTAAGCAATACAAAGGTATGAGTTAGTGCACAATTAAAGTGCCATGGTGATGCGCATTAGACAGTAATTAATTCACTTTACATGCACTGCACTTCCAAATTGGAAAATCCATTGAAGTTGTCTTGACATATTGTGGTCCTGGTTCAGTTTGTTTAAATAAATTCATTTGACTGTAAATTTTTCTTCTAATAATGTAATGATTAACTGTTTAAAATAGTTTTATCTTTAGTGAACATAAATAAATACCCGGGGTGGTCCTGGTGCTAGCAGGTACTGGTTTAGTTGCCATCTTCTTTGAGTTGGCCAAGTTGCGTTGTCGTGTGGCTGGCTGCCTTTGTCTGGATTGTCTACTCTCTATTGAAGAGGTAGAGGAGGAGGAGGTGCAGAATGACCCGGGCAGAGAAGCTGGATAGACAGCATATGTTGGAACAGAGAGAAAGGAAGAATGTGAGAAAAGGGAACAAGGCAAATTAAAGGCTCAGAAATACAGAAGTTAAAGGCAAGTAAAGCACAATAGATCAAATCAAACTTTAGCATGCAACTGACATAAAATTCAAATATTTAAGTTTTTATTAATTGAAGGGCTTTTTTCAGTAGAGAAGGATCTGTGTAAATGCAATTTTGTTCTTGACCTTTTCCATCTTTCATTTTGCTATTTTGGACATTTCTTTTTCCTTTCAGTATGTTGGCATTTTTGCTTCTTTAGTTTTGATTTGATTCTTCAAAGAACTTTCATATAGAAGTATTTCATGAATTACTGAATGAAAACGACCAAGGTCAACCTAGTTGACTTTCTACCAACCTGGTAGTTGCACTAAAGAATGATAATAGAGTTCTTGACTAATCATAACAATCAATACCTATCAATTAGTGTACAACAGACCCAAGCATGATATCATGAGAGCCACAGTGATGGAGAGCTTTGGGAACCACGGGCCTAAAGTTACCTGATACTTCCAAGCATGCAACACTTAGCACATTTCAGCTACTATGGAAGCCCAGAAGTCAGAAAATGACGTGCACAGTGCTTCTGGCCACTTCTAGCACAGCGTTCCATGCAGGGATAGGTACCGACATGTGGCACCACGGATATTTGACAAAATTATTGAGTCAGCCACGAACATGGGGCAATTAATCTGTATATAATGTGTATAGCCAATCTAATGCCATCAAAACACTCCGGTGAGCTGGCACACAGAATGACAGAATCAACGAATTGTTACAGGGCAGAAGTAGGCCATTCGGCCCATCGTGTACGCACCGGCTCTCCGTACGAGCAATTCACTTAATGCCATTCCCCTGCCTTATCCTCATAACCCTGCACATTCTTCCTTTTCATATAAGTCTAATTCCCTTTTGAATGCTTCAATTGAACCTGCCTGCACCGCACTCTCAGGCAGCACATTCCAGACCTTAACCACTTGCGCTGTAAAAACATTTTTCCTCATGTCACTTTTGCTTCTTTTACCCATTACTTTAAATCGGTGCTCTCTTGTTCACAATCACAAACTATCCTTTCCCTCTGGCCTGGTTGCAGCCTACTCGTGCCCGGTGACCTATCACCCAGATCCCAATTCTAATCTACCCTCTAAAGCTCACACAGTACCAGTTTTTGAGCTGGTGGCTGCAAGTGTCAGATTAAGTGATGGTGCTTTCTAAACAGCGGTGTGGTGTTGCTCCCGCCATTCATCCTGAGACTGCAGTGGCTGGGCAGGTGGCAGCTCTTTGGTGTCTGAAAGCAGAAAATCATAAGCGGGCGTTGTGGTGAGGGAAGGGGGGAGTGGAGTGAAAGCAAGTGATCCATGGTCACACAACCAGCAGATTGCACTTCATGGCAGATAGCAGGATGAGAGTAAGGTAAAAATTGACAAGAGGCAGAAGGCAGGATCATACTATGATCCTCAATGTTTTCAGCTATGCCAGATGCAATGTGCTCAGTCGCAGTCAGCCGCATAATTTGGAGTAGAATCTCCTCTGTAGGGCTCGGGGATGCATGTGCCTGTACTCCGCCGGTTGTGCACTGGTCTGTGTGATTGTGTGCAACCTTGTCCTGTAAGAGTGAAGGAAGAATGTAAGTGATAAAGGATGTGTTTGGAAGCTGCGAAAGGTGGGGGTGAGGCTGGCATCATTGGAAGGCGTGTGAGGGTGAGGTGGAGCATGTGAATGTTAGGCCAGAGGCCTGACTGCTAGGGACTGCTGCTGGATGAATGATGAGGGTGGGGCGCATTGAGCAGCGTGAGAGGCTGGTGGTATGGTGGCTAGATGTCCTTTGACGATGCATTCACGGATTTATTTTGACCACCCGTGTTAAGTCACTGAACCTCTTGCTGCATTGCTGTCAGGTTCTCGGGGCCAGACTCTGGGAGTTGACTTCCCTGGCCACCTGCTCCCATTCCCTTTGGAGGGTGTTCTTTGAGAGCCTCCTGACGCCCATGGAAATATGGCTTCTCTGCTCCAGTCAACCTCCATCTTTAAGACAGCCAACGTCGCATCTGTGAACCTGGGAGCCCTCTCTCTTCCTTGGTGCTCCATGTGTTTAGTTGCTATTTGCAACCAGTTGCACTACAGGCAGTCAGCAACAGCTTCCTTCTAATGAGTGCAGCTCCCCTTTAAAAGGGGCATGCCGCCTTTAAGATCTGCAGGCTAGCTGGAACACATGCTAGCCATGCATGCTGCTAGGTCCCCTGTTGAGTGTTCAGCCAGTAAGGAGTGCAGTGTCACACTCAGCTGAAAAGCACAGTCTTTTCATTGAGGAGGCAGTACAAGATTTGCGGGCTGCCTACCTCAATAGGACTGGGCACAGGCAGATCCCCAATCGCAACCTCATGCCCGAAAATGGGGGGAAAACAATTTTTAGCCTGTCATGTCTTATCACTTAAGAATTTCAAAACTAGTTTCAAAATTCTGTAAGAGTAAATTAATGTATTGACGGTGGTGTGAGTGATTGTAAGTTTTTAGTTAAGTCTTGAAGGGGTTTGTATTGTGGGGGCTGCAGTCAGAAGAAGGGTCAGGATTGATCATCTTGACTCAGGACCTACAATCAACACTGGACAGACCGGCCATGTTGGGCATTGTAAGTGTTTTCAGCCAAATCGTAGTGATATTGGTCTGAGGGTTTTGTGAGGTTTTGGGACAAAAGCATAGTGTTTTTGACAGTGTTTTATAAGTTTAAACCAACTTGTAGTGAATTCGTTTGGGTAACTGGGAACTGCAGTCAAATTGCAGAAGGATTCAGCTGGGAATTGGAGGTGTCAATTTTAGGTAACTGCAGAAGGTTTTGTACTGGGGGCAGTTTTGTTTATTTCTTTTCAAGTAACCATAGAGGTGTCTGTATTAGGGATATTAGTAGGTTCAATAAAACAACAAATTTATGTTGAGCCAAACCCTTTGTTCTTGTAATTCCTGAAGTCCAAGAACCATCGTAAGGGGGAAACGGGAACGGAACCTCTTACAGAATCTTGGCGACCACAAAGGGACTTTAAGGTTAAGAACAAAATTATGGCCAGGGTCACGGGCAAGAAACCCTCAGTGGAGGATAGGATATCCTCATATGTGTATTTCCGAGCCATGAGTGCTGCAAATGATGCACTCTGACAATCCGCAGGAGTAGATGGGTAGTAGCAAGTATAAGAAATCAAAGGGAAAAGCAATTTGGTTACTGTGTATGCAGAAACAAATTCAGATTCTCATGGAGAGAGTCAAGCAGTTAGAAGAGGAGAAAATGGAATTAGAGAACAGGGCAAGCAACTGAGAGACCACAGTGAATCAGCTGATGGAAGATCTAAGTAACGAAAGGCAGTAGAGGAAGGTGCAGGACAAAACTTCCAGGAATATGATAGAGTACCTACAATGTCAGGTCACCGAGAGTAAAAGGGAGTTTCAGGCTCAGCATGAGGAAAATGCCAGGAGGTTAGACAGCCGACAAGGCCGAGAGACAGCTGAAGGATATCAAGGTGGCATACAGAGTAGCTCAAAATTGGGTACGTGAAGAGGCTGATCAGGGGCTATGTAATGAGAAAATTCGTAAGCTGACCCTAGCATTATCCGGGGCCAGGGGTTTGGCTTGTCTTATGGTGCCAGGGGAAGTTGGGGTAGACTAGGATGAGGGAAGAAAGGAGCCCGATGATGGACACAGTATAGTGTCGGCCGGCTTCCGAGGCACCGGGACCACCGAGACCGATGTGCCCCCTGCAACAGCAAAAGTTAGGTCCATCCCCAGCAGGCAGTGGTCTGGCGCCATTGCAGAGCGATTACGTGGTCCCCTATACAACTCGTCAGTTACAAGAAATGCTGGCCAATGTGCCGAAACTGGAGCATGGAGGGGACACCTCTGTCCATTTCACTAGCGTAGAGCAGATAGGGGGAATTAATAATTGTAATGAGGACAAAATGAAGAAACTGATCCTGTTCTCACTAGATGGGAAGCTGTATCAGAGTCTGTAGACAGCTACTAAGTTGGGAGGGGGAACAAAGGAAGGTTTGAAGGACAAAATTTTAGTGGCGCTGGGACATGACCGGGGCAGCCCGTTCTTACAGGTTGAGCAGATCAGATAGCTAGCAGGCGAGGCACCAGATAGGTTTTGGCCCGTATATCTGAAAGCTACTGAGGGAAATCTAGCCCTTGCGCAGCTGATAGGGGCTCCTAGGAACCATTGGTTGAGGACCCTAGTAGCTAACAGCTTGCTGCGGATCATGGCAAGGGCGGAATCATGGTTTGATCCCGAGGATGTGACAAATACAGAGGCAGCATGTTCAGGAAACTGACTCTGACTTTTAAATCCGACTGGAGGGAAGAGAATAAACAAAAGGGAAAGGTGCACAGACTGAAAGATAATGGTTAGAGGTAGTTAATCAGAAAATTCACATGGTAGGTTTTAAAATGCTGTCTGAATGGTAAAAGAAAACCTTGTGTGTATGTGAGTGGATTCAGTTTCTGTTTGTGTGTTTTATTAGAGTGCCTTGTTTGATTTTGTGTGTCTGTGCTCCAGTGTTCAGTGTCTGTCACTGAGTGGAGGTTGGAAGTGTTAAAACCCAATTGTGCTGAGAGAGTGACCCATGTCTCGCTGATTTCTCTGTGCATTTGCAAGCCAGTGTCTGTGTCACTTAAAGGTTGTTTAACCCCTTGCGGTCTGTTTTTGTATGTGATTTTAAAACAGTTGGTTGTTTAATGTGTTTCAATAGTTGTATTTTTTTTAATTGGGTAAGTGAGAAAGAAGTTACGATAACATGGATATTGGACTGTCAAAAAAAAATTGTGTTCATTGTTCTGAGAGAGAAAGAGAAATAGGAGGTCCTCTCTCTGAGTTCTGAAGAAGGGTCACTGACCTGAAACGTTAACTCTGCTTCTCTCTCCACAGATGCTGCCAGACATGCTGAGTATTTCCAGCAATTTTTGTTTTTATTTTAGGTCCTCTCTCATGCTGTGTGAGGCTGCTGTTAGGTTTAAATTTTGTCTGAAGTTGTACTGTGACAATTCACCGTTTTCTTGAGTTCCTACTTACAATTGCTTCAAAGGGTACCTTGAAGAAAGAAGACCTGAGAACCCAGGACTTAAGTTATTTTCTTTTGTTTCTTTGTAAAACATGTACTGTGTTACTGATCCTAAGTTGATAAAGTTTAAAGTGTGTGCATGGAGAATGCAAGTTGGAAGCTTCCAGGAGATAATGTGTGTGTGTAATAAAGGTTTTGTGTAGAGGATGTATCTTTTAAGTTTGTTTTCTGAAATTGTGATTTTGCAGAGGAAATTTTACTAGTTTTGGGTTAAAGGGGATTTCACAATGGGAATTGTGACCTAGTTAAATGGGGAAAATAATGGACATAAGTAAATGTTCTAAATTATCATTCGAGTTGGAATTTCTGATCAAAATTTCAATTATTATGGGATTTTGTTTTGTTGAACATGTGGAGATTTTATTTCAGACAGAAATTCACGCATGCGAGTTAGAGATTAGAATTTTAAAAAAGACTCAAACTGTGTGCTTTAAGCTCAGACTGCAGGAAAAACAAAGGATAATTTGACAAAAGGAATTTAAAAGGTGAAATAGGACAATTTGGGAAATCTTTTTTCAAAGGGGTATGAATTTTGGAAAAGGGAGTTTTCTTTGTTTAAAGGCAAGACCCAGAGAGCAGGGTGGTAAGAAGGAGTAGTCAGACACCCCGACCCAGGGTGCCCTGGACGCCTCCTCGTACACCGACCCCGAACCGCAAGAAGTCTCAATCTGGAAGAAAGGAAAAGGGCACACATATAAATTTATATAACAGGAAGTCTGACCTTTGGAGGGAAGACATCTCATACAGTTGTCATGCTAGGCCCCCACCCGCCAAGAATGAGGCACATTAATTTTGTCATGAACATTGATTTTAAACTGTTACTAGAGTGAAGAAAGGACTTGTTAAACAGATCAGCCGTGGCTGGAAAAGACATTTGCATACTAACAGACGGTGATGGGAAGGACAAAGGACCGTTCCCTGACACATTCAACCCACAATTAACCTTGATCACCAGGTATTGTGTGTAAGAGGAGCATTCCAGAGACTGCTCAGGTGATACAATCCAAGACGTGGTCAGACCAGTTAGTCACATGACTAACCTGCTTGGCAACCTGGGATTTTCTGAATTTTACAAACAGTTTGAACTCAGAGTGTCTGTCTGCTCCTGGACTGAAGATCTCTCCTGTCTGCTCCCATCTCTTTCTCACAAGCCCCTGAATCCACTAAAGGCACATGAACCCCAAGAGAGAAAATTCTCCTACAGCGAACAAGGTTTAAGAAGAATACTAGGCCTCAACGAAGAGCAAGATCTACCTACAATCAAGGACTCCACAGTGAGCTTGAAGAACTGTAACAAAAACTCTTCAGATATTGCCTCAAACTTTTCCACTTTATTTTTCTTCTGCTCTTTTCTGTCTCTATTTGCATGCTAGCGTGGGCGCGTTGTGTATCCGTTGGCATCAACCGAATTAGAGTTTAAGTTCAAGTTTAATAAATTTCAACTTTTCTTCTTTAACCCTAAGAAAACCTGTTTGTGCCGGTTTCCTTTTTGGAAAATTGGATAATTGGAAAGCGGTGAACAAGGATTCACCAAGAGGGAGTTAAAAACACGGTGTGTTTAAAATTAAACCCAGTTACAGGGTTTACCAGGTGAAGGCTGAAAGGCATCCCTCGACACCTCTCTCATCTGGTCGTTACACAGTGTAAATTTGTACATAACCTAAGTGTGACCTGTGGAGGGAAGAGCTCTCACAGAGCAGTGCTATTTTTCTTATCTTTCTTTTCTGCAGAAGTAAGTCGAACCAAGGACACAAGATGGGACGTACCCTGTGGCTGGAGCAGGGCAGATGGATTGAGGGGACATTGAGATGTCTTTTACTTACGGGTGTATGGGAGGAGCCAGGACCAGTGTAACACAGTCGGGGGTAAGACACGGAGCACTGATGGGATGGCTACATACTTCCATGAGGGAAAGTGGCTGGATTGGTTGGGGTCCAATTCCACTAGGAATTCCAATCACACTGGTCACAAATTTGGTGGAGCATCAGTGCGCTGCCCAAAATTAAATATCACAGCCACCAATGTACAGGTGAAGGAGGGATGACAAGTGTGCCTGAAATGTCAGGAAAGTATCTCCATGGGATGGTGGTGGTGGTTACATTAGACAGACAAGACAAAGGCTGATGAATTCACAGATTGGGAAAGATTGGGGAACAACTTGCACAGTTGGATTATAGGGACTCAGCTGCATGGGGGGAAGGAAGAAGAGTGGAAGAGCGATAGTGGTAGGGGATTCAATAGTGAGGTAAACAGACTGGAGCTCTGCGCCCACAGATGTGACTCCAGGATGGTATGTTGCTTCCCTGGTACCAGGTTCAAGGAGGTCGCTGAGCAGCTACAAGATATTCTGAGGGGGGAGGGTGAACAGCCAGAGGTCGTGGTCCATATTGGCACCAATGACATAGGCAGAAAGAGGGATTAGGTCCAATGCAGCGTTTAGGGAGCTAGGAGAGAGATTGAAAAGGAGGACCTCAAAGGTACTAATCTCCGGATTACTCCCAGTGCCACATGCTAGTGACTATAGAAATAGGAAGGTAGAAGTGATGAGTACAGGCCTGGAGAGATGGTGCAGGCAGGAGGGCTATAGAATCCTGAGGCATTGCGACTGTTTCTGGGGAGGTGGGACCTGTACAAGCCAGACAGGTTGCACCTCAACAGAACTGGAACTAATATCTCAGAGGGGGTTTTTCTAGTGCTGTTGGGGAGAGTTTAAACTACCTTGACAGGGGGATGGGAACCTGAGAGTAGATTCAAAGGACAGAAGAAAGGTTGGAAACCGAAGCCAGAAAATTAGTGGGCAGATTTGAAAGGCAGAGAAAACAAAGGCTGGAAAATAGGCAACAAGGGAGTGTGGCAGTGCGACATGGTTGCTCAATGCAACAAGGCTAGGAAATAAGGCAGATGAGCTGTGAACAGCGATTGGCATAGGAGTATGATATTATAGCAATTACTGAGACATGGCTGAAAGAAGGGTAGGAATGGCAGCTCAACATTCCTGGTTACATGGTTTTCAGATAAGGTAGGGAGGGAGATAAAAAAGGAGGGGTGGGGAGGGTCGCAATATTGATTAAAGAAACAATTAGCAGGGATGATATGGCAGAAGGATCATCAAATGAGGCCTTAAGAGTTGAACTGAAGAACTAAGGGGCAATCACACTGCTGGGAGTGTACCATAGACCCCCAAACAGTCAGAGGGAGATAGAAGAACGGATATGTAGGCAAATTTCTGATAAATGCAAAAACAATAGGGCAGTAATAGTGGGGGATTTCAACTATTCTAATATTAACTGGGATAGAATTAGTGTGAAAGTCACAAAGGGAGCAGAATTCTTAAAACGCATTCAGGAGAACTTTTTTAGCCAGTTTGTAGCAAGCTGAACAAGAGAGGGGCGGTATGGACTCAGTTTTAGGGAATGAAACTGGGCAGGTGAAAGGGGTATCAGTTAGGGAGCACTTTGGTGGAAGTGATTATAATTCAGTTAGATTTAGAGTAGTTATGGAAAAGGACAAAGATAGGCGAGGAATAAAAATTCTCAACTGGGGAAAAGCTAGTTTTACTAAGATGTGATGTAGCTAAAGTGGACTGGAAACAACTATTTGAAGTAAATCAGTAATGGGTCAGTGGGAAGTGTTCAAGGGAGAGACTCCGAATTGAAGGAAACTGATCTCCTTTGCACTCTTTGTATTGTTGACTTGGTGCTGTTTTTGAACTGTTTTGTAATCTATTTTTTTACAGTTTTTTACGAATAAAGTATATTTTGGAAATAAAAAAAGGTGAGGGTTCAGAGAAAGTATAAGCAAAATACTGCGGATGCTGGAAATCTGAAACAAAAACAAGAAATACTGGATTCACTCAGCAGGTCTGTGGAAAGAGAAGCAGAGAGTTCCGAAGAAGGGTCACTGACCCGAAACGTTAACTCTGCTTCTCTTTCCACAGATGCTGCCAGACCTGCTGAGTGAATCCAGCATTTCTTGTTTTTGTTTCAGAGAAAGTATGTTCCCTTAAAGACAAATCCAGAGCCCCCTTGAATTTGTTGTGGTACATATTTAAGTGTGGTACCCCTTTAAGAGGGTGTGATTATGTTTTCAATGTACCATATGACTTCTAGTCAGAGGGAATCCGTAGACTAGACTTGCGTAGGATAGCTCCTAGTTATGCACCTGCAGTAGTTATAAATAAAGAACCTCATTATATGTTAACTGATCCCTTATGCGTGGTTGGTTTTGTGTATAGTCAATACTAACACAAAGAGAAGCAAACTCATCATGGTGGCAGCGATGGAGATTTTTCGATTCTGAACTCCGCCGTTTCCAATGAGGTTCAAGTTCACAGACTTTGGAAGATCCTCGATGGCGCAGAGGAATTGGCTATCAACTGCATCCTTTGCAACACACCCTGTGTAGGCAGCTCTGCATTCATGTAGGGTAAGACTGTATGTACTCTCACTGTGAGATCGGACCCTCGCAGATCCGAGCAAATGGCTCAGTTCTGAAAGGGAGTTGAGTCCTCAGGAGCATTTCAGGGTTAATCTGGACTCACAGAGGGAATCTGCGCATCGAGAGGCATCGAGAGGTACTTGGGCACAGACACCGAGCTGTATCGGGCCAGTGGATCGATAGTGGGTTAGAGCAAGCCATTACGTTGACTTTGCTGAGGTCGGGCGAAGGTATCTGGCAAGTGATATATGAAAACATTTTCAGCTTTATTACAGTTTCGTCGTTGATTAGATGAACTATATCAAAGAGAAAATAAATTTCGGCGCCATTACTGTCCTTTTCATCGTCGATAATGCGAGATAAAAGAAGAAAAAAACATTTCCAGCGCGCAGACTGGGAGAGAGCGGAGCCTTTTCGCACTGAAATCATCCTTCGTGGGCGGGGCCTAAATAAAGTGCGCGAACTCAAGAGTTGGCGCCATGCTTGCAAAGCCTCTCTCTACTGCTCCACTGGGCTGTGGTAGTCTGTGGACCTGCAGGCAGAGATTTTTTTTTCAAAACAGCCAGGAAGTTTTTTTAGCTGCTGCTGTCATTTTTTTTTCCAAAGCTGCAAGGCAGATTTTTTTCACTACAAAGAAAGCTTATACTGCCAGTTAAATAGCAAAAATGACTTCCATGTTTCCATCCATCAACTGGAAAGCGGCTGACCTTGTCTCAGAGTTTAAGTTGTTTAAACAGTGAGTCAAATTGTGCTTCCTTGACTTGGCAGTCACTAAGCCTAAAAAGCAAGCTGTAAAAATTCATATCGCTTATAGGCAACGAAGGTTTGCACCAGTTGAATAGATCAGGGCTCACGGAGGAGGATCATAAAGATCCCACTAAGATATGGTCAACACTTGAAGATCAACTGCACGTCAAGATCAATTTCTGAATTCATGTCATTCCATCAACAGCCAAACAAATCAGTTGATCATTTCATGAGCAGGTGTCACGACAAGGGATTTGTCTGCGAATTCTCAGAAGCTGAACTCACAGAGCGAATCATGGAATTGGTTATTGCGTCATAGAAACATAGGAGCAGCCATAGGCCATTCAGCCGTCAAGCCTGCTCCACCATTCAATTAGATCATGGCTGATCTACCCACCACTTTCCCACGCTATCCCCACATCCCTTGATGTTATTTGTCTCCAGAAATCTATCGATTTCTGTCTTGAACATGCTCAGTGATTGAGTTTCCACAGCCCTTTGGGGTAGAGAATTCCAAAGATTCACCACCCTCTGAGTGAAGAAATTCCTCCTCATCTCAGTCTTAAATGGCCTACTCCTTATTCTGAGATTATGTCCCCTCGTTCTAGACTCACCAGTCAGGGGAAATTCCTATCTACATCCGCCCTGTAAGAATTCTCTACATTTCAATGACAGCAGTTCTCATTCTTTGAAACTCTAGAGAATACAGGCCCAGTTTCCTCAATCTCCCCTCAGAAGACAATTCTGCCATCCCAGGGATTAATCTGGTGAACCTCTGCTGCACTCCCTCTATAGCAAGTATATCCTTCCTTAGATAAGGAGACCAAAACTGTACACAATACTCCAGATGTGGTCTCACCAAGGCTCAATACAATTGCAGCAAGACATCTTCTGTATTCAAATCCCCTTGCGATGAAGACGAACATACTATTTGCCTTCCTAATTGCTTGCTACACCTGCATGTTAGCTTTTAGTGACTCGTGAACAAGGACACACAGGTCCCTTAGGACACCAACACTTCCCAACCTCTTACCATTTAAGAAATATTCTGTCTGTTTTTTCTACCGAAGTGGATAACTTCACACTTATTCACATTATATTCCATCTGCTATGTTCATGCCATCATCAATGCCGATCAAGACATATCTGAAAGACCTCTTGGAAAAACCTAAAGGTTACAATGTCAATTTACTTGTCCAGGATGGACGCAAATACAAAGCAATCACTGCAGGACAGCAAAGTTTGCAATCTTTATGTTCTACCCCAATGATTGGTACATTAGCCAAAGGTTCTCAATCTGGAAGGTCATGTCAGAGATGCGGGCTGCTACATGCGCAAAGGAGCTGTCTGGCATTCTATGACATGTGGCGCAAAAGGGCACTGGAAGCAGCAGTGCAAGAGAGACAAACCTGATGGGAGAAGCAAGGTTTGTGACCAGAGTTAAACAGTCAACAGAAAGGTACAATACCCTTATAAACACAGGGACCATTATAGATGCAACAAAAAACAGATACATAAGGTAGCCAATGGAAGTGACCGGAGTGATGATGATACCAGTGATTTAGGTTCCATGAGGACATGAGAAGCAAGCTTTTCACACAGTGAATGTCACTGAATGCATTGATCCCATTACACCATTGAAAGCACTTGCATCTATACAGATCACATGTCCAAAGAAACAAGGCAAGCATGTGCTTTCAGCAAAAGTTGATAGAGGGGCAAGTGCGAATATACTTCCTCTGCGGATCTTCAAAACATGTACCCAAAGATGGGGAAGGCCATGATGACGCCAAGAAGTGACCAGCTTATGACTTATAATCAGCCAGCAATTCCACGTTTGAGTTCCATAAGGGTAGATTGTCAGTACAACCAATCGGCATGGGCACCCAAATCTTTTATATTGTTCAGACTATCGGACCAGCAATTGCAGGTCTACAGGCGTGTTGGGACCTAACCCTTGTTAGAATACATGGGATCCACCATCAAGAGGACAAACCAGTTTACTCTGTTGAACATCTCACATAACAAATAGAAAAGTTGAATAAACATTTTTCACTGCTTGAGATGGCGGAGCAGTACCTGAAGAAAACAGAAGCAAAATACAACAAGCTACAAGAAGTTTCCGATTGAGCAAAACAGGCCAAAATGCTGGCTGGTTAGATAGAGGAGATGAAATTGCAAATGGCAAGGAACAAAACCTTAGAAAATGGTAAGGCTGCACACCAGGAGATTCATATTCAGTCTCGACAGAACAAAGTAAAATAAAAAAGTGTTGCAGCAGAACCTCAGGTCCTGAAAGAGAAGATTCATGAGGTTTCATCTCAGCCAAGGTCGCAGAGGGACAGAATGAGAAACAGAGGTCAGATCAAAGAAATTCTTGACCGTGTATCACTGCATCATTTAATTGCCAAAAGGATGCGATCCAAAGCCAAGTCTCTAGCAAAGCCTGCACACGCTACTTCCAAGGTAAAAAGTCCATGTTCAGCAATCTGAAAGCAGATATACAGTTACCAACTCAGGGTGTATGGTTAGACCACCATTATGTTATCAAGACTTATGAGTCTGTGAGTCTTATGTCACAGTCTTGTTCAATGTATATTTGTAATTTATCACTGTTGCTGACTTGTATATAGTTATAGTTTATTTGTTTAAGGGGGATCATTATTTAGAAAAAAGGGGGATGTTTTGGTACACCTTTAAATGTCATACACCTTTAAGAGGCTGTGGTTATGCTTTCAATGTACCATGTGACTTCTAATCAGAGGGAGTCTGTAGAGAGTCGGTGTCCAGACCAGACCTGTGTAAGATAGCTCCTAGTTATACAGCTGCAGTACAGTTACAAATAAAGAAACTCGTCACGTGATAAGTGATCTCTCATGCATGGTTGGTTTTGTGTATAGTCAATACTAACATGAAGAAGCAAACACATCAGATGCCAAAGGGCTTAAAGGAGAGGATAAAGAAAAAAAGGGAAGCTTATGACAGATAAAGGGGGTTCAATACTGCAGAAAAACTAGAGGAGTATAAAAAGTGTAGGGATGAAATTTAAAAAGCAAATTAGGTAAGAGAGGACATGAAAAAATATTTGCAAGTAAAAATCAAGGAAAACCCAAAGATTGTTTATAAATACATAAAGAGCAAGAGGATAACTAAATAAAGAGTAGGGTCCATTAGGGACCATAAGGATAACCTGTGTGTGGAGGTAGAGGACGTTGGTATAGTTCTTAATGAATACTTTGAGTCTCTTTTTCACAAAAGAGGGATGACACAGACATTGCCATCAGGAAGTAGGAATGTGAAATAGTAGACAAAATTAACATCGTGAGTGAGCAAGTATTAAGAGGGTTTAACATCTTTAAAAGTGGATAAATCCTCAGGCCCAGATGAAATGCATCCTAGGTTGTTAAGGGAAGCAAGAGAAGAAATAGCAGAGGTTCTGACCATCATCTTCCAATCCTCTATGGCTACAGGTATGGTGCCAGAGGACAGTTAACATTGTACTATTGTTTAAAAAGGGAGAAAGGGATATACCAAGTAATTACAGGCCAGTCAGCTTAACCTCGGCTGCGGGCAAATTATTGGAAAAAATCTGAGGGACAGAATAAATCTTCATTTAGAAAGACACAGATTAATCAAAGACGGTCAGCATGGATTGGTTAAGGGAAGTGTCGCATCTGACTAACATGATTGAATTTTTTGAGGAGGTAACAAGGAAAGTCGATAAGGTAGTGCATGTGATGTAGTCTGTATGGATTTTAGCAAGACTTTTGATAAGGTCCTACATGGCAGACTGGTCATGAAATTAAAAGCCTGTGGGATCCAAGGCAAAGTGACAAGTTGAATCCAAAATTGGCTCAGAGGAAGCACATGAGGGTAGTAATCTGGGGTGTTTTTGTTACTGGAAGGCCTGTTTCCAATGGGGTTCTGCAGGGTTCAGTACTAGGTCCCTTGCTTTTTGTGGTATATATCAATGATTTGAACTTGAATGTAGGAGGTAGGATTAAAAAGTTTGTAGACGATACAAACATTGGTTGTGTGGTTGATAATGAAGAAGAAAACTGTAGACTGCAGGAAAATATCGATGGGCTAGTCAGATAGGCAGGACAGTGGCAAATGGAGTTCAACCCAGAGCAGTGTGAGGTAATGCATTTGGGGAAAGCTAACAAGGCAAGGGAATACACAATAAATCATAGGATACTGAGAAGTATAGAGGAACAGAGGGACCTTGGAGTGCATAAGCAGATAGATAATGTGGCTAAGAAGGCATACAGAATACTTGCCTTTATTAGCCAAGGCACAGAATATTAGAGCTGGGAGGCTATGCTGGAACTGTATAAAACAATAGTTAGGCCAGAGCTGGAGTACTGCATGCAGTTCTGGTCACTGCACTATAGGAAAGATGTGGGTCTGAATTTTACCGGCTCCTCAACACTGCAGGTTGCAGCGCAGGGGCTGGTAAAATTCTGTGGGGAGAGGCCCGCCTCGACCCGCGACATCGAGAAGGGCCCGCCGCAGGTTACTGGCGGCGGGGGGACCTCGGTGTGCCCCCACCCGGCACTTGGTGGCGGCACCCCAATTAGATATGTAAAACGGTCCTTACCTCTGCAGATTATGCACAGCGCCGCCTCTCCGTACACACTTCCTCATTTTATGCAGAACGGGTGGACGTCACGTGCCATCTTGTTCACGATTAGAAAAGCCGGTGGGTTTTCAGAAGCAGAAGATTTCGCTACGGAAGGTAAGTTCTGATATTCAGGGGTCTCACTCTGCATTCTGTAAGGGATGAGGGAGGGATTTCAGGGGTCTCACTCTGCATTCTGTAAGGGGGGAATTACAGGGGTCTCACTCTGCATTCTGTAAGGGAGGAGAGTGGGGGGGATTACAGGGGTTTCACTCTGCATACTGGAAGGGAGGAGGGAGGGGATCTGGGATTACTGGAGGGAAAGCTCTGCAGGCATGAGGGAGGTACTGTGTACTCTCCCTCCGTAAACAGTGTATGCTCTGCGTTTGTTTGTATTCGTGAAGGAGCAATGGCACTCTAGTCACCGTGTGTGGGGAGGGTGCCAGAAAAGGTAGGAGCGTTAAGGTTGTAGGTATGGTGGGGGCAATCAATTCAGCTGGTAGGATCTTGATGTGGTCATGCTGTGCCACTGAGTGTTGGCCAAGATGGGCAATGTCATGCCATGCCACATAGTTGATCCATGAAAGCACCTGATGTACCCATCAACACCAATCCCTGCCCTATTAGGAACCTTCGAATAAATGAAGAATTCAACTTTATTTATCACATGGAAATGGGTATGGCTTATCCTACATTGTGTGATCCTCTGCTACTGAGGATCTGTATGCGTTGGAGCCAAAATTAGCAGGCAGGTGCAGTCCACGTAGAGGCCCCCGGTCATGAGCAGCAGCCTCCAAGGGGAGCTCGCCATTACAGTCGCCATGCATCTACAGGCCCCACATGACATGCCATCGGATGTCAGAGCACCAGTGTCAGAGGCAATTGCGCATGCAGGGAGGGTGGTGACACATCTCTGTGCCCTGCTCAAAGATGACCTGCAGCCCATGGGCTTCGGTGGACATCCTATGCCTGCAGTCCTCATAGTGGCAGCAGTTCTCAAGCTTGACGCCTGTGCAGCTTTTCAGGGGCCCACCAGAGACCTTTGTGGGGTCACACACTCAGCAGTGCACCGCTGCATCAGGGAGGTCACCAATGCCCTGCACCGGAGGGCCAGTGAGTATGTCCGCTTCAGGACGGATTCTCACAGCCAGGCCCAGACAGCCATCGGTTTCGGCACCACTGCCGGAGAACCTTAGGTTGTAATGTTCATAGACTACACCCACCTGGCCATCAGGCCTCCCGCCAGGCTACCACCTGCAGACGTCACCATTAAAGGAATCCTCTCAATCTAGGTGAAGTTGGTATGTGATCACTGGAGATGCTTCATGAAAATCTGTACCTGCTTCTCAGGCAGCTGCCATGACACCTGGGTCTAGCACCAGTCCCAGCTGCTACCGGTGTTCACTGAATTGACGCAGATAGAGGGGTGGCTTCTTGGAGACAAGGGCTATCCCTTGCAGACATGGCTCCCGTCACCAGTGAGAGGCCCCACCACTGCTGCAGAGGAGAGATACAACGCCAGCCACTGAGATACAAGAGCCACCATTGAGCAGGCGATCAGCATGGTGAAAGAGCGCTTCCAATGCCTGGACAGATCAGGTGGTGCCCTGTACTACAGGCCAAAAAGGCCAGCTCCTTTCTTTAATGCTTGCTGTGTTCTGCACAACTACGTACCCAATAGGGGCCAGGCTTGGCATGATGAGGAGAGACGTCAACAGGATTCCTCCTCGCACTATGAAGGTGCTGAGGACCTAGAACGTGAAAGGCGCATGGGAGGGCAGATGGCATCCAGGCTCAGCATGCAGGGCTAGCAGTGAGCTAGTGATGTACGGCAGTGGCTTATCAGACAAAGGCTGTCTGCTGCATAGGAATCGACATGAGCTCTGCAAGCCACACATCACCCTCGCTCACCTGCTGTGCGGCAGTCCAGATCTGCAGCATCTCTGTGTAAACCATTAGAGGCAGCAGCTGACTGAGATAATGTCAATGTCACTGCATCCGTGGAGACCCTCGTGATTAATGGTGGCATGGCAATGATGTTATTGCTTATGTTGGCTGTCCTGAAGGGCCAATGGTGCAAAGGGATGTGACATTGGCGCTACATGCTGGCACACATCATTCACACAGAGAAAAGGACACACATGTTGGTGAGGAACAATTATTTTTGTTTTAATTCATTCATGGGATGTGGGCGTCACTGGCTATGCCAGCATTTATTGCCAATCCCTAATTGCCCTTGAGAAGGTGGTGGTGAGCTGCTTTCTTGAACCGCTGCAGTCCATATTGACTTCATAGCGGTTAGGTACAACTGAGTGGCTTGCTTGGCCATTTCAGAGGGCATGTAAGAGTTAACCACATTGCTGTGGGTCTGGAGTCACATGTAGACCAGACCAGGTAAGGACAGCAGATTTCCTTCCCTAAAGGACATTAGTGAACCAGATGAGTTTTTACAACAATCGACAATGATTTCATGGCCATCATTAGACTAGCTTTTTAATTCCAGATTTATTAATTAAATTCAAATTCCACCTTCTGCTGTGGTGGGACTCGAACCCATGTCTCCAGATCAATACCCTGGGTCTCTGGGTTACTAGTCCAGTGATAATACCACTACGCCACCGCCTCTCCGTGAAAGATGTATTTACATTGCTGTGACACCCGTGCATTCCCATTTGTGCCAGTGTGATCTCTGTAAATGCTTGCGAGTGCCCCTTCTCAGTGCAACCTCTGTGCTAGCAGCCTCACTGGAGGAAGGCTGCTGATCTGATTGCTCTTTGGCTGTGGATGACTTTGGTGCTCGTACCCTGTGCGCACGAGGCCTAGAGGGCCCTGGCTGGCTGGGGAGTGCTCCTTCATCCCTTTCTGGCATTGGACCCTTTGAAAGCGGATGGCTCCACAGCTACTCACCTTCTCTGCCACCTCCAGCCAGGCTGCCTTGTTCAGGCGGGAAGGCCTCTTCTTACCGTCGCTGGTGAAAAGGACTTCCCACCTTGCCTGCACAGCCTGGAGGAGGGTGAGCAAAGAGTCTTCGCTGTACTGTGGGAAACCCTAGAACACCCCTCTGCCATCCTTGGCTTTTGGTGTGGTCCTTTAAATGCAAAGGTGACTCCACCGTGTAACAGCTCTAACTTCTGGCTGCAAGGTTTGTCTTGCACATGTTTAAAAACCAATGGAGGATTAGTGAGGAAATCTGTGCTGTTGTCATGGTTTTTCAACTAATACACATGGACACATGTTCACAAACACTCTGCTTCTGCAGCAGCTGATCATATTTATTGGTGTAATATTTCTAGTTGGCAACGCAGCTAGAATATGAACATATTTTCCTGTTTTTTAACGATCATTTAATTACAGTTACATGTATTTTCACATAACTGTTGGCAGAGAAATGAATACAGATTCCAAATGCATATTAGTCTGCGGCTTTTCACAGTCAGATGATTGGTAGCCCAGAGTATGTAAATATTCTGCAATTATAGTTTTATTTCTGTTGTGTATTTGCCTTTTACGGTACATTTAAGTCTCACGTCCTGGAATGTGTAAAATTAAGATTATTCACCCAGGTGTGGCATGCCTACAAGAAGCAATCTAACACTTGAGTGGAAGAAGAGGATCGCAACTTCACAGGACACTGGGACACAGCAGGATAAGTATGTGGCAACAAAGCAGAAAGTGCTGGGAAAACTCAGCAGGTCAGGCAGCATCTGTGGAGAGAGCAGCAGAGTTAACTTTCAGGTCTGTGAATCTGGTCAAGTTAACTCTGCTTCTCTCTCCACAGATGCTGCCTGACCTGCTGACTGTCTCCAGCACTTTCTGCTTTGCTGCTGGATTGACACCAGCCCCACTCTTCAACAGTGAGGTAAGTATTTCTTTCACAGCTGTCAGGAAACAGGTGCTGGGGTGCTTTAAATAGGGCCCCAGTACCTGCTGCACTGCTGTCAAATGGTTCCTCACGGCGCCGGATGTCTCGCCTCTCCCCACATAATATGGGACGGGGCAGGGCGTCGCAGTGATACTAATGAGCCCCCGCACGTAATATTGCGGGGGCTCAGTGGCGGCTGCCGAAAGTGGGCACCCTGCCGGGTTCAAAGGGCACTGCCACGCAGCGGCACCCGAGTAAAATTCAGCCCGTGGTTGTACTAGAGAGGGTACAGAGGAGATTTACGAAGATGTTGCCGGGACTGGAGAATTTTAGTTATGAGCGAAGATTGATTAGGTTAGAATTGTTTTCTTTGGAACAAAAGAGGCTGAGGGGAGACCTAATTGAAGTATATAAAATTATGAGAGGTCTAGATAGAGCAGATAGGAAGGCCCTATTCCCCTTGGTTGAAGATTACATATTCAGGGGGCATAGATTTAGGGTAAGAGGTAGGAGGTTTAGAGGGGATTCAAGGGGAAATGTTTTCACCCAGAGGGTGGTGGAGATCTGGAACTCACTGCCTAAAAGGGTGGTCGAGGCAGAAACCCTCATAACATTTAAAAGGTACTTGGACATGCACTTGAAGTGCCATAACCTACAAGGTTACGGTCAAAGACTGGAAAATGGGATTAGACTGGATGACTCCTTGTCGACCAGCATGGACACAATGGGCAGAATGGCCTCCTTCCGTGCTGTAAATTTCTGTGATTCTATGATTCCTCTTCTTTATGCTGCTCCTCCTTGTTGGGACAGACCAACATCAGAAAAGGGTCCTACAACAAACATTGGACCCTAATTCAGAAATTTTATTCATTTATTCATCATTTAAAACAGTTCTGATGAGTGGTCTATTCACCTAAGGAGCAACTGAACCCAATAAGGCAGGCAGCGCACATCCGGCGCATAATGCCAAATTAGGTACTTAGATGCCTGTTTTGCAGCTGAAAATGAGCGTGGTGCCAGAAGATTTCTATGCCCATGTTCTGTGCAGCAGCTGTTTGCAAAGTAACCTGCCTGGAGAAGGGCCAATTTTTGCTATGCTCAATAATCATTGGCTATGTCTGTTTGCACTGGTCCTCAGTAGCTTTCCAACACCACCATTTCCATTTCTCCCAACTAGCAGGTGGCCAAGCTGTGCTCTATTTAAACTGACGGACTCCTGGATCTCAGGCTCGTAAATCAACAGGAGAGAAAATGTCCCAGACTGCCAACGTTACATAGCTGTAAGGTGGAATCACTGATGCAACCATTGCCCCGGATGGTCAGGACAGTCCAAAACAACATGTAGCTGCAGCCAGGTTGTCAATTTTCTGCTTCCTCCGCTTTTTTGAAAAATTTCCTCCCACTACATTTTTGTAATCCTGTTTCCTGCTAAATATCTTGTAGTCCCACTCCCTAAGTGACCGACAGACCTGGTGCAACTACCTCATCTTCCCTGTGATGCTCTTCTGTGGCAGCTCCAATGCTGTAGAAAGTATTGAAAAGAAAATTGTTGAAGGGAAAAGGAGAAAGACAGGAAAAGTGAGGGGGAAGGAAAGAGATGAAAGTGAAAAAAAGAGAGATTAAAGTAAGGTGAGAGACACACAAAAATGAATTGGGAGCAAAAAAGAAAAATGAGTTGTGAAACACAATAATGATGGGAGAGAGGGAAATTAAAGTGAAGAGATCAGAAACTGAAGTGTAGAAAAGAGACACTAACGTGGAGCAGAGAAACTTAGAAAGAGAAATGAAAGTGAATGAAAGAGTTTCACAAGAAAAAGTGACCAGCTATTTCAGCTCCAGCAGTGTGCATAATATGCGAAATGAAAATTTAAGATTATTACACAACATTAAAGCATGAAACATTTCCTATAGAATACTTTGTCCTAATAACTTAATAGGTCTAATGACAACATTGGTAGGATATTGAGAAGTATAAGTAGTCTAGGATGTGAGCAGTTAAAAATATTAAGCGGTTTTGATTTATCAGCTTAATCTTAATATTGGCAAACTGATTAAGAAACACAGCGAACCAAAGAAACAGCAGAAACCATGCTATTGTTATAATGATCTTGGCAAAAAGGCAAGAAGTTCAGAGTTAGCACAACACATGCAAAGATTAAGTTTAAAGATCTTTTAAAAAACAGTTAGCGATTATTTTACATTTGGAATCAAATCTAACTCCAATTGCACATTACACTGTATACCTTCTGTTCCAGCCTGAGGTTTGGAAATGTCCTGAGCTGGTATGGGGTGTTTTGGAACATACTTTTTGGAAGGAGGTAGACCTTTTGATGGAAAAAATTAATTGATGGTCAAAAAGAAAGGTGAAAAATAGGAAAGTCTGTTTTTAAATGGATTACAATGGCAAATGTTTAAATCCAAGTTGAATTATACATTTATCTAATTTCGGCCTATCAATGTTTCAACTGCCATGTGGGCACAAAGGCATATGTCATGCACCCAATTTCCAGTGATAAACACCAGAAAATCAGGAGAGCTGCAAACTGTGGGCTGGATTTTACAGGCCCACCCGAGGTGGGATCAGAGGGCCCGTTGCCCAGTGATCTTCCCGGGAGCAATATAGGCCAACGACAGCCTTCCCATCCAGAGGCCAATTAAGGCCCTTAAGTGGCCTATGAATGGCCAATTAGGGGCCTCTTCCTGCTGCCACTGGTGGGGGTGCGGGGGCCTCCGCCGTGCGAGGAGGACGCCTTGTAAAACAAGGCGCCCTCCCTGCAGACTTGGGGGGGGGGGGGTCTCTCCTCCGTAGGCAACTTGTAGCCCATCGAACCAATTTATCCCTCAGGACCTCCGTCCCCCTGGACCACAAGACCACCCCCCAGTGCCCCTTTGTCGGGGCCTTCCAGACTGGCTCCGGTGACCACGCCACATCTACCTCTTGTCCGGGGTTCCACTGCTGAGCCTGGGTCCAAGGCCTCTGCAGTACCGCCAGTGACTACTGCTCCTGCTGGCGCTGCCGATACTGCTGAGCTACTGGCCCTCTGCTTGGCCGGCAGTTCATGGAACTGCCTCCTGAAACATACATTTAAAAACACCAGAGGATCTCTCTGGGTGGTCGTGAAAATATAGAGGCGAGGATCCCCCTGCCTTTTTGGCCCGGCGCTGAGAGCCCCACCTTGTACATAAAATCTAGCCCCGAATGTGTCTTCCTCCAAACTGAAGTCTGCAATTCATGCTGCCAACAAGTGATACACTGCCAGGAAGTCAGCATTGAAATGTTTATAAATATTGTAAAAATTCAGGACATCTCAAAATATAGTTAAAATATAAACAACAAATTCTGGGAACAAACAGTAGGTTAATCAATATCTCAAATAGAAAGAAAGGTTAACATTTTGAATGTGATCTTTCTGATCAGCTGCTGAATGACAAGTTATGTACTTCTAAAATTTTCTGAAGGAAAAATTCAATATGACCAGTTTTGGGGTGCAAGGATCGCAATGTACGATTACCCTGCACCCATTGAAGCAGGCAGCATGCAAAGTTCATGCTGTCTTCTCATCAACATGATTGTAGCGTGCAGCCCAACGCAAAACACACTGCACACTCAACAGAGGACCCAGCAGCGTGTATAGCTAGCATGACGCTCCGCTAGCCTGAAACTCTTAAAAGCAGTCTGCTCCTTTTAAAAGGGAGCTGCATTCAGGATACAGCAGCTGCTGCAACAGTCTCAGGAAGGCTTGATTAGAAAGTACAGCAAATGAAGCAACAGATCAGAGAGGGGGCTCCCAAGTTTTCGAGGAAATGTACAGAAGACCAGAGCTGGTTAACCAAAAGGTAGAGGAGATAACAGAAGGCTAGAGGATGTTGCAAATACAAGATGTGGCAAGGCCTTGGGAGGATTAGAAATAAGGATGAAGATTTTAAAGTCAGTGCAATGAGTGGCAGAAAGCCAATGGCAGTCAGCAAGGACATGGGTGACCTGATGCAAGATAAAATATGAATGGCTCAGATTTTAATGGGTTGAAATTGATGAAGAGAGGAGAATGCAAGGAGGATAATATAGGATTCAAATCTCGATGTGGCAAAATCGAGTATACAGGTTTCAGCAGCAGTTGGGGCAAGGGCATGATGATCCGGGATGTTGCAGAGCTGACAGTGAGCAGCCTTGCATGAACAAGATGAAGGGTTGGAACTCAACTCTGAGTCAAACAGGATGTCAAGTTATTGCATGAACCGATTTACCTTGAGCGAGTGGACAGGGAGGGAAATTGAATTAGTGGCAAGAAAGCAGGGGCCACAACGATGGTTTCAGTCTTCCTGATGTTCAGCTAAAGAAAACTGACGGTCATCTACAACCTGTGTTATTCAGGCAACAGAGAAGTGGGGGTGTTGAGGTCGAGGGAAGTGATGGAGAGTTAGAACTGATATGGAAGCTCAAGAATTTTCTACAGCTTTCAATAATCCAGTACCTTCCACATATAAAAACAGAATGTTATTCTATTTCTATATATGATGCTATAATTTTGCATTCTATTCATCCCCATTATAACAATTATACATGAGCTTTACCTGCAAACATTGGAACATAGCTGTGGAGTATGTTCTGACCAATTTTGGCTATAACAATCTTTCACCTCAGTCAGATAGAAAGATAATGCTGATCTTCTCGGAGGTGGTATGGCAAAATATTCCAATTTAATATATTTTGTCAATACAATTCCTTTAAAATGATACTAGAGTCACTAGACTATCAAAAATATCAGTACAATACTAGAATTATGTATGTCACATGTAATGCACATTGTCTGTTAAAAGCTTTTTTTATAACTATATAAACTACTCACTACTTACATTATCTGCAATTTCAGCTAGACACATTCAAAATCATAGACTACTGAAATAACAAAGACATGACTGTAGAAAGTTTTTACTATAGGCGGTTGCTGCTGTTGATGAGGGCCGTGAATATAACTAATTCATTAGGGACAAAACAAACTCTTTGAAAACCTCAAATGAAAAAGTTGCCCAAGTCTTTAAACTTCTGCTGCCTCATTTTTAAACTTCTTAAAGACTTTCAGGAATTTCTTGTGGCATTGCTCAAGGAGAATATTATGCTTCATAGCATAAGCTCCCTAACTTACAACCGCAATTATTCTTCCCTCTCCAGAACAGCCAGTTAGAATTCCTCCTGCTCTCTTGCATTCTGTCCCCTCTGCCTAACAGGAACACTCTCTACACCTGCCCATCTCTCGAACATTTGCTCATAACTCCAAAGCAAAACTGCCAGGTTTGCAAAGAACATCTACTGTGAAAAACAACTAAAAAACAGTTTTTCCTGGCTAATCATCTTAATGAATCTAGCAGATTTACTTTGGGGTTTCTACCGGCGACGTGAAACCCACCCTTAAAGAGTCAGTGGCACTACCACTCAATATAAAAGCAAATTTCTCTCCCCTGTGTAAATAGGGTCTCTCTTCCCCTCTCCAGCTGCTTGTTTCTCTCTGGTCCCCCCTCAGCCAGATCTTCCTTTCCTTGTTACCCTAGATCCATCTCCTGTTGAATCCATCTATTTCTCCTCTCATACATTTCCTTTCTCTCACGTTTCCCTTGGCACAGTGTTGCTGTAAATAACATCAGCAGTTTATTTGTTGGAGATATACTCTTGTGCATGCATGTATTGTTTTTCCATGCCCTTTCTTCCTTCAATTGTTCTCTCTCTCATTTCTTGTCACTTCCTTATTCTTTTTGCACTTCTCTGTATAAGGACTATAATAAAGATGAAACATTGCAAAAAATACCATTATATTAGTATACTACAAAAATATTCCTTACTCACATTCCAAAGTAAGCGGTTTGGATCGTTGTTCTTTTAGGAAATTACTAAAGTATTAAACATGTTGAAACAATTTTTAATACTGTGTTCTTTATTTGATGTAATTCTTTCTTTAATTATGCAGCTGCTGCAAAAGGCCAAGTGGAAATGAGTCATTTTGTTTGCAAGTTCATTACCAAAATATCAGTTTCAGTCAAAATGTCAGCAATAATTATAGATCTTACACAGTAAGACCTACAGCCAGGATTTGTGACACTGTTCGTTCACCTGTCAGCTTTAATGAACAGAATGTGAATGTGATGTTTTAAATAATACTTTGAGTTAAAGGGGTTGAACATCCAAGGAACTTTCCCAAACATCCTTTGTAACAATGGCAGAAATTCCATGGAAACACTGAAGAAACAACAGTTATGCGGGTCTTCCACCAAAGTTACAGTGGACGATCAAAAGAAGTCCCACAGAAATTCAACACTAAAGACCTTTGAAAATGCCTCGAAGCAATGTAGTAGAAATGATTGGAGGAGGACCTCATATGGAAGACAGGTTAATAAGAAAGGTCTCACAAACTATTTATCATTGTTACAACCAGGTGAGAAAGGTGTCTCGGGGTCTGTTGCTGTCTTCACCTGTTCTTATTGTAACAGAGTTTAATATTAAACACACTGTTTTAAGCTCCCCCTTTGTGAATCCTTGTTCACAGCTTTCCAATTATAAAGCAAAGAAATGAGCACACTAGGTTTTCTTAAGTTTAAAGAAGAGTGAAATTTATTAAACCTTAAACTTAAACTCTCATACGGTTAGCGCCCACGGATATACGACGCGCCCACACTAGCATGCACACACGATACACACATGCAAATAGGGACAGAAAGGAGAAGAAAAATTACATGGAGAGGTTTGAGGCAGTCTCTAAAAGGGGGTTTCTTGTTACTGTTTCTGTGTTTCCAGCTCGCCATAGAGTCCTTGACTGTCGACAGTTCTTACTTTTCGTTGGGGCCCAGTATTCTTCTCAAATCTTGTTCACTGTAGGAGACTTTTCTCTCTTGGGGTTCATATGTCTTCAATGGTTTCTGAAGCTGGTGAAAGCGATATGAGAGCAGACAGGAGAGAGGTCTTCTTAGTCCAGGAGAAAAGTGTTTTTTGACCTCTTTCCCTGTTGGAAGTCCAAATTAAAAAAAACTCCGTCAGTCAGTCATGTGACTACAACTGGTCTGACCACTTCTTCTGTGTATTGGGGTAGCAACGACTGGGTCTCCTTGTTCCAACACTGTCTGTTACTATGCAAATGTCTTTCCAGTCAGGGGATGGCAATTTTAAGTTTTAATGTTCATGTGGCAAAATAAATGTGTGCCTCAGTCTTGGCAGGTGGAGGGCTTGTCTGACAATCATTCTTCTTAGTTCACCAAAATTTATTAACTACCTGAACCTACATTGTTCGCATGAAGTCCAAAAAATATTTGTTAAGAATGGTTAATCAGATAGTTGATCATGGGGAGAGATTTCCCCTATTTGCTGTGTGCAACAAAATCCTAAAGCTTGTAACTGAGTAAACAGCAATTAACAACTTGCATTTAAATAAAGCCATTAATTTAAAAAAATCCCAAGATGCTTTGTGGAAACTTAATGGGAGAAAACTTGACACCAAACCAAAGGAGACATTAGGGATTACTAAAAGATTGGTCAAAAGGATAAGTTTTAAGGAAAAGAGGGAGAGGTTTAGGGAGGAAATTCCAGAGCTTAAGGCCTAGATGACCTAGATGGCTAATGGCACAGCTATCAATGGTGCGGTGAAAGGATTTCAGGATACATTTACAATGTCATTATCCATACCACTCAAAGGAAATGTTCTCACATTTACAAATTAGACTTGTAAATTTAATGGGAGATATATGTCAAACTCAGTTAAACATAGGTAAATCAAATAAGAGCTGACTTCCAAAGGTGATGTTAAAGTGACTGCCCTTAACAAGTTGTGCACAGCAAGATCCTACAAACAGCAATGTGATAATGGCCAGAAAATCTGTTTTTAGTGATGTTGGTTGAGGGATAAATATTAGCCAGGTTACTGGAGAGTACTCCCCAGTTATACTAGCATCTAGAAGTTCAATATTCCATTTTTGTTTAACACTTCTTCCTTTTTTTCCAATTCTTCTCTTTACGTCCTTAGTTTCCTGGGTGAGGCCAAACAGATAATCTTCTCCCTCAGTTCTGCCAATGTTAATCTCAATGTTGAGTTTATTAATCAGCCCTACTTGTAGGGAAAACTCTGGCTTCCATTCATATGTTCCACAAGTTTTAATGGAATGGTACAACACAATAATCAAAGAGTTCTATATTTGCACTGCTACAGGCCAAATTTCCAACCATGCCCTATGTTCCAGCAATACCACTCTGTAAACAAACAAAAGAACATCCATAAAAAGAATGCAACACAACTCTTTTAATTTTTCTACCAGGGAACAGAGATGCTTCATGTCTCCCTAAGATGATTCTGGCTGAGATTAATAGCCTTAACTGATGTTGAAAATTTTCCACGTGAGCATCTCCAACATTACAGCATGATAGCATCCTGCTGCCTTCGTCCACTGTTACTCATTGGTAATACCTTATTGTAAATTGCAACACCTCAGCTGACTCTTTTATCTTTTCTGAATCAACAATGCTTACAATCTCTGTTATATACCTCTCAAGCCGCAGCATTTTAAAAGGATGGAATTCAGGTAGGACTAACAAATAAGCTAACTTTGCCAGCATGAGAGCTTCTTTCAAAGACACTGGCTCCAATATTTACAGGGAGGTGGGAAGGGCAAAAATGACTCTGGAACACTTCGAGACCAGGGATGTGGAGGTCATGTTGAATTTAACAGCAGGCCTCATCTTAATGCTTTTCCTCTATTTCTTGTCTGGCAGCTAGCCAAATTGACAGGCTGCCAGATGGGGCACCTGTGGTGCCAATGGCTGAGTGTTCCTCGCAGCCATTCTCACTTTAATGGGGCCAACATAATTTCAGCGGGCAGCCATGACTGGCTCCTCACTGTGTTGCTGTCTCTACGCACCTTGTCTGCCCCGATTCAGCGTGCAGCCCATGCGCCCCCACCAAAATCTCAAGCCGGCCCTCTATGAGCTCTTTAACTAGCTTAATTGGGCGTTTATGCGAATCAGGTGGACTCTGGTGGCCAGCTCCCCGCTCTAATAAAACTCGCCAGCAGTGGGAATGCCGATGGGAAAGCAGCACACCAGCTGGGCTGCTATTTTCAGCACCCACCGGCCTCTGTTGCCGCCCCCGGTAGGACCTAAACATCCTGCCCATGGTGTCAGCAAATGGAGATTGAGGCAACTTTTTCAAATACTTTTTAATTTACTTGATAATATTCAGAAACAAAATTTACATGAAATTATATAGTGGGAGCAAGTGAAACATGCGAAGGATAGTCAAGTACTCAAATGGATTAACCAGGTAGAAATTTTCTTTTGACAAGTATGATGATCCTATCAAGCCACCTTTTACTCATGTAAGTATTTCCTTTCATTATGCATGTACATATAACATTTGAAGGTCAGAAAGTTGTCCAAGAACTTTTTACTTACATAGCAATTTACATAATAGTCCCTGCAGTATAACAACCACCAATTATTTAATACAGCCATCATATTTTCTTCCCTCTGATGTTTACTGCTTTATTACAGCAAACTTCATCACTGTCAATTTGTTCATCAATCAAAAATAATGTGTGAGCTGCAATAACAGAATTTTACTCCTTTGCTATTACCATTTTCTCAGAGAAACATCAACAGTTGAACACCTTAGTGTACAACCATTTAAAAAAATAATTTTTGTACCGCTTTTGTACTTGAGTTTGAATAGCTTTTCCACAAAGGGAGAATTGCTAACAGATCCCTTCAATTAGCATGATAACAAAGTGATGTTGTGTAAGTTCATCAGTTTGTTTCTGAAAAGAAAACTATAATTGACAGTAAAGAAGTAAGTACATTTATAAATATAACAAAGGAATTTATTCCAAATAACGTACTTTTAGAGAAACAAAAACAAATGACAAGTAATAGCGAAATAAACAGTTCCCACATTATTTGCCCCATCACTGCATTTGATACAAACATTTCTAAATGAAAGATAGAATTAAATATAGATCAGCTGATGGAAAAATACAGGGGTTTCCACATTATTCATGCTCAATAACCCAGAGCTTGAATCTGAGTCTGAGTTTTCGGATGTACTGCTAAAATAAAAATGAAATTATGTCATTTTCACTGCTAGGCAATTTTGTGATCAGGCACAATAAAGATGATGATGGCCTAGAAATTCAGACGTGCAGTGCCAGTTTTCCGAGGTCTAAATTGCCTGCTAAGCCTCCAATATGGCAGACAGGAAGTACGCCCTCATTAAGGGATGGAAATGCACCACCCATCATATTAATAAAGGCCATGAAATCAGTATGCAGCGTTCATGCCTTAAACAGATGTTCTTTGGCCTCCTTATCTCGAGATACAATGGGTAAGAGCCTGGAGGTGGTCAGTGGTGTGTGGAGTGACCTCTCCATGGCGCAATGCCTAACAGATGTTAGGTCCTTTATATATGCTGACTTGTGCTGACTGCCTCAAACAGGCACCCTCCATAAATTTGAGCTCATCCAAAACTCTGCTTACTATATCTTAACTTGGACCAAGTCACATTCATACATTGCCCCTGTGCTTGCTGGCCTAGATTGGCTTCCGGTCCAGCAGCACTTCAATTTCAAATTTCTCATCCCTGTTTTCAAATCTGACCATGGCCTCGCCCCTCCTATCTACTTCCCACCAAGATATCTGTGCTCCTCCAATTCTGACTTCTTGCACATCCCCTATTTTCATTGCTCCATTATTAGAGGCCGTGCCTTCAGCTGCCTCGGCCCTAAGTTCCGGAATTTGCTCCCTAAACTTCTCCACTTTCCTTTCCTCCTTTGTTATGGCCAGGTGCTGAGGGAGTCTCAGGCTCTCCTCTTGCCCTCCCTCTTATTTGACTGTAACAGGGTTTACTCCTTTTTTAAACAGTGATTGTGCTTACCACCTCAGTGAATGTTTCACCTTTTTTCTTTAATGTAATCAT
This sequence comes from Heterodontus francisci, assembly GCF_036365525.1. Classification (NCBI taxonomy): domain Eukaryota; kingdom Metazoa; phylum Chordata; class Chondrichthyes; order Heterodontiformes; family Heterodontidae; genus Heterodontus; species Heterodontus francisci. The sequence goes on along the minus strand of NC_090383.1, from coordinate 98,853,077 downwards.
AAAAGAACAAATCAAACAGGTTTTCTTGAGTTTAAACAGGAAACAGGTAAGTTTATTATACTCAACAGTCTAACCCCAATTTAAAAATACTAAAAGAAATGTTACACATTCACGCATATATTCACACGAGAATCACACTCACACAAATAGATTACAGAGGGAAAAATAGATTTGATGGTTGGATTAAAGTCCAGAATAAATGAAACTCAAATACACAGTCTGTGAAGTGGTTCTTGGCTGAAGCTGTATTCTTGAAGTGTTCGCTGGTCAAAGTGCACTCTGATGGCTTGCTTTGCTCAGGGTTTTCCTGAAGGCAGAACTGTATTTGGCTCTTTTCCCCCAGTCGCTGGCTGTAGCAGTCTGTAGGCTTGGAGGGTCCCCCAGCTGCAGACGGTTTCCAAACTTGATGTTTTCTGGGGAGAGAGAGAGAGAGAGAAAGGGAGGCCTGCACCCTTCTCTGCTGCTGCACACTCAGTTATTGCCTATCTCTTTGTCTGTGTAACAACTCTTCTGTTTGTTCAGAGATGGACAGGTGGTCACATGGTTGCTTCAGGTTTTTCTGGAATCTACTAATGAAATTCCAGGTTCCACAGACCCCAGGATGTCAATTTACACTTTGGGGGGGGTGACGGTTTGCTCTTTCAAAGTCAATATATGAGAATTGCCTTGACTGCTGTGCTAATGAAGCCATTTTAGGTAATTCAGTCACTTAGAGCAAGCCATTGTCCTGGCTGGGCTTCTTGTTAAACTTTTTGTCTCCAGTTCAATCTCCTGGTATTTCAGATGTAAATTGCAGTGGCTATCTTGGCTGCTAGATTTTTTTTTAAAGTTACTGTAGGATTTTTTTCCATTAAAAGTCTAATATAAGTTTCCAACCAAAGAAATTAATATTTTTTCATTTGGTATGTAGGGTTTTCTTGACACCTTTAAGAAGCTCTTTAAAACCTACCTCTTTGAGCAAGCTTTTGTCACATGTTGTAATATCTCCTTAAGTGGCTGGTGTAAAATTTGGTTTGAAATGCTCCTGTGAAGCACCTGGGACATTTTCCTACTTTAAAGGTGCTATATAAATGAAAGTTGTTGTTGTTAGGCCCCTAGTTTGCATATACAAAGGGTCTAGTGCCTGTTTCAAGCCAATGAATGTGCACTTCCTGCCTGCCATATTAGAGGCTTAGGAGGTCATTTACTGCCCGACAACACACTGCATGACTGAATATCTCGGCTTCAGTGTTTTTATTTTAATATTTAATTTTCACCATCTGTATAAAGGCTTCCATCAACTATTTCACAGAATTGTTAAAGCACAGAAAGAGGCCATTCAGCCCATCGTGTCTGCACTGACTCTCCGAAGGAGCAATATACCTAGTGCCATTCCCCTGCCTTCTCCCCATAGCCTTGCACTTTCTTCCTTTTCAGATAACAATCCAATTCCCTCTTGAAAGTCTCGATTGAACCTGCCTCCACCACACTCTCGGGCAGTGCATTGCAGATCCTGACCACTCGCTGCATGAAAACATTTTTCCTCATGTCGCTATTGCTTCTTTTGCCAAATAATTTAAAACTGTGCCCTCTTGGTCGCGGTCATTCCACCAATTGGAATAGTTTTTCCCTATTTTCCCTGTCCAGACCCCTCATGATTTTGAACACCTCTATCAAATCTCTTCTCAACCTTCTCTTCTCCAGGGAAAACAGTCCCAACTTCTCCAAACTATCCACGTAACTGAAGTTCCTCATCCCTGGGACCATTCTAATGAATCTTTACTGCACAATCTCTAATGCCTTCACCTCTTTCCTAAAGTATGGCGCCCAGAACTGGATGCAATACTCCAGTTGAGGCCGAACCAGTCAGTGTTCTATACAAGTTTAGCATAACCTCCTTGCTTTTGTACTCTATGCCCCTAGTAATGAAGCCTAGGGCGCTGTATGCTTTATTAACCACATTATTATCTGAAAAGGAAGGATGTGCAGGGCTATGGGGAAAAGGCAGGGGAGTGGCTGTTAAATTTCAGAAAGCTTCTTGCTGAAGGGTGATGCTGGAGCCAATCTTTACTCAGTGTTGCATTTATTGTACAGAGTAAAGAGGGTTACAAACATGTAGCTCCTTACTCAAAATCTCCACCAGTCTCAGTAAGTGTCTCCTTATAAGTGCTCAAGTAAAACCCCAATTAACACCCTCCATCTGCATAGAATTAAACAACTGATTATACAATTAACAGATTCCCTTATTTCTTTTAGAATAAAACTTATATTAACATGCTCAAACAACACTTGAAAGTAAATTCCATATTATGTACAAAGTATTAACATGTTCAAACAACATTTCAAAATAAATCAAAATAAATTCCATATTACGTACAAAGTATTACATTGTGAGACGCCCCTTCTCCAGCATCCCGAACAATTTCTTTGTACTAGCATTTCTATTTGTAAAACAATCAGATAGCTGAAGACTTGTATCTACCCATTTAAGTTTGAAGATTTCCTTTCTCTCCAGCACTTGTTTCAATCTAGCAAGGTCAATCCGCAGTCTTTTCTCTCTCAAAGTTTTTGTAGAGTGTACATTATCCCACAAAGAACGATTAAATGCCCCTTGTATAGAATCTCACCTAAAATATTTGACAAATAGAACTCAATATCCACTGCATTCACAAGACCCAGTGTTTCCGCAGCTAAAGTACTCTTCACACACCTTTTTATTTTCTTAGTTTCCCAAGCTAAAGGACATTTCCCATTTTCACCCATCAGAAATATTATGAAACCAGCTGCACTCAAATATCCATAAAGAAGATTAGCACGTCATTTTCTGGTTGGCAAGATGTAACGAGTGGTGTGCCACAGGGATCAGTGCTGGGGCCTCAACTTTTTACAATTTTTATAAATGACTTGGATGAAGGGACCAAGGGTATGATTGCTAAATTTGCTGATGACACAAAGATAGGTAGGAAAGTTAGTTGTGAAGAGGACATAAGGAGGCTACAAAGGGATATAGATAGGTTCAGTGAGTGGGCAAATGGAGTATAATGTGGAAAAATGTAAAATTGTCCATTTTGGCAGGAAGAATAAAAAAGAAGCAGATTATCTAAATGGTGAGAGATTGCAGAGCTCTGAGATGCAGAGGGATTTGGGTGTCCTAATGCATGAATCACATAAGGTTAGTATGCAGGTACAGCAAGTAATTAGGAAAGCTGATAGAATGTTATTGTTTATTGCAAGGGGAATTGAATACAAAAGTAGGGAGGATATGCTTCAATTATACAGGGTATTGGTGAGATCACATCTGGATTACTGGGTACAGTATTGGCCTCCTTATTTAAGGAAGGATGTAAATGCGTCAGAAGCAGTTCAGAGAAGGTTTACTAGACTAATACCTGGAACGGGCGGGTTGTCTTATGAGAATAGGTTGGACAGGCTAGGCTTCTATCCGCTGGAGTTCAGAAGAGTAAGAGGCAACTTGATTGAAGCATATAAGATCTTGAGGGGTATTGACAGGATGAATCTGGAAAGGATGTTTCCCCCTGTGGGAGAATCTAGAACTAGGGGTCACTATTTAAAAATGAGGGCTCGCCAATTTAAGACAGCGATGAGGAGAAATTTTTTATCTCAGAGGGTTGTGAGTCTTTGGAACCCTCTTCCTCAAAAGGCAGTGGAAGCAGAGTCTTTGAATATTTTTAAGGCAGAGGTAAATATATTCTTGATAAGCAAGTGGGTGAAAGGTTATTGGGGGTAGGCGGGAATGTGGAGTCGAGGTTACAATCAAATCAGCCATGATCTTATTGAATGGCGGAGCAGGCTTGAGGGGCTGACTGACCTACTCCTGCTCCTAATTCATATGTTTGTATATACGTGAAGCATTGCTAAAAATAACTAGCTTCATGTTCTTTGGGTCACCTAAGGATGGGAACTTAAGTACACATTTCTCCAGATTTAATTTTTTTAATGTCTATTTGCCCTTAAAACATTCTCAACATTTGGGTGTTTCATTGTAGTACTTAACTCCAGCACATCAAAACTAGCATCAGGTCTAATCTGAGTGCACAAACATTTAACTTGAATAATCTAGCTTCGTAATTGTTCTGTCTCTTTATTTGTATTATCATCTTTCTGTGATGACCTATCACGATTAATTGGGATGGGACTAACACTCTCTAAATAGAATTGTTGATTCAAAGTTATTCCAGACTTACTTGGCTTAATATCTAAACCAATATATTTAAAGGCCCCAAAAGCCTGACTCCCAATCTTAAATTCTGCCCTAATCTTATTAATAACACATTTCTCAAATTCTGCAGTACCACGCCATAAGAAATCATCAACATGCATCATGAAGATGCCTGAAAAATTCCCTTTACGATACCAATAAAATATTGCAGGATCTGCTTTTAGTTGAACATAACCAATTTTCAGAAAAACAGATCTCATCGAGAAAAACCCTGGAAGCATCTTTAAGGCCATAGACTCATTTACTTAGTTTCCATAGCTTTTCTTTTGCATCTGCTGCTTCTTTAGGCAGTTTCAGAAACACTTCTCTCTGAAAAGTATCACTCTGCAGAAACACAGCTTTTATGTCGATGGATCTACACTCCCATGAATATGTTGCCAAAAGAGCTAAGGAGATGTTCAAGATTACATTTCCAGCTGTGGGACAGTCCACTCTAACAGCGGTATCACGCAGTTGCTCTTCAAAACCCCTCGCAACGAGCCTCGCTTTAGCCTTATAAGTACCATCTAGAAGGACTTTTTCAGCACAAATCCATCTATGTGACAAGGCTGGCTGTCCCCTATCTGGTACCTCAGAATAAACACCAAACTCTCACCAACTCTCTAATTCCTTTTGTTTTGCCTCTTTTATTAGTTTATCCTCAAGTTTATTGGCAGCCACTAAAAAATTAACAGTCATGAGGACTTCTGCTTTTAGTTCTATTGTGAGACTGTTCTTTAGCCTTTATTTCATTGTGTAATATGTTCAAACTATGGTCTCTGCTAGCACTGTGATGTCTGTCAGGACTACAACTGCGAGATATCCCTCTCATACTATCGGAGACTCTTTCTCCAGTACGTGTTCATTTCCTGACGCAAGAGTCACTTCCAGACCCACTATTAGAACTTGCCCTGCGCTTTTTAACTCTCCACTCTTTTACCCCATTCTCTCAGTCCATGGACCTCGCTTCTTGGCCATCATCCTGAACATTCAACCAATATTTAAACTTGCCTGTAGATTTTCCTGCACGTCCCACAATTGTTGCAACCCTCCATTCATTAGACCTCTCTGGAATATATGTCACCCGAGTACCTATTCGGGCAAATGGCCGTTGGATGCGATAGCTCGTCATAATTGCTCACATTACTTGATCTGGCATATTCTGTTCCTCAGGATATTCATCACAAAACACATGGTATATAAGGTGTCTCGTTTCCCTCTATCAGCTGCTCAGATTCTGAGATTTTGTAATCAATCCCGATTAATCGTGAGGAATGAACCGTAACAATTTGATTTCCATGTTTGATAACTACTGTCTTACCATCACAACCTATTACCTTACCATTACTTTCCATTCTGCCAAGTTAAAAAGTAGGACCTCAAAGGTAGTAATCTCAGGATTACTACCAGTGCCACGTGATAGTCAGAGTAAAAATGAAAGAATAGTCAGGATGAATGCGTGGCTTGAGAGATGGTGCAGGAAGGAGGGGTTCAGATTTTTGGGACATTGGGACCGGTTCTGGGGGAGGTGGGACTATTACAAATTGGACGGTCTACACCTGGGCCGGACTGGAACCAATGTCCTTGGAGGTGCTTTTGCTAACGCTGTTGGGGAGGGTTTAAACTAATGTGGCAGGGGGATGGGAACCAATTGAGGTCAGTTGACAGTAAGGAGGTAGTAACAAAAGCCTGTAAGGAACTAGATAATGAAGTCAGTGTGACTAAGGGGAAGAGCAGGCAGGGAGCAGATGATGAATATAAAGGGACTGGTGGTCTGAGGTGCATTTGTTTTAATGCAAGAAGTGTAGTTGGTAAGGCAGATGAACTTAGGGCTTGGATTGGTACCTGGGAGTATGATGTTATTGCTATTACTGAGACTTGGTTGAGGGAAGGGCATGATTGGCAACTAAATATCCCAGGATATCGATGCTTCAGGCGGGATAGAGAGGGAGGTAAAAGGGGTGGAGGAGTTGCATTACTGGTCAAAGAGGATATCACAGCTGTGCTGAAGGAGGGCACTATGGAGGACTCGAGCAGTGAGGCAATATGGACAGAACTCAGAAATAGGAAGGGTGCGGTAACAATGTTGGGGCTGTACTACAGGCCTCCCAACAGCGAGCGTGAGATAGAGGTACAAATATGTAAACAGATTATGGAAAGATGTAGGAGCAACAGGGTGGTGGTGATAGGAGATTTTAATTTTCCCAACATTGACTGGGATTCGCTTAGTGTTAGAGGTCCAGATGGAGCAGAATTTGTAAGGAGCATCCAGGAGGGTTTTCTAGAGCAGTATGTAAATAGTCCAACTCGGGAAGGGGCCATACTGGACCTGGTGTTGGGGAATGAGCCCGGCCAGGTTGTTGAAGTTTCAGTAGGGGACTACTTTGGGAATAGTGATCACAATTCCGTAAGCTTTAAAATACTCATGGACAAAGACGAGAGTGGTCCGAAAGGAAGAGTGCTAAATTGGGGGAAGGCCAACTATACCAAAATTCGGCAGGAGCTGGGAAATGTAGATTGGGAGCAGCTGTTTGAAGGTAAATCCACATGTGATATGTGGGAGGCTTTTAAAGAGAGGTTGATTAGCGTGCAGGAGAGACATGTTCCTGTGAAAATGAGGGATAGAAATGGCAAGATTAGGGAACCATGGATGACAGGTGAAATTGTGAGACTAGCTAAGAGGAAAAAGGAAGCATACATAAGGTCTAGGCGGCTGATGAAAGACGAAGCTTTGAAAGAATATCGGGAATGTAGGACCAATCTGAAACGAGGAATTAAGAGGGCTAAAAGGGGTCATGAAATATCTTTAGCAAACAGGGTTAAGGAAAATCCCAAAGCCTTTTATTCATATATAAGGAGAAAGAGGGTAACTAGAGAAAGGATTGGCCCACTAAAGGACAAAGGAGGAATGTTATGCTTGGACTCAGAGAAAATGGGTGAGATTCTAAACGAGTACTTTGCATCGGTATTCACCGAGGAGAGGGACATGACGGATGTTGAGGTTAGGAACAGATGTTTGATTACTCTAGGTCAAGTCGGCATAAGGAGGGAGGAAGTGTTGGGTATTCTAAAGGGCATTAAGGTGGACAAGTCCCCAGGTCCGGATGGGATCTATCCCAGGTTACTGAGGGAAGCGAGAGAGGAAATAGCTGGGGCCTTAACAGATATCTTTGCAGCATCCTTAAACACGGGTGAGGTCCCGGAGGACTGGAGAATTGCTAATGTTGTCCCCTTGTTTAAGAAGGGTAGCAGGGATAATCCAGGTAATTATAGACCGGTGAGCCTGACGTCAGTGGTAGGGAAGCTGCTGGAGAAGATACTGAGTGATAGGATCTATTCCCATTTGGAAGAAAATGGGCTCATCAGTGATAGGCAACATGGTTTTGTGCAGGGAAGGTCATGTCTTACCAACTTAATAGAATTCTTTGAGGAAGTGACAAAGTTGATTGATGAGGGAAGGGCTGTCGATGTCATATACATGGACTTCAGTAAGGCGTTTGATAAGGTTCCCCATGGCAGGCTGATGGAGAAAGTGAAGGCGCTTGGGGTCCAAGGTGTACTAGCTCGATGGATAAAGAACTGGCTGGGCAACAGGAGACAGAGAGTAGCAGTAGAAGGGAGTTTCTCAAAATGGAGACGTGTGACCAGTGGTGTTCCACAGGGATCCGTGCTGGGACCACTGTTGTTTGTGATATACATTAATGATTTGGAGGAAAGTATAGGTGGACTGATTAGCAAATTTGCAGACGACACTAAGATTGGTGGAGTAGCAGATAGTGAAGGGGACTGTCAGAGAATACAGCAGAATATAGATAGATTGGAGAGTTGGGCAGAGAAATGGCAGATGGAGTTCAATCAGGGCAAATGCGAGGTGATGCATTTTGGAAGATCCAATTCAAGAGTGAACTATACAGTAAATGGAAAAGTCCTGGGGAAAATTGATGTCCAGAGAGATTTGGGTGTTCAGGTCCACTGTTCCCTGAAGGTGGCAACGCAGGTAAATAGAGTGGTCAAGAAGGCATACGGCATGCTTTCCTTCATCGGACGGGGCATTGAGTACAAGAGTTGGCAGGTCATGTTACAGTTGTATAGGACTTTGGTTCGGCCACATTTGGAATACTGCGTACAGTTCTGGTCGCCACATTATCAAAAGGATGTGGATGCTTTGGAGAGGGTGCAGAGGAGGTTCACAAGGATGTTGCCTGGTATGGAGGGCGCTAGCTATGAAGAGAGGTTGAGCAGATTAGGATTATTTTCATTAGAAAGACGGAGGTTGAGGGGGGACCTGATTGAGGTGTACAAAATCATGAGAGGTATAGACAGGGTGGATAGCAAGAGGCTTTTTCCCGGAGTGGGGGTTTCAATTACTAGAGGACACGAGTTCAAAGTGAGAGGGGAAAAGTTTAGGGGGGATATGCGTGGAAAGTTCTTTACGCAGAGGGTGGTGGGCACCTGGAACGCATTGCCAGCGGAGGTGGTAGATGTGGGCACGATGGATTCTTTTAAGATGTATCTAGACAGATACATGAATGGGCAGGAAGAAAAGAGATACAGAACCTTAGAAAATAGGCGACATGTTTAGAGAGAGGATCTGGATCGGCGCAGGCTTGGAGGGCCGAAGGGCCTGTTCCTGTGCTGTAATTATCTTTATTCCCTATGACCCTCTCTTTTATAATACAGCAAAGCTCCAGAACTAAATTCCATCTCAGATGGCCTTATGTGATGCCTCGGAGCTCTCCAAATATTCTCCGAGACCTTGGCCTTGATGAAAGCCCGTCTCCCTGCATGTAAAGCATTCAAATGTGCAGAAAAAAATTGAACTAATTGTCGTACCTTCTAGAGCAGGAGGACTGATGCACAGTACAGAAGACAATTTGAGATTTTGCCTATAGACCAATTGATAGGGATTATACCACCCCCCCCCCCAACCATCTGAAGCGAATTCTTTGCATGAACCGCCCATACCAGCGTGGTTGTTAACTTGCAGTTTGGTTAATCAGCTAAAATTTTATGCAGCATTTCATCGATCACCGTGTGATTCTTTTCAGAGAGCACATTGCTGAGAGGACTTTCAGCTGCGGTATTCATGACCATAATGTTCATGTTTTCACACAGGTCTCTGAACTTGTCATTGGCAAATTCCCCTCCATTATCAGTCAGAAACTTAGCTGGTGCCTCAAGTCCAGTCCCTATCCATTTCTCCATGATTTTATCTGTATTCACCCTCTTGTCCTTGCTATGCATTATTGTAGAAAGACTAAATCTGGTTGCTAGGTCTATAAAATGTAGAATGAAAGTATTCCTGTCTTTGTCCCATATCTTTAAATCCATGGCAACTATCTCGTTAAAGTTACATCCCAATGGAATGCCTACAATAGGACGTGACGATGTCTTCCGAATTTTATTTTTACAGATTTCACACTTTTCACTAATTTCTTCCAGTATCCTCATATACTCTTCATCAATCACACCTGCATCCTTTAGCAGGGTTTTTAATGTTTGGCAAGGTGAGCAAATAGTCTGTGTAACTTGAAGACAATTTGCTTTTTTTCAACACTCCCCCCTGCTCTCATGCTCACATCTCTATCCTGGGCTTGCTGCAGTGTTCCAGTGAACATCAACACAAGCTCGAGGAACACCATCTCATTTACCGATTAGGCACACTACAGCCTGCCGGACTGAACATTGAGTTCAATCATTTCAGAGCATGATGGGCCCCCCATTTTACTTTTATTTTTAGTTATTTTTTCTTTTTTACATTTTTTTTGTATGTTTATTTCATTTCACCTTAGTTTGTTCAGTTTGCTTACTCACTGGTTTTTTTTTTCATGTTTGTGCTTGCTGCTGTTCAATCTTCAGTCCGTTAACACCCTATCTGTACTAATGCTTTGTCTTTCAACACACCATTAACATATTGTTTGCCTTTGCTCCATAACCTTCTGGTCAGCTATACTGTGGCCTTGTCCAATCTACACCTTCTCCTTTGTTATCTCTTGCTCCACCCCCGCTTTACTTGCTTATAACCTTTGACAATTCTAATATTTGCCAGTTCCGAAGAAGGGTCACTGACCCGAAACGTTAACTCTGTTTCTCTCTCCACAGATGCTGCCAGACCTGCTGAGTATTTCCAGCATTTCTTGTTTTTATTGCTTTTTTTCTGCCTGATTCTTATTACCTGATGCCATCAATATTTCTCTAACACTCTGACTAGAAACATCTGGTTTTATTAAGGGGATACAATTATGTCCTGACTGGGTAAACTGCAAATCCACTGACTTTCCAAAAACAATTGTCTTATCATGCTCCATATTATGTGTAATTTGTGCCTTTTTCATTGAAGGTTTACTCAACAGTAAAGTGGCTTAATTTAGCTATTTTACATGGAATTATAACTCTCTTAATTGATTTCAATGTGTTGTCATCACCAAACCTAAAGCAGGTAGTACTTTTATCTCCTTAACCTTGCATCAATCTTCACTACTGAGTGAATCCAGATAACATTGTAACCAATCAGTTCCACATACTGTTGATGTGTAAGCACTATCTAACACAGCACAGTTGAATGAATCCACAACTAACATGTTCATCAAAGCACTATAATGCCTTGTGACTAGTATAATTCATTCAGATTCATCATTATCTTCCTATTTTCCCTCAGAATTCTCTGCGTCGTGTGTCATTTCGAGGACCCTGCCCCACTGTTTTTGGCAGCTCATTGCATAATGATACTTGGAGTCACACGTGAAGCACCTATTAACTGTTCCTTGGGCATTTTTAGAAATCATTCGCCTGAGATTGCTGTTCCAATTCTGTCTTCTGCTGTAATAGACCTGCTAAAGGTTCTTTCATCCTCATTCTTTCTGTCTTTAACTCTTCCATTGTACTTATGCCTGCGTCCAGTATTTGGAGCACTAGGAAATTCATTTAATCATTGAGTCCTCCATTCTTTGTGTCACTGCAGAATGTCCCATTTGTTCTACCGGGCCTGCAGGAAATGACTGCTTCCCCAGGAATTTCTTTAAGGCAGCAGACAACTGATCTAATAGGGAGTCTTTTTCCGAGAACTGAACCCCAGTTAGAACCATGGGATCTGTCCATATGCGACACTCTAGCACAATCTAACAATTTAATGCTAGCCCTGAACCAGGGATCTCCAAATTGAATTTCTTCAATCTTCTATACATTCTGCTAAAGTCCATGATATATTCCTCCATTGAATAACCATCCGTTTTCCGAAATCTATCAAAGTCTGACCATGCCTCATAAGCAATTAAAAGATCATCTTTCTTGTAAATTTCATACAAGAATTCTAACAGAAGATCCAAATCTTCATCAGTATATAACTGATGAGCATCCATCTCACAAAATACTTTAGATCTGATTTTACTTTTGGTAGAAAGTGACACTGCCAAGGCCATTCCTTGTTTCCTCTTTGGTAGGGATGTAATCCGTGTCCAGATATCCACTTCATTCTTCCACTGGTCATATGGTTCAGACTCAGAGAACATCGGAGGGTAATCAATCCCTGACAATTTACACTTGATTTCTGCCATTTTTCCACAATAGCCACTGAGATTTTAATTTTCTATGTAAAAAAAAATTCTTAGTTTCCAACCTTCACCTTTAGGCAACCATCCTCTGCTACCATGTTATATTCCAGAAACCTTGTTGTTGAAGGATGATTGTGGAGCCAATCTCAGTGTTACATGTGTTGTGCAGAGTAAAGAGGATTACAAACATGTAGCTCCTTACTCAAAACTCCACTAGTCTCAGTATCTCCTTATAAGTGCTCAAGTAAAACCCCAATTAACACCGTCTACCTGCATATAATTAACAATTGATATATAATTAACAGAGGCACCAGATAAATTGCACTTTCGGAGAGCCAGCATAGACATCAAGGGACAAACGGCCTCTTTGTGTGCTGTAACAATTCTATGATTCTGTGAACCATCACTTTCATCGGTATTCAGAACTGAATACTGGTTGGACAGTGAGGTGCATTTGTTTTCTTCTCTTTATTAGCTGGCGTGCTTGAATCATTCACTATATCTTGAGCGCAACAGCACTCAAGAAGCTCAACTCCGACTAGGACAAAGCAGCCCGTTTGATCAGCACCTCATCCACTGATGTAAACAGTCACTCCCTGCACCACCGTCATACTGTGGCTGCGGTATTTACTTTCTACAGGATTCGATGCAGCAACTCACTAAAATTACTTGAGCACTACCTCCCAAACCAGAAAACTCCTCAACTGAGATGGACAAGTTCAGCAGATGGACGGGAAAACCATCATCTACAAGTTTCATTCCCAACCTGACTAGATAATATATTGCTTTATCATTGCTGGATCAAAATCCTGGAACTCCCTACCTAACAGCATTGTGGGAGCACCTGTGCCTCACAAGGAGATCACCACCTTCCCATGGGCAACTAGGGATGGAAACTAAATGCCAGCCTTGCCAGTGATGTCCACATCCCGAGAATAAATTAAAGAATACACGTGAGAGCAATGTAGTACAGCCGAGACAGTTGCTCTTCTCGAACCACTCTATTATCAGTCAGAATAATGACCAATTGGAAATCTAGATTTATATACATCATTCAGAAATGAGAAACATCCAGTGCAAGATTAAAATCACTTAAAGTGGCATACATTCTGATCAATTTTCATTGCTGGACTCCTTATTTTACCAATAATTTTTGAATGATAGCGAATGAAACAGAATGTGAAGTGTTTATGTCTCACATCACTTTTAATACAAGGTTCTTCAAAATAATAGCCCCAAAATCAACCTAAATAAAATACTAAATTACAGAAAATATTTGAGCTGCTTCATAATAGGATTGAATGAAATGTAATGCACTGTCATTTATTAGACTTTCAGTTTTAATGAATTTGAAGATTTACACTGAAGTTTACTAATTTTACATTTGCTTTTTTCTCCAAAAATATTTAAAATAGTTAGAAAATCTAGTGCTGTGTTAAACTTATGCAACCAATAGTCAGAATGTAACAGTAGGTTTCATTTTGAGGAATATGTCAGGGCTTCCCTAATGGTATAGCTGGTTAAGGCAATGAGCCAAATAGACAAAAAAGGTATCAGATTTAATTTGTTTTTGTGCTAATCTTAACTGGAGAGAAAGAATTGATTGTATATGTATCCTCAGAGCTCTTGAGGTAATGAAGGCATAGGGAAATCAGCCAGGGTTCTTGTTCCTGATGACTATCCAGTTATTCCTGCTGGAAATGCAGATGTAGACCCTGGATAAGGAATGGATTGGTTATGGTTGTGGAGCCCTGACATTAAAATAACCTGACAATATTTACTGTGCAGGGTCACACCTAAAAATGGCCATTTGGTCCAAGTACCAGCCTGTGAAGCTACGTCCAGATTCCTAATAGAAACAGTTAAAGATGCCAAACTGCACGACGTCTTCAGCAAACCCGCAGACGGAGCGCAGCGCAGATACACATGGTCAAGATCGGACGGGTCTGCCTGTTCCAGGATTGACTTCCTGTTTGTGTCCCGTGCTGTCACAGTCGGATCCACTGACGTCAAGCCACTGCCTCTTACTGGCCGACTGTCACTTACAGGATGACCAGTGGGTTGGAAGGGGGACGTGGAAGTTCAATGCTACACTGCTAACCCCAGAGAATGTTGAGGAACTCAAAAGGGATTACAAAAGGTTGGAGGACCGTGAAACCCCTCTTTGAGTCTCCAGTCCACTGGTGGGAAGCAATCAAGGAGAACATCAAGAGGTTCTTTATCTGCAAAGGGGTTCAGAGGGCGGGCAAGAGAGAGACAGAGGGAAATGACCCGACTCCAGAAAAGTATGCAAAATCTGCTCCGGCTGCAGTTGATGGGGGTCGAGGTCAAGAAGGACCTCCGAGGTGAAGAGCCAGCAGGCCTCGCTCTTTGCCACGGAGGCTTCCAAGATCATCTTCCGATCCACAGTCCGCTCCATTGAGCAGGATGAGACGTGCTCGCGTTACTTCTTCCAAAAGGTACACAGAGAGAGCTCTGTTATCAGCAGCCTGAAGGAAGAGGATGGCTCGGTAACGTCTTCGCAGTCCGACATACTAAGGATCAGCAAATCCTTTTATGCTGGGCTGTATGAGACGAAGCCCACAGACAGCAGAGCCTCCCAGTCCTTCCTGTCATCTATCACAGAGGTCTTAGATGACAGCACGAGGGAGAGACTGGACAAGCCTCTAACTCTGGATGAGCTGACAAAGGCAGTCGAGTCCTTCGAGACGAGTAAAACTCCCGGAAGCGACGGCTTACCGGTTGAGTTGTATTCGGCCCTGTGGGACTGGGTCGGCCTAGACCTGCTGGAAGTATACGAGAGTATGGTCCTGGCCGGCAGCATGTCAGAATCCATGAGGAAAGGCATCATCACCCTCATCTACAAGTGGAAGGGAGAGAGTGCAGAAATCAGAAATTGGCGGCACATTTCACTGCTTAATGTTGACTACAAGATTCTGTCCAAAGTCATAGCCAGTCGCGTCAAGTCTGCTCTGGAGGTGGTGATCCACCCTGATCAGACCTGTACTGTACCCGGCAGGAAGATCTCCGATAGCCTCACGCTACTCAGGGATACGATCGCCTATGTACGGGACAGGAGGGTGGACACCTGCCTCATCAGCCTGGACCAGGAGAAGGCTTTTGACAGGATATCGCACACCTACATGATGGACGTGCTTTCCAAAATGGGGTTTGGGGATGGAATCTGCAATTGGATCAAACTGCTCTACACAAACATCAGTAGCACAGTCTCAATCAATGGGTGGGAATCAGAAAGTTTCCCGATCCAATCTGGAGTCAGACAGGACTGTCCTCTCTCCCCAGTCTTGTTTGTTTGCTGTATTGAACCCTTTGCTGAGTCTATTAGGAAGGATGCGAGCATAAGAGGGGTGACAATCCCATGCAGTGGAGGCACTCAGGTTAAAACCTCCCTGTACATGGATGACGTCGCCGTCTTCTGCTCGGATCCGCTGTCTGTGCGCAGACTGATGAGCATCTGCGACCAGTTCGAACTGGGCTCGGGAGCCAAAGTTAACCACGGCAAGAGCGAGGCCAGGTTCTTTGGGAACTGGGCTGACTGATCCTTTGTCCCCTTCACCATCCGGTCAGACTACCTGAAGGTGCTGGGGATATGGTTCGGACGGGCCGGGGCGTGCACCAAAACCTGGGAGGAGCGAGTAGCCAAGGTACAACACAAGCTGAGCATGTGGGAGCAGCGATCTCTCTCCATTATGGGTAAGAACCTGGTCATCAGGTGCGAGGCGGTTATGTTGTTGCTCTACGTGGCACAGGTCTGGCCCATACCCCACTCGTGCGCTGTGCCAGTCACC
This sequence comes from Heterodontus francisci, assembly GCF_036365525.1. Classification (NCBI taxonomy): domain Eukaryota; kingdom Metazoa; phylum Chordata; class Chondrichthyes; order Heterodontiformes; family Heterodontidae; genus Heterodontus; species Heterodontus francisci. The sequence goes on along the minus strand of NC_090383.1, from coordinate 98,837,520 downwards.
CGAGCCATTTTCCGCTTCATCTGGGGATCCAAAATGGACTGTGTCCGGAGGGACACGGCGTTCAAACCTCTGGATAAGGGTGGGAAAAACGTACCCAACGTCGCCCTCATCCTGATGGCTACCTTTGTGTGCGGCTGCATCAAGCTGTCTGTAGACCTCCAGTACGCAAACTCCAAGTGTCACTACGTGCTGAGGTCCTATCTGTCCCCGGTGTTGCGAAGGATGGCCTGGTCACATCGCTGCGGAACGCTCCAAGCAGTTGGACCGTGCCGTACCACCTATCCTTTGTGGAGCAGTTTCTGTGGAAAAACACCTTTGACCACCGATCCATCCGGCAGTGGTCTATACGGAATGTCCTCAAGGCCCTACGGGAAAAGTAGACGGTGGATCCTGTCGGATGGTTCCCCGAGCAGACCACCAAAGTCATTTGGCAGAATGCCTCATCACCAGAACTTTCAAACAAGCACCAAGATGTAGCTTGGCTGGTAGTGAGAAGAGCCCTCCCCATCAGATCCTTCCTGCACGCCCAAAGTCTCACCCCCTCCGCACAATGCCCTCGCGGTGGCTGTGGTGGGGAAGAGAAGGGTGCCCATCTCCTTATGGAATGTGTCTTTGCAAAGCAGGTGTGGAAAGAGATGCAGTGATTTTTGTCGAGGTTCATCCCAAGCAGCTCTGTAACACAGGAGTCTGTGCTCTACGGGCTGTTCCCAGAGACGCACACCGAGATAAACATCAACAGCTGCTGGAGGACTATCAATTCGGTGAAAGACGCCCTTTGGTCTGCCCGAAACTTGCTGGTCTTCCAGTGCAAAGAGTTGTCCACGACCGAATGTTGCAGACTGGCAGATTCCAAGGTCCAGGACTACGTGCTAAGGGACGCACTAAAGCTTGGGGCAGCCACAGCAAAGGCACAATGGGGAAAGACCACTGTGTAAGGTCTCCCCACCAAGCTGAACTGAGGGGCAGGATCCATGGGAAACCCCTCAAACTGTATTGGGAAAATTTTGGGTGCTGTAAAATGTAAAAATGTAGATGGCATGACAAATAAAATGGAAGGGTTGTGAGGCATCTCATGATTGTATTGAAGGAAACTGATTTCCTTTGCACTGTTTGTAATTTTTGACTTGGTGCTGTTTGAAACTGTTTGGTAATGTATTTTTTACAGATTTTTATGAAGAAAGTATATTTTGGAAATAAAAAAGACAGTCAAGTTTTCTGACTATTGACACCTCAAAAGTAATTGATTAGTTGGATTGATCTTACTGCGGTTATGACTAGTAAGCCCTAGGGACTGCTGTCAGAAATCTGATACCACCTTTTAACAAAAGCAATATTAAGTACAACCACAACAGCATGTGAAAAAAGAAAAATGAATCACAAAAGGAAGGGCTTAACTGAATCATTGACACTTTTGATACACTCTTGTGTGACCTTTATCAGGTAATCACCCAATAAATTAAAATATCATGAAATAAAATTATAATCTTCAGCAATACTAAAGACAAACTCTTCTTGTTATGATTAATACCTAATTTATTTACCACAGCTAATTTTTGCCTACCTGTGTTAATTTTTGATGTAACATGCGACAAGTCCATTTTTTTTGATCGGACAGGAGTTGCTGCTTTAATTGATGATGTTCTTGTCAAACTCTTTTTTTCCTTGGGTATTTTGCTTACCTTGGAAAGTGGTGCAAAAATACCTTGAAAGAAACAAAAAACTGTTATAAAACAACTTCTAGTGCAGAACACTTCTGGAATAACATTACTTTAAGAGGACTCTATCATTTGCAAATTGCAACTAACCTTTACCCAGATTTTAGTTTATTGTCTATTTTCAAGATAATCGTGTCTCCCCTAGAGGACACACGGAGTGATACATTATTCAACTATATGACCTGCACCCAGGTCAAACATTAGCAGTTGAATTTGAGTGCTTCCGGGGTACTCGTCTTCCAATGATCCTATCCTTTTCCTGATGATAAAACTGATCTAATTCACCACGAGGAATTGTGGATGCAAATCTACACCCTACCACACTGGTTTGAAAGGTAAAGTGCATAAATCATCACTTAATTTTAAGCACCATTTCACTGGTAGATATCGAAATGTTATGCTCAGTTTGCTCTAATAAGTTAATCAAATGAAACATTTCACCGCCACAAATGCTAAAAAAAAAATCGCCTGAGCATCTTTATCTCAAGTACATCAGAACAGCTTTGGTCTCATATCTCAAGTCTCTTCTCATAACTGTAGTTTTCCATTCTTGGTATCATCCTGATGAATCTACAGTGCACACTTTCAATGGCCTTAATGGAGCACTCAAAACTGCACATAACTATCGTTTAGTATAAAGTTATTATTGTTTAATCTGCTTTTGTACTACAAGATCCAAAATGCCATTGGCCTTTTTTATGGTTTTCTCTACTTGTGCTCGTACTTTCAGATATTTGTGTTTTTGAAGCCCTGGGTTGTACTGTTCACACCACCCACCCACTTTCAGTAACTTTCCATTAAGTTTATGCTCTTCAGTGCTAGCTTATACACTGTCAGTATGTTATCTCACACATCCATATTGCATCTGCCACCAATCTGGCAATTCCTTACAGTCCTCTTCGCTGTTTGGCAGGTCTCCAATGTCCTTTGCTGTCATCGGCAAATTTTCAGATTGTCTTACCTATATCCAAATCATCTAGATACCAGAGCCTACACTGATCCCTGTGGTACACAACTTACAACACTTCTCCAAACAGTGCAGCACCTATTTACCTTTGTTGTTTACGGTCTGTTAACCAACTTTCTTGCCATGCTACTACAATTTCTTTTATACCATGCAACAAAATCTTTCTAACAAGTCTTGGGAGAGAACTCATCAAAAGCCTTTTCAAAATCCATTTACATCGACTTCATTCTCTTTATCTATCCAATAGATCAGGTCTTCATAAAAACTATTAAATTTGTCAAATGTGAACTATCTGTAACAACCGTTACAGATAGAAATCTATCAATCTCTGTCTTGAATATACTTAATGACTGAGTGTCCACAGCCTTCTGCGGGTAGAGAATTCCACAGATTCACCACCCTGGGGAGTGAAGAAATTCCTCCTCATCTCAGTCCTAAATGACCTACTTTGTTCCTTGGTTCTAGGACCACCCACGCCACCGCAGCCAGGGGAAACATCCCTGCTGTGTCTACCCTGTCGAGTCCTATAAAAACTTTGTATGCTTCAATGAGATCACCTCTCATTCTTCTGAACTCTAGAGAATATAGGCCCAGTCTCTTCAATCTCTCCTCATAGGACAATCCTGTTATGTTAATTTTTTTCAGAAGCGATTTGGGCATCGCTGGCAAGGTCTTCATTTATTGCCCATCCCTAATTGTCCTTGAGAAAGTAGTGGTGAGCCAGCATCTTGAGCTGCTACAGTTCGTTTGGTGTAGGTACATCCACAGTGCTGTTAGAGAAGGAGTTCCAAGATTTTGACCCAGCAACAGTGAATGAACAGTGATATATTTCCAAGTCAAGATGGTGTGTGACGTGGAATGGAACTTGCAGATGGTGGTGTTCCTATGCCGTTCTTGTCCTTATAGGTGGTAGAGTTCACGGGTTTGGAAGGTGCTGCTGAAGGAGCCTTGGTGAATTCTGAAATGCATCTTGTAGCTGCTACACACTGCCGCTACTGTGCGCCAGTAGTGGAGATGATGCAGGGAGTGGCTGTTTAACGTAGTCGATGGTGTCGCTTTAACAGTTTGGGTACTTCACGCATCATCACAGGAAGTGACGTCAACCAACATGTGTTAGTTCAGTTGGAGTAGTGTTAGTCACCTAGTCACATGTGTATGATAAAGCTTATAAATTTCTTACTTCACAATAAAGAACCCACTCTTTAACTATCACTCAACTCAAGATTGTTTGGTTCCTTATTGCTGAAGAAAGTAATAATAAAACAGATGGGGTGCTGATCAAGTGGGCTGCTTTGTCTTGGATGGTGTCAAGCTTCTTGAGTGTTGTTGGAACTGCACCCAGCCAAGCAAGTGGACTGACTCCTGACTTGAGCCTTGTAGATGGTGGACAGGCTTTGGGGAGTCAGGAGGTGAGTTACTTGCTGCAGATTTCCCAGTCTCTGATCTGCTCTTGTGGCCACAGTATTTATATGGCTGGTCCAATTCAATTTCTGGTTAATGGTAACGCCCAGGATATTGATGGTGGGGATTCAGTGATGCCATTGAATATCAAGAGGAAATGGTTAGATTCTCTCTTGTTTGAGATGGTCAATGCCTGCCCCTTGTGTGGCGCGGATGTTACTTGACACTTATCAACCCAAGCTAGTACTTCTACATTCTCACTCCCATCACCATTTGCAAACACTCATGGAAAATATATATTTAATACCTCTACCATACCACTATCCTCCAAAATAAGACTTCCTTCTTGATACCTTGAACGATCATAACTTCTCTTTAACTATTCTTTTACTTTTAGTATGCTTAGAAAAACCCTTGCCCTTTTTAAATATCTTTTTCATGTTCCCTTTTTGTCCTTATGATCTCCCTGCTCACCTTTGTGTTACACTTTCTATATTCCTTATGATTGTCTTTGGTATTGTTAGTTCTAGTTTTATCCCTTTATGTTTTAGTTTTATTCTAATATCTTAATTTATCCATGGAATTCTATATCCTTTGATGCACCCACATTTTGTCTTATAAGAATTTATTCTAACCGATCTCCCACTAATATAGTCAGCAAGTAAACTATGAGAGTTGAATACATATGCAGCTGAGGAGAAAATAAATTTCCAACATAATTTTAAAAGCATAAACAAGAGATGACTATATATACCGTATTTGATGGGACAGCTAAAATACTGAATGCCACAAATACTTCCATCATTCTTCCCCACTGGTTCATCCAGTTCAATCCCTGCCCACTGGCCACTGGCAAATTCAGTGCTGCCACAAAATCGTAGAGTTCCAACCTAAGAAAAGTACAAAAAGTATGAAGAAGACTGAAACACATGATAAGCATAATAATGGCTACTATTTTGTTTTCAACATTATAATATAAATTTTCACTAATTACAAAAAAATGACAAAGTTGCATTTTTACTTCCAGTTTTCAGGTTATATCATGTCTACAGAAAAATACAAGACATTCCATGTTCAAATTGCAAATTATTTATACATTTACAAGTGTGTGTATTTGTGTGTTTAATACATGTTTTCACATTACAATTTTTGCATCATACTTGAGCCTGATTGGCTGCAATTTTTAATTCATAAAACTGCAATATGCCAATGCTGAACAGGTAAGGAACATGTTAATCAGAAGCAGCCAATTAAAGTGCATCATGAAAACCTAAGAAGGGCATTTGGAAATAATCATAATGAGCAGCAGTCAGCAAAAGTTAATCGATAAAAAAGCAAAATCATTAAATTGCTTTACAAAATTTTATTTTAAATCCTTTCAGCCACTATCTTAGAATTTTACTAAACTGAGAAGTTTAATACTGGAAAGAAGCTTTGTAACATAATGAACTACTAAAAAATACATTTACAGGCAAAATTTGTAAACTCACCTGTACAATATCATTTTCTGTGTCTAAAAACTGTCTTATGGCATTTTATTGTCAGAAGTTGTCAAGTTTTTCCACAGAAAGGATGTGGAAATGAGTTATAATGGGCGGCACAGTGGCACAGTGGGGGCGGCACAGTTGCGCAGTGGTTAGCACCGCAGCCTCACAGCTCCAGCGACCCGGGTTCAGTTCTGGGTACTGCCTGTGCGGAGTTTGCAAGTTCTCCCTGTGACCGCGTGGGTTTCCGCCGGGTGCTCCGGTTTCCTCCCACCTCCAAAGACTTGCAGGTCGATAGGTAAATTGGCCATTGTAAATCGCCCCTAGTGTAGGTAGGTGGTAGGAGAATGGTGGGGATGTAGTAGGGAATATGGGATTAATGTAGGATTAGTATAAATGGGTGGTTGTTGGTCGGCACAGACTCGGTGAGCCGAAGGGCCTGTTTCAGTGCTGTATCTCTAAATAAATAAATATATTGAGGTGGGTTTGAACAATTTAAAATTATTATTATAGCCATATGTTGCAGTTGCTGAAACAAGGGTTATACTCTAATGAAACAGGTATGTTTACACAATGACTGGGGACAACAGTTCATTTGTTACTGCAACTCTGGCATTCTATAGATATTTATACCTATTGTCATTGGGATGGCTTGTTCATCTGAGTCCAGCATAAGGAGTATGCCAAAAATACACTCTTGTTGAGGTGGGATAGATTTAGCTGGTTCCATTATAAGACCTACAGGCCATTCACTGAATGGAGAACAGGTTGGAGGGTCAACCGTCCAATTCTTCTGGTCAGAAGTAACGTAAAGGGAGAGAGGCAAAGTCAAAACTAATCCGTGGAAACATTGGCACGGATATTAACAGGGAGAGTGTAGAGGAGTGCAGTAGCTTCAGAAAACATGGCAAGTCTGGGGATGTGATGGGCCTGCCGATCTAAAGGAATGGGCTTTATTTAAATAATCTGCGGTAGGCTCCTGCCCATTAGCCAGCCAAATTGACAGGGTGGTCGGGGGCTGGGAGCAGAAATTTGTGGCAGGTGGCCACAGCTGAGGGCAGATGGGAACAGACCCTGACAGTTTTTGGAGGCTCTGGTCACAGTCAGGGATTCTTGTCACGATCAGGAATTCTGGTTGCAATCAAGGAAGCAGCGTCTTTGTGCGATCAGAGTGGAGGAAAGGGTAGCCTGATGCTACCCTTTGGGGGATTCCTTATGAGGCTCAGAACAGCATTCCTGTCCCTCCAGGAAACCTGAAAATTAAATGTAAAACTTAATTTTGGGCTTCTCTTGGCCCAGGATCCAGCTCACGACAGATTTTACCTGACAGAGGAACCGACAGTAGCCTCACTGCCATCCCCTTCCCACCCAGCTCAGGCTTCAGCTTGAAATTGCAGATCGAGTCCTGATGACATCATCTGGCTTGCTCGGTATATTTAAAGCATGACTTCGCTTCCTTCCCGTGGGTGTCCTGCTCGCCTGCTCAAAAGAGCATTTTTAGTAGCAGGACACGGCAGGAAGGAAGTGGGGTCAGAAGGGTGAACTTCCCCCATGTTCAGTTTCCACCAGGTGGGGGAGAGTTAAAATACAAGCCATTATTTCAGTGAGCGAGTGGTAAATCTATGGAACAGGCTCCTTAGGCAGATGGTGGAAACAGATAGCATTGATTCATTCAAATGCAAATTAGACACATTTCTTCAGAAAATAATATTTTGTGATACAGTATATGAATAATTTGAAACATTGCATATGGTAAGTATAGCATGCTTAGGAGGAACAGGTGACTTTTGACCTATTGGACTGAATTTTTGAGCCCCCCTGAGATGGGGGCCGGCGGCAGAGGGTGGAGGGCCCAAGCAATTTTTCCGGGGGCAGGATAGGCTGACGATGGCCTTCCTGCCCAGAGGCCAATGGAGGTCCTTAAGTGGCCTATTAATGGCTACTTAAGGTCCTCTTCCCCCGCCACTGGGATTTAACCAGTGGCAGGGGTTGCTTCCACCACGCGGGGAGGGTGCCTTGTAATATGCGGTGCCCTTCCTGCGGTCTCGGAGGAGGTTGTACAATCTGAGTATCTGATTTCCCAGGATGCATCAGTATTGTTTAGTCAGCTCCACTGATATTTTTGTCTTTTGTTTATAATAGTTGCTTCTCTTCAAATATTATTGAAAAACAAATGAATAAATTTTCAATGATTTATTTGGGTAAAGTTTATATTGGGTGTCTTATATTAATAAGAGGCTACATGTCTGTCTGGGTGTGAAAGAGAGTAAGAAAATTGATTTTTGTTTTGTGTATAAGAAACTTCAGGGAGTGTATGAAAAACGGGACTGGTGTCAGAGAGAATGAGAGAAGTGGAGAGAGTAAGAGTTTGAAATTGGACCTCGTTCTCCCTGTTTTATAGTCGTAAAACAGGCACGACAAAGGCCAATTTTGGCGACCAACATCCCGTTCCTAAAGGACAGCTTGAAAGCTATTCGAGCCAACACTGGGGCATGAGATTTTTCAGAGGTCCCTCGCAACTGTCTAAAACAGGCATTTGGCACTATTCATATGTAAATGAGGAACCTGACATGTGTTTTAGGCAGCCCCCATCCCAGACAGAATTTTATTTAGGATGCATGGAGCAGGAACCAGGCCTACTCACTCAGGATTCTTCAGCAGGCACTGTGGCCACCAACAATACCTATGATCTTTTTAAAAAATTACTCCTGTGTAGCAAGGAGGTGCAGTATTGCAATTGCCTCCCCCTATTGCTGTTTTAACCCCCAACCCCAGGACTTAGCTTAAGACTGCTGTTATTGAGGAAAGCAGCTGAAATTCAAAAAGTTGAAACGGCTAAATTTCCTGTGGAAGTGCGGTAGAGAGCTCGTCAAACTTATTGAAGTGAGGCTCAATGCCCAATTTCAGGCTGACCTTAGGCCTCCAGGTTGGGCTCACGCTGGCTGCGTAATGCCAATTCTGAGCTTGAAAGCAAATTTCTAGCCCAGAGACGCATTTGGAGGGAAAGAGGAAGACAGTGTCTTTCCTCATTGTGATTTGATTTAGGGAATAAAAGTTGAATTCTGAAAGCAAACAGAGTGTTTTTGAGGAAAAGAAGATAGGAATGGAAGATAGGAGAGGTAAAAGAGGAGGAAAAAAGATTGGGGGTGAGGAAGGCTCTAGCCCCTTGTCACCTACTATTTGGGGAGCAAATGTAAATTTGGACAAAGTAGATGGATCATTAAGCGTGAGCTGAGTGATAGCACAGCAGGAGGGAGGAGAGGTACAGTGGTTAAGCAGATAGTTAAAAGGGAAGAGGTTAGGGTAGTGAGAGGAGTGGGTCACAGGAAGATAACAGATTATTGAGAAGATGATGGGTTAGGACATGGAGCGGGAGAGGGTGGGGTGGTAGTAGCACAAATAATTGAGAGAGAGGATAGGAAGGAAGACCCAATAGCCACATTTTTCTGCAACCGTCACCCCAAACACAGCCTGAAGCTGTTGGAGGCTCCTTTGGTCTCATGTCAAAAAGAAGGGATAACTTCACTGTCTTGCTGAAATGTAGCAGAACTGATGATGGTAATCAAAAGGGACACTGAATAAAGAAAATATCTAATTATATTTAGAGTTTACGTGTAAAGATTAAGTTTAGAATTTTTGTTATGGCTCAAAACTTTGCATGAATGCATGAGAATCAACCTAAAAGTAGAGGCGCGCTTTGGATGGTTCAGCAGGTTTACAGAGTGAGTTTCTGAAGCACACGGGCCAGAAAAGTTCCAGGTTTGATCTCATCCATGCTAAGTAAACTGTTCTTGTCAAGGTACAATTGGCATCAGTGTCCCTTGGCTAAGACTGGGGGTGTGGGGAGAGTAATCAGTGGGAACCATAGATCCCACTTCTAATCATTATGTTGATATCTTTGTGAGAAATACAAGTGTGGAGCTTGGATGAAGACAAGACCAGGCTTTCCTGTCCCCAGTCAAATTCTGCTGTGAAAGCTTCCCCATGGATAATGGCCAGCAAATTACTGGACACTGACTGGCACCTGTGGAATCGTAGCTATGGGATGGGAAGAGAAAAAAAGGGAAAAAATTGACAAGAAAGAAAAATAATGTAAGGTTATGAGTATGTGATGAGTCTACAGAAAGAAAATTGCTCTTCTATCAACCACAATTGTTCTCAATTCAGTAATCTCACTAAAAGGGACAATAAGCAAAGGGATTGTGGGATGTAGAACCATCGCTCTGGGGTAATAGTTCTTAACTGGGGTTTAACCACATTATTCAGCTTAGCTTTTCTATGCAGCTGTTCCAAGGTCTATTTGACACGAGAATTCTCGATATTAACATTGTCCAAATACCCTTGGTACTGCCATTCTTATTGCAGCAATTGAGCTAGATTTGAGAGTATTGCAATGGGCTTTTCTCAACTGGGAACAGAAACTAGATTTCCCAAACAAATCATGGAACTGAAGTCAGAGATAAAATATTCTGTGTTCCAACCCACTGGCACCTGCCATTTTGACATCGCTTCAGTGAATTATATTGCAAACAGAAAATGAACAAAATCAAAAAAACTACAGTCAACTTACCACATCTGTTTAATGCCATCAGAATTCTAACAACACTGAATCAGAATCATTATTTTAACAGAGCAACTGAATGTTTAATAAATTCACACTTCTACATCATTAGTAACAATCACTGAACTAATTTAACTGATTTGTTATGGAATTAATATTCTGTTCTTCTAAGTTTTTATAAATATTTTATGAAGTGCAGAAGCTCTGTGTATTAAACGTCAGCATACAAGGGCTCTATCCCTAATGTGTTGTGCAATAGCGCAGGAGCTAAGTGACTTCTTATTTCTCAGTTCACAGCTGTTCTAAATGATTCATGCACAGCAACAGAAAGAAGCAGCAGAATACAGCAACCGTTTTCAGAGCTCTTCTCATCAGTATTGAAGCCATTAAACAATACCAACAGATTTTACAGAAATCCTGAGGATGATTTTAATGGCAGGCAAGATTGGTGCATGGGGAGACGAAGCAGACAATGCACCCAGATGTCAGAAACAAAGCGAGATCCCGGATGATTTTAATTGTCAGGCCTCATTAAAATAAGACTGACAGGCTAGTCAGCCAATTGCATCAATCAATTGGGTTCCGCCAGAACCACTCAGCTCCTGACCTCATATCAGCCTTGGTTCAAACATAGACAAAAGAGCTGAACTCCAGAGGTGAGATGAGAGTGACTGCCCTCAATATCAAGGCAGCATTTGACCGAGACTTTGAAAGAACCAATCCAATTCACTCAACATGATATCAAGAAACGGCTGAAGGCACTGGATACTGCAAAGACTGTGGGCCCTGACAACATTTCAGCAATAGTACTGAAGACCTGTGCTCCAGAACTAGCCGCCCTCCCCACCTCCCCCCACCCCCAGCCAAGCTGTCCTAGTACATCTACAACACTGGCATCTACTGGCAATGTGGAAAATTGTCAAGGTATGTCCTGTACACAAAATGCAGGACAAATCCAACCCAGCCAATTACCGCCCTATCAGTCTACTCTCGATCATCAGCAAAGTGATGGAAGGGTTCATCAACAGTGCTATCAAGCACCACTTGCTCAGGGATAACCTGCTCACTGACACTCAGTTGGATTGCGCCAGAGCCACTCCGTTCTTGACCTCATTACAGCCTTGGTCCAAGCACGGACAAAAAAACTGAATGCCAGAGGTGAAGTGACTGCCCTTGACATCAAGACAGCATTTGACCGAGTCTGGCATCAAGGAGCCCGAGCAAAACTGGTGTCAATGGGAATCAGGGGAAAACTCTCCGCTGGTTGGAGTCCTACCTAGCACAAAGGAAGATGGTTGTGGCTGTTGGAGGTCAATCATCTTAGTTCCAGGACATCACTGCAGGAGTTTCTGAGGGCCGTGCCCTAGGCCCAACCATCTTCAGCTGCTTCATCAATGACCTTCCCTTCATCATAATGTCAGAAGTGGGGATGTTCACTGATGATTGCACAATGTTCAGCACCATTCGTGACTCCTCACTGAAGCAGCCCATGACCATATGCAGCAAGAACTGGACAACACCCAGAGTTGGGCTGATCAGTGGCAAGTAACATTCACGCCACACAAGTGCAAGGGAATGACCATCTCAAACAAGAGAGAATCTAACCATCTCCTCTTGACGTTCAATTGCATTACCATTGCTGAATTCCCCACTATCAACATCCTGGGGGTAACCATTGACCAGGAACTGAACTGGACCAGCCACATACATGCTGTGGCTACAAAAGCAGGTCAGAGGCTGGGAATTCTGCGGTGAGTGACCTACCTCCTGTGTCCCCAATGCCTGTCCACCATCTACAAGGCACAAGTCAGGAGTGTGATGGAATACTCTCCACTTGCCTGGATGGGTGCAGCTCCAACAACACTCAAGAAGCTCGACACCATCCAGGACAAAGCAGCCCGCTTGATTGGCACCCCATCCACCACCTTCAACATTCACTCCCTTCACCACCGACGCACAGTGGCAGCAACGTGTACCATCAACAAGATGCACTGCAGCAACTCACCAAGGCTCCTTCGACAACACCTTCCAAACCCGCGACCTCTACCACCTAGAAGGACAAGGGCAGCAGATGCATGGGAACACCACCACCTGCAAGTTCCTCTCCAAGCCACACACTCTCCTGACTTGGAACTATATCACTGTTACTTCACTGTCACTGGGTCAAAATCCCAGAACTCTCTTCCTAACAGCACTGTTTGTGTACCTACACCCCAAGGACTGCAGCTGTTCAAGAAGGCAGCTCACCACCACCTTCTCAAGGGCAATTAGGGATGAGCAATAAATTCTGGCCTAGCGAGCAATGCCTACATCCCACGAACAATTAAAAAAAACTTTAGGAAGAATGTGAAGGCATTAGAGAGGGTGCAGAAAAGATTCACGAGAATCGTTCCAGGGATGAGGAACTTCAGTTATTTGGAAAGATTGGCTGTTCTCCTTGGAGAAAAGGAGATCATAAGATTTGCTAGAGGTGTTCAAAATCATGATGGTTCTGGAGAGGGTAGATAGGGAGAAAGAATTCCTATTAGTGGAAGGATTGAGAACCAGACGACACTGATTTAAGGCAAAGAAGCAATGGCAACATGAAAAAGCTTTTTATGCAGCGAGTGATTAAGATCTGGAATGCAGTATCTGAGAGTGTGATGGAGGCAGATTCAATCATGGCTTTCAAAAGGGAATTGGATAATGATCTGGAGAAAATATTTGCAGGGCTACAGGGAAAAGGCAGGGGAGTGGAACTAGGTGAGTTTGCTCTTGCAGAGAGCTGGCATAGACACAACAGGCCAAATGGCCTCCTTCTGTGCTGTAACCATTCCATGATTCTATGCATGAAACCCTGGTTGAAGTATAATGACAGAGCCCTGGAACTATCAAGGTAAATGCAGCATTGCCTCGAGTCCAATGGTGATCTTGATAATCCTCATTGTGCATGCATGCCTGTTGTTATAACTGGCCTGCTTAGGTGTAATGAGACTACATAAGAGTGTCCTGAGCCATGATTTAAGGGGATAGCTCTGGTTTGCAAGAAGCCATGGTTGAACATCCTTGCCAGCTTGTAAAGTTGGTGGAGTAGTGGGAGGACATATTTGACTGACACAAGGGGAATGAATCATGGCAGCTGCCTGGGAACTGAACACAAAATTGCATGATGCATTTAATGTGGTCAAATACAAGTTCCACTGTGATGGAGTGAAACCTCTTGTGGTTCATGAAAACTCCTGGCTGGTCCTGAGGTGCTCTGGTCGCAACACGTGTGCAGTCATTTGAGCTCTGCATTGAACGAAGTGAGCTATTGCTGTGAGCTCCAAGGCTTTCTCTCTTTTGACTCACTATTGTCATTGACAGAAAAGGTTATGTATTAACTCAGTCTGGCAAATTAGTGCCTTGGTCTCTTGTATAATGCACTTGTGAGTGAACAACTTCAAAATCCATGAAATGTCTCCAGTAGCAGCCTGGAAGATTCCTGGGACATAGAATTTCAGGGCAATGGTAATATTTACAGCCTTTGACACTGCTCCTCAGATAGCACAAAAAAGTTGATTCTTGATCTGTAAATCCTGTTGAATGGATAATGTCTTTTGCTACCAGGCTTCCTCGCCAGCTGCTTTCTAAGAAGTCCAACTGTTGCTCCTCCAGCATGTTAAAGGCTTTGCTGCTGCTGTTATTGCTCTGCTGTACTTCCTGCTCCTGCTTATTCACCAGAAAAATGCAGCTAAAGTACCACCTATCCTAAGGTTTAATGCTTCTTGAAATGGAGAATTAGAAGCCCATTAAAATGCAAGCTAAAGTACTCGAAATCAGCACTTTGTAAAGTGCCAGAACACTCAGAATCCAAGAGAACAGTTCCACTCAGATGAAACTGATTAAGTGCCTGCAGCTTGTGGCCACTTTACATCTTGTAGCCTGTTCATTCATAGAATCATCAACTGACAGCAAAAAAAGTCATTTGGCCCACCATGCCTGTGCTGGCTCTTTGAAAGAGCAGTTGTGCCCAGTCCCATGCTCCTGCATTTTGGCCGTAATCCTGGAAGTTCCTCATCCTCAAGTGCCTATTCAACTCCCTTAGAAAATTATCTGTGATATCAGCTTCCACCACTTTTTCAGGTCAAGCATTCCAGATCCTGACCACTCTCTGAGTGAAAAAAATCCCCTCATCTCCCCTCTAGATCTTTTGCCAATGATTTTAAATCTATGACTCTGATTACTGACCCAATCGTTAGTGATATTAGTTTTTCTCTATATACTGTGTCAAAATCTCTCATATCTCGTAAACCTCTGTTAGGTCAGCTCTTAACCTTCTTTGATCCTAGCAGAACAGTCTTAACTTTTCCAACCTACCCTCTAACTGAAGTCTCTTATCCCTGGTAAGATCCTGGTAAAGCACCTCGGTACCCTTTCTAAGACCTTTACACCTTTCTTGAAGTATAGTGCCCAGAATACTCCAGCTGAGGCCTCGCCAATGATTTCTAAAGATCTAGCATTATATTTTTTGTTTTTATATTCTACGCCTCCATTTATAAATCCAAGTAACCCATATGTTTTTTTAACCACCTTATCAACTTGCTCTGCCCCATTTGAGGATTTATGTATATGAACACGGTCTCTGTACTCATCTACACTTTTCAAAATTGTGCCATTTACAGTATTGTCATGCCCAGTAAAGACATATTCAATTCTTACTTTTAAGATACAAACTTTATTCAAGGTAGACACTTTAAAACTGACTTTGCCTTTTAAAAAAGGTGAACAATGCTGAAAAGGATGGCCGCCGAAGGACAGACGACTTGGCCTGTGTATTCGAACATTACCTCACTGTCTGTTAAGGACAAAAGAATAGATTCCAGGCTAAAAGGTGTCAATTACACACAGCCTTAAACCATTAAGAGACATTTCTGAATTGAATGGGTTCTTATGAAACAAAGAAGGTGTGATGTAGCCACATCATAATTGGATTATACTCATCTAGACATTAATGAATGGCCATGAATTACACATTCTGGTCCACTGTATGGTCACAACAGGGAAAAAGGCTATGCGTCTCCTAACTGAAGCTAATATGAAAGATTTTTACCTTAAAAAGTAGCTCTCTGGAGAGCGAGAGATCACAGAAACATCACAGAATGCAGTTGAGCCACAGGCTGTGGAAAGATCCAGCCAAAACAAGGAAGGAGCTCTGCTGCAAATTCTATACTTCAACTTGATGCAGCAGGGAACTGAAAGTGACCCACCACCTCCAGTCTGAATTCATTACCACCAGAAATCTGCAATACCTCAACAAGTCAAGACTACAAACAATCCAGGCCTGCATCTTTAAAAAGACTGTTCCTGTCTGATTTAGAAGATTCAACAGGTTTACAGTAAACCATGAACCCCTACTACATCTTGAACCCTTACCCTTTTCATTCTATCTATCTTCCCTTGAGAGTGCATGTGGGAGTGAATGCATGCATGAGTGGTGTTGCGAGCATTTCGGGAAATGAATATTGTTCAATAAATAGTTAATCCTCTGTTTTAAATCTACAAGAAAACCTGTCACTGTCTGTTTATTTAGCAAGTAAAACACTCAGGGGCTAACTCATCATTTTAAACAAAACACGATGCGGTCAGCTGGGAGATGAACAGTGGGAACCACCCATGCCCCTTACTACCTGGCTATAACAGTATACTGTCTTTCAGTATTAGTCCTCCCAAAGTGCATCACTTCACACTTCTTTACATTGAACTCCATCTGCCATGCTACTGCCTATTTCACTAGCCTGTCTGTCATCCTGAAGTCTACAGCTTTTCTCATTACTATCTACTACTTTGCCAAGCTTTGTATGTCTTGAAAACCCTATATGCCAAATGGGAAATATTAATTTCATCAGTTGGAACCTTGCATTAGACATTTGCTGGAAATTCTTACAAGTAACTTTTTTAAAAAACTAAACTGGCAGCCAAGATGGCCACTGCAACTTACATTTGAAATACCAAAACATCAGAGTGGAGATGACACAACTGACACAACCTAGCCAGTACAATGGGGTGCTCTCTGATTAAAGTACCTGGAATGGCTTTATCAGCACAGTCGTCAGGGGCCATCTACACCCATTGACTTGGAAAGAGCCAACCCCCCTCCAAGTGTGACTGAACAGCTTGAGGTCTAGCGCCTTGAATCTCAGAGAAGATTCCAGAAAGACCTCATTAAAACAACAAAAGGGCTCGATAATGTCATGTGACTGCCTGCGCAGCTCTGGAGAGACTGTAAGCTTTGTCACACAGAAAGCAGGGAGGAGTACCTGAAAAGCCATCAACGAAGCAGGTCTCTTTCTCTCTCTCCAGTAAATATCAATTGAAGACCCGGCTGTAATTGGTAAAGCCCCTCAAGCCTACAGACCGCCACAGCCAACAACCAGAGGACAAGAATCAAACCCTTCTTCTGCCTTCAGGAGCCCTGAGAAAAGCAAGCCCACCACTGTGCACATGGCCCAGCAAGGACTTCAGGAATACAACTTCAGCTGAGGACTTGAGATTTAAAACTGTATTTAAATCCCATTTATTCCAGACTCTACTCCAATCACCTCTATAATCTATTTGTGTGTGTGTGACTCTCGTGTGAATGTGTGTATGTATGCGTAACATATTTCTAGTCATTTTAACTGGTTTAGAGTGTTAAGAGTAATAAACTTACATCTTTCTTGTTTAAACTCAAGAAAACCTGTCTGATTGGTTCTTTTGCAATTACATTAGAGGAACAGGAGCAAGCACTCACTGTGTTAGAAAAGGATAAACCCTTTTGTGGTCAAAGCAGACAAGGGGTGAAACGTGAGCCTGAGACCCCCTCCTCACCTGGCCGTAACATGTATCATCCGCAAACTTAATAAGGCTGCTCCCTACACCCGAAGTTAGGTCATTTATAAAAACTGATAAGAGCAGTAGACATAAACCTGGTCCTTGTTATCAGCCAATCCTGGATGTTTTCCCCTAACAGGCAGGCTGAAGACTGAGACTTCTGTTTTCTTCTGTTAAAATAACTTTAGGATCCTAATTACATCATAGGTCCTCGATTAATATAGAATTCACGAGAATTCTGCTGGTCTGTAGCAGGAGCCTCGGTTAATTTGAAACTTGGTGAAGATAAAATGATGCCAGGCAGGAACAGAGCAGCTTTGGACCAGAAAGTCCACTTGCCCATTTTAACCACTCCAATACCCTAAGTGGGTGGCGGGACAGGAGAATATTAAAATCAAACTCCGAAAGTAAACTTTGATGGCTGCAGCAACAATGAAAACTTCAGAAAATGTTGCAATACAATTAAAATCTACGTAATCTGTATCAACATTTTCCTGCTGGTTAACAGAAGAAAAAGAATTGAGGTGTGATATAAGAACAAGACCTTTCAATCATGTTTCAAATTTCTGGTGTTATTTCAAGTTCAGCATTACCAGCCTTTCCCATAAACGGAATCCATATACATTACAAGCACCATAATCACAGGAACTGCAGTGGTTTAAAGGGATGATAATAATACCACCGTCTCAGGGCAGCTAGAGATGGGTAATAAATGCAGCCTTGCATTCATGCCAAAAGTAGATTACCACAAAAAAGAGTATTTTATTGATTTTTAACCTATTTCAACTCAAAAGACTTTGTACCTATTTCAACCAGAAGTTAAAAAACCTCCACATTGATATTACTTTATATTCAGACAACTCTTGTAGCAGTCTCAATGGTACATGTACTGAATAAGAATTTTTGAACAGCAGATGTCCAAAGTCATATGATTGAAATGCATACTGCATATTTGTCCTACTTCCGTCAATAAAGCTAACAACAGTGTACAACATTTTTAGGAACAATTTCTGTCTTGGAAGGTTACTACTTCGCTAGTATTTCTGTTTGTTTTCTATCTTTAGACATTAGATAACTTTCTTACTTTCACATTTATGCATAAAATTAAATTTTCCATTACTTCCTTTCCAGGGTATCACTCATACTATCAAAACTCTGCTTCTTTCATTGCCTGAATGTACATACATTCTTTGGAAATATTGAGACAAATACCTCATAGGTTTCTAAGTTATGCAACAAACAGGTGCAACATATACCTTAAAGACCTTTTAAGTTGGATAGGTGTGGGGCACATCTAAATCTGGCAAATCAACCAAATCTAAGGTTGAGCATTGCAAATGTTCTTTTGATGATTATCCTCACTGCTGTATGAGCTTCCTTCGGATTGCTGTTTTGCAAGACTTTGAAGATCATTTAAAAGCATCAAGAACCATGATTTGCTGCCTCACTGTGCCCTCTTCTTATGCTCCATCTTTTGTCAGTGGATTACGCAAAGTAGTCGTGAAGTAAGCAGTATTACCAGAGTGCTAGAGTCGGGAATTTGGAGCAAGTGACAATTCTCTGGTAAGTATTTCTGAAACTGAAATTGAGTTTAACATTTAAAATTTGATTTACAGCGTTAAAAACTGTAAAAGAAACTGCAAGCTAGTTAAGATACCTAATTAACAGAAACTGCCTGTCAGTGATAGCTAACTGTCAATCAGCTGTAAGTTGTAGGTGCTAATTACTGTGAGCAGGAGCTGAGCTAGCAGTTGTAACTTGGATGTGACTCAAAAGTCTACATAAGTAAAGGCAAAATACTGCAGATGCTGGCAATCTGAAATAAAAACAGAAAGTGCTGGAAATACTCAGAAGGTCAGGCAGCATCTATGGAGAGAGAAGCAGAATTAACGTCTCAGATCTGTGACCTACCATCAGATTGGGCCAGTTCTGATGAAAGGTCACAGACCTGAAACGTTAACTCTACTTCTCTATATAAGTAAACAGTATTTGCTACACATAGAGTGGGCTGTGAGGATTGCAGTGTTAACAGAGTACTGAAGTTGGGAATTTAGTCTGCTTTTCATTTTCACTTCCACTACTTGTAGTGGAAGCTTGAGACAGTAAGTATACAAAAAAAAAGTTGCTTAGAGCAAATTAGTGTGGAGGAAGCAAATTATAAAGAGCTTGATGTCAATAACTTAAACTAAGATATGTAAGCAGATTGTGTGTCTGGACTACAATATGTGGGAGATTGTGGATGGTGAAACGGTCCTGAGTGAACACATCTGTCGTAGATGTTTCCATCTTGAATTTCTCTGGCTCAGTCATTGAGCTACAGTGTTAGGTGGAGACACTCAGATACATAAGGGAGGGGGGTAACAGTTTCTAGACAGTTTGCTTCAGGATTTGGTCACACCTTGTAGAAAGGTGCAAGTTCAGAATGGGGGTGGTGTGACTGATAGTGTACAGAGTAAGGGAAACCCAGGTGAGATAGAGAACATGGAATGATGGAAACTAATCCTATCCAAGAGGAACAATGTACTTCTCCTCCCCAAAGAAGAAAGACAAGGGCCGGAATTTTATGGTGGATGGAGGGGAGCCATCCACTGACCGAAAAGGGGGTGAAGATCCCGCCTCCACCGGACCAGGGATTCCAGACCAGATTTTACAGTCCCCAGGCCCTTAATTGGTCTTAGGCGGGACTTCCACCTCATTGAGGCAGGAAGTTCTGCCTAACTGAGCTGCCAGCCAATCAGTGGGCCGGCAGCTCTTAGTCTCAGCAGCGCCACCAGGAGCGGTGGCCACTGCTGGGACTTCAGCCCAGCTGAAGAAGGAAGATGTTGGGGAGCAATGGAAAACAGGTACGTTTTTGGGGCCTCGCTGGGGGCAATCGGTGGGGCCCTGCGGGGCAATGGGGAGGGTCAGTTGAGGGGGGAATATTGGGCATTGGGTGCAGTTGGGGCATCAGGGGCGGCCCTCCATTGGGCACAGGGTGCCCGATCAGGAGGGCTCCCCACCCCGGCCATATATTTTTGTCAGGCTACTTTTCTGAGGCCTCAGCCACCCACCAGTCAAAGTAAAATACCCGTGGCGGCAGGTGGAAGCCCTTAAGTGGCCATTAATTGGCCACTTAAGGGCCTTGATTGGCTTGGGGGGGGAGGGGGGGACGTTTCTCACCGCCACTGCCCCGTGTAAATTGGCAGCGGAGGTGGGAGCAGGTTGGGTAGGGCCCCCAAAGCCTCCTGTCCCATTTAACGCACCCCCCACCCCCACCATCAGCCCGCTCTTTGTTGGGGCGTAAAATTCCAGCCAAGGAGGGGGATGAGGACTAATGTGTGAGATATGGGGGATTCAATAGATTAAGGGGACAGACAGAATCCCTTGTAAGCAGGATTGAGAGTCCTGGATGATTTGTTACTTGGTGCCAGGGTGAGGGACATCTTGAATTGGCTTGAAAGGACATTGGAGATGGAGGGGTAGAATCCAGTCAGTGTGTTCCATGTTGGAACCAACCACTTGGGAAAGAGTAGACAAAAAAGGTCTTTTGAAGAGTATTAAGAACTAAATTAAAGGGCAGAAGCTCAAGGGTTAAATCTTGATTATTACTGGAGCTATGTGCAAATCTGCATATTCCTATGCCTATTAGGGAAGTGAACATGTGGCTGAATGAGTAGTGTGGAAAATAAGGGTTCCAATTCATGGGACAGTGGCCCAGTACTGTGGTAGAAAAAAACTGTATTATTGGGAGGGCTCCACCTGAACTGGGCTGGGACAAGGGTCCTAGAGGACAGGATAAATAGGGTGGTCACAAGGACGTTAAGTTAGTAAAGGTGGGGGAGGGATCAGGTCAAAAGAGATTACAGATAATGTTCTGAAAACAAGAGCAGAGTAACAGTCAGAAGTTGTGCTTTAGGCACTGCAGGTAAAGGGAAAACTAAAAAGATGAGAAATAGGAAACGTGAGGGAAAATATGAGCAGAAGGACAAGTTAGAGTGTGTGGTCCAAATAACCATTCTTTATGGAAATGCACTGAGTATAAGGAACAAAGTGAATGAATTGCAGATGCAAATTCAACTTGGAGGGTATGGTGTGGTAGCCATTGTGGAGACATGGTTGCAAGACTGTCAGCACTGGGAACTAAATTTACCAGGTTATAAGGGCTACAGGAAAGATAGAGAAAATGGTAGAGAGGGAGGGGTAGTCTTAATCATTAAGGATAAATCACTTCCATGATAAGAGAGGATATAATGAGAGGTAAGTAGGCAGTGGAGACTTCAAGGAATTTTAAAAAGAAATGATTTAAGACTGTCGTGTTAGTAGTTTATAGGTCCCCTGGTTGTAACTGAAGTGGTAGCTTGGACAAATGCTGAGATTAGACAAGCATGGAGTAAAGGCAGAGTGGTTTTAATGCAGGATATTAACTTTCATCTGTGCTAGTCTGCTTATCCCAATCTATATCAGAAAGATAATGAATTTCTTAGAACCAACAAGTGGGCAGGCCATATTGGATTTAGTAATGAGCTAAATTTAGTTAACCACCTTACAGCATGTGAACATTTATCTAACAGAAATCATATGATCGAGTTCAATGTAGTGTTTGAAAGGGAGAAACATAAAACAGCTACTAAGATTCTAGATTTAGGTAACGCTGACTTCAATGTAATGAGACAAAGACTGTCCATGGTAAACTGGGAAAATCTGTGGATGGGTAAAATGACAGAACAGTTGGAGGTGTTCAAAATAAATTGTGAATCATAACCAGTTTATATGCCTAAAGGGAAGAAAGAGTTCTCTTTGCCAAAAAAGACAGCCATAGACAACTAATTACAACTCTTGATTAACTGGAATTTTTGATTATCTGGTATCTCTCCGTTCCAGCACATGCTGGATAACAAAGCTTTTACGGTATTACTGCATCAGGGAATCACCAAAATTAATGGACGCCACTGTTTAAAAAGGGAGGTAGACAAAAGATGGGGAATTATAGACCGGTTAGCTTAACCTCTGTAGTGGGGAAGATGCTTGAGTCTATTATCAAGGAAGAAATAGCAGGGCATCTTGATAGAAATTGTCCCGTTGGGCAGACGCAGCATGGGTTCATGAAGGGCATGTCATGCTTGACAAATCTTTTGGAATTCTATGATGACATTACGAGCAAGGTGGACAATGGGGACCCAGTGGATGTGGTGTACCTAGATTTCCAAAAGGCCTTCGACAAGGTGCCGCACAAGAGGCTGCTGCATAAGATAAGGATGCATGGCGTTAGGGGTAAAGTATTAGCATGGATAGAGGATTGGTTGACTAACAGGAAGCAGAGAGTGGGGATAAATGAGTGCTATTCTGGTTGGCAATCAGTCACTAGTGGTGTGCCTCAGGGATCGGTGTTGGGACGGCAATTATTTACAATTTATATAGGTGATTTGGAGTTGGGGACCATGTGTAGGTTGTCAAAGTTTGCAGATGACACTAAGATGAGTGGCACAGCAAAGTGTGCAGATGACTGTGAAACTTTGCAGAGGAACATAGATACATTGAGTGAGTGGGCAAAGGTCTGGCAGATGGAATACAATGTTCATAAATGTGAAGTCATTCATTTCGGTAGGAGTAACAGTAAAAAGGATTATTACTTGAATGGTAAAAAGTTGCAGCATGCTGCTATGCAGAGGGACCTGGGTGTCCTTGTGCATGAATCGCAGAAGGTTGGTCTGCAGGTACAGCAAGTAATTAGGAAGGCAAATGGAATTTTGTCCTTCATTGCTAAAGGGATTGAGTTTAAAAGCAGAGAGGTTATGTTGCAGCTGTATAAGGTACTGGTGAGGCCGCACCTGGAGTACTGTGTGCAGTTTTGGTCTCCTTACTTGAGAAAGGATGTACTGGCACTGGAGAGGGTGCAGAGGAGGTTCACTAGGTTGATTCCGGAGTTGAGGGGGTTGGCTTATGAGGAGAGACTGAGTAGATTGGGATTATATTCATTGGAATTCAGAAGAATGAGGGGGGATCTTATAGAAACATATAAAATTATGAAGGGAATAGATAAGATACAAGTAGAGAGGATGTTTCCACTGGCAGGTGAAGCTAGGACAAGAGGGCATGGCCTCAAGATTAGAGGGAGCAGATTTAGGACTGAATTAAGAAGGAACTTCTTCACCCAGAGGGTTGTTAATCTATGGAATTCCTTGCCCAGTGAAGTAGTTGACGCTTCTTCAGTAAACGTTTTTAAAGCTAAGGTAGATATCTTTTTGAACAATAAAGGAATTAAGGGATACGGTGAGAGCGCGGGTAAGTGGATCTGAGTCCACGAAAAGATCAGCCATGATCTTATTGAATGGCGGAGCAGGCCCGAGGGGCCGGACGGCCTACTCCTGCTCCTAGTTCTTATGATCTTATGATAATGCAAGCAAGGTAACAGTAATGAAGAAATTAATAGCACAAAAGAGCAACAAATCCCCAGGACAAGATCCCAGCAGCCATGGATCCTATGACCTCTATCTGAGCTTCCACTGCAGCTCTGAGGCATTGGGAGACCTCTGACTATGCTGCAATGGAAGCTGAGGCAGGGTCCAGCAGATGCTCCATCATGGGCTTGTCTGACAGTGCTGCCATGGAGTTGCCCACCACTTCCATAATGGAAAGGATGGTCTCCAAGCTCTGTGCATTGCCCCTTGCCACATTGAAGTCAGACCTCTCCATGCTCCTAAACCGGTGACAGGCCTGTCAAAGCACCAAGCATTTCCGTATGCATAATGTCAGCATATTCCCGTCATCCACTCCAACGAGGTCCTCATCTCAAGTCTGCTACAGCAAAACTCGTCTGTGACATTGCCCTCCGGAGAGTTAGCACATGGGGTGACATATCCCCTGGCCTGGCTGCAACCCACTTATGCCCAGTGGCTCATCTGATGCTGATCCCGACTACACTCGCCTCTAATATTTGTGCAGTGCCAGTATCTGGACTGGTGGCTGATTGTAAGGTGATGTGACATTGCCTCCTTCTCACTCACGTGAGCTTACTCTTCATGGATCTTTGGCGTCTGAGCAGCCATCAGTTTTGACTATCTGAAAGTGCAAAAACATAAGGGAAGGATAGGGGTGAGGGAAAGAAAGCTGGTGTTCCACAGTCACTCCATTTGCAGTTTTTGTTTCATGACACCTTTCAGGATAAGGGCGAGGAGTGAGTACAGAAGGTGCATAAGTCAGAAACTTACCAATATCTTTGGCCTTGGCAGTGCTAGCTGTGACATTAATCCCAATGATTCGTTGGACCATCTCCTCCAGAGCTCTATGAAGATGCAGGCACGTTGGTCCTCTGGCTTTTCTGCCTGTTGTGTGCCACCTTCTCCTACAAGAGAGGGAAGAATATCATTGTGCTTTGGAGATGTGCTTGCTGTAGCTGAATAGGTGTATGTGGTAGGAGTGCGTGTGGCTGGCATGATTGGAAGGTGTATGTGGGAGAAGTGTTATATAAGGATGTTAAGAGAAAGTTGAGTGCCAGGGTGTGCTGCGGGATGAATGAAGAGGGTGTCATGCATTGAGCAGTGTGAGAGGTGGGTGGTGTAGTGGGTCTGAGATATGATGTGCAAATGCATTCAGTTACCTTGACCAACTGAATGTGGCATTAAACTTCTTTCTGCACTGTTGCCATGTCCTGGGGACAACACTCTGTGCAGTAAATACCCTTGCCATCTGCTTGTACTTCCTTCTGAGCCCTCTGTCTGGAGGCTTCCTGTCCCGAGTGGAAACATGGCATCTCTCCTGGTCTTCACTTGTCTGGCAAAAGCCTGTAGGGTGGTGTCACTGAGGTGAGGAGCTCTTTCCCTGGCGTGATAAATCTTCCTTGACCTTTAGTGTTCCAAGGTGATTATCCAGAAGCCTGCAGTGCATTTATGCATATTCCCTTCTATAGGGATGGCACCTTTTGAAAAGAGAAGGCTGTGTGGAGCTTTCTGCTTTGTGCAGAAAGCTACTCAGCACCGAGAGGTGCAGAGGACACTGGCAGTGCCAGAGAGGGAATACGAACGTACGTAAATACGAACATACAAATTAGGAGCAAGAGTAGGTCACTCGACCCTTCAAACCTGCTCCGCCATTCAATAAGTTCATGACTGAACTGATTACTCCACATTTCCAACTACCCCCAATAACCTACCACCCCTTGCTTATAAAAATATTCAAAGACTGCTTAACTGCCTTTTGAGGACGAGAATTCCAAAGACTCACGAGCCAGAGAAGTGGTACTAAACAAATGGTTGGAGCTGCGGGCTGACAAGTCCCGGGTCCTGATGGACTTCATCCTAAGGTGTTAAGCAAAGTGGCTAGTGAGATAGTTGATGTGTTAGTTTTAACTTTCCAAAATTCCCTAGATTCGGGGAAGGTTCTGTTAGATTGGAAAGGGGATGGAAGGTTATCGGGGGTAGGTGGAAATGTGGAGTAATTAGTTCAGTCATGAACTTATGGAATGGCGGAGCAGGCTCGAAGGGCTGAGTGGCTTACTCGTGCTCCTAATTCTTATGTTCGTATGATCGCTGCGACCTAGAGGCACCTTAACTTTGAGGTCATTAATTAATCCTATCTTGTTGCACAAAACCAGGTCTAGTATAGCCTGCTCTCTGCTTGGCTCCAGAATGTATTGTTCCAAGAAATTATCCTGAAAACATTCTATGTACTCCTCATCTAGGCTACCTCTGCCCATCTGATTTTTACAGCCTATATGTAGGTTAAAATCCCCCATAATTATTGCTGTACCTTTCTGACAAGCACCCATTATTTCTTCCTTTATACCCCATCCTACAGTGTGGTTAATGTTAGGTGCCCTGTACACCACTCCCACAAGTGACTTCTTGCCTTTATGATTTCTCATCTCTATCCAAACTGCTTCTACATCCTGGTCTCCTGAACTTAGGTCATCCCTCTCTATTGTGCCAATACCATAATTAATTAACAGAGCTACCCCTCCACCTGTTCCCAGCTTCCTGTCCTTCCTAAATGCCACGTATCCTTCAATATTCAAGTCCCAATCTATGTCGTACTTATTTATTTTTATTTGCGCTCTCAGTTCATCTGTTTTGTTTCGAATGCTATGTGCATTCAGATACACAGCCTTTAGTTTTGTCCTTTTATTATTTTTGTAACCTGTAGCCTTATCTGTTGATTTACTCTTAGACTGGTATGCTTTGTCCCTTCCTGTCACATTCTGTTTATCATTTCCCATATTAATACCTTTCTCTCTTGCCTTGTCTCTACTACTAGATTTACCATATCGTCCCAAATTTGATCCTTTGCCCCCACTATTCAGTTTAAAACCTTTCTACTTCCCTAGTTATATGGCTCACGAGAACACCGGCCTCAGCATGATTCAGGTGTAGACCATCCCGAAGGTACAGCCACCACTTTCCCCAGTACTGGTGCCAGTGCCCCACGAACCAGAACCCACTTCTACCACACCAGCCTTTGAGCCACGCATTAATTTCTCTAATCTTATTTGTCCTATGCCAACTTGCACATGGCTCAGGTTCTGCTTCTTAATTTGGCGCCTGGTTTCTGAAACTGTCTCTTTCCTTGTGCTGCCTATGTCATTGGTACCTACATGGACCATGACGACTGGATCCACCCCCTTCCACTGTAAATTCCTCTCTAGCCTGAGCAGATGTCTTGAACCCTGGTACCGGGCAGGCAACATAGCCATCTGGACTCTCGCTCTTTGCTGCAGAGACAGTGTCAATCCCCTAATTATACTGTCCCCTATTACCACTATATTCCATTTTTCTCCCTCCACTTGAATGGCTTCCTGTACCATGGTGCCAAGGTCAGGTTGCTCATCCACCCTGCAGCCCCCACTCTCATCCAAACAAGCTGAAAGAACCTCAAACTTGTTGGACAATCGCAAAGGCTGAGGCTCCTCCACCTCTGCCCTCTGGCTCCCCTTACCTGCCTCAGCTGCAGCCACACTCTCCTGTCCCTGACCAATGACCAAATCAGAAAACCCTATCCTCAGGGGTGTGACCGCCGTGCTCCTCTCTCTCGCTCTGTCACCGACTCTGGACTTTTGGCGTGCTTTTTAAACCTCCGCTCCCGCCGTGCTCCTCTCTCTCTTTCGCTCTGTCTCCGGTCTCCAACTCTGGACTTCTGGCGCGGTTTTTAAACCACCGCTCTCGCCTTTCTCCTCTCTCTCTCTTGCTCCGTCTCCAGTCTCCAACTCTGGGCTTTTGGTGCACCTTTTAAACCTCCGCTCCTGCCGTGCTCCTCTCTCTTTCGCTCTGTCTCTGGTCTCCGACTCTGGGCTTTTGGAACACTTTTTAAACCTCCGTTCCCACCATGCTCCTCTCTCGCTCTGTCTCCGATATCCAACTCTGGGCTTTTGGTGCGCTTTTTAAACCTCTGCTCCCGCCGTGCTCCTCTCTCTCTCACTCTGTCTCTGGTCCATGTAGCATGGGATCTGCTCAGGAGCTACGCTACATTTATGGAACTATGGTGGGTGCACCAATTTTGCGTGCTGCCCACTCAGTTTGGAACTGGCACATGCATGTCCTGAATAGCGATCATGTGCCCAAAAATCAGGGCTTTCCAATTTCTAGCCCTATGTGTATACCTAGTGAATGTTCTCCATTAGATGACAACCAAGAGAAAACAAGTGATTACAATAAGCTATCACTGTTGCTCAATTTCAACATCTTCAGTTAAGTGGAACAAAATCTAAGGTTTTTTTTGAGGTTGTAACTAGCTGGGTAGAAAAGCGGGAGGGGGCAGTGGGAAAAGCTGGTGGATGTAGTGCATTTGGATTTTCAGAATGCATTCAATAAGGTGCCATACAAGAGGTTATTTACACAAAATTAGGGCTCATGGAATTGGGATAATATATGAGCATGGATTGAGGACTACTTATGGACAGAAAACAGAATAGGAATAAACAGATCACTTTTGGGTTGGCAAGCTGTAACTATAGCTGGGTACCTCAAGTATCTATGCTTGAGCCTCGGCTATTTACAATCTATATCAAGGACTTAGATGAGGGGTCCAAGTGTAATGTATTCAAGTTTGCTGATGATACAAAGTTAGATAAGAAAGTGAGCTATGAGGAGGACGCAAAGAGGCTGCAAAGGAATATGGATAGGTTAATAGGGTAAGAACATGGTAGATGGAATATAATGTGGGAAGTGCAAAGTTATCCACTTCAGAAGGAAAAATAGAGTATTGTTTTAAATGGTGAGACTGGGAAATGTTGATATTCAGAGGAACCTTAATGCAATTATAAACAAATCAAACAGTTAATGTGCAGGTACAGAGAGCAATTAGGAACACAAATGGTACGTTAGTCTTTATTACAAAGGGATTGGAGTACAAGAGTAAAGATGTCTTACTGCAATTGTATAGAGCCTTGGTAACACCACACCTGGAGTACTGTGTACAGTTGTGGTCTTCTTATCTTAAGGAAGGATATACTTGCCTAGGTTCACTAGACTGATTCCTGGGATGAGGGGATTGTCCTATGCCACAGGACCTTTAGGTGTGTCATTAAAAACTCTGCAAGAAATTTATGCTAATCATTTCCAGGAACCTCTGCTAGCAGAAAGGCATGCACTGTAGATGTCCCATAACCATAGCACAAGTTGTCTGGAAATACTGAACCAAATATATTTGTATCAGATTCCTCCACTGGGTGTGTCATTTATTGGTAAGCAGCTTGGCTTGGGAGATGATATCGTTTATGCTCTTGCTGGCACATCATTTCCTATCCGGATGCAGTAATAACTGCAATAGTGATTCCTCAAGAGATATCAGTTACAGTTGCTGGATTTGGAATGTATAATAACCTACCCTGATCTATAAAGAGAAAATTTAGTCCCAGAGAATGATCCAATAAATATCTTTGTACAGCTACACAATCTGTCATCCACAGTGGCGCAGTGGTTAGCACTGCAGCCTCACAGCTCTGGCGACCCGGGTTCAATTCTGGGTACTGCCTGTGTGGAGTTTGCAAGTTCTCCCTGTGTCTGCGTGGGTTTCCTCCGGTTTCCTCCCACAGCCAAAAGACTTGCAAGGTTGATAGGTAAATTGGCCATTATAAATTGCCCCTAGTATAGGTAGGTGGTAGGGAATATAGGGACAGGTGAGGATGTGGTAGGAATATGGGATTAGTGTAGGATTAGTATAAATGGGTGGTTAATGGTCGGCACAGACTCGGTGGGCTGAAGGGCCTCTTTCAGTGCTGTATCTCTAAATCTAAATCTAAAAATCAAAGGTAATCAACACATTGGCAAAGTCTTCATTACTAATGCTGAAGAGAGAATATCATTGTAAAGACACGTCCAGAAAACAAAAGATTTGATTAGCATTTAATGTCCTTGTGTTCCATTTGTTATCGTTAATTTTAGGATATATTTTGTTTAAACAGCGATTGTTGATATCATTGGGGCTACTAGCTTGAAAAAATTAGAACTTGACTGCAAGGACAATTAAAATTAGCATTAGAAGGTTTGAAAATTTCATCAGTTTCCTTGCACTACTAGCCTTTGTAACTTTTTCAAACCAGTATCCATGATGTTGAAATATTTTAAAAATCACATGAAATAATCATAATCCTGTTGCATTCCATTTTTCAAAGTTCTGGTGGTGAAATTATTTTAAAGAAATCAGCATGCTCTAAATATTGTATTTTATAAGCTGTGTGTCTTTCAACACGCCTTATATCTGTGTATATTTATATAAACAAACTAAACTGTATTGATGCTGCTATCAACAAACTCAGTCTAAAAGGAGCTGATGAAAAAATTATACTGATCTGAAAAGATCTAAAAGCACAATTTCCTTTTTTTTTTAGTGAACGCAGTAACTCCATGTGATCTTCTCCGCCTATCCTCCTGAAGTAATTTATTTTGCTCCTCACCTCCCAGCACTTCTGGCATTCCCTACCAACCAAGTTTTTTTTAATTGTAAGAGGTTGCATTCAACTGCACAATCACTTCTTCTGGACTTTCTATGGCTTCTGGGATTTGGTGTACTCAAAAATGGGAGCCTTCTTCCTCAATACCTCATCTATAATTAATTCAACTTCCTTTCCTGCAAATCTTGTTCTTTCGGTTCTGTATGCTATCTTCAACAATGTTATGTAGTCAGCATTAAAGTGATTTAAAATAATTAGTGAATGTGTTTTGATTTAATGGCATATCTCACCATTGAGTGGAAACAAAATAACAAATACATGTTACGTTATCATACAAAAATACCGCTATCATTTTCTTTTGTGACAAACGCCTTGCACTTGTATAGCGACTTCAAGGTAGACAACATTCCAAGGTTCTTCAGAGACATGAGGAAAATAAACATCAAGCTAATGGAGAATTAGGAGGGGTGACCAAACACTGATCAGAGATGGGTTTTAAGAAGGGTCATAAAGGGGGAAAGGGAGCCAGAGAGGCAAAGGGAGGGAAGGAAGTACGAGGCCATAGATAGAAGAACAAAGTGTTCAGGGTACTGTAATGCTGGAGAAGATCCACAGATAAAGTGGGATAAAGCCACATTGGGAATTAAAATCAAGAACAATTTTAAATGTTGAGGTTTTTGAAGTTGGGTGTGATGAGCAAGCAGGACTTGGTCTGAGATGGGATCTGAGCAGTGGAGTTTAGATAAGTTAGTCTATAAAGGTAAAGTGGACAAAGGAATTAAAAGTTTTCCAATTTACAAATTAATATCTGATGTGGCTGCCAGGAAGATATTCATCTTATTCTGCATATGGTATTAGCAAAACGTTTGTACTATGTTTCTTTAAGTGAACTTTAATTTTGGCCTGGTGTACACCAAGAGAATAAAATAATACATCTGATGAGAAATAATGTTCTTGTGGGACAGTGACACAGCACACAGTGTTGCAGATGGGATCTAACCCACATCTTATACAGTAACAAAATCACCACCTTCTGATCTGTATTTCATCCCTCTACTAATGCAACCCAGGATGTTGTTTGCCATTTCTTTTACTGCACTCAAAGTGATAAGTTCAACAATTTTTCCACAATAATGCTTTTTCTGATCAGTATACTACATTACTATTCTATTTAACATTCAACAGATGAAAAATGCAGCTTAATGTCGACAAATGTAAAACGATGAGTACGGGAGCAATTTTGGTTCAGTATTTGCAATCTATTGTCCCAGTTTCTGAAAAAGATTTAAGTGTTTCTGAATCCGGCTGTCCTGTTTTTAATTATTCAGTCTGCCTTCAATGTTGGTTCCAAATTTAGAGATTTTGCTTTTGATAGTCTATTTCTTATCATATGCACATGTACAAAATACATACAAATAAGAAACCCAAGGCATCGCACTGATGTCCTTTGTTACTTGGCGATGTATATATCAAAGTTACAATCTAGTCTGACATCATCATAACATCTACATGACACAAATACTTGTATTAGATAACAGTCAAACTTTGTGGCTAGAAGAGTGACAATGTGTGTCTAGCTGTGTTGAAATTTTGTTACAAAGTTAATTCCAGAATGGAATCCACATTGAATTCATAAGGATACAAACACAATAATGTGAACAGGGCTTATGTAAGCATTAAACTACATTAAAAGGAATTTAGTAAATAATGGAAACAACAAATTGCACCAGGTTGCTGCATTCTTCATCCCACTTTATTTTACGGGGGAATAAGACATTGTGCCCAATATCTTAAATGGCCATATCAGTGCCTAAAGAATTTTCACTAAAGGAAAAAATGCATCAATTTTTGTACATCGTATCGTCAAATATTACCTACATTGTAGAATGCTTGTCATTCTTCAAATGGTCACCAAAGGGGAAATAAAGCAAAGATAATGTCTTTCAAGTCATTTTTGATATTGAAGCAATTATGACAAAACACACTTTGACACCTGACAGACAGATAATTAAATTGGCTACCCAATACTTGAAAATAATTATATAAAAGGCAAAATACTCCAGATGCTGGAAGTCTGAAAAATAAACAGAAAATGTTGGAAATGCTCAACAGGTCAGGCAGCATATGTGGAGAGAGAAATCGAGTTAACTTTTCAGGTTGGTGACCTTTCGTCAAAACTGGAAACTGGAGATGTCACAGGTTTTAAGCAAATGTGATGCAGGGAAAGGGGCAGTGAGGGGAGGAAAGAACAAAAGGGAAGGTCTGTGACAGTGTAGAAGGCAGGAGTGGTTAAACAAACAGCAGAATCATTACCAGTACCTGCTGTCCACAATGGGGAGACTGGTTATGATCTAAATTTTTTGAACTTGATGTTGAGACCAGCAGGTTGCAAAATGCCTAATCGAAATGCTGTACCTCAAGCTTCCATTGAGCGTCATTGGAACAGTATGGGAGGCCGAGGACAAAGAAGTGAGGGTGGGGTGGAGAATTAAAATGGCAAGCGACTGGAAGCCCAGGGTCACACTGATAAATTATTGAAATACATTTTCTCTTATTTACCCCAGGAAAATTCCAAAAGACAAGCTTAAAGGTATAAATTTTGATTATGTTGTGTAGTATTCAAAAAGTGATTGACCTAATAATATTGCAATTGCAACCTCGTTGTCTCAATCTTTAAAGAATACATTCTATACTTCAATGCAGACAACTATCTCCAGAACTGATCGTGCTTATCCTGATATTTGCAGTCCCGCATAACCTGTAAGGGTACTGGTAATTGAAGTTTCCAACTATTGAATGCATGGATCACTTATAGGTGAATACCAACAAATTACAGAAATATAACTTTAGCTCTTGTAAGATCCTATCTATCCACCAATATAGTGACTTCCTCAAAAATTGCAACATTAGTCAGACATGACCTACCCTTCACAAATCCATGCCAACTCTCAGCTAAAGCCTGTCCAAATGTTAAGTCACTTGGGCCTCAATTTTAATCCCTTTCACTCTAAGAATGGTGGATGAGAGAGGTTGAGATTAGGCTGATTTCACTTACTGGCCTAAGGTCGCTCCATTCCCGCCTGGCACCATTTCGTTTTCGGTGACAATAAAGTCTTCCAAGGCACTTGCTACAGGCAGGTGGGGACCTACCATAAATTTTTTAAAAATTGCAGCCCTATGTTCCATGCAATTTTAATATCATCAAGGGGAGGCGGTGGCGTAGTGGTATTGTCACTGGACTAGTAACCCAGAGACCCAGGGTATTGCTCTGGGGACATGGGTTCAAATCCCACCACAGCAGAAGGTGGAATTTGAATTTGATTAATAAATCTGTAATTAAAAAGCTAGTCTAATGATGGCCATGAAACCATTGTCGATTGTTGTAAAAACCCATCTGGTTCACTAATGTCCTTTAGGGGAGGAAATCTGCTGTCCTTACCTGGTCTGGCCTACATGTGACTCCAGAATCACATCATGCCCTCTGAAATGGCCTAGCAAGCCACTCAGTTGTATCTAACCGCTACGACGTCAATACAAAGGAATCAAACCGGACAGACCACCCGGCATCGACCTAGGCACCGGAAACAACAACGGCAAACCCAGCCCTGTGGACCCTACAAAGTCCTCCTTACTAACATCTGGGGGCATGTGCCAAAGTTGGGAGAGCTGTCCCACAGACTAGTCAAGCAACAGGCTGACATAGTCATACTCACGGAATCATACCTGACAGACAATGTCCCAGACACTGCCATCACCATCCCTGGGTATGTCCTGTCCCACCGCCAGGACAGACCCAGCAGAGGTGGCGGCACAGTGGTATACAGAAGGGAGGGAGTTGCCCTGGGAGTCCTCAACATCGACTCTGGACCCCATGATGTCTCATGGCATCAGGTCAAACATGGGCAAGGAAACCTCCTGCTGATTGCCACCTACCGCCCTCCCTCGGCTGATGAGTTAGTACTCCTCCATGTTGAACAGCACTTGGAGGAAGCATTGAGGGTGGCAAGGGCACAGAATGTACTCTGGGTGGGGGACTTCAATGTCTATCACCAAGAGTGGCTCGGTAGCACCACTACTGACCAAAGTGGCGGAGTCCTAAATGATATGTCTGCTAGACTGGGTATGCAGCAGGTGGTGAGGGAACCAACAAGAGGAAAAAACATACTTGACCTCGTCCTCACCAATCTGACTGCCGCAGATGCTTCTGTCCATGACAGTATTGGTAGGAGTGACACCGCACAGTCCTTGTGGAGAAGAAGTTCCGTCTTCACATTGAGGATACCCTCTTTCGTGTTGTGTGGCACTATCACTGTGCTAAATGGGATAAATTTTGAACAGATCTAGCAATGCAAAACTGGGCATCCTGAGGCGCTGTGGGCCATCAGCAGCAACAGAATTGTACTCAACCACAATCTGTACGCTCATGGCCCGGCATATCCCCCACTCTACCATTACCATCAAGCCAGGGGACCAACCCTGGTTCAATGAAGAGTGCAGGATGGCATGCCAGGAGCAGCACCAGGCATACCTCAAAATGAGGTGTCAACCTGGTGAAGCTACAACACAGGACTATCTGCGTGCCATACTGCGTAAGCAGCTAAGCGATCCCATAACCAACGGATCAGATCTAAGCTCTGCAGTCCTGCCACATCCAGCCGTGAATGGTAGTGGACAATTAAACAACTAACTGGAGGAGGTGGTTCCACAAATATCCCCATCCTCAATGATAGGGGAGCCCAGCACATCAGTGCGAAAGATAAGGCTGAAGTATTTGCAACAATCTTCAACCAGAAGTGCCGAGTTGATGATCCATCTCGGCCTCCTCCTGAAGTCCCCAGCATCACAGATACCAGATGTCAGCCAATTCAATTCACTCCGCATGATATCAAGAAACGACTGAAGGCACTGGATACTGCAAAGGCTATGGGCCCTGACAATATTCCGGCAATAGTACTGAAGACCTGTGCTCCAGAACTTGCCGCGCCTCCAGCCAAGTTGTTCCAGTACAGCTACAACACTGGTTTGGAAGGTGCTGTCTAAGGAGCCCTGATGCGTTGCTGCAGTGCATCTTGTAGATGGTACATACTGCTGCCACTGTGCATCGGTGGTGGAGGGAGTGAATGTTTGTAGATGGCGTGCCAATCAAGCGGGCTGCTTTGTCCTGGATGGTGTCGAACTTCTTGAGTGTTGTTGGAGCTGCACCCATCCAGGCAAGTGGAGAGTATTCCATCACACTCCTGACTTGTGCCTTATAGATGGTGGACAGGCTTTGGGGAGTGTGGAAAATTGCCCAGGTATGTCTTGGACACAAAAAGAAGGACAAGTCCAACCCAGCCAATTACCGCCCCATCAGCCTACTCTCTATCATCAGTAAAGTGATGGAAAGAATCATCAACAGTGCCATCAAGCGGCACTTGCTTAGCAATAACCTGCTCAGTGCCGCTCAGTTTGGGTTCCACCAGGGCCACTCAGCTCCAGACCTCATTACAGCCTTGGTTCAAACATGGACAAAAGAGCTGAACTCAAGAGGTGTGGTGAGAGTGACTGCCCTTGAAATCAAGACAACATTTGTCCGAGTATGGCATCAAGGAGCCCCAGCAAAACTGAGGTCAATGGGAATCAGGGGGAAAATCCTCCGCTGGCTGGTGGCATACCTAACGCAAAGGAAGATGGTTCTGGTTGTTGGAGGTCAATCATCTCAGCTCCAGGACATCACTGCAGGAGTTCCTCAGGGTAGTGTCCTAGGCCCAACCATCTTCCGCTGCTTCATCAATCATAAGGTCAGAAGTGGGGATGCTCGCTGATGATTGCACGATGTTCAGCACCATTCGTGACTCCTCAGCTAATGAAGCAATCCGTGTAGAAAGGCAGCAAGACTTGGACAATATCCAGGCTTGGGCAGATAAGTGGCAAGTAACATTAGTGCCACACAAGTGCCAGGCAATGACCATCTCAAACAAGAGAGAATCTAACCATCTCCCCTTGACATTCAATGGCATTACGATCGCTGAATCCCCCACTATCAACATCCTAGGGGCTACCATTGACCAGAAACTGAACTGGAGTAGCCATATAAATACCGTGGCTACAAGAGCATCAGAGGCTAGGAATCCTGCGGCGAGTAACTCACCTCCTGACTCCCCAAAGCCTGTCCACCATCTACAAGGCACAAGTCAGGAGTGTGATGGAATACTCTCCACTTGCTTGGATGGGTGCAGCTCCAACAACACTCAAGAAGCTCGACACCATCCAGGACAAAGCAGCCCGCTTGATTGGCACCCCATCTACAAACATTCACTCCCTCCACCACCAACGCACAATGGCAGCAGTATGAATGTCCACTGAATCATCCTGAACAGAAAAACAATTTCAGCATAATTTTTGTGTCTTGCTTAAAAAGTAACAGCAAGTCTAGTGATTCAGTGAGTTAGCACAATATCCTTTTAGCTCTGGCACCAGGATCTGAATTACACCTATATTGATCTGATCAAAGTCTTTTCTGTCTACTGGGATCCTACAGAAAATGAGCTTGGGAAATCATAAGCATGTGACATAAAATGGCACTTAACGTGGAACTAGTTTGACAATTTACTCAGAGGCCCAAAGGTGCATTTCTAAAATATGGAACTGATGCAGTAGTTCTGAGATTAATGCAAAGTTACATGGTTGAGGCAGAGGAAAGGGAGACGTTTTTCATGCGCTTTACCTCACCCAGTAGCGTTTGGTGCTGATACAGGATGCGCAAAATGTCAAAACATTCAATGGTACTTTTCTAAAGCCCCTTGTGTCTGTGGGTGGTAGGCTGAAGACTTTAACTATGTTATACCCAGATTACTCATGGCTTCCTGAAGAATTTTAAACATAAAATTGGAACCTTGATCCGACTGAATCACAATTGGTAATCCATATCAAGTGAAGAACGGAGTTGACTTTTCTACCACTACCGCAGCAGAAATTGTTCTCAAGGGAATGGCCTCTGGGAATTGAGTAGCCATATCCACAATACTGTGTATATATTGATGTCCCGTTTTTGTTTTCAATAAAGATCCCACACAGTCTACTAACAACCTACTAAATGGTTCCTCAAAAACTGATATGGGAATTAGAGTTGCAGTTTTCCCACAATCTGGCACGTATGGCACATTTTACAAAACAGCACTATGTCCTTGCAAAGACCTGACCAGTAAAAATGTAAACTTATACATGATTGGGTCTTCTATATCCCCACATGTCCTGCCATTGGAATTTCATGGGCTATCCTTAATATTTCCCAGTGATACTTGGGCAGTATCACTACCTGGTGAACTACCATCCATTCATTCTTCATCCACAGGTCTGTCCATTTCCTCATCAGAATCTCATTTTTAATACAGTAGCCTTCCGGAACTCCCTTTACTTCAGCTTCAGATAGAGCTGATTGTGCCACTTTATTTAACTCTGAATTGGCTTGTTGAGCCCTGATCAGAGAAGATTTATTGAACATTTCCTTCAGGTTATCTAAATCCCCAAAGAAAGTTTCAGATATTCGACTATCTGTGGTGCCAATTTTACCTCTGACAATGAAACTTGTTTAGCCATTGCTCAGGTCACTACACATGAAGGAAAAATTCCTGGAGCCTTTTCCTGTAATTGCTCTGTCTCTTTGACTTCTTTGATTTTTCCATGACGACTGGAGAAGCTACTACCTTCGCTCCAGCGAAATCATTCCCCAGGAGTAGGTCACTTCCATCTAAAGGCAAACTATGGACAGCTCCTACAGTTACCATTCCAGACATTAGGTCACACTCCAGGTGCACCCGATACAAAGTTATGGGTATATACTCCTCACCAATACCATTCACTAAAACCTTGACATTCAGTGCGCTCTCTGGTGGAAAAGTTATGCCTTTCCCCAGCAAAAGAGTTTGGGTGGCTTCTGTATCCCTAAGCATAACTATAGGTTTATCTGTCTCACTTGAAGGATAAGGAGTTACTTTTCCTTTTGACAAGAATTCCCTATAACTCTCAGTTATCTTGTTCATGCCCCCCACACTCACAGTGGTTTTTGTACTTGGCCTTACAGCTGCACTCAGAGCTACAGCTTGCTCTGCCGTACTCTCAGTCAGGGCCCCTTTCTCTGCATTGGCCAATAAGTCCCATCGGTTTACCCCGCAACTTCCAGCATTCTGTACGAAGATGTCCGAGCTTGTAGCAATGGAAACACTTAGGCTTTCAGACCTCACTTCCACCCTCAGTATCTTCCTTTCTGGCCTGAGGAGCAGATCCCGGGGCGTTCCCAGCTATCCCTTCTTGTCCCTGACTACTAGCCTTCCTTTCACCCTCCCACCTTTTCGGGTTTGTGGGGGTGGCAAGCAAAGGGTTTGGGCTTGTAAACAAGCTTGTAATCATCAGCGATCTCAGCTGCCTGTCTGGCCGTTGAAACCTTCTGGTTCTCTGCACGGGTTTTTAATAACAGAGGGAGTGAATTTTTAAGTGCTTCGAGGAGAATTAGTTCCCTAAGGGTCTCGTACGTGGCCTCGACCTTTAGTGCCCGCATCCAACAATCAAAATTAATTTGTTTATCCTCTCAAATTCTATATAAATCTGCCCAGGCTGTTTCCGGAAGTACCAAAATTTCTGCCTGTAAGCTTCAAGGACTAACTCAGAAGCAGTGAGAATAGCCTCTTTGCCATCTCATAATCTGCAGAAGCCTCCTCAGAAAGCATGGCATAAACTTTATGAGCTCTGCCTATCAACCTGCTTTGTATGAGCAGTGTCCAGCTTTCCTTCAGCCACTTCATATGTCTAGCTATCTTTTCAAAATACCTCAATGTCCCTTTCCTCAAACTTCGGGAGGGCTTACACAAATTTAAACAGCTCTCCATTGGATCCTGGGTTGGGGTCAGGTCTTTCCTCACCAGAATTTTCACTGGAGTCAAGGCCACCCTTTTGTTTTAGTGCCAGCTTTTTAAATTTGAATTCCCTTTCTCGCACCTTTTCTCTCTCCTGCCTCTCTTCTCTTTCCCTTTAAAATGCCCTGTTTTTTCCATTTTCTTCTCTTTGAAGTGCTTCTCTTTCAAGATCAAGTTTCTTCATTGCCAATCTCTTTCCTGTTCAAGCTGCTTCATCTGCAACCAAATTCTAATGCTGTGCTAACACTTCAATTACGTATGTTTTCTTAGTCCGAGCCTTGGTTATGTTTTCCAAATCGCTCAGGGATAAGTCCTCCCTCTCCACAAAAGTTGTAGCGACAGGCAAAGACATTCCAGTAGTGTAAACTTTACTCTAATGCACAAGAAACCTGGTGTTTTTCTTTTTTTCAATTATTATTACACCACTTACAATTGCTTTGGGGTATCCCACACAGAGCCCCCAATTATATGTTATGACTGAGGCTGGAGGAGTGCACAGTCTTTCTCTAGTTCCACTTCTCCATGGGTCACAACATATATTTAAATATTTACACAGTTACTGATACGGCCAATTATATACTTCCTTCAATCATGAGGTCAGAAGTGGGGGTGTTCGCTGATGATTGCACGATGTTCAGCACCATTCAGATACTGATGCTGTCCTTGTAGAAATGCAGCAAGAACTGGATAATATCCAGGCTTGGGCTGATAAGTGGCAAGTAACGTTTGTGCCACACAAATGCCAGGCAATGACCATCTCAAACAAGAGAGAATCTAACCATCTCCCCTTAACATTCAATGGCATTACCATCGCTGAATCCCCAACTATCAACAGCCTGGGGGTTACCATTGACCAGAAACTGAACTGGAGTAGCCATATAAATACCGTAGCTACAAGAGCAGGTCAGAGGTTAGGAACCCTGCAGCGAGTAACTCACCTCCTGACCCCCCAAAGCCTGTCCACCAATTACAAGGCACAAATCAGGAGTGTGATGGAATACTCTCCACTTGCCTGGATAGGTGCAACTCCAACAACACTCAAAAAGCTCGACACTATCCAGGACAAAGCAGCCCACTTGATTGACACTCCATCCACAAACATTCACTCTCTCCACAACCGGCGCACAGTGGCAGCAGCATGTACAATCTAAAAGATGAACTACAGCAACTCACCAAGGCTCCTTAGACGGCACCTTCCAAACCCACGAACTCTACCACCTAGAAGGACAAGGGCAGCAGTTGCATGGGAATACCACCACCTGCAAGTTCCCCTCCAAGCCACAAACCATCCTGACTTGGAACTATATCGCCGTTCCTTCACTGACACTGGGTCAAAATCCTGGAACTCCATTCCTAACAGCATTGTGGGTGTACCTACCCCACATGGACTGCAGCGGTTCAAGGCGGATGCTCACCACCACCTTCTCAAGGACAATTAGGGATGGGCAATAAATGCTGGCACAGCCAGCGATGCCTCCATCCCACGAATGCATCAAAAAAAACCTCTATTTTTATTTCAGAATAAAATCCACCAACCAGGTTTCTTTAATAAACAAAATTATCAATTTATTATAAAACAAAACTTATTCAGTAAAGATGCAAAACATTAACATACAGATTGAAATATGAATGTTCCCTTCTAAATTAGCCCAACACACACACACATGTGTTAAAGAAAAAAATAAAGAAGCTTTCTCTGCAGAGATCTCTTTACAAAAAAAAGCTTTGGCCAAACACTTGACAGGGATTAGTCCGGCAGACTTTCCAGGAGAAATGTGGCATCAGGGGTTTCATCTATCACACTAGATTCTCAGGGTTTCTCATAGAGGTGGAGAAAAGATGAACTGGTGTCAAAACAATATCCAAAATTAAACCAAATCTTGACAT
Source organism: Heterodontus francisci (assembly GCF_036365525.1). NCBI lineage: Eukaryota > Metazoa > Chordata > Chondrichthyes > Heterodontiformes > Heterodontidae > Heterodontus > Heterodontus francisci. The sequence continues at coordinate 98,796,924 of NC_090383.1, read as the reverse complement.
TGACGTTGGCGTATGGCAAGAAGAGTGAACGTTGCATGTGCTTCTGACAGCAGTCTGCTGGTGCTACCTAAGAAAACCTTGCATGAATAAGGGCAATAAGAGCAATATGAGCAGCTAGTGCGCATTGCCCTCATCACCTTCTTCCTCCTCATCTTCCTCATCCGCCTCGGAATGGTCCAAGGAGGATCTGAATTCTGTGTAAGTCCAAACCTCACTACAGTGCATTCTGTGCAACCTGACTGGTGCATACTGAAGGGTGCCTCCTGATACATTTAGGCACCTGAAGTGCATCTGAAGTACAAAGTTTGCGTGTTGCCTGCCTCAACAGGACTGGTCACGGGCACATCACAAATCACAACCCTGCACCTGAAAACGTGAGCAACGGACTTTTAGCCCCTTAATTTCTAAACTAACAACATAGGCATTCAAAATTAATGTGTAGCGAAAAACTGGAAAATATATAAAAATGCAAACATTATGTACACTACAGGTTTTTGGTTCACTTAAGACAAACAAATTGTCAAAAATTGACATACTATTTACTAAATGAATAAGAACTAATTTACAGGTCTTGCACATAATGTACCAAATGTATTCAATTTAATAAGTATGCAATAACTTATGGGCAGACTATATATCAAATTAATTAGATAGAGATAATGCTTTTTTCTTTTAAAATTTGATAGTTTTACTTCGCTCTATCTAAAAACAGCTGCTACCACTTCTTACTTCAATAATCTGTATAATGCAGGTATCTATTTGCAAGAGAAATAAGCATGAAGTATAGGTCACAGAGGGACACCACAACAGCAGGCTACATTCCAGCACATTAAAAAGACCAAAATTCAATAAATCATAGCATATATATGGAAAATGTAATTGCTTAGCTCTACTGCTAACTAGAAGTTAGTAAAAATATAATTCACCAAGACCTGGACACCATTCGGGTTTAAGCTGATAACTGGCAAGTAACATTCATACCAAACAAGTACCAGGCAATGACCATTTCCAACAAGAGAAAATCTAACCATCTCCTCTTGACATTCAACAGCATTACCATCACTGAGTTCCCACACCTTCAACATTCTAGGGGTTACCACTGACGAGAAACTTAACTGGACCAGCCATGTAAATACTGTGGCTACAACAGCAGGTCAGAGGCTGGGAATTCTGTGGCACGTAACTCACCTCCTGACTCCCCAAGGCCTGTCCACCAATTAGAAAGCACAAGTCAGGAGTGTGATGGAATACTTTCCACTGCCTGGATGAGTACAACTCCAACTCCCAAGGAGGATCAACTCCCAAGAAGCTTGACACCATCCAGGACGAAGCAGCTTGCTTGATTAGCACCTCATCCACCACATTCACTCCCTCCACCACCAGCGCACAGTGGCAGCAGTGTATACTATCTACAAGATGTACTGCAGCAACTTGCCAAGCCTCCTTCAAAAGCACCTTCCAAACCAGTCATTTCTACCACCTAGAAGGACAAGGATAGCAGACGCATGGGAACACCTTTACTTGCAGAACCCCTCCAAGCCATAGATCATTCTGACTTGGAGCTATATCGCCATTGTTACAACCGACTGCTCCTGTCAAAGCCCCCAATCAAAATATGTGATTCTGATTGTGGTGGGACAGACGCACTGTTAATTCAATCCCGTCCCTCCACAGATCGCCTAACATATCATTTAAAACTTTCCAAATTAAAGAAAGACCCAGCCAAATTGTACCATCTATTAACCCCCGAATGAGGCTAACCAAACCAGGTGTCTTTAAATCAACAAATTAACTCTTTCATTAGAAGAACTAAATTCTTAAACACAATGAAGGTATAAACAACATTTAAAGTAGAAAATATTAGAGTCCTTGCAAATTTACAGTCCAAAGTTGCAAACTTACAGCCCAGTGTTGCTTGATGTCCTCTCAGAATGTTGCTTGAAGTCCTCACAGTCATCCAATGTGGGGAAAAAAGGTTCTTCCACAGTAGAACAGTCCATAGTTTAACCTCAGCAGTAGGTGATGCTTTCCTTCTCCAGTGAATTTCAACAATTAATGACTTGAAAACATTTTCAATAGAATCAAGCTGACTTTCGAGTTTTCGAGGGATGAAAGATTGTCACAGTCTAACTTCCCTTTCTTCAATTTAAATTACCAGAGATCTCTGTTTTGGTTTGACTTTTTTTTTACAATTTTGAGAGATAATTAATTAAACAGACTAAAACTCCTCTTCTTTCAGTTTAAATGGTTGAGAGCTCTTTTTCCAGTGCTGTCATCACAGCTGTGTCCTCTGTGTCTGTGGTTTGTTAGAACAAACTGTCTTCAACTAAAAAGCCAGTTCAAAATTGAATTGTAACAAATGTATCACCTAAAGACTCACTCCCAGTGGCTGTATCTATGGTAACGAGAATGCACCTTTTGAATCGCAGTCTCCAAATGGTTGTATCCAATAGCAACCGAAAATGCACTTTTCTATAACTCCTGAGGCTTGCTGGTTCTTAAAGCAATACTGATACTTTGCAAACCTTAAAGGTAAACTGCATATTCCTGGAAAAAAAAACTACAGGACCATGACACCATTCATTCACTGTCACTGGGTCAAAAACCTGGAAATCCCTTCCTAACAGCTCTGTGGGTGCACCTACACCACATGGACTGCAGCAGTTCAAGAAGGCAGCTCACCAACACCTTCTCAAGAGCAATTAGGAATGATCAGCAAATGTTGGCCTTGCCAGTGACGCTCATATCCCATCAATACATTTTTTTAAATACATTTATATAGCACGTTACCAAATATAATGCCCCAGGATGCTTTAAAGAGGGGAGAAAGCAAGAGCAGATAACAGGGATAAAGGGACAGGTTTAGATTCAGAGATATATCTAAAAGTTTTGTCAAGAAAATAGGTTTTGAAAAGTTTTTCAAAGGTGCAGAAACAGAGAGGTTTAGGGACAGAGTTCCAGAAAGTGGGAACACAATGGCTGATGGCTAAGGTGAAGGAAGTGGCGGTTGTACAGCCAGCCAGAAGTGGAGCACTGGAGAACATGAAATGAGTGTAAGGCTGAAGGAGATTGCAGAGCTAGGCTGGGGTGAGGTAGTAGAGGGTTTGAAGACGAAAGTGATGACTTGAAATTCAATTTGTTGTTGGACACAAAGCTGGCATAGGCCACTGAGGAAGGCAGGGGATCGGCAAATGGACTTAGTATGGACAGGATGCAAGGAGCTGAGTTTAAAATAAGACATTATGAAGTATGGTGGATGGAAGCCAGGGGTCAAGAACAAATATTGACTCAGTGCAACTTGATGTAGGTCAGGCAGTCTGACAGCACAGAATTGGCAAGTTAGGGTCAAATGAAGTGAAGGAAAACAAGGGTATTAACATCATTAGTATTCAAAATGACCCAAGGACAAATTAATGCCAATTAGTTGAACAAGTACTCAAACAGAATTGTTGAAAAGTTTCAGTGCTATAGCATCCTGGACATTTTGGCCCTGTCATGCAGGCCCCCACCTGCCAAGAATGAGGCACATTAATTTCATCACATGGAGATTAAACTTCAAGTTGTTGCTGGGAAGAAAAGAGGGCCTATTACAAGGAATTGCCAGGTCCTTAGCCGGAAAGACATTTTTGCATACTCGCAGTGTTGGAACAAAGGAAGCAATCCCTGCTCCCAATACACAGAATGGACATGGTCAGACCAGTTTAGTCACAAGACTAACTGGCTATTGCAGAATTTTGAACTGAGAGTATTAAATTGGAGAAACAGTGTGTTTGAAGACAGAAATCTCCTGGCTGCTGGATTGAGAACATCTCTCCCCTGTCTGCTCCCAACTCTCTCTCTCACCAGCTTTGGAATCCACTGACGACACATGATTGCCAAGAGAGAAAAGTCTCCTACAGTGAACAAGGTTTAAAAAGAATACTGGCTCCCAACGAAAAGCAAGAATTACCTACAAGCAAGAACTACCTACAAAAGGACTCTACAGTGAGCTCGAAGCACAGTAACAAGAAACTCTTCAGATATTGCCTCAAATCTCTCCACTTTATTTTTCTTCTGCTCTTTTCTGTCCCTATCTGCATGTGTTTATCGCGTATGCATGCTAGCATGGGCGCGTCGTGTATCCATAGGCGTTAACTGAATTAGAGTTTAAGTTTTAATAAATTTTACGTTTCTTCTTTAAAACTAAGAAAGTCTGTTTGTGCTCATTTCTTTACCTTATGATTGGAAAGCGGTGAGTAAGGATTCATCAAGGGGGAGCTCAAAACACAGTGGCCAGAAGTTTACGGCTCCTGGTGGGGGTGGCCGGGCCGGAGGTGGCCGAGAAAACCGAACCCGTTCTGCGACGCCCACCCACCGGCATAATGTGCGGGACTGCCAGTTAGTGGCACCCGACAGGGTGCGCGCGGCTGGCTGCAGCAGAGGATTTGGGGGTGGGGCCAATGGCAGCCCTGTAAAAAGGCATACAGCATTGGAAAGATTTGGGGCAGGGCCAGTCAGCCCTGTAAAAAGGCATACAGCATTGGAAAGATTTGGGGGCTAGGCCAATGTCAGCCCTGTAAAAAGGCATACAGCAATACAATGGAGCAGCCGCTCAAGGGAATACAGCGGAGGAGGAGTTGTGAGTGCAACTGCTGAGGTGACCAGCTGACTGGAAAGTGAAGACGTGAAGGGACACTGACAGTACACAGGGGCAGGAAAGGGGCAAACATTTGCAGAAGAAATCCAGAGTGATGGAGGGGAGAAGGTTCATCACAGCCCCCAGATTCTCAGAGGAATCTCTGCAGGTCCTCCTCCAGGTGGTGGAGGCGAGGTGTGGCATATTATTCAATGCCGATGCCGAAGAAGGCCTGCAGAAGTGACCAACAGGGCCTGGTTGGAGGTCGCCGAGGAGGTCAGCAGCCACTGTGTGGTACGGAGTATGTGGCTCCAGTGCCGCAAGCAGCTCAATGACCTGCTTCGCTCCACCTCATTCATCTTATTGTGAACGTGTCAGGGAAAGGTCAGTCTGTCCTAACGATGCAGCGTGGAAACCAGCAACGACCAATCCTTGCCTGCTGCATTGTATTGGTATGCAGGATGGACATGTCAGGGATGCATGGTGATCCATTAGTGTTCTGTTTCGGCACTGCATTGCAGTTGCGCTGAAAGGGAACAACAAACCCAATGGGTGCAGGTGTGAGATACCAAAGCATATGGCTAAACTAGGTATGTTTGTTTAAATAGGAAAGAGGGCTCACAATGCCCGAGAGAGGTCCCGGACTGGTGGTGACCAGGGCAATCAGGCATACTGGACAAGTATGGAGGAGGATGCCTTGATGCTAGTAGGGGAGGACGGAGCACGCGCTGTGGCAGCTGGCGAGGTTGGGGGCCCTGGTCATCAGAGTGAGTGACCCATAATATGGTGGGAGGGAGTAAGGGGGCTTTGGGGGGACAGTTGCAGTGGTGATTGTCTCATTCACAGAAGTGTGCTAATAAAAGTTGATTCACACAAAGGTGTGCAAACCACAGTAAGGGGCATGTGCTTAAATCTGTGGTGCTGATCAAACTGATCAATCTGATCACCCCTGCAGGTGAAACACATCTGCGGCCAGAAGGGGCCTCGGGGGCTCGACAGTCCACCTCTGAGGATGAGGAGATCGCCTCAGAGGGTGCACCGTCACATCATCGCACCTCACCAAGCGCCAGTGCAGAGACTTCCACCATGGCTGGGATTAACATCTCCACGGAAAAGATGTCATTTACGGGTGTTAGCACAGCACAGTCGCCAGACCCGCCACCAGAGGCAGAACCGGCCGATGCCTCACACACTCAGAGAAGTATGGGAGGCCAAGCCAGTGCAGAGCCGCAAGCTGATGACACGCCTCTGAGAACATCCATTTGGCGGGAGATGTTGCAGGTTCAACATGCTGTGCAGGAGTTGTCAGAGACGCTGCGAGGCATAGCACATACCCTGGAAACTTCCATCCAGGGCGTGTCAGCTGCAAACTCTCAGGCATTTGTCCATCTGGCTTCCCCCATTGACAGATTGGTGGCTGCAGTGGAGGAGCCAGTACTGGAAGCCATCCGTGTTCTCAGGGGGAGTGTAGCCTCCCTGGGCCAGGCCATCAGGGTGCAAACTCAGATGCACATGCGACAGGTCGTGGCTGCTCATCCCTCTGAGGTCAGCTTTGAGGACCAGTCGAGCCTCAGGAGGGCACAGGGGCAGCAGCCAATAGCATATGGGAGCTCCTCTCAGGGCGCTCCTGATACCTCATGTAGCCCCTTGCTCCCTCCGCTAGTGACATGTCAACCGCAAACTCCCAGGGTGTTAGAGGGTGTACCTGATATTTCTCACGAGCATGATATGACGTGGCCAGTGCGGCCGCAAGCAGGCAGAGGACGTCCGCGAAAGTCATCAAGAGCAGGGCGGCAGCCTGATCAGCCACCTGCCTCCGGTGAGTCTAGTGGCGAGGGAACGTGCACACATAAGAGCACCTGCAAACGTTTTAAGAAATCACAGTAACAGCACTGCTGGTTCACTGGGTTACCTTCCGGTTATTTATTTCAATTACACATTACACCACTGTAAATAAATTTCTGGTTTAAACATTTAACTTTGCTTACGTCATCCATGAGGAAGCATCAGACATCGTTGCGCTGCTAAAGCAGTTATATATGAAACATCACACACTTGGGTTGGGTTCATAGTGACATGATTATGTTTTTAATCTGATCATTTCTTCCCTTGGATGTGCGTGTCTTTTCCCTCTCGCAATCCCACAGTGGCTCATTGCATGCCACAATGTGAAATCTTTGCATGGAGTGATGCTCTCAAGAAAAATGCCTGTCTATTAGGGCACCCGTAAGGTCTCTCTTGCTCTTAATTCCAGATGACATTGTGCTTCCTGTACCATGCCATCATGTGGGTGTTGCCCATCGTCCTTATCAGAAACTCCATCTTCATCTGATGACGCCTCACGGTTACCTTGAACCTCCTCAATGGCATCTCCCCTTTCCATTGCCAGGTTATGCAAGGCGCAACAAACAACAATAATCCTGGATGCCCGCGCTGGCGCGTACTGCAGTGATCCTCCTGAGCGGTCCAGACACCTGAATCTCATCTTAAGTAGGCCAATCGTTTGTTCGATTGTCACTCTTGTGGCCGCATGGCTCTCATTGAAGCGTTCCTCAGCATGACCCCTTGGGATTCTCACTGATGTCATCAGCCATGTCTCCAATGTATCCAATCTTCCAGTCTGTCTGGGGGACTGAAAAGAGCAGGCACCTGGGAGTTTCTGAGAATGCATGCATCGTGGCAACTCCCTGGGTACCGTGCACAAACCTGCATGATTCTCTTCCGACGATCGCATACAAGCTAAAGGTTCCATGAATGGAAGCCTTTTCGATTAATGAATGCCCCTGACTGACCTGCTGGTGATCTAATTGCCACATGCCTACGGTCTATAACGCCCTGAACCATTGGGAACCCAGCTATTGCAGTGAATCCTCTTGCTCGTTAAGCTTGGCTGGTATTGTCCATTTTGAAACTAATGAAATTGTTAGCATGTCTGAACAGTGCATCAGTCACAACCTTTTTGCAGTGGTGCGCAGCTGCATGGGAGACTCTGCACAGGTCTGCCGTCAAAGCTTGGAAAGAGCCACACACATAAAGGTTAAGGGCGACGGTCACCTTTAGAGCGACTGGCACTGGATGGCCACTGAGGCAGTTTGAGGCTACATCCACTGCCACCATCTCACAGAGAAATGTCACGGTCTCACGTGACAGAGGCAGCCTTCTTCTGCACTGGCGTTCCGACAGCTGCAGGTAGCTCAGACGCGGTCGGTATACCCTGCCTGTTGGGTAGGCGCGTCTCCTGACATGTGTTCGCTCTCACCCGACTCTGCCACCTGCTCTCCCTCTCACATAAAGGGGAGTCACTTGACCAGCTGTTTGCGCATGCCCATGCCCAGCTGTCCTTCTGTCCCTGATTGGGGCATGGTCCTCCTCCTCTGAAGTGCTGCCTCCAGAATGCACAACGCCCATCGTTGGACTGATTACCAGATTCAATGATTAAATCTCTTAAGCTCCAGTTGTCAGGACAGGCACACACAACCCCCTTCCTTCCACTCACTGACTCAGGACAGATAGGTCCCGAGCTGCAGTGAGTCAGACTCAGTTGGAGCCCTCTGCACAAGCTACAAATGTCAACATTTATATGACACACAAAAACTCTCACAGATAAGCAACACCAAAAACTTTACCTCCAACACCCTCACTGATTGCCTACCTTCCGCCCTTTTAAAGCTGCGGGGTCCCCGACACGATCAGTGACCCAATTTACGGCTGTAAAATCAAAAGGCCATGTAAATTTCCATTCAATTGGCTTCTCAATTGCTTTAAATGCCTTGAAATTACTTGCGGTCGGGCGTGCAAGCAGCGACTCGATCATGCCCGACTTCCTGGATCATAAAATGGCGTCTGTGCGTGATGACACCAGGGATCTGACCCGATGTCATCGGACCCCATTTTACCACCTCCGAATGGACCCGATTAAGGTAAGTAAAATTCCGGCCACTGTGTTTAAAGATAAAATCCTGTTACAGTAAGACCGGCTGAAAGGGACCCCTAGACACCTTTCTCACCTGGTCCTAACAGGCCTTTGCTTGAAAAGGTCACTCCAGGAGATGCCATAGGCTGAAATAACCATAACATTTTCATTAAAAAAGTAATAAACTAAACAATTTACAGACCTGGCTGCAACTGCAAGCAAAGTCCACATTTGCCATAACTTAGAATTTTCACTCTATTCTCGAGCAAGATTAGGAAATTAATATGTTGGTGTAATCATGAGTGATCTGCATACTGCAATGACACAGCATGTTGCAGCACTGTCAGGAAAAGATGATTTTACTTCTACTCTTCTGGGGACCACATAAATATAAATTTTCTGTCTGTCTGCATGGGTATAAATCAAACAGAATTTTTTTTAATGTACAAAAAGTAACCCAGGTGAGGGTTTAAGGCCCATGGGGTAGGACACTACCATAGCTAAGAAAAAAACGAATAGGTGCACCAATCTTCAATTTTAAAAAAGCTTGAACATTACAACAAAAAAGCAAGACTAAGGCAGATCAACAATAACACAATTTTGATTTCCTAAGAAAGAAAGAGAGGTAGACTATGAAGTGAATCTTGATTTCAGCACAGTGAGGATTGTAGGGAGCAGGAGAAACACATAATATGCCACATTCTATACTTAGAGCAACAAGAGAGGGAAGTTCAAAGCACTAGCTCCTGATAAAATAGAGAAAAAATAAGAAATGCTGTACGAGAGAGAAGTTAGAGGTGAAAGGTAAGACATAACCTATCATACAGGAAGTCTTTCCCTGTATCCTAACTAGGATACCCCCCGATATCAGAGCATTATCCAAGTTCTGGATGACCTTAGGCCTTATAGAAGGTTCAGCTGCTGAACAGGACATAGAAGACAAAACTAATCAATAATATTAGACTAAAAATAAAACAGAGAAAAAAACATATATTGTAAAGGAAAGGGAAGTTTGGACGAGGCAATATGGTCCATAATTTTGTAGTTGGGAGAATGGTTTGGAGTAAAAGAGCAGGACAGAAAGGAAAGCATTGGATAACGAGCAAAAACTGGGGTGGGAATGAAGGAAAAATAGAGAGGAAGATAAGGAATAAAAAGCAAAATACTGCATATAGTGGAAATCCAAAATCAAACCAAAAATCTAAATAAAAAATGCTGAAGAAGGCCAGTCTGGCAGCATATGTGGAGAGAGGAAGGTTGGGTTAATATTTCAGGTGTTAGAATATTTAAAACTGATTTAAATGGTCAAGGTATCCAGCATTCTCTCCTTTAGTATTTTTAGTGTTGGAATAAATGTGGAGAAAAAGGAAACTTGAATCTATATATGAACAAAGGACATTTTGCAAACACAAAGGCTGAAAACATAAAACACCCAGGTCAAGAAAAGGCTAATATCCTGATAAGCAACTAGTTGCCTGCCAAGTCCCCACATATATGGTAAAAGATAATGAGTGGCCTATCCACTTAAGGTATAATAAGCAAAGCTTGTAGACAGAGATGGAGGCAGAAAATATTACAAGTGGAGTAAACACCTAAATACACAACCTCAACAAATGTGCAACTGTGTATTATATTGTATGTAGGCACAGCCCAAGGTTGTATTAAAAGAATAGATCCTGCTCCCCCACACCCTCCTCTCCAAGAGCAGACCGTTCGAGGTAGTCAGGAGCCATGTAGCTGTGTGGAAGGCCTGGAACCAGTTACTCCAGTCCTTGGAACTGGACTGCGTTGTTCTCTAGGAGGTCAGAGCACTCTCAGGATCAGTCGGAAACCCACAGCCACACATGATGTTTAGAACGCCGAATGTAATCACTCCAGCCCTGGGAAGGTTGTTTTATGTAAAACGAAAAATGCTGAAATGCTCGGCATTCAGGCAGCATCTGTGGAGAGGAAGCGCTCCAGAAATGTTGGCACCGGGGCGGTGGGCTGGGAGGCTGGTGGGCCACTAAAATGCCAGGGAGCCGTGCAGGATGGCTCTCCAATGCAGTCATGCCGCTGGGGAAGCCTTGGCGAGTGTTGGGAACGGCTGCAGTCAGATGCCTGCCAACCAGAGGTGGGCAGCCAATCTGAATAATTAAAGGCCCAAATAAGGGCTATTTTGCCAGCGGCGGAGCGCACCAGCCCCCTCTTCCGCCACATGGGAGGCTGCCAGCTGCATTGAGGTGGCTTCCAGCAGGTTCTGGGGGAGGGGCCATCGGAGCCACCAGGTGCTGCTGGAGGGGGACCCCCTCTAATTGCCAGGGCTTGCCTGCTTGGCCCCAGAAAAAACACAACTCTCTGCCACCCCTCAAAATGGAGGTGCCCTCGCATTTCCCCTGCTGCCTCAGCAGTACCTCTCTCGGTAGTGCTACCAAGGCTGCAAAGTTTCTCTCTCCACAGATACTGCTCGACTTGCTGAGTATTTCCAGCATTTTCTGTTTTTATTTCAGATTTCCAGCATCCGCAGTTTTTTTTAAATTCATTCATGGGATGTGGGCGTCGCTGGTAGGCCAGCATTTATTGCCCTTGAGAAGGTGGTGGTGAGCTGCAGTATTTTTCTTTCATATTATTTGCGTGTCATCTTGTCATTTAATTTAGTACTATAGAACAGATATGGTTATAGTTAGAGAGCAGTTATATAAAATCTAACACTGTTAGTAGTCAATATAAAACTTGTAAAAACCAGTTGTGCTGGAATCATAAGCAGAGTTATTGTTGCCAGACTAACAACCCTCTGTTGCAACAATAACCATGGGGAAATCCACTAACAAGACCTTTCTGAAAGGTCATTGACTGGAAATGTTAACTCTATCTTCCTCTGTCCACAGATGCTGCCTTCAGAAGATAAGGAATAGTTCAAGAACGATTATGAGAATCAGAGGGGGCAGATAGGGCAGATGAGGACAAAGACAGATGGGAACTTAATGAATTACAGTCAGTGTTGGCTGATGCAATACCCATCAGGATCCAATCTTGCCCTCTGAATAGGAATATGGAATATCAACTACAAATGTAGCAAAATCTGGATCCAAGTGTCTTGGATACTGGGGGTGCTCAACTTTACTGATACTACTAGTACCATTCTTATTCAGCCTTCCAGGACTCAACTTTATGATCCTGAAGGATAAATTCACATCAGTCACTTCAGTAAATGTAGACAACTCCAATTACAAGATGTAATTGGACCTACCATGAAAGAGTAATAGATATTGCAAACTTGGATTGTACATCAGCAACGTTAAAGGCCGGAGCACATTTTGTTCAATGCTTAAAAGAGTAGACCTTATACTTAGTCAAAAGAAAATATGGTGAATTTATCCAAATTAGAAAATATTGCATAAGCAAACAAGCAACCAAGCTACCAAGAACTAGAAAAATACTTCATCTGTCACCTGAGGGTAAGATAGCTTAACATAGTATAGGAAAGATGATAAAAAGCCAGCATCAAACCGTAGCGAGTCAGGAAGTACACCGCAAAGTTATGCTTATTTTTATTTCCAAGTTTTCAAGTGGACCAGGAGTAGAAGTGCTCTTACGGGTCCCAAAAGGAAATCTTGGGCCACTCCTAGCCTGAGTTTCCCCTTACTTCCTCCAACAGCAACACCTTTGTTTACCACCGCTCCCCCACCAACCCAATTCACTTACTTTAACGCCAGGGATCCATGTCTCAGGTCCCAGGTAGCAGCCTCCTGCCACGTTTGCCCACCAGTTTCATATCACTGGCACTGGGTTCAGTCGGGAGTTGAAACTGGTGTATCTAAATGAGATCTACGAGTTCAAATGGTCCAGCCTCATATCGATGAACTGGGGCAAGCCCGATTTCACCAGAGTTAAAATCAGGGCTTTTGCCGTAACTAATTTCCAGCACTGTCAACACAAATCTATTGCATGTGGAGGAGGTTTTAATAAATAACAGCATTATCCCAAAAATATTTAACAAGGAAGCAAGCACTGATTTTTTTCCCCTAAAATCAATCTAATTTTGTATTGAAGAACTTTCTCTTCCTCCTTCCTACTATTGTTAGGGAACGTAAAGCCTTACAGTTTGTAAATTCCATATATTGCATCATGTGCTCCATTGGCACACTACATAAACTATTAGAAGTGACCTCAAGTTAATATATGCCTGGAAAGTATTCTCTTGGATCTATTGGCAAACTGCAAAACACTTCTGCTTTTATGAGTTGCTGACCCAATGCATTGCATTGGAAAAAAAACTATAAATACTATTCACCAACTATTAAGTACTAAATCTTTTATTGGAAAATCTATTAGCTTGAGTTTTTTCAAAATGTAGTAATGATTAGGAAAAAGAATGGAGATAGACTCAGCCTAATATCTATTAAATGTAGTAACTCACAGTATATAGACTTAGTGTGGCTTTTTTTGTGGCAAAAATGTTATCTTAATTTCAAAAGGTACAAAGACTGTTCCAAGCATATGCAAATAAATCTATGATTTTTCTCTTAGGCTGATGGCAATGTATTAATTGTTGGTTATATTGATTTATTTTCTGTGTGCAAATATATCAGAAGTGAACTTTCAGCAATGCAATAGCCATTAAATTTTGTTATCAGCAGGTAACAATGAACAGTAAGAACTAACAAAAAGCGACATTTAAGACAGACAATTGGAGTCTTTTGGAATCCTGGCTAATTCTTGACTACAGAAGCTATTTTTAGTGGATCTAGGAACTAATCACTAATATCTGACCTTGGGAGAAGTCCCAACCCAATCTGTCCCCTTCAAAAAATCTGAATTTAAAGTTACTGAGGGTACTTTAAAAAAAAAACATTCTCAGGATGTGTACAGTGTTGCCCATCCCTCATTGTCCTGAGAAGGTGATGGTGAGTCTTCTTCTCAAACTGCTGAAATTTGTGTGGTGAGGGGGCTCCTACAATGCTGTTAAGGGGTGTTTCAGGAATTCTTTGTAGAAGATATAACTGAGTCACCTGCTTGGTCATTTCAAAGGCCACTTAAGAGACAATCATATTAGTGTGGGACTGGAGTCATACATAAAGGAACATAGTAGCCTGTACCACAATTCAGTTAGATCATAGTAGATCTGTACCTCAATTCCACTTATCTGCCTTTGTTCCACATCCCTTGATACCCTTACCAAACAAAAAATCTATCAATTTCAGTCTTGAAAATTTCAATTGGCCCAGCCTTTTGGAGGAAGAGTTCCAGATTCCCGCTAACCTTTGTGTAAAAAAAGTACTTCTTGATTTCATTCCTAAATGGCCGAGTTCTAATTTTAAGACTATGCCCTCTTATTCTGGATCCCCCAGGAAACAGTTCACTGCTTCTAAATTGATAAAGAGATAATAGGGTGAAGACCTCAATTAGATCACTCCTCAACCTTCTAAACTCAAGTAGCGTTCTGGAGATGCTATCAATATCAAGAAGATGACCACCAAAAGGTGGCCCCACATAGTTTTCACTTTGTGCCAATGCAAATTCAACCACTGTGAAGTTTTTATTAGTTTGTCCCCTAATGTGCTGTAGATGTTGTATCCACTTTATCCCTTGTCATCTTTTTGTAGTACAACCTGAGACATCTTACAGCATGAGAAGACCTATATGAATGCAACCTGTCATTGCCATAGATGTTGTAGCCCAATACAATGTACCACAGAATGGACAGAGATAACTGCCCTGCCAGGTTTTCACCATTCGGAAAAAAACTAAATGGAAGAACAGACAATCAATCTTTAAGTACTGGTCCCTGTATACATTTGAAATGTAAGCACAAAGCTTTCCCAACTCGCCAAACCATCATAAATGTCATGCAGCAGTGGAACAATTGCTCTATCCTCATATTGCTCTTATCAACCTCTCATAACCAGAATTTATAAAACTTAGTAAATCCATTACTCTACAGTCTATGGCATCTCCCACACTAGGTCCTGCACTCCAAAAAATCTATTCAGTCTTGTTCCTCCCTAATTCATCAATCTTCAACTGCCTATAGTTACTGCTCCACCCTCATTCTAATGATTTGAGCTTACTGCTCATCTCCTGCGCTGTTGCCAGGGCTTAAATGTTGCAGCTATAAGGAAAGATTGGATCGACTAGGGTTGTTTTCCTTAGAACAAAGGAGGCTGAGGGGTGTCTTAATTGAGGTGTACAAAATTATGAGGGGCTTAGATAAAGTAGGCAGGAAGGACCTGTTTCCCCTAGTGAAGAGGTCAATTTCCAGGGGGCACAGATTTAAGGTGGTTGGTAGGAGGATTAGAGGGGACATGAAGAAAAACTTTTTCACCCAGAAGGTGGTGGGTATCTGGAATTCACTGCCCGGATCGGTGGTGGAGACAGAAACCTTCAACTCATTTAAAAGGTACCTGGACATGCACCTGAAGTGCTGTAACCTGCAAGGCTCTGGAACAGGTGCTGGAAGGCGGGTTTAGATTGGGCGGCTAGTTTTTTCAGCTGGGGCTGATGGGCTGAATGGCCTCCTTCTATGGTTCTATTCTGTTCCACCACTGCAGGACACTATGCCCTGCCCTCTAGAATTCTCACTCCCATAACCTACTCTGTCTTGCTACTTTTCTCCCTGGTTTCAGCCACTTCCTAAAAACTCAAATGTTTGATCTTGCTTTCAATCTCTTCTCCCGTTAACTCCAAATTCCTCCTTTTCTTCCCTAGTGCTCACTTCTCCATCTGTATGAGAGGAGAATTCAATAAATGTAAGTTGTTGTTACTAATCAAATACTGAAGAACTGCAACAACAAATCCTGTTTTGAGTTAGCTGAACTCAAGTAGGGTAGTAGTGAGCATACTAGTATCTCAACGAAGGGAAATGAGGCAGTCAGAATTTGCAGTTCTGATCACTGATCCAAATTGAAAACTATGGGCAAGGAAAGAATAAGGCTTTGTTGTCTTATCCCCAAAATTGAACACTTTTCAAAAACTCACTGGGCGCAGGAACATGTGGGCAATAACTACCTTGATTGAGACAGCCAAGAGCAGCTACCATTTGTGGAACTGTACCCCAATCTGAGTAAATGGTTTCCAAAAGTGGGAGGGATAAATTTTAAGTGCAAAATTTATTATTTATCTTCTGCAACTCCAAATATATTTCCTTTTCACTGATATTTTAATACGTTCCAACTTTTAAGTCACAATTCCTCTTCCTAGAGAGTGCCCTTTTCATCTCTATATTTACACCAATAACAGTAATAATTTACAGCTAGAAATCTGTGTTTGTGATTTCTTTCTGCTTTAATTCTCCAATTCACAAAATTGACCAAAGTGTGATTACAGTGAGATGACTGCTTTAAAAACTTTGAAGAGTACTTACAATCAACAAGCAAATTTTAGAAAAAAAGAGCATTTGTTCATAAAATAGATGCAAGTCTCTGTCCTGTTTGGAGAATTCTATACAAACCTATGTGAGAAAGGACATACTACCTGTTTTACGTCCAAATAGTAATACACGGCCATTATGATTTCACAAATGTTCTGGCCACGTATGCAGCTAGAAGGCCTAATTACTCTCAGATCAAGCTCTTTACAGCAGTAATAATACATTACATAATAAAAACAGCCTGCATTTAGCACAAAAATCACCCCACAGTGCTTCAAAGAGGCGCAAATTTTAAAAATGGATGCAGAGTTAAAGACAGAGATATTAGGAAGGGTGACTAAAAGCTAAATCAAAGAGGTGAGTTTTAAGCAGGGTTTTAAAACAAAGTGGGAGATGGAGAGGCAGAGTTAATGGAGGAAATTCCAGAGTTTAAGCCCAGTATGGCTGAAGATATGGTTATGAAAAGAGAGGGGATTCACAGGAGGTCAGGGGAGTGGTGGGTTTGATGAGATATCTGGGCCAGGGGACTTTACATAAGTAGAAAGGTGCAAGGCCATGAAAGGATTCAAACACAAGGATGATCATTTTAAATTTGAGGCTTTGGAAGACTGAAATAAAATGTAGGTCAACTCAGAAAGGGGTGATGGGTAAGTAGGATTTGGTGAAATATAGGATATGGGCAGCAGAGTTTTGGATGAGTTGTAGTTTTTGGAGTTTTGAGGATGAGAGGCCAGCCAGAAAAGCACTAGAATAGTCGAGTCTAGAAGTGACAAAGGCATAGTTGGGGGCTTTGATAGCTGTTGGGCTGAGGTAGAGTGAAGGCAGGTGATGTTACGGAAGTGGAAGTCGGCAGGCTTTGTGATATAGGATTAGATACTCAGCTGAGATTTGAATAGAACACCAAGATTGCAACCAGTCTGGTTCAACCTCAGACAGTGGCTGGGGAGGGGAAAGAGTATGAAATTTATAGTGGCGGTAGAAGTTGATGGTTTCAGTCTTAACTAATGTTTGGCTAGAGAAAACTGTGACTAATCTATGACTGAATGTTGCATAGTTTCACAACATTGGCTGTGTAGGAATCAAGAGTTGGTGAGAGATAGAAGTGTGCGTCATAAATACACATGCGGAAGATGACTTCGGGGGTGACTGTCCCTGCCCTTTCGCGAGTAAGGTAAGGGTGCCATGCTCAGGATTACGAGCCATGGCCAACAGCGGAACTGGCAAATTTTCGGTGGTGATGGCAGAAAAGTTAGAACCTTGAGGGACAATGGCTGCTTACAGGCAGATAATCCTATGGGAAGAGGATTTGCAATCCTTTAAAACACTCATGAGGAAGGCAACAGGAAACCACCTCATGTACTTTTTCCTTAGTCATATTGCTGATTTCTCATAGAAGTTAAAAAATGGGAGGCTCTTATGAGCAACTGAAAGGGAAAGCACAGGACTGTGAGGCGTGGAGAAATGAGCAGAGGACCTGCCCTTCGGCAGATCACCACTACACAGATGAGTAAACGGATAAGGCCAATGACAGAACCTCAGGGGTTTCTGAGTGAATGACACAGTGATGGGAAGAGAAACCATTGGTGGAGATGCTCTGATTACAATCAGGTAGGTAAGCATTAGAACCAGTTAAGGGTAAACCCACTGAGCAAGGCAATGGATTAGAGGTGTTAGAGGAGGATGGTATGATCAACTATGTCAGAGGCCGCAGAGAGATGGAGGAAGAGTTAGAGGGTTAGATGATCACATTCAGTCAGAACAAATACAATTTGCAATTTGGTTACAGCCGCTTTACTGCTGTGGTAGGGACAGAAATCTGATTGGGAAGATGCAAACAGGGATATGCACAAAAGATAAGCACAGAGCTGGGAGACTCAACTCATTCAAGGGCTTTGGAGAGGAAATGGAAGTTCAAAATTGGCAGAGAGATTGCAAGACTGGGATTTCTGAAGGGGAAGGTGACAGCAATTTTGAAAGGGATGGGGACTACCTTAGGAGAAGGAACTACATACAATATCAGCTAGTGTAGGAGGTCCAAAATGGAAGTTCAGTGGACAGCAGTTCAGTCGGAATGGAGTGAAGGGATCAGGAGGTGGGTCTCATGGACAAGATAATCTCAGAATTTTTTTTTAAAGTTGAGAGAGATGGAACAAGATGAGGTGTTTGAAGAAGTGGAAGATGCCAGAGGAGTAGGTGGAAAGAGACCGTGGCGTGCTTTATTGCTAAGGACAAACTGAGAACACATACACAATGATACACCTTAGTAGCATCTTCCCCTTTGTAAGGTACTCCCATCCAGTGACCAAGTGAACACTTATTCAATATATTGGAATATTGACTTAAGATACGAAGTTTGGAATTTCAGCGTAATTGTGAGTAGGCCTCAATGATCTCCTTGTCCTCGGTCACACTGACCTACTTGTTGTCAAGTAAAAATATGGATATTCAAACTACTTACATATTTAATAATTTTTGAAAACTCCTAAAATCAGGGAACTGAGAACAATGGCCCTGGAACAATAATATAATATTGCAACAGTTGTAATAAACAGCTAATAGCTGGAATAAAACATTTTGCTACAGGAAGATTTGTTTTGACCACAATTTTTTATTTATTATTAGAATTTGGATATTATGAGATTCTCAAGTCTTGCATTTTAATTTTCATTTTAGGATACAAATTGTTTTTCTTTTAACAATATTGTCCAAAATTCATGCCTGATTTTTATATCCATTGATTTAATACTTTTATTCAGGTACTGATGTTACAGTGTTTATCAAATTCACAGACAGACACAGACTGACAGACAAGATTAATATGATAGAGAATCCTTACAGATCTCACTAAAATGGCAAATGTTATACAAAAGCACACATATAGCAGCGAAAACTATTGTTTGCTACTCAGTTTAAAGCATCAGTAAGCATTAATCTACCCTCATGCTTATTCATTATTTACCTTTTGCCCTGCAATCATCACTCTCTCTCCCAGCTTCAGGCCCAGTGACATTAGTAGTGCCTTGCCTGAGATGTGATCATAGTTTGTCAACATGGCTTTTGATATGTCGCATGTCAGCGGTAATGCATCCAGGAGCATCTGCTTCAGTTCTTTGGCAACTGCTGCTGCCTCTGCCATCTCTAGGGGCATATCCAAGGGGTCAGGAACAATATCAGCTGGCATCTGCCCTTTATCATTCTGTTCGGGAAGAGAGAGGGATTATTAATAACTGTAACTAGTAAAGTCATACAGAGGTGTGTCCCTTTGAAATACTGAATTTTGCTTACAGCAGTTAAACTCACAAGTACAATTCACAGCTCAGTCATATTTTTCAAATATAAAGCTGGTGTATGGTGCCAAAATTCTAACGGCATTCCATCGATGGATGGTGCTGTAATACAAGATTTTGTGACGAATTAAATCAGATCCACAGTACTGATTATGTCAGTAGTCGAAAGTAAAATTT